>NC_059106.1:20383697-21583697 GCF_020740685.1 Jaculus jaculus
CTATCTATCTATCTATATTAGGGCCTTCAGGAATGTTTTACACTTCTTTCAGCATTTATGAACTATAAAATAATCTTATCTTTTTTTCCATGAGTCCCCTAGTCCTGGTCTTAATATATGAGTGTTCTTGTGAGTATTAGAAACTGAGCTTATTGGAAAGTAAACACAGTACAAAGAGAAGTCTGGCTGACAGAATGGCAAAGAGATGCTATGTGAACAGATAGTTGCAACAACATTTGACATCAGATGGAGATAATTGTATCCAAAAGAACGGAGAAGGCTGGATGATCAGTGTGATAAATATAAAAAGCATGCCCAAAACATTTTGGACGAAGACATTTTTCACTGATGGACAACATGAAAGAATAAACAATTGTAGTTCTTATAAGAGAAGATCTTGATCTGCGATCAGTAGAAAATTTGAGATCATTTATAGTTCTTAAGATGTGGACACCACTTCACAAACACTAATAAGCCATATGTTTAGTTATGGCAAGTGTGTATACACTAACTAAAATCTAAAGTGTTTTTGCTTGTTGTAGAATTATATTAGCAGGGCATGGATACACAGCTAGATGTTAAGGCTGATGGGAATTCCATTGCAATGGACTTGTGCTGGCAGAGATTAAGGCAAGCAGTGGTATATGTTGAAAACATATTTATTTAACTGGTACATATAAGTGGTGAAGGATTCATATAGGCTCCAAAGGGCTTGGGGAGCAACACCCATCCAATTCTCTTGTTTGAAATGCCCAGAGCCCCCCTCTCTTGGATGGGTATTCTTTAAGCCTGCAACCTTCCTCCACAGATGTTTCATTGTCATGGCACCTCCAGCATCCTGGAGGAGCCATTGAAACTTAACCATCATATCACAGATTCATGCAGAGGCCTTTCATGGCCTCCTGGCAGGAATTCTGACCCTGCCACACATTGCCTGGCTTCAGCAACATTCTGACTTGTGGTGTAAGACTCTTATGGCTGCTTAAGTCTTGTATCTTTCACGCTTACAAAACCTGTGCTGAATGAATGATGCTGCCAAGTCTTGCTGCCAGCTTGGAATGGAGCCTCTTCTTTTGGATGGTAATGCTGTCAGCCTCTATGTGGCTTCCTGGCTAACCATGGAAAGACAGTTTCCTGGGTGGATGTTTGGATGTTTCAAGTAGAAAACCTCTTCCATAGCATTTTCACTTTAGACTCTTCCCTGTCAAATGAATTTGTATTTATCAGAAGACGGAAACTTTGATAAGTGGGATCTTGCCATCAGGGTACTGTTATAATTGTCCTAATTCAGAGTATGATGGTTCTCTTTAAGGATGCTATTCTCTTTAACAATTTTGCATGCACCTTTTTTAGGACCCATCTGTTCTTCTATTTTAAAATCTCTTTGTTCCCCACTAAAGTGCACTTCATTCATATAGTTCTTTTTTTTTCATTTGCCCCCCCCCCCCCCACTGTGGGTAAAAGCAGAGAACAATAAACATGACACAGCCTGGATTTTATCTTGTCATGAGATTTTATCACAAACTAGTCCATTACTTTTAACTTCAGCTTTAAGCAAGGTGTCAATTTATAGGAAAAATAAAGCCAGTTTCTTTACAAGAATATAACAGGAATGGTTTCTATTCTAGTTCTTGATTGATGGTACTTGTTCCCCTCTGAAAATTTATGATCTGTGCTTGCACTGTTCTGATCTTGGAAACAACTACTATAATTGGCCATTAAGCTCTACTTGCAGGGTTCTAGAACTTTTATAGGCCTGAGTACCAATTTTTTTCCACATTCCTCCTATAAATTAGTTCCAGAGGCTTAAGCACCACATGGTCATGTTTACCTCAGCAATAGTCCCAATTAAAATTCTTTATTTGAATTTATTATTATTATTATTTGATTTTTTTCAAGGTAGAGTCTCACTCTAGTCCAAGCTGACCTGGAATTCAGTATGTAGTCTCAGGTTGGCCTTGAACTCACTGCAATCCTCCCACCTATACCTCCCAAGTACTAGGAGTAAAAGTGTGTGCCACCATACCCTGTTCCAGCCTTGATATTAATTTTCAGTGTCAGTTATTTTTTTTCTCGCTACTATAACAAATTATCTTCTTAAAATTTGAGGTGAGAGTCCATCATATATGGGAGGATATAAAAACAAGGAGCTTGAGGCAGCTAGTTACTTCACATCTGCAATTAGGAAGCATAAACAATTGAATGGTAGTCTACACTTTCATTCATTTTTATTCAGTGCAAGACACAACTCTTGGTTTGGTACTGCTCATAGTTCGGGTGGGTTCTGCCACTTCAATGAGCTTCACTATGGGCATTCCTTCTACTAATATGCTCTGAGGTTTGTGTCCATGGTAATACTAAATCTCATCAAATTGACAATCAAGAATATATTAGTTATCTTTCTTATTGCTGACATAGAATGCCTCACAACAATAATGTAAGTGAAGAAAGGTTCATTTCAGTTTACAGTTCTAAATTACAGGCCATCTAGCAAAGAGGATAATCTAATGTACATAATCCTTCACAGATGAGTCTCAATCTTGTCAAGTTGTCAATCAATATAAACCATGACAAAGATTAACTGGGCTGGAGAGATGGCTTAATGGTAAAGACACTTGCCTGTGAAGCCTGAGGACTCATGTTCAATTCTCTAGGGCTCATGTAAACCAGACACACAAAGTGATGCAAGTGTGCAAAGTCTCACAAGTACACAATGTAGTACATGTGTCTGGAGTTCATTTGCTGTGGCTGCAGGCCCTAGCTCAACAATCTCTCTCTCTCTCCTTCTCTAACTCTCTCTGTATCTATCTATCTAATCCATAAAAAAAGACCAGTCTGTTAAGCTTGCCTAAAAGAATTAAAAAAAAAAGATTAACATTCACAATACCTGTATTTTTAAATATAATTTGTGTTCCACTTCTATGAAATCATTTTCATTATTTTAATTACTTTACATTTTTTGATAAATTAATGTTGTTTTTCTTTGTCTCTTGAAATTCATTGAGTTCCTTAAAACAGCTATTTTTAATTGCCCATCGGGAACTTAGCAAATTATCACTTGCTTTATAATTGGTTACTGTTATTTTATTTTATATGCTACTTCTACCATGGTTTCTTGATGGCAAACACTGATGTTTGTGTATTGAAGGACTGTGTATTTATTTTGTTCTTTATAATCTAGGTATGATTTTGCCTGTCCACAGAGAATTCTAAGTTGGACGATTATTCTCTGTGAGCCTGTGTTTGCTAGACATTAGTCTTGGACTTATGTCCATATTTCTCACAAGTCTTACTTTTGTGTGTTGCGACTAATTCTTCGGATGAGCATCACACATCTGAAGTGATGCAGGAGCTAGGTTTCTGAGCACACACTGTCACACAAAGATTCCAAAGGCAGTGGCTTCAGGCTTCTGAATTTTGATGAATTTTGACAAATAAAATCCACAAACCATATAATAAAATTTAGGAAAATTTTAATACAAAGTCTCTAGATATTAATGAAAGGAAAAAACACAGAAATAGTACATAGTAAGAAGAAGGGTCCCAGAAATAGGAACATCTACCTACAGACCCAGACTAGGGTGTTTTATGGGAGTATACGGAAAGGGTCTGAACTGGTCAGTCCAGCCCTGATGCCAGCTGTCTAGGTAATTTCAGGGTGTCAGGACCAGGACCAATCCCTTTATATCCCTTAGATAAGACTGGGATACCAAGGTTTTAGGGGGAAAACAGATAAGAAAAGATGAAATATTCTCCCTCACAGGCTCGAGGATGGTTTTTGCTTTCATTGTCATGGATTCTGCACCTCTAAACTATCTCAACGCTAGGTATCCCACAAAGTCCAGCTCTGGGAAAGCACCAAGGCTTTAACTTCTGTGGCCTGCCCATGCTGTAGTGTTTTCATGACATGAGGCAGCAGCATCCAACTGGAGGTGACACAGGATGGAAGGCATTGCCATCCACCAGAGCCTTGCATCTCCATGGGAAACCTGCATAAATCCAGATTCCAGCACATTGCCACTGGCCTGGTGACAGAAGCCATTGAGTTTTAACTCCTGTGGGCTATTACTGATGAGGGCTTAGCACTGAGTTCCAAGGTAAAACCCCATGGTTAATTCCCTATTCTCTTCTCTGCCTGACATGTAGAATCTGCCTTTGGGCTGTGGTATCTGAGAATATACGATGGGACTGTAGACACTTGCCACTCACCATCAATAATGCTACCAGAGTTTTAGGATCAGATATTGGACCCTGGCAGCCATAACTATGTTCAACCACCTATCCTCCACAGGACAACTGAAGAGGCAAGTTTCAGATTAAAGCAGTAAAAGGAGATATATGATTATAGGGAAGAGGAATAAATAGAGATTCATGCCCTCACCACACACACACCCAAGTCCATCTTCAGGGTTATTGACATGAGGTCTAGGTTTAAACAGAGGATGAGAGTCCCAGTCAAGGTGTGGTCCTGCCCATCACATCAATGTCTGAGCTCCAGTTTCTCCTCAAGGTGGTCTAACTAGTTGTCAGTGCCTTGTGAAATCTCTTGCTGGGAGATGATCTTCCCTTCTGGCTGGCACCAGGGATGTCCTTGAGAGTCCTGGGGAGTTAGTAATTCCTTGGGTTTCATTGTCTCAATAGTGTGATAGACAAAGGGAAGGGCACAAATATCTCTCTTTAGAATATCTTTGCGCATGCCAAGATGGCAAGCAGAAGACTGTGTATCTACCCAGAAGCTCATTCTATTGTTATTGGTCTGTGGACAGTTGCTGTGGGTCTCTGCCAAGTGCTGGGTTTTACCATGTTGTGCCTATAAGTGTAAGGCCTCCATTTAATTCTCTTTCCCACCCTAAGTGAGAAAGTCTTTCTATATTCTTCCCTGATGGATAATGAGAGTAGGACCTTAAGTAGTCCTTTACTAGCCTCCTTTGGGGCCTAGAAGTTGTAAACCAGCCCTGGCTCAATTCAACCCAGATGTTCCCTTGACTCAATGATCTGCCACCATCATTGTCCCAGAAGTTCTCAAGCCCAAACTTGAGGAGAGACTGACTCAACTTCACAGCTTATGTATTCCTATGATCAACACACTCGATCCTGAGTGACTTTTAGAACTACCCTTCTTTTCCTTCCCCTTATGTAGATGTTAACTTTTTTTTTTTTTTTTTTTTTTTTTTTTTTTTTTTTTGTAGGGTCTCACTCTAGCCCAGGCTGACCTGGAATTCACTATGGAGTCTCAGGGTGGCCTCCAACTCATAGCAATCCTCATACCTCTGCCTCCCGAGTGCTGGGATTAAAGGCTTGCGCCACCACGCCTGGCAGATGTTAACTTTTCATTTCCTTTTCCAATTAACATCGAACTTCATTCTTTGTTATTGAATTATAACAGGCACAGAGAATAGACCTTTTAACAATATTTATTGCTGGACATGGTGGCGCATGCCTTTAATCCCAGCTCTTGGGAGGCAGAGGTAAGAGGACCACCATGAGTTCGAGGCCACCCTGAGACTACATAGTGAATTCCAGGTCAGCCAGAGCTAGAGTGAGACTCTACCTTGATAAACGAAAAAAAAAAAAAAAAAAGGTATTGAATTTTTTTTTTAACATAAATGTTGTACTCTCATATCCTATCTTCTTGCTCCCATTCTACTTAGGGTCTTCCTTGGTGAGGTTATTTATATTTATTTTGGGTTGTGGGAACTAAGAGGCCTCAGCCAGTCTGGGGGCACTCATGGAGTCTTAAGATGATTCCCATCCATCCTGATGCTCTTAAAATCTTTCCAATCTTTTTCCACAATATTCCCTGAGCCTTAGTATGCAAGTTAGAGATGTGATTCAGAGTGGAGTTCTCTGTAGCCTCTGGTTCTCTGTTCTGATGAGGTTTTTGTGACCAAAGTGTCTGTCATCATTTCCCTGGAACTGGTTTTCAGCCTCTTAGTGACAGTAGGACTTGTGTCACTGCTTCTCCGCAGGGACGTCTGGGCCAGAGCAGATGTGATGGAGGTGACCCATCTCATGGTAAACAGCTGGCTATCTACTTTTGATGTATTGATTTATTCTGGTTTTCCCTAGTATCATCCATCATTTGTAAGATAGAACAGATTCTCTAATCAAACATGTGAGCAGTTTGAGTTAAGCAGGATAAGCATAGTTATTAGAGGGTTTAGTGATGCATATGTTCACATTTGAAGAGCAGTGGAGGTTCTCTTTGGAGGCTATTGGTTTCTTATTTCTAGGGTTCCCAGTGCTAAACATGAGTCCTCTCCAGTTGAGAGGGTTTCATATCCATTCTGTGAGCAGTGGGTATGCACAGTGGCTGCGTGCCACTACTACACAGGCGTGTACTTCTTGCCTGGGTGGTTGATTTTGTATCTGGCAGAATTTCCTACTTATTCACTGTATTCACAACCACTGTAATCCAGAAACTCTCATAGCACTTCCCAGCACTATGAGGGCTGCCCAGGAGGGAGCTGGATTCCCTCTAAGTTCCAGCATGGTGTCAATGACCTGTGACCACAGGCTGTAGTGTCTTCAGCGATCAGCTCACTGTAGGGGCAACCCAATTCAGAGCAGACTTAAAAAAAAAAAAATCACTTTCATTTATTTGAAGTAGAGGAAAAGAGAAATGTATGTATGAAGACAAAATTGAGTGTACTAGGGCCTCTTGCTGCTGCAAATGAGCTCCAGATGCACACACCATTTTGTACATCTGGGTTTGTATGGGTATGGGCTGGCACGTTTTGTTACTGCCTTGAATCACTGAAATATCTCCCTAGAGCTAGAGGCCAGACTTTGTGGTGGGAGTGCTGCTGAATATAGGAATAAAAGGTGTCTCAGATATGAACTAATTAAATGGGTGGAGACAGGAAAATTGCTGGAGCTTTCAGTGAGTTCTTGATTTAATCAGAGATACTGCTTTATGACAAAATGCAGAAAAATGATTTAAGACATAGCTTACTTGGCCTCCCGACATGTGAATACAAATTCTACACATCCATACACACATACATACACTGCACACTACATATGTAAAAACACAAATGGTGATACCATTGGCTGAGCTATATCAAGTAGTAAATGAAACTCAATTTCAGTTTGAATCAGAAAACCAGGAAACCTTCAACATTTCAAAGATAATTTAGCACAGGGAATGAAATGACGCACCTGAAACTGGATGGAGAAGGAACAAAGAAAATGAGGATTTAGGTGTTATCAACATTCAAAACCTAGTTGAAATTACACATGTGGGAGTGCTTGCCCATACAAACTAAATGAGTGTTAAAAGTGTGATTTCAATTTAGACATGAGTGGACCACTAATATTTAATAGTTCTCATACAAAAGCAGAAGTAGCCATCAGAGAAGACTAATTTCCCTCACGAATGGAGTGATCAAGGATGGAAAATAAGAACAGAAACTTTCATTAGTATGACACATTTAAAATATTAATTAAATTTAACAATTCAGTTCTATTATGAAATTTTTAGATCTTTTGTAAGAATGGGAACTGAACTGAAGAAAATATCAGGTGAGATGACAAAGGTTTCTGGGGGACATTTTGTTCCCTGTGAGTTTTAAATAAAAAGAAAAAGAGAAGCTGGAGGAACAATCATAATCAGTATAAAACAATCTCTGAGGAACAAATGATGAGGTTAAAGAATATGACTTTTCCGGAAGTAATGTCTCAGTGATTAAAGACACTGGTTCACAAAGCCTGCTGGCCTGAATTCAAATCCCCAGCACCCACATATGCCCAGATGCATAAAATGGCACATGCATCCAGAGTTTTGCAGTGGCAAGAGGGTCTAGCATATTATCTCTCTCTCTCTCCAAATAAACTGACAAATAAATACACAACTTAAAATATATTTTATTTATTTGAGAGAGAGAGATTGAGTGTGAGCACCCCAGGGCCTCCTGCCACTGCAGATGAGCTCCAGATGCAGCCACCATTTTATGCATCTAGCTTTATGTGGGTGTTGGGGATTTGAACCTGGTCCTTATGCCCCTCAGACAAGTGACCTAGCACTCACCCCTCTCTCTGACCCAGCACTGTCCACATTTGTTGAGATAGGGTCTGTCACCGACATACAACTCACAAACTAAGTAGACTAATGGGCCAGCGTGCCCTGGAGATTCACCTCTACCTCCTCAGGGCTGGAGTCCATTGTGGATTTTAATAATACAATTACAAATATGTCAAGTGATGTCTTGGACTTGCAGTAAATTTACAGTTCATTAGATGAAAGAACAGTTTATAAGTGTACACCACCATCAAAATCAGGTTGTCATGCTTGTGAGGCAATTACTTAACTGACTGAGCTATCCTGTAGCCCCACAATCCCAAGCAACCCTTGCCAGGGGTAAGAAGAAAAGATTAGTTTTTTCAGCATCACTGTCAACAGTAAGGCATAATGTTGCTAACAGGTCATATATATATGGAGAGAGAGAGAGGGAGAGACTTACACATACATACATATATATAATGTATAATACCATATATACTTATATTTTATCATATTTTATAAAATATATAACATATACGATAAATATAATATTAAAATTATAAATTAAGCCCCATAAGTGATTAAGAGCAATTCCTAACCATACAAAAATTAAGATAACATGACCTAATAAAGGTTATGTTGATATAGTCTCTCTGCTTCTGAAAATACTTGCTTGCAGTTTAGGTTTTTGAATTACAGCTAGCAGCAGGTATGTGAGACAGGAGTAGGGGCCCTATAGTGTTCCATTGGTCTGGGCTTCAAGTCAGATGATTCGTCTGGAAAACACAGAAGACATTGTGAGAATTATGGCTTTGTATTCGGTGTATCAGTTACCTAGTAACATGATAAACCACCCACAAACATAAAAACAATGATCATTATTTTTTTCTCACCATTCCTATGGGAAGAATGGTTCCAGGAGGTTCTGTGTAGTCAAGGCCTCAGACAGGGATGCAAGGATCTAAGAACACACATGGGATGAAGGATCAACTTGGGAAAAGGTTTTGGGGCAGTCCTTCGATCCTACCTATCAACAACTTTCATGTCCTGTGAGCTTCTGCATAGGGCTGTTTGTAGCATACTCTCTCCTATAGTAACTATTCGAAATGAATAAGACGGCATGCTCTCAAGGCAGGATCTGTGGGCTTGTAATTTAAGTAGATGCTTACATAGCATCATATCCATTCCATAATTTTGGTTGCACAGGTTATCCCTGGAACAACAGTAAAGTGAATTACACATGAATGAATGCCAGGAAATGAATTAGTGATACCCATCTTACAGGGTAGCTGCTGCCTCTAGATTACAAAGCTTCTGCTAAGTGTAAATCAGTGTTCCAATTCTTTCTTTGAATAAGTATGCTATAAAATCAAACAGCCAACAAAACCTCACGCCACATAGTGTATTAGTGATTCATTAAAGGCTGTAACTGACCTTTAAAATATTTATTATATTAAAGTTTTTCCTTTCGTTATATGGTAATATCAAAGGATCCTAAAAATGAAGCTCAATGATGATTCGTAGATTTGAAGAATATGAATTTTGACAGTTATGTCTGATCTATCAAAGTATTATTTTTCTCATTTGTTATAATTTATTTATAACTGAGAATGACAAAAATATATATGTTATAATTTATTACTTAACTTTTTATATTTGCAATGGGCAATATACAGAGACATTTACTTCCCTATACATATACATATATGCATATATACATACATATATATACATATATATATAAATTTAATATCTTTTGAAGATGAAGAATATAAGCTGTGGATTTTATATTAGATTAATTGTCTAGTTTTCATATTAATTCATTTTAATTATTTTTTTCTCTTTTATACTTAGTATTATTATTATTATTAAACAGGATGTTTAATATGGATACACCATGTTTTGGTACCATCTTTTCCCTCATACCTGTCCCCATTGCTCTGGGGACACTCTTCACTGAGGTTGCAGATATTCACCATGGGCTTGTAGTTTATGTGTTGTGGAAGCAGTAGTCTGGGATTGTGTTGGATGAAAATTTCAAAAAGATTTTTTTATATGTAATGGTTATCACTGATAGGGTGCATTTAAGTAAAATAATTGCAAGTATTTCAAATGACTCCTCAGAGCTGCAATAAATTTATAGCTCAATAGGTAGAGAAACAGTATAAGGGTATTTGGGGGAAAACAAACAAAGAAACCCACAAGACCTGGAAGTTTAAGTACAGAGAAGTTTCAATTTTTTTTTTTTTTTTTTTTTTTTTGCTCTCAGAAGTTACAAACATAATAATAAAAAAGAGCACTTTCAATTTTCTCTCACTTTGCATAACTATTTTTGGATAGTGGTGGTGTAGAACTTTGTTTCTTTAAAAGAAAAGACAAAGGTTATATCTGATTGCATTGACATACTTTCTGTTGCTACTGAAATTATTCAGGGACTGACTTGTAAAATGCTGATACGTCCCTGCAGAGCAGAGATGTGTGTGTGTGTGTTTACTCCCAAGGAAAACAATAGTGCTAATGGTCTTTTGAATGTAGCTAAAAAGATAAATAAAGGACTCAAATGATATAAAAGACAACTTATGTTTTTCTTTTGATATTAATCTTATACATTTCCTTATATTCAACTGTACCTAATCAGAAACCTTTATTGATGTGAATAATTATTACAATGTTTTGAAAGGCTGTTATGTATTATGTATGCATATTACATATTTGAGATTTCTTCAGCTTTTACAAATATTAGATACTCTACAAATTTTGATGTATCTAAGGGGTCCTGAGAATAGGAACAGTAGGAAAAACTTAAGAAAAGAAATATTAAATAGCTATATTAAATAACATTATCCAAGTACATTTGATTAATGTGGAAATTTATGCCAAGGTAGATGCTACCCACACAAGCCATGCTCTTTCATGCTGTATTCTTTGTCTTTAGTATTCTTTTCTCACCATTACTCCCTAAGGACCTTTTCATGAAATATATATATATATATTTTTTTCATATATAATTATAAATGAAGAAAAGTCACTCTTTTCAAGTTGGTCATTGGCATTTTCTGTGCAGTTTGTATTATTGAGACTTGTTTTTGTTTTCTATGCATGTGTATATCTGTGAGGTATACATGAGTATGTGCATGTATGTGTGTATATGTGGGGGTGCACATGCATTGGGGGAGGGCATGTGGAGACTATTGTATAATTCAGGTATCTTAATCACTTTCAACCTTATTTTTTGGAGTCAGCGTCTCTTTGTGAACCTAGAGCTTAACAGTTTGGCGACACTGGCTTGCCAGTAGCCCCAGGATCCTCCTTTTCTCCTGTTCCCCAGAACTAAGGTTACAGGGATTGAACTCCTGTTTTCATGCTTGCATAACAATCATTGATCAACTGAGCCATCTTCCCAGTCAGGTCTGGGCTTTCTTGACAAAATCTGATGTATGGATACATGTCAGTATTCATTACTAATTGCAAATTTATATTTTCCTCCTCTTGAAATAAATGGTAGTTCTAGAAGAAATATTTTCTCAGTTGTATTTGATGTCAATGAAATGTAATCCTTGGATAGGTCACAGACAGTTATTTTTTCACTGTTCCATTTTCCATACATCTGTATGTGTGTGGGTAATTTTTTTCACCTTGTGGCTACTAAATGTAACAGGCTGTATTTACCTTTTATAGTCTTGGTAATTCAAACAAATTCAATGTGTCCTTGCAGAGAGAGGCATATCTGTAGCCAAAGATTTCTTTCTGTCAGACTTCCCCTGTCTGGCTTCTCTTGGCCTCATACTCCCCACATTTCTGCTGTTCTTTCCACTAGTGGTGCTGCCCGAAGCCTGCCGTTCCCGTCAGAACATTGTGCTGTGTTCCAAGTTCCATTGCACGTGCCCTTCAATCTCCATCCCTCTATCATCTGGACTATGGTGAGGTGAGACTCCCTTACTCATTTTCTGCATTTGTTTTGCCAAACTCTCTGGGAACATGGAATTCAGCCTCCAGTTCGGATTTCCATCAGCACACACTGTATCTTTCTTGCTCTTGTGCTATGCTATGTGATATTTTTCAGTCTCTTAGTTACAATTAAAAGGAAAATAGGTTCAGACGATATTTTGAACACATGTTTAGTTATATCTGTGTACATTATAATCTCCCCATATCCAATTTCTTCATAATTTCTGGCAAAATAAAACTTCTACATACTTCATAAATCACAAATATAAGCCTAGGGATATGATATTATAACATTTATTATACTACATAGACCATGTTGTCTCATTAGAATTTCTTTTTTCCTAATTCGATTTGAAGACAGGTAAACAATGTCATTTTGATTGATGTTCATATGCTCCTAATATATACATGTGGGTATATATTAGGTATATATGTGGGTAGGTATAGGTTTAGTAATCTTTTCCCTGTATAAAACAAATCACAGAGATGCAATTTTTTCTTTATTTTTTTCTATTGTGGGAAAATGAAATCTTGTATTTCACTCAGTAGTGGGGAGTTAGGGAGAGTGATATGGAGTGATGCCGTATGGAAAATATTTTAGCATGTGTCAATAAGGACTGACCAGATGATTAGACTTCATTATGAGAACGATGACTTAAGCAAGTTGGCTAACTGTCCAAAGACAAAAGTGAGCTTCAGAAAGCACCCTCTGTGGATTGTCATGTTTATGTCATTTGGATTTTTTTAACATGTGCATCTAATATGTTTGGTGTGGTATGTGTGTGTAGTATGTACTTGTGTGTGTGAAGATGTAAGCATGCCATTGAGCTCAAGGAGGCCAGAAGATGTCCTACTCCATCAACCTTTGTCTCATTTCTTTGGGTGGAGTCTCTTACAGGATCAGGACTTACCATTTTTAAGTCAGACTGGCTGATTATATTGTCCCAGAGATTCCCCTCTCTTTTCTCTCCATTGGACTGGCCTTAGAGGCTTGTGTGGTCATGCTCAACTGTTTATGGGAGTTTGGGGCATCAAATTCAGCTTAGGCTTGTACGGCAAGGATTATTATCCACTGAGACATCTCTCCAGTCTTTTAGAGTTCTTTTATTTTAATTGAAAATATTTTATATGTTTGTATGTACATGTGTGTGTGTAGGTGTGGGGCTCACTCTGCAAGGCATGAATGAGGTTAGAGGATATCTTGGGATGTTGGTCCTGTCCTCCCACTTCCTTTGAGACAAGATCTCTCTTGTCTTGCTCCCGGGGTAATCAATCTAGCTGGCCCGTGAGCGCTCAGATGTCCCTGACTCTTGTCTTGCGTTTCCAGAAGCACACTGGGATTATAGACTTGTACACACTTCCCATCAGGTTTACATGGATGCTGGGGATTGGATTTGGGTCAGCAGGCTTGCCAACCAAGCATCTTTAACCAATGAACCATCTCCAGCCTGGATTTTCTCAGATAAAATTTAGTCCTTATATTGTAAAATCATGGATCAGAGATCTCTTAATAATCTACATGGAAACAACGTCTGCTGACTATTTTTTTAAAAAAATCTACTGTATAAATTAAGGCCCACAAGGCTATGCAGCAAGCTTTCTGGAAGTGCTGTGCATGTATATGGCTTAGATCTTTATTACAAGGGTTGAAATTCTACATGGCAGGCGTCATGGGTTATAGAAGTTTTTTGACAAGTGGAGGTAGGTAAACTTAAGAAGAGTCAAAACAAATCAAGCAACAACAAAAGGCACTGGAAATCATCCAGGAGAATCTACACTGATTATCTTTCTCTGGGAGCTCAAATAAAAAGTACGCAGAGGGCTGGACAGATGGCTTAGCCGTTAACGCACCTTAACGCCCAAAGTGACACAAGCACACAAGGTCACACATGCACCCAAGATGATGCACACCTCTGGAGTTCGATTTCAGTGGCTAGAGGCCCTGGCATGCCAGTTAATTATCTGCGTGTTTGTGTCTGTCTATCTCTTTCTGATGAAAGAAAGAAAAAACATAAAATTTAAAAAGTAGGAAGGAAGTAAGATTTGATATTACCTTCACCAGTTTCACTTTTTTTTTCCTTTACATTTAATATTATGGCAAAAAAAAATAAAAGGAAAGAATTTTGAAACCTTCGAACTTAAGGAGGTACCTGGTATTGGGACGTTTTACTTATCTGCTTGAAACACACATACACAGACTTAGGCCGATCGATTTATTTGTACATGATGTAGCTGTGTATTTTCTTAATATGTACAACAACTATGTCACATGTGTGTGTAAATATATCTGAATATGTTAAAATATTCATTCAAAGTGTGTTCATGTACATGAGTGCAGGAGCACGCGTGCTATAGCTGGGCTTGTGGAAGTTATAGGACAAACTCGGGTCATCCTCACCTTCCACCTTACAGTTAACCACTGAGCGCACTGCACCAGCTGTGCTGTGTGCATCTGGGGGTCCTCCTGTCTTCTTCCTGTATTTATGTATGTATGTATGTATGTATGTATGTATGTATGTATGTATTTATTGAGGCAGGGTCTCGCTCTAGCCCAGGGTGAGCTGGAATTCCTTATGTAGTGTCAGGCTGACCTCTAACTCACAGTAGTCCTCCTACATTGCATCCTGAGTGCTGGGATCAAAGACATACACTGCCACACCAGGCTTCTTCCTGTTTTGTCACGGGAAAGCTAGGATTACAGACTCCTGCTACTGTGTTTAGCTTCATGTGGGTTCTAAGGATCCAAACTGGGGGTTCAACATGTGGCAAGCACATGCTTTTACAAATGAAAAAAACTGAAGTACAAGGAAGCAACTTATTTGTCAAAAACAAAACAAGGAGATTCTGGTAATATATGATATTATTCTTCCCTGTTATTTAAATATACTTGATGGGTCTGGAGAGATGGCTCAGTGGTTAAAGGAACTTGATTGCAAAGACTGATGGCAAGGGTTTGATCAATATCCTATTAATTCAGAGATTTATATTTCTGTCTGCCATACAACATGACGTTTAGTAAAATATCTTATAGGGATATATTTTCAAAATACTGTAACTTATATGAATGAAATATGATCTCTGTGGTACAGACATAGTTGTTCTGAATCATATAACCTTTTGCAAAACCTTCAGTTGCAAGAAATTGCTTCCATTCCATGCTTAATTTATGCTTGTGATTTATTTAGTTTTAAAAATAAATGTATAAATTAATCTAAAATATGCTTGCACATTTTTCATTTGCTTGTAGACTATCTAGTATAATTCCCCTTTCTTTAGACAGCCACATGATATTTCCATGATCCTCTATTTCTTGCTCTATAACATTTATCCTAATGTTCTAATATTGACCCAAAATCTTACCCTAATTAATACTTTCCAGTGGTCACCACATTAGCTAAATGATAAAATCAAAGTTTCTAACGGAGCTTCCCCAGGTGCTGCGGAGTGTAATTTTGGCTTTGCTTTCTGACCTGATCTCATGCCATTCCTCATTTGATGCTGAGTAACTTTGAGCTCTCAGCTGTAATACTACTGGCCTCTGGTTGCCTGCTTTCTTAGGTCATTCATTTTCAATTAATCATTACTCACATGTATTGGATACCTACTGAACAAGAAAGTATGTCCATTGTTTGGAAACTATAAAGCTGTATATATTGTTTCTGTTCAATAAAAGCTGAACATTTAGTGTCAGAAAATCAAACAACAAAAAAGTGACCTAATGATACTCAGTGGTTTCAAGCCTCCTGATCCATCCCATTATATATCTTCTCTTCTTAACCACTGAGTCAGTAAATTAGCTCATTGTCATTCTGAGTATCTATTTATTAAGAGAGAGAGAGAATGGGCATGCCAGGGCCTCTAGCCACTGCAAACAAACTCCAAATGGATGTGCTACTTTGTGCATCCGGTTTATGTGTGTAATGGGGAATTGAGCCTAGTTCCTTAGGCTTCAGAGGGAAGTGCCATAACTGGTAAACCATCTTTCCAGCACTCACGGCCATTTTTTTAATTTGTGCTTTCTTTTTCTTTTATTAAGTCGAAACATTTTATGGACACAATATATGTTGGTCCCATCATTTCCCTCCTCCCTGCTTACATTCCACTGAGAATTCTCTTTAGTGGTTTTGGTGGCATTCACCATATAATTGTCATTTATGAGTTGTCATTTTAAACACCTATCATGCTGTAAGTTCCATGAGGAGATACTGTCAACATGCCATTTATAGAGGATGGGGTTGTGTCCCTCAAATACACAATATTTCTAGAGACAGACTGAGAGGGAGATTCAACCTCGAGATACTGATTTAATACAGGGATCATCCAACATAACTATGGAGGGACAAGGCATACTTTTGGCTTTGTGGGAACAGTCTCTGTTGCAATTGCTTAACTATTGCCATAAATTTAAAGCAGACAGAGAAGATATGTACGTGATTGTCTATGGATGCATTCCAATAAAACTATTTTTACAAATGTGGGCAGCAGACTGTATTTGTCTTTCAGATTACAGTTTATCCATCCATGATTCAGTGCATTAAATCTAAACTGTGACTCATTAAATATTCAGGGGAAAAGAATACATTTCTGGTGTATTAAACAGGCATTTTCCGGAAATGACTACATCAGGAATTCTGGACGAATAGCATGACTTAGCAAAGCATGACTAATGCAAGGGCGATTAAGAGAAAGAGGTTGTAGAATACTATGGTCAGGTTTCTCTGAGAAAACAATAGAGTATATGTTGATATAAAGAGAATTTTTGCAAGGAATTGCTTAACACCAGTTTATGATGCTGATAAGTCCCAAGACATATAGTCAGGTGGTTGCAGACTCAGATGAGCCTAAGTTGTGGTTCTAGTCTGAGGGTCACTCAGTGTGAGACCAAGGAAGAGATGGTCTTTCACTTCTGCTCTAAAGGTGGGAGGATAGCATCATCCCTTATATGTGACAACTGGGAGGTGTAGAAAGGGGTGGTTGCCCATGATTCAATTTAGGCACTTCATGTTGTTGACTATTATCTGCTTTACTCAGTCTATAGAGTTCAATGTTAAATGCATTTTTGGCTGGGAGATTTTTTAGTGATTAAACTATTTGCCTGTGAAGTCTAAGGACTCAGGTTTGATTCCCCATGTTGCAGTCTGATTGGCATTGCTGGTAGAAATCACCCAATCAAGACCAGCTTCTGGGAAAAAGAGGTTTACTTTGGCTTTCAGCCTCGAGGGAGAAGCTCCGTGATGGCAGGGGAAAATGATGGCATGAGCAGAGGGTGGACATCATCATCTGGCCAACATAAGGTAGACAATAACAACAGAAGTGTGTGCCAAACACTGGCAAGGGGGAACTAGCTATAGTATCCATAAGCCCACCCCCAACAATACATACACTTCAGGAGGTATTAATTCCCAAATCTCTATCAGCTGTGAATGTAGCATTCAGAACACCTAAGTTTTTAGGGGACACCTGAATCAAACCACCACATTCCACCCCTGGCCCTCATAAACTCATATCCATACATGATATAAAATATAATGCATTCAGTCCAACTTTAAATGTCCCCATAGTTTTTATCAATTCCAATGATGTTTATATATCCCCATAGTCCAAAGTCTTATAACTGAGTCATAATACCAAAAAATAACCTCAAAAAAAGACCCATAATGGCCCAGAATAAACATTCACACTGCAAAAGATGGCATTGGCCATAGCAAAAAATATTCAACCAATACAAGATTTAAAACAACCAGGACAAACATCAAACTCTGTAGCTTCAAGTCCAACAACTCTACCCACTGACAAATCTCCAAGTCTGATAATTCTAACCAGCAACAAGTCTCTGGCATTCCAATTCCACCTAGGCAACGCACAGTCCTGGAAAACTTCATCAGGGTTTGCAGCTTTCCTTAGCAGCCTCCTCATGGTCCCGGCATTTCCACTGTGTCTTGGTTCGTCCTCATGGTCCCATGGGGTCTTCATTTAGGCCACCAGGAACCCTGCTTCCCACTGCCCATGGCCTTTTCCAAAACACAAGACTGCATTGCAAACTCAATGACCCTCTCTTTCCTGCATTTCTTATACTCTACAATACCAGGTAGGGTGCCAATTTGTTAAACTAGGGGGCAATAAAGCAGACTTTGAAAAATAGGACAATCCTTCAACATCAGGCCCCATCAAAAGAGTTTACATTCTTCCTGTTGCTCCAGTGCAGGTCAGCTGGCCCAATCTCAAAGGTTGTAATCTCTCAATTGCAGTTGAATGGGCAGCAGTTCACTCATAGATTTTTTTTTTTTTTTCTGTGCCATATCCCTCTGCACATACCAGTTCATTTCTATGTGATGCAGCACTGCACAAATTCTCAGGACACAGACATAGCAGCAAGCCTCACACAAACTGCTAGCCCAATCCAAACAAAGCTCTTTGTCACCCTCATAAGCCAAACCTCACAGTCCATAGTTCTTACTGAATTCAGGTCTTTCAACTCTGACCAAAATAGCCCATAAAGCTGCACTTACAGGGCTGGAGAGATGTCTTAGCGGTTAAGCGCTTGCCTATGAAGCCTAAGGACCCCGGTTCGAGGCTCGGTTCCCCAGGTCCCATGTTAGCCAGATGCACAAGGGGGCGCACGCATCTGGAGTTCTTTTGCAGAGGCTGGAAGCCCTGGCGCGCCCATTTTCTCTCTCTCTCCCTCTATCTGTCTTTCTCTCTGTGTCTGTCGCTCTCAAATAAATAAATAAATAAATAAATAAATAAATAAATAAATAAATAAATAAGCTGTACTTACAGCACTGCATGGCATCTCTTGGGCCAAGGTTTCAAATCCTTCCACATTCCTTTTGAAAATCAGCTCCAGCCAGGTGTGGTGGCTCATGCTTTTAATCCCAGCATTTGGGAGGCAGAGGTAGAAGGATTGCCATGAGTTCGAGGCCACCCTGAGACTCCATAGTGAATTCCAGGTCAGCCTGGATTACAGTGAGAACCTACCTCAAAAAAACAACCAAAAAAAAAAAGAAAAAGAAAAAGAAAAAAGAAAAAGAAAATCAGCTCCAAAAGGCAAAAGCCATACAGTCAGGTGACTAGCAGCAATCCCACTCCTGGGTACCATTTTACTATTGCAATCAGGTTCACATTGCTGGTAGAAATCACCCAACCAAGAGCAGAATCTGGGGAAAAAAAGAGGTTTATTTTGGCTTTCAGGCTCGAGGGGAAAGCTCCATGATGGCGAGCGAAAACGATGGCATGAGCAGAGTAGCAATGTGAGCATTTATTCTGTGTCATTATGGGGTTGGGGGGGTATTTTTTTGGTATAATGGCTCAGTTAAAAGATCTTGGACTATAGGGATGTTTAAACATCATTGGGATTTATAAAAGCTATGGGGACTTTTAAAGTTGGACTGAATGCATTTCATTTTACATCATGGATGGTTATCAGTTTATGGGGGTCAGGGGCAGAATGTGGTGGTTTGATTCAATGGTCCCCATAAACTTAATTGTTCTGAATGCTAGGTTCCCAGCTGATAGAGATTTGGGAATTAACACCTGCTGGAGACAGTGTTTTGTTGGGGACAGGTTTATGGATGTTATAGCCAGTTTACCCATGCCAGTGTTTGGTATACTCTCCTGTTCCTATTGTCCACCTTATGTGGGCCAGGAGGTGATGTCCACCCTCTGCCCATGCCATCGTTTCCCCCTGCCATCATGGAGCTTCCCCTCCAGCCTGTAAGCCAAAATAAATCTCTTTTTCCCAGAATCTGGTTTGGTTGGGTGATTTCTACCAGCAATGTGAACCTGACTGCAACAACCTCGTACCCATGTATGCCAGATACACAAAGTGGCGCAGTCCATCTGCAGTTTGTTTGCAGTGACTGGAAGCCATAGCGCACACACACACTCCTCTCTCTCTCTCTCTCTCTCTCTCTCTCTCTCTCTCTCTCTCTCTCTCTCTCTCTGTCTCTTTCTTTCTATATCTGCCTCTCATAAATAAATGAAAAAAATATTTTAAAAAATGCATCTAAGAATACCCTTACTTAACCACCTAATATTTGATAAGATGTCTGGGCACCCTGTGGCCCAGTCATACTGACACATAAAATCAATCAAGTTGCTGTTCATGAGGCCACTGTGTCACTTTTTAATACCATGTACTTAGTATGAATATTCCAAGTTTGTACTGGTTTGAATCAGTCCTGGGCAATGTCCAGCAGTGCTTTCTTTCTCATGTCTGTCCCCCTGATCTCTTCCTTATCCACCATGATCCAAAGGGCTAAAGGAGCACTTTTGAAGGTTAACATAAAGAAGTGCCACAAATGCAGCCATTGTCTTATTATAGAATCCCATCATACTGCCATAAATCTATGAAACTGAATTCATCATATGCCCTGAAATCCATTTAAATTCTATAGAATTTGTTTGTACCCATATCTGTGCATATATATGTGTGCATGCACATGTGACCACATGCATGTATAGACCAGAGAATAAATTCAGGTATCAGTACTACAGTATGCCCGTCATTTTTGGCAAGTTGTTCAATGACTGGGACTTGCCGGTTTGGTTAAACCAGCTATTCATTCAGCCTGTATCTGCCTCCCAAAAGCTGAGATCATAGTTGTGTACCAGTGTGAACTGTTTTTTTTATGTTATTACTGGAGATTGAATTCACGTCAGCATGTTTTTTAGGCAAACAATTTATCCAATAAGATTATCGCCATAATTTCTGTCTAATTCTTAGTAGCCTGGAAATTCCCTTAGGCCTTACCTTAAAATTGCAGATTCATGTTTATAAAAGTGACTGGCATCTATATCTAATAGCCATTTCTCTTTGACAAATATATAGTTGTGGGGTGCACAAAATAGCTTTCATTTATAACATTTTTATTTAAAAATATCTTTATAGATGGAAACATCTGAAGTCATCAATTTCCATTGAGTTATAAATATGTCAGCATTCTTCTGAGGATAGTGAATACCATTTCTTATTTCATTCTACTCCTCAACCTCTGAGGCTACCTTAGAAATAATGTAAAATTTAAGGGAGAAAATATGGTTTGCAATGGAGAGTTTCTGTTAACATACAGTCTGTGTTTGATGTAGTCAAAGGTTTATTTTTTCTTCTAGAAAGAGCTGTAAATTTATATATCCATGAGTGATATTTCAGCAATCCCATCTTGGACTATGGTGTGCACTCTGTTATTACCTTAGTAAATACTTTTTAAGACCAGTGTGAACTTCTCATATGGAAACCTACTAGAGAGCTATTCATTACCTTTGTTTCTCTAAAAAAAAAAAAAAAAAAAAAAAATGGCCTCTGGGTTTTGTTACTCTTTATGATGTGATTTTTAAATATATAATATTATATATATATGTATAATTTTCTGTGTTTGTGTGCTATAGATATAAATGTAAATGGAAGGCTGCAGAAAAGAATTAGCAGTTAAGGCATTTACCTGAGAAACCTAAGGATCCTGGTTCAATTCCCCAGGACAAACATAAGCCAGATGCACAAAGGGGCATATGCATCTGGAGTTCTTTGTAGTGGCTGGAAGTCCTGGTGTGCCCATTTTCTCTTTCTTTCTGCCTCTTCTTCTCTCTCTCAAATAAATAAATTAATTAAATATTTTTAAAAATGTAAATGGAATTAAAATGCCATATTTTAATACTGGATCTTATTTTGCCTAAACAATAATCTTTTTAATAATATATACATACATCTCTCTCTCTCTCTCTCTCTCTCTCTCTCTCACACCATATATATATATTTTTTAAATTTTTTTTGTTTGTTTTTATTTATTTTAGAGCATCAGATGGAAAAAGATGGAGAGAAAGAGAGAGAGAATTGGTGGGCCAGAGCCACCAGCCACTCCAAACAAACTCCAGATACATGTGCCCCTTGTGCATCTGGCTTACGAGGATCCTGGGGAATCGAGCCTTGAACCAGGGTCCATAGGCTTCACAGGCAAGTGCTTAACTGCTAAGCCATCTCCCCAGTCCCCCTTTTTTTGAGATAGGGTTTCAAGTCTCCCTGAGCTGGCCTGCAATTCCCTATGTAGCTAAGGATGACCATGAAATTCTGATACTCCTATTCCTACCTCCCAAATGCTCCAACTTACTTCTCTGAACTCAGTCATGCTACAAAACTGCTGAGCCCTAGACCTCTTGACATCCTACAAAGGAGGGACCTGCCTTTTTCTGAATGAGGAATGCTGTTACTATGTTCCCAGGTCTAGGTTTCCACCTCCCTTATCTCCCAGGTCATCTGCTCATTGTTCTGGTGTCACACATTGGCTATCTTAGATCTCCCCCAAAGAAAACTTTCTTTTACTTGCTCCTTCCTCACCTTACCCCAACTGAAGAGCTCTATTAAAGCCCACTATCTGTAATCCCAATGTGTATGTAAGTGTGTGTGTGTGTACACACGTACACTTGTGCATTGGGGTGGGTGGCACATCCATACCACAGCACACATGCGGAGATCTGAGAACAGTTCCCATTTGTCAGTCTTCATCTTCTACCTTGATGGAGCCAGAGTTGCCACTGTGGACTGCGGGCTAGCTGCGCACAAGCTTCCTGAGACTCACTCTGCTTCTCAGTTGGCTGTAGGCATGCACAGACTCTCACCCCATTGCACCCAGCTTTATACGAGCTCTGCAGACTCTGACTTCGGGTGCTATGTTTGCACAGTAAATGCACTGACAGATCAAGCCATCTCCCCAGTATGGACAGGAATATTTTACACTGCTGCTGTGGATTTATCTATGCTGTAGAGTTTTAGTACAAAAAAGGATTTTGTCCTCTAAAATTATTACTAATCATGTCTTAATTTTTCCATTTTGTTTCTTTAGGTTTCAAACCACTTTTACGTACTGATGTCATTTTCCTCTGAATTTCTCTTTTTCTTGTTAATGTTCCTGTTATAGATATGTGAGGAAAAATCCTTAAGTGTGAAGAGCAGTACATCACGTATCCTTTCCAGCAAATAAGCTAGTGCCCTCTGATGACATTCACGCTAATTGCTCAGTGTAAGATGGAGACACAAAAATCAAATCACGACTTCCCAGAGGCAGGTGTTGAACCCAAGCTTATTCCTACTAACAAAGGCAACTGTAACTGGACTGGTGCAGGCTCCAGAGTTCAGTTAGGTGTTTGCTTTGTATTATTATGTGGAGAAAAGAGCATTATAGTGTTTTTTGTCATGTTTAACACAAAATGAACTTCTTCTTTTTTTTTTTTTTTATGGTCCTCATATCCTCGTTTTCCAGGATTACTACAACAGATTAACACAAACTGATAGGTTTAAAATGACAGGGACACAGTCTCACAATCCTGGGGCTGAGTGTGGCAACCTAGTGGTGGCCAGACTACTTCTGCTGGAGGCTGTCAAGAATGTGCTCTCTCTCTCTCTCCCCTGGCTTCTCATGCCTACTGCCAACCTTGGGTGTTCTTGGTTCTGCCTCAGCGGTCCCTGTGTCCAGCTCCAGACAGCCTTCTATTCAGTGTCTCTGTTCATTTCACATTCTTTAAGGACTCTGGGCATTGTATTTATAACCCTTTGCAAATCCAGGAAGAATTCATCTGGAGATACCTAGTGTAATTACATCGATAACCTTTGCTAAGCAACATCAAACACATGGGATCCAGGTAACACATCTTTAAGACGACTAACCTCCAACTCACTTCATACTTCTATCTTTCTCTCCTGTTGTGTTTCCTCTCAATCTCATTCTCCCCTTCTCTCTGGCATAATTCTTGGATATACGAAAATGATTTCCTTGTTGAAACCTATGATTATTTATGCCACATTTTACTTATAACCAGCAGAGGCTGGCTAAGGTTTTCAGGGTTCATTTGCTATTTCTCCTATGATTCAAATATTGATAATTTGAATCCTGACCTTAAAGGCACCTCCTTAAGACATTAAACCTTTTGCTGCTCTGGTTGCTGCATTTATTATTATCTAATTTATACTGATCATCATTTTATAATAATGTTCTTGCTCCATACCTTAAATTAACCTTGTTCATAAATGGTTGAACCTACCCATGAGTTTGTATGGATTAAAAATAGCTCCCATTATATGGTAGCATTTAATTTCAATGGCAATCAGGTGCAATAATTATTTATAGAACTCTTGGTATGTGCAAGACAAAGTGTACATTGCTGTCAAGCTGTTACCACAGACTTGCTGATTTAACAAAGAAAAAAAAAACTAGTTGAGAAAGTTGTTGAACCAGCACTTTATGATTTTGACTAGGACAAATGATTCCATAGTGTTGATGAATGCCATGACTTTATGTTTCCAAAGCCAAGTGTATGAATGGGCCCTTACATGTATGACCAAATAAATAATACTAAATTGTTGGTAGAAAGAGCTATTATTTGTCCATATCTCTAGGGTCTGGCTTAATTTGTACTTATCATGTGGCAGATGAATTTATTTCTAGAATGAGGACAGTCTTCCCTAAGGGTTTGGTGTCATGAGTGACAAGGTAACTTCTCTTGGATCTGAGGTCTAGTTCTAGTGCATTCTTTATGTTGAGTTAGACAAAAATGACCTACTCAATGAAGTGTGAGTTATGAAGCATTTTCTGCATATTTTCGTGAGGAGTATGTTGTAATATATATTAATCTTAGGTCTTTATTAACTCCTGAATTCGTTGCCAAAATAATCAATAAAATTATTTATAAGGATCCCATTTAGTGAAGGCAGGGAAAATGCCTCTGTGGGTAAAGTGTCTACTCTGCAAGCATGAGTACCTGAATTTGATCCTCAGAACCCAAGTTAAAATGCCAGGCACAGTAGCATGTGCATTCCTGTAACCCCAGTCCTGGGAGGGTATAGACAGAAATTCCCTGGACCCATTGGCTAGCTATTCTAGACTAGTTGGTGAGTACCCCAAGCTAATGAGAGATCCAGTGTCAAAAGAAGGTAGGTGGAATTCCTGAGAAATGACACTGGAGTTTGTCCTCTGGTTTTTTGAGCATTATTTAATGTTCTTTGAACATCCTCCTTAGCTCAGGTAATCCTGCAATAAAGCAGGAATGAAACTTCATGAAACTGAAACAGGAAGAGACATATTAATGAAATGATCACATCAATGAGAAAATGCAAAACTATAAAATGTGACATAGGCAAGACTGATGACACTCGTAGAGCAATCAACAGGATTTAGACTCAGGCAAACTGAAGAAAGGCTCCTTCCTGTCTGAGAGAAGAGAGACATCTTGAAGTCAGGGGTCAGGACACCAGGGTCATCTCCCAGAAACTGTGTTCAGTGCAGAAGCAGAAGTGTTGTTGTGGCAGGAAAGGAGCCCATGAAGACGGAAGCAAAATGAGATGAGAGAGACAGGTACCAGCCAGATGCTGTCAGGCATCCTCTTAGATGTCAAGTGCAACTGTGTTAAGCAGCTTTGTCCAGAACAAACAGGATGCTGGAGGGTCCTGCGGGAAGTGATAGCTATAGATTTAAGAAGCGGAAAGATCACTGTGCTTTCACTGGGGAAGTCAGATTAGAAAATGCAAGTGCAGACCTTGGAAGTCAGGTCAGAAGGAAAGTAATTACAGCTTGAACAAGTAGAGGGAGAAAATGGAAAGTCATTCAGATGTTAACTCCACAAGCAAAAGTCAAAGATAACATGTGAGAACTAAGTAAAAAGGGTGGATTGGGGAGAAGCATGAGTTTCTGGCCTTCTTGTAGATTTTAGTGGTGGCATTTGCTGATATCATGATAGTAAGAGCTGGTCTCAAAGGGAGACTGTCATCCTAGCTATGTTTAATGATAGTACCATATATGTGTGTGTATACATATATGTATAATGTATGTATGTATGTACATGTGTGTATTTGTAATATATTTATTTATTTGTGAGGAGGGAGAGAGAGAGAAACAGAGAATGGGCACATCTGGACCTCTTGCTATTGCAAATGAACTCCAGACACAAGCACCACTTTGTGCATCTGAATTTTCATGGGTATTTGGAAATTAAACCTGAGCCAGTGGGCTTTGTAAGCAAGTGCCTTTGATTACTGAGCCATCTCCATGGCTCAAGAGTACTAATTTAGCTTTTATTACATTTTAGAGAGAGCTAGAGACAGAGGGAGAGAAAAAGAATTGGTATGCCATGGCCTCAGCCTCTGCAATCAAGCTCCGGATGTTTGCACCACCTAGAGGGAATGTGCGACCTTGCACTTGCCTCACCTTTGTGAATCTGGCTTACATGGGATCTGGAGAGTTGAGCATGGGTCCTTAGGCTGTGCAGGCAAGCACCTTAATCTCTATGCCATCTTTCCAGCCAAGAATACTAAATTTAAAGATGAAATTCTTAAATTATCTCAACTCTTATTCTTTTAAGAAATATTTTATTTATTTATTTGCGAGGAGAGAGAGAGAGATAGATAAGAGAATAAGTATAGGCATACCAGATCTCCTGCCACTGCAAACGAATTCCAGATTCATATGCCATGTTTGCATCTGTACATGAGTTCTGGGGATTCAAACCCAGGCTTCCAAGCCTTGCAAGAAAATGTCTTTATTCACTTAGCAACCTCTCTAGCACCTTGAATACTTATAATTGCAAAGAATTAAAAACTCTAGCAGAAAGGAAATTTATTGTTGTATATAAGTCAGGTTAGGATTCAGGTGCACCTTATTATTTTAGCTCAATTTTCCTGAGGCTTTTCTTTACTTATTCTGCGTTTTGCCTTCAAATTCAGATTGCTATTAATCATGGCACAAAAGAGCTGCCAGGGTCTCCTATTTAATATCTGAACTTCATGCCATCCAAACCAAGAAGAGGGCAACTCCATTGCAAAATTCAAATGTGTCTTGTCAGAAATCAGAACGAAAGCAGCCTGTTCATAAGAATTCTTTCTCTTAAGGGCTATTTAGAAGGTAAATTGGATGTCAGTGAAGAAACTAACAGCCAATTCAAGGCTAGCCTGGGAAATTCCAGAACTTAACCAAGCAGATGATATGTTATAGGATAATATAAAATACATATAAGTAAGATTCCAGATAAAATATATATTATAATCATACATGGGAACATTTCACCAAAATGAATTTTCTCTTACCAAACTATAGTTATCTCACTTTCTCTTCAAGTAGCTGATAGCAGTCATGTAGCCACACTGCTAAGCTTCCAACAGTAGGCTCATTGGTTACCAGTGTCTTCTTCCTCAGGCCTAGATCTCACTCTTTACCCACAGGTAAAAGTTTACATAGGCCTTAATATGAATGATGAAAAATTCCCTCTTGGAGAAGGGTCAGCATTGAAAGATAACAATAGCTGTGTTAATCCATAATCATAAAATGCTCATAGAATACAGAATTTAAAGATTTCTTATGGGAGGCGTGAATTGTTTTACAATCTTTTTGTATGTATGATTTGTGTGTGTGTGTGTGTGTGTGTGTGTGCATTCATGTATGTGAATATTGATGTATATGAGTCTAAGGGCACATGTCCCATGATATATGTATGGATATCAGAGGGCAAACTTGGGTATTTGTTGGTTCTCACCACCTGTCTTCTTTGAGACAGGGTCTCCTGCTTGTTATTGCATTCACCAGGCTCGCTGCCCACAAGCTCCTGACTCTGCCTCACCATCTTGCCGTAGGCATGCTGGGATTACAGATATGTGCTGCTACATCCAGTTTTATGTGGGATCTGGAGATATGAACTACGGTCCTCATGCTTGAGCAGCAAGTCCTGTACCCCATCTGCCTGAGTAGTGAGTTCCTTAGCCCATGGCTGACTCTGGATTTGTTTTGTAGGAAGAGCTTCCCTACAGTGTTCTCTTCTCAGTGGCCAGCAGTGATGGTCTTTTGCCAGGCTTCCTTTGAAAGTTTGAAGTAACGTAACACATTTCCATGAGGTAACAAGTGTCTAGGAACCTAGACAATTGTTCCAGAGCTTTATTGGCTTCACATTGTATTTAAATAGTGGGCTTCAGGTTTCCTTTGGTCACTGTAGCAGACCTTAAATAGTTAAAAAAAAAATACACCTATTGAAGTATTAAACTTCAACCCAGTGAGTTGTGCTGTAGCCTTTACAAATAGACACATTTGATCATGCTGAGGTTTTCTTTTCTAATGTGGTTCTAATACCTTGCTCTCTAGAGTAGCATAAAGCAAGATGGCTGCTTCTGGGAGAGCCCTGAGCCCAGGTATGATAGATTCTGTCCAGTATATGGAAGTGAAGCCAAATGCATGTGGCTAAAGGTAGACAAGAGATGTCCAGAGCTAGAAAGAAGCGTGTTCATAAGGACTATGCCTTATGAAGGCAAATGGAGTTCATTTCTGGCTGTCCTGAGGGGCTGTGTATTTCACAGTGGGAAATACTTGAGAAAGAGGAAACTTATTCCCATGACTCCACCACAGATATAGCATTTTCTTGGTCCAAATTGGATTTGGGCCAATGAGGTAAAGATGAGGTAGGTTGTTCTAGAAACCATCTGTAAGGAAGGAGATGCCTCAGCTAAACCAAAGTGGTGAGATGCCCTTGGATTTAAAGTAGCTTATGTCAGGCATACAAGTGGATGTCAAGGTTACAAACATATTAGGCTACTTTATGACTAAAATATTTACCAAAAACCGTTGCTTGATGAATGCGGACTGCTAACTACTCGTTACTCACTTTAGATTCTAAGAATCTCTCCTCCAGATTTCCACACACGTCTCTCATGGCAATCTCCATACAAAGGTGAATTTTGCTTTTGCTTCATTTTCCTCTTTAGTCCTTAACACTAGCTCAAACTAAACTGAACTAAAGAAATAATTTTATTATCTTCAATAATTGAAGCTTCAGACATGTCAGGACTCCACGTTCATTTCTCTAATCTGATTCTCACTTTGGCAGGGTTACCTTTCAGCTCTACCAGGGCTGTGCATCGTCAGATACAAGTATTAGGCCTTATATGGCTCAAAGCAATGAGTACCTTACCATGTTGTTTTTCCAATGTTCCCAATATATATTCTCAGAATCATAATGATAGAAAAGTTTGGGTCATAAGCACATATTCTTTGTGTTTTTGTATGCGTGTCGTGTGCTGTGTGTGTGTGTGTGTGTGTGTGTGTGTGTGTGTGTGTGTGTGTAGGGTGTGGACACACGTGCAGAGGAATGTGCCTTGTGAGCATGCAGGTAGAGGCCATGGGAGAATATGATTTGTCCTCCCTTATTATTGTTCTGCTTTACTTCCTTGTCACAGAACCTGTAGCTGTCATTTTCAGTTCAGACTGGCTGACCAGCACAGCTCAGTGATGTTCTTGCTTGGCGCAGGACTAGGGTTACAGGCCCCTGTGGTGATACCCAGCTTTTTATATAGATTCTGGGGAATCAAACTCAGACCATCTCAGTCCCTCTTGGGTCTGATGCTGAGCCATCTCCCCAGTCTCTCATGCCCAACTTAGGAAAAAATTTGTGGCTAGGTCGCAATATGAGAATTAACCCTGTTCCAATCCCAGAACCTAAGAGAGCCTACCTGTGACTCCTCTAAGTTTCCAATAGATATTGTGGTGGAAACCAATATGTATCTACTATAGTAGGTTTACCCAATAAAAATTATTTGCCCAACACAATATTATATTTTCTAGTGGTTGTTTTCTTGCTTTGGTTTTCTTTTTTATATTTATTTATTTGCTAATTGATTGCCTTTTGATTTTTCAAGGTAGTGTCTTTCTCTAGTTCATATACATAGTGGGCTAGAGAAAGACACTACTTTTCTTGTTCATTTATATCCTTTTAGTTGAAGCTGCTTTTTTTTTTATTTAACAAATGGATTATTCTAAAAAACTGTGTTAAGCTTTCTATTTTATAAGGTTGTGCATTTAAGAAGGCCTTTAAATAAAAATAGTAATAAACTCCTCTGGAAGTTGATACAAAAGTTGTGTCCTTCTGAAATGGTCTTTCTCCCATTTAATTGTTCTTCTGGCTGCTAAAATACTAATAATTACTTTAGTTAACTTTTGTACTTTGAAACTATAACCAACTGGATAAGATGGCTTTTTTTAAAATTCAAAATCAAAGCCTATCTGTATTTAGTTTTATTTTTATTGCTTCTCATTGTGATGTATTCCCATTTTCATAATGTCCAAGGAAATTAGTGACTTCAGTTCTGATACTCAGTCCTTCAGCTCAAGGTTATGAATTGCTCTTGGTCCTACTTAGTTATATACATAACAAGTACTGTATTTCTCCATTTTAAAAAACTTTCTGTCCTGGGTTATTTTTGTTCTTCCCTTGCCTTGCTGCTGGATTGGAATTAGTCCTGAATTGAATCAAGCAAAGGTACCCCAGGTCAAAGGTTGGACAGGGATCTCAGGGAGAAAGCTACAGGTAGGAACATGTTGGTTTTGTAAGCCCAGAGAAAGCATCTGATCTACAAGCTGAGCATCTGTGAAATAACATCTGTCCACAATAAAATTCAATTTCCAGTTTGAAGAAATATACCTCATCATGGAATTCCAGACTTAATTGTACATTAGAGCTTTTCACCAATTTTTTTGTGTACAAGCAGTAGAAATTTATAGAACTTTTCTGAATAGAAAATATGTGCATCTCATCGATACTGGAGTAGCTTACAGAGTTGTTGAATGTGGTGACTTCGCAAGAAAGGCTCCCCAGAATAACTGAATTGTCAGCAACAGGAAAAGCTTCATGTTAGGATTAGCTGGGAGCTAATATTACCTTTATTTTGTCATAAGTTCAGTTTTACATTTTCTGAAGGGAGCAGAATTATTCCAATTGGATTGCATGTTAATGTCGGCTTGATTAAAAGCAGGAGTGTGATAAGAAAGAGTTGTTCATGAAAGGAGAGACAGACTATGTTTTCACAACAATAGTGAATGGTTGGTAGTCAGCATCCATACTTCTGTGAGTACCACTCTGCCCATAATCCTGTAAGTTCCCCTCGGCCCACACTCATGCGGATACCCCTTCATCAATACTGCTATAGGCCATTGTCAATCCATGCTTCTGTAATTAATCCCAGTAAACTCATTGGTTCACCAAATTGGACTTTGGTGGAATAGTTTTTATGGTCCACTATAGGTGCCCTATCTGGAGGTGAATAGACCTTTGCTCATGTCTCTCAAGGAAATGATTAATATAACCTTCTTCTTCCTGGTATTTTAAGATAAGGTTTCACTCCATAACCCAAGCTAGCCTCAAACTTACAGTTATCCTCCTCCTGTTGTTGTCTCCCTAGTGCTAACAGTACAGACCTGAGCTTCCAGACAAGCAATTTCCTAGTAAAGTCCCTGCAATGCTTTTCTTTTTTATGGTCACTTATTATAAATATTGTGTTGCCTTTACTTTCACCAGGGATCCTGTCAACACCCCTAAGCAGGCTTCCTGAGGCCCAATCCATAGGCACAGAATCCCACCCCTCAGAGCTAGAGATCAGAAGATACATATATTGGCAAGCTGTAATATTTTGCTCTGGATAACTTACAGAATAAAAAAAATCATTTATTGCATACCTACTGGGGTAGCTTAGAGGATTGTTGGATATGGAGACTTATTTACTTAAACTTTTGCACATTTTGTGCAGTCAACCTTGGAACCTTGTCAGTTAAGTCTGAGCTGCCTAGAAGGGTCTTTGTTGAAGTGGAAAGAACTCGAGTTTTCAGTTTGTTCAGACTCCCCTTGGTTGAACCCTAGGCTTTATGTCCCACCTACTCAGATAGCTGGAGGAAGTTAACTAGTCTCTCTGCCTTTATTTTCATTTCTTATGTAAAACAGAATGTTTACAAATTCCTACACCAAATAATTAGCTCCAAAAATGATTTGTAGAGTGTGACTAGGGCTTCTAGAACATGCAGCTCACACAGTAGACTTCTCAGGGCCAGAATTTGCAAATAGAAAGACACTGTGATCTGTTTTGCACCTGGCATGATTCAGACACTTATTCATTTTCCTTTTGACTGTGATCTCGTTTGTTCACAGTCAACCTAGGGACCTTGAGAGTTAACTGTCAGGCTTACTGTTCCATGGCTAGGAAAATTAGCAGTGAAAAGTTAAACTAACCCCATATTACCTGGCTCACAACTAGTGAGGAGAGAAAAGTTTCAGGAGTTTGTTTAAAATAATTAAATATTAGGGAGAATGACATTAGTTATGGTAGGGTGAAATGCAGTTTCTCATTTGCATTTATTGCAGTGTTCTGAAGATGTTTTCTGTGTTTCCTGGAGATTTCTGTGAGAACTATTATTGTTAAAAGGCAAATTACTTGTAAGTTCTAAGGCAAACAAATAAGGAACTTAAGAAACCATTCATTTCAGCATGCAGAAACAAAACAATATAAAAAATTTAATACACTAAAGACTTTGCTGGAGCAATTTTTATGACCAGAACAAACATTTCTGTCATTACCCATAAGTCACTTACTCCACACAGTTTGCTAAGTGCCTACCCATAGCCTAAAGTAATGAAGGCCCTGGGATGGCCTGGTAGTTTCCTCTCTGTACGTGAAGCATATCTGTGTGATATGATTTCATGGCTAGGCTCCTTGGGAAGAACTTTTTGCACTTGTTTGACCAATACTTAGAGCACTGTCCAAACCACGCATTTTTTTTTTTCTTTGTGTGTGTATGATGTGATGTATGAGTGTGCGCATGTTCATGGGTTTGAATGTGGTCAAATGTGTTCATGGCACATAATTAGGAGACAAAGGTCTACTTTGGGGGGTTGGGCCTCACCTTATACCATATTTTGAGGAAGAGTCTCTCATTGCTCACTGCTGTCTTTGCCTGGCTAGCTGGTCTGCGAGCTTGCAGAGAATTCTCCTGCTTCTGCCTCTCAACTTTCCATGGCATGCTGGGGTTACAAAAGCTGATGTTCTCTTTTATGTGAGGTCTGTTGATCCAAACTCTAGAACTCACGCTTGTGTGAGAAGTGTTTTATATACTGAGTCATTTCTTCCCACCCACACTTTTTCAAACCAACCCATATTCACATTGCCTATATCCAATGCCTTTCTAAAAACATATTTTATAATATCACTTACTAAATTACCTACAATGTAATTAACAAGGCTTTTTGATGACAGAGAGAGCCCAGTATATGAATAATGAAATCTGGGAAGAAATTGGAATGACCCACTCATTATCATATTATTGGTAGATAGGCTGGACTTTTATACCAATGATCTTCAAGTACATTGTATGTTAGGCACTCAGTATTCTCCTGAGATAAAATCAGAGCCATTTTTATTTTTTAATATTTTTACTGTATGCATGCATTTTTATTTTTTAATATTTTTATTGTATGCATGCATGTGTATATACTGTTTGTATGTGTGTGTGTGTGTACATACATGTGGGTGTGGCTATCATGTGCATGTGTATGTATGTTTGTGGAGACCAAAGGGATAAAGCCTTGGGAGACCTCCTGGTTCTACCTTTCTTACACTGGGATTACAAAAAAACACCCCCACACCCCCACAACCATCATTCTTATGTGCATACTGAGGGATGGAACTCAGGTCCTCAAGCTTGCTTAGATAAGCACTTTACCAAAAACACTCAACCCCAACCCCCATTTTCATTCCTGTGTGTATAGACCTTGGTTTCTCCCTTTTTTGTTTTAAAGCTCCTCTTCAGCTGTCCAACTGCTATGTGGTTCATTTTGTGTGAATCACAGAGGGAGAATAACAATGCATAAAAGAAGTGTTTCTTCTATCCAGTCAGTTTGTACCTGATTAGACACAGCTGAACCCAGAGGGCAGTGTGGAAGCCTACCTTCTGTCTACAGCCAGGATGAGACCACAAAAGACTAGACTAATCCCATGGCCTCCACCTGAAATCAACCTGTGGCTTAGAGTTCTGCTCCTGCTCACATAGATACTTTTGCTTTCTCCTAGGAATATGTCACTAATAAAATGTTTGCCCAAGAAAATACATAGTAGAATATCCTTATGAGAAACCTATCTTGTATGAATTCAGAAACAATTTACATCAATGTTTAGTTTATTTATTAAAACAATTCTTACACAAATTACATGCATGTCTATGCAGAAAAAATATTATTTTTGAACACAGATTGTTTTACAAAATTATGTATAAAGAACTAGGTTTCATTATGGCATTTTCAAAATCCCCTTTCATCACCTTACCCCATATTCTCCTACTCTTTTTTTTTTTTTTTTTTTTCTGAAGCAGGGTCTCACACTAGCCCAGGCCAACCTGGAATTCACTATGTAGTCTCAGGGTGGCTTCAAACTCATGGCGATCATCCTACCTCTGCCTCCCGAGTGCTGGGATTAAAGGCTTGCCCGGCTCTCCTATTCTTTTTTTATTGGTCTAAACGTTATTTACTTTGGTAGTACCATATTATTTGCTCACATTTAACTAGGTTCAAGTAGGCTCATATTTGAAGCCTGAATGCTCACTCTGGCCCATGCAATAGCCTGGATTTATGAACGTAAAGTGTCTCTGAAACTTTGCTGGTGGGTGGGCGTCCTTTCTGACTGCTGCCCTGGGCACTGGCCCAAGGCTGAGGCTGTATGCTTCACTTGTTCTTCATGTGATTTCTTTTTTTCCAGGAACAGATGACCTATTTTGCTCAAATATTCACCTTCTCTGTTTGTTCTCATTATTAGAGGTTTACATCATTTATAACTTCTTTTTATTTAATTTTTCAAGGATAACTGGAAAGGAAAAGAGATTGAATGTTTTTGTTTCAATTTGTTTTGAAAACATTACAACTGCCTTTGTTTCACCTGTTTTGCATGCCAGTGTGATGTACCTGTGTGATGCAACACATGTATATATGTGGGTATACAAGTACATACATGCATGTGGAGACCAGAGGTTTACAATGAATATCTTAATCAATCCCTCTCCACCTTATATATAAGTCACATCTCTCCCTGAACTTAGGTTTGATTCAGCTAGAGTACATACCCAAGAAGCCCAGTGGCCCTCATATATCTGGCTCTTCTGCTCTGAGATTCCAGCTTTTACATTCACATGGATGCTAGGGATGCAAACTCATGTCTTCATGCTTACTGATCAAGCACTTTACCAGCTGAGCCATGGCTTTAGTTGCTTACAAGTCCTACCATTACTTCTGTTTAGAAATCTGTTTTTTGTTACCCTCATTTTTCTTTCCAAATGTTTAGTTGTAACCTTCTACAACACAATAATCTTTATGAGTTTTAATGTTCCTCTTTTAAATGAAAGAATCAGAGTGGATGAACAGTTAAATAATTTCAATTGTAAGAATAAACTCCTTTTGCTGCCAACAGTAATAACAGTATTATTCAAAGTCCAGTTTTAAACCAGGTGTGGTGGCACACACCTGTAATCCCAGCACTCAGGGAGGCCACGGTAAGAGGATTGCTTTGAGTTCAAGGCCACTCTGAGAATACATAGTGAATTCCAGGTCAACCTGTGCTACAGTCGGATACTACCTCCATAAAACAAACAATCAAATAAAGAAAAAGCCCAGATTTTATTTTTTGTTTGTTTGTTTCTCCAGGTAGGGTCTCACTCTAGTCCAGGCTGACCTGGAATTCACTATGTAGTCTCAGGGTGGCCTCAATGTCACAGTGATCTTCCTGCCTCCGCCTCCAGAGTGCAGAGCTGGGATTAAAGGCATGTGCTACCACTCTAGAACACTACATTTAAAGACAGGCATAACTTAAGTTGTTTGTGCCATAATCTTTAAGTGAGTAGCTGGGTTCCTATGTCCTAACACCTCCAGCCCATTTACTTCAGCCAGAGGATTCAGCTTTTCTCTTAAAACAAACAAACAAACAAAAATCTCTGGGTTTTTTTCCCCAGTCCTACCCTACATTAATATAACACTATAATGAGTTTGTACAAAAAATTGAGAATGTCTGTTAAGTGATTGCAATGGAATTATAGGACCTAAGATTGATCCCCAGAACATATGTTCAAAAGAAAAGACAGACATGGTGATGGTGGCACACACCTGTAATACCAGCACTAGAGAAGCAGAGGTAGGAGGATTCCTGGAGTTTCCTGGTCTATAGCATTTGGTAAGCTACAGGCCAACGAGATATCCTCTTTCAATAGAGACTAATGGTTCCCAAGAAATGGCCCCCTTGATTGTTGGCTGGCCTCTGTAGACACATGCATTCATCCACATATTTGCACTCACACATACTTTCACACAGGCACACATACACACTACATTATATCACAAAGATGAGAACGGGAAAAACATCACCAAAGGAAATAGAGAATAGTGAAAGCAATTGTATATTTTGCTGTTCCACTATTGGAGCTTCTTATAATGAACTGCACCCATGATTTTCATCCCTGTGTATGATTATTTTTAGATTTATTAGAACTACATGATTCCTTGCATTTTCCCATACTAACACACACATACACACACACACACACACACACACACACACACATATCTTATCTTATAAGATATTATATAAAAGAAAGCTCAAAGATCAGAAGCTAAAACCTCAAAATAGTTGGCAGTTCACAAACTCTGTATGCTTGATTCTGAATTCATAGTGTAGCCCCACACTTACTTAGTGATAGATGTTTCCTGCCCACATGAACTCTGTGATTTCCTTTTGTGATTATTAAATGGTTTGCCCAGAGGAGAGCTAAATATATATTGTCTCATAAGGTAGAGCACTTCTTTAGATTTCTTTTTTTTATTAATTAGTTTTGTACTCAGTGAATACAGTCAAGTTGGTACCATTGTTAGCCTCCTCCCTGTCCTCTTTCCACACCCTGGCCCCTCTTTGTTGAGGTATATGGGTCATGCATTGTGGAGTTAGCCCTCAGTTATGGGTAGGAAGAAATGTCTCTGCGTATCAAGACCCAACATGTGGCTGGCATTCTTTCCTCCCCCTCTTCCACAAAATTTACCTGAGCCATATTAGGTTCATTTTAGGTCTACTTAAGTGATGAGGTCTTGGGTCTTGGGTCTTTGGATATCTGATTTGGTAGGAGTTGATTGTTCTCTGTGTTGATATCCTTCACCCTTGTGCTGGTATCAGTTTCACAAAGAAAACAGCACCCTTGCTTGTTTTGCCAATTATTCTTAGTTTCATCTGGGCCCCTTTTGAGGTATGATGGGGTGATTCTCTCCTTACGATCTGCATCTATCTGAAAAAGAGAAGCAGATTCTCCAACAGAGAGTAAAGTTAGCATCAGATAAATGGGATGACCCTTATTTTTTCAGAGAGAATTTAATAGGTATAGGCCCTCTTGTAGTCCACAATTGTTGGTAGCTTGATAATGGAGAGCGGGCTCATGTTTGGATATTGTTCTATCTTGTTTCCTAGCTCCAGCTATGGGTCCTGTTCCATTGAGGGGATCAGTTAGCCAAATCAAGAGCAGGTGGTTTCCAACCATGGCTGTGCACCACTATTGCACTTGTGTGAACATGACAACAGGTTATTTGTTGCTAAGTAGGTTAGACCATGAGTTGCTTGGTCAGATATTGGTCATTTTCCCCAATTGCCCAGATGCGCTGACTGTCTGTGGACTAACACTCTTCCAGCATCCAGCCATGTCAGTCCATGTTATGTGTCAACTGCATATGGTCTTCAGCAATAGGGTCTTACCATTAACCTTTGGTAGATCATCAGGTACTCTCACAGAAATCTGTCATTCTTTTAGGAAACCTTGTAGGTCTCTGATCAAAAGCTCATTGTAGATGATAGCCACATGCTGGCACTGGGAGTTACAGGTCAGTGCCCATGAAGAGAAGGAAGAAAAAGATAAGTAATATAAAAGAGTTAGAGAGAAGAGAGAGAGAGGAGCTGAAGATTTCTTCCTGCTAGTATTCTTATTGGAATCCCTGAGCATTTCCTATACTGTCTGAGTATAGTCATTACCAGATGTTGTGGTAAGCCCAGGAAGCCCTTCTACCTCTGCCTTCCCAACAGCGTAAAGAAACCTGCCGTTCCTACCCTGATAATGTAAGCACTATGGGGAATACAAAAAATAAATAAATAAAAATAAAAATAAATTTGCTTAAGGGGTGGTGAAATAGCTTGGTGGTAAAGGTGCTTGCCTGCAAAGCCAAAGGACCCAGGTTCAATTCCCAAGACCCTCATAAGACAGAAGCACAAGGTGGCACCTGAGTCTAGAGTTCACTTACAGTGACTGAAGGCCCTGGAGCAGCCATTCTCCCTCTCTCTCTCTGTCTTCTTTCTCTCTCTTTCTAAAATAAAGTAATAAAATAATTGTATCTCCTCTTAAACTTGCCTGAAAAATAGAAACAATGGACTGGGGAGATGACTCAATGGATGTAGTGCTTGCTATGTAAGCACTGGGTTTGCATTTTCTTTACCCACCAAAAATTCTGGACATACATGGTGCCATGTACCCCAAATCACAGTATTTAGATAGCAGAGACAGGAAGATCCCTTGGGTTTGCTGGCTAGCTGGTACAGTAGAATCAGTAAGTATATAATCCATTAGAGACCATGTCTCATTAAAATAATATAGAAAGTGATTAAAGAAAGCATCTGATGTTGATATCTGACCTCCACATAACACATGTGACAGCATGCATATACACATACACTCATACCCCCTATGCAGACTGCACACACAAAGCCCCCCACACACAGACTAAAAAAACAAACATCAAAATTATTTTTTCGGTTCTCTAGTATAATGACTTTTCTTTTATGTTCATGAAACATTTAGCAAAGCATTACTTTTCAAAAGTTGCATTTTTTTTTCAATTTTGAGCACTAAAATAGACATTTTGGTTTGATAGTATGGTTTCCTGGGTTGAGTCTTCTGGGATCAAATATCAAAGGAAGTGTAAATCTGTTCATTGAAAAGTGCAATAAAGACTCAGTTTAAATCTGATTGTATCTTATATACTTCATAACTTTTGAGTCATTTTGGGATGTAAGAATTTTTCCAGGGTCTCAAAAATTCATGTTGCAGAAGGCAATTTTATCTAAATCATAAATCCCTACATCAATGTTTTAGAGTTCCCAATTATCCAAATATCCATTCCTCTAGATATAATCATGTGCAGTTGGTAAATGTTTAAAAGAATCCAATTTGAAAAGCTACATCTTGAAGGTGACAAAATACTAGGTCTAATATCTAATATCCATCATATCTTGATGCCAAAACAATGATAATTCAAAGCACAGCCATTTTCAAGGATAAGCATCTGAAATCATACACCATGAAATGTATCATTAAGGTTTGTATTTTTCATGAGAATGCCATCCATTCTCTAGGTCTATATTGTCATAATAAGCTTGCCAAGGAGCTACAAACTGACAGAAAATCTAGGGAAAGAAATAAGAATTTTTATGATTGTGTTTGGTTCTAAATTGCACACTAGAAGTGAGAGGTTCTTTTTTCCTACTTCCAGGGGAGTGTACTGAAAAACAAACAAACAACAAAAAAATCCACAGACAAGCTTATGCTTTCACCTACTACTCGAGAGCCATCCCCAAATCCAGCCTCCAGCAACAATGCTGTCTCCATGTTTTAACTTCCAAATGCAGGTGGTGAGAAGGCTCTTAAGGCTTAAGAAACACAGGACAGAAAGCACATTACTTCCCTTCCTTCTGGCAATAACTTATATCAGGAGGCAGGGGTGTCTCTTAGCAAAAGATCCTTGCCAGCCCAATGTGGGACTCCAGGTTTCCCAAGGAGAGGAGCAAAGCACTAGGTCTGTTTTAGGGAATCTGTATTCATTTAACATAAAATTATCTCCTGTCTGTTGTTAATAGAAAGACAGACATTGATTCAAACAAAATAGTGACCCCAGTGAAGATGGAGAGTAAAATCCTATTAGTAAGTCTTTTAATGACTAAGAACTTTTCTGGTGTCCTACCCCATCACGGGTGCAGGGATTCTTCTTCCTCATCACTCAGTGACACAAGAACCAGAAGATCCTACTTGGAAAATTGAAAGGCCATGGTACATTACTGCTGATATGTAGACAAGGATTACACAACAGGTTTGAGGTAAAATTCAACTGTAGAGCTAACTTTGATAATATAGGAGTCATCTGAAAAATGAGTCACAGAAAAAGGAAACCAGAATATGGATTCAGATACTGTGATCCAGCGCTCCTTCCTCTTTGTCCTCATGTTCTGTATCCAAATGTATAGTGACTGGGTTATAAAATCCCTAAGATCCTTTCAGATGCCAAGATTAGTAGTTGCTTTACAAATGGTCAATTATCATTCTTTTTTTGTATTAAAACATTTTGACAGAAACTAGATAGATTCCCCCAGGTATGAGCTCTGTGTTTAGAGAGCCTCTACCTCAATCAATAGGGTGGAGAGTGATCAAAGAAGAAACCTAAGATTGATCTCTAACCTCCACATGCACACATGTGAGCACACAAACGTACAAACACATGTGTACACATGCATGCGTACCAAACACATGCAGTGCAAAAATATTAACAATAGACATATAAGTGCTTAGTTTAAGATGCATATAACTTGAGTAGTAAAAAAGTAAAACAGTATCTTCACATGACTGAAGGGAATGAATACAAATCCAATATGATTTTTAAAAAGTTTACTTGATGTCTTTTCTGATTTATTGATTATATTTTCTTTTTCTAATCATCTTCTTGTACCACCAATGCTCAGTAAAGTCATAGGTTTTATAAACTACTATAATGCTTAAATAAGTCCTTTTTCAGTATGGTTGGCAAAATTGTCTTAATTTCTCTCACTAAATATTATTTAAAATACATACAAATGTGAACTATTAAATTTAAGACATTTATTTAACATACATCAATAGTTTACTCCTTTATGTTTATGTATAGTCTGATTCTTTGCAAAAAAGTGAAAGAAGCAATAAATAATATTTGCTCTTTTGATGTTTATTTACAAATTATTGTTTCTTAAACAACTTGTTTAAGAACATATTTTAAGGAGAAAGGTAAATGGATTACCTTAAATGCTATGCATTCTAAACCATAGGTCTTATTTATAGGATTTACTTTTCATTTTTATAACAAATTTTTATAGCTTTTCTGTTTAACTTTATTGAGCTTTATTTCTTGTTATTTTTATTACTTTTGAGAAAAAATATTATTACAGAACCCATACTCTTTTGGAGTAAAACATTTATGAAATAATCTTTTTTGGGTATATAATTTAGCCTTCACCCTTAGATTAGTTCACATTGAAGTCATAAACACTGCCAATACTTACTTCCTAAGAGAAAAGAAAGAAGAAAGAAAGAAAGAAAGAAAGAAAGAAAGAAAGAAAGAAAGAAAGAAAGAAAGAAAGAAGAAAGAAAGAAAGAAAAAAGAAAGAAATAAAGAAAGAAAGAAAGAAAGAAAGAAAGAAAGAAAGAAAGAAAGAAAGAAAGAAAGAAAGAAAGGCATGGAAAAGCCTTGGGTTTGGGGGATACACGATCTAATGGTAGCATGAATCAGATCCATAGAAACCTTCTTTCTTAATACCATTCTACAAGTCATTACCCTAAGTAAAGGGGAGGAAGAACCCAGACAGAAGAGCTCCATAAAAGGTGGGGCTCTGGCTGATAATTTCTAGGGACATAACTGGGTTCTCCACATAGACAGAGCTCTTGGCCAGGGAGACACAAAGATATATAGGTCATTGCCCAAACACTGGGCTACCAGCAACAGCTAAAAGGGTAAACCCTTACTGCTGAAGACACAATAGCCTATGGCCACAGGTCATAAAGTGACCATGCTGGAACTGAGGCAGAATCCATTTCTCTGCCAGCCAGCCCATCATAGTGCTGGAAAGGGCTATGTGAGTGGCTAGAGAATAATAGCTGCTAACCGATTGAATTAATTCAACCAACCAAGCAAGAAGCACACACTTATGCAATAGTGGCACGTAGCCGTTGTAGGTAACCAACTGATCACAGACTGAACATGAGACTTGCTCAATGAGAAGAACTCATTTTTGGCTCTGGGAACCAAGCCAGATTCCCTGGAAAAGGAAACTAAGAGGTTCCAGAGAGAATTTCACTGCCCTTTAAGGAGAGTGGATATACATATCAATATATCTAATTCCTAGGCTTATCTCCTTTTATTCAAACTGTTCTCACTTATGCTTGGAGAATCTATTCTATCAGGTTTCTCTTTTTCTAATTGTGGCTTTGAAACCTCTTCATACAATTTTAATGTTTTTTTTTTTTTTTAATTGGGTTTCTGTATTTTTTTTTTTTCTCTTTCATAGCACCTGGGTTTAGATTGAGGACTATGCCATGACTAATATCTTGCTGATGGTAGTAAATATATATAGAGAGAGAGAAAAGTGAGGAAAGGAAGGGAGAATGTCCTCACAAGGACCTCTTGCCACTAAAATGAACTCCAGTTACACACGCTTTGTGTGGCTGGCTTAATGTAGGTACCCTGGAATCAAATCTAGATCATCAGACTTTGGAAGCAAGTATCTTTAAACATTGAGCAATCTCTTCTGCCTGAATTATATATATATATTCTCTCTCTCTCTCTCTCTCTTTTTTTTTTTTTTTTTTTTTTTTTTTGCTTCTGCAGGTTTTATTTACTCCAGAGTAACTAGCATTGCTCAACAATAAGCCAAATTCTCAGTCAGTTGTCTTTGAGTGAATTCATTTATGCTTGAGACGTGAGGTATAGGTCTTCCTGTTTGTGGGTGAGGTGATGGAATGAGTGCTAGGCTGTGTGATTTGGATGGAAGTGTTAGTGTTTGGTGTTAGTTCTTTGTCAGGTGAAGATGGCTCTGCTTTATTTGGGGCACTGGAAAGTTGATTCAGCCTGACGTCTCCTCACTGATTTATTCAGTCTCCTATTTAATATCAGTTGATTTCATCATTTTCCCTGCCATCATGGAGCTTCCTCATTGAGACTGCAAGCCAAAATAAACCTCTTTGTTCCCACAAGCTGCTCTTGCTTGGGTGATTTCTACCAGCACTGTGAAACTGATGGCAATGGTAATGCGGTATCATGAAGTGGATTGCTGATAGACAACTGACTGTGTGATTTTGGTCTTTTGGTGCTGATTTTCAAGAGGAATGTAGAAAGATTTGAAACCCTGACCTAAGAGATGCCTTGCAGTGCTGTAAATACAGCTTGATGGACTATTGTGGTCAGAGTTGAAAGACTTGAATGTAGTAAGAAATATGGATTGTGAGGTTTGGCTTATGAGGATGAGAAAGAGTTTTGCTTGGACTTGGCTAGGAGCAGTTTGTGTGAGAAGCTTGCTGTTATGCCCATGTTCTGAGGACTTGTGCAGGGTCACTTTGCATATAAATGGACTGGTATGAGCAGAGGGATGTGGTACAGAAAGAAATCTTTAGGCCAAACTGCTACCTGTCCATCTACAATTCTATGAGAGATTAAAGCCTTTGAGATTGGGCCAGTTGACCTGCACTGGGGCAACAGGAAGAATGCAGACTCTTTCGATGGGGCCTGATGTTGAAGGAGTGTCCTGTTCTTCAAAGTCTGCTTTATTCCCCCCTGGATTAGCAAATTTGCACCCTACCTGGTACTGTGGGAGTATAAGAAATGCAGGAAAGAAAGGGTCATTGCAATGCAGTCTTGTGTTTCAAAATGGCCACAGGCAGTATGAAGCAGGTTTTCTGGATGCCTGCATGGAGACCCAATGAGCTATGAGAATGAACTATGAGTTGCAGTGAAGACCTAGTAGAGATGTCAGGACCAATGATATGGCAGCTAAGGAAAGCTGCTGGCCCAGGATGAGGTTTTCCAGGGCTGTGAGTAGCCTAGCTGAAGGGGTAGAATTGGAATTCCAAAGACTTGTTGTTGGTTAGAATTATCAGGCTTGAAATTTCTCACTGACTAAAGTTGTTGGACTTGGAGCTACAGAGTTTGATGTTTGCCCTGGTTATTTTTTTGTTTAATTTTTTAAATCATTTTTATTTATTTAGTTGAGAGTGACAGAGAGAGAAAGAGGCAGACAGAGAGAGAGAGAAAGAGAGAGAATGGGCATGCTAGGGCCTCCAGCCACTGCAAATGTACTCCAGATGCATGCGTCCCCTTGTGCATCTGGACTGGGGTCCTCAGGCTTTTCAGGCAAGCACTTAACCACTAAGCCATTTCTCCATCCCTTGCCCTAGTTATTTTAAATCTTGTATTGGCTGAATATTTCTTTTCTATGTCCAATGCCTTCTTTTGCTGTGTGAGTATTTATTTTGTGCCATTAGGTGGGAGTATTTTTGGGGGGAGTGGGGTTTGGTACTGTTGCTCAGTTAAAAGATCTTGGACAATGAGGATGTATGAACATCATTGGAATTGATAAAAATCTATGGGGAATTTTTATGAATGCATTGCATTTTACATCATGTATGGTTATCAGTTTATAATGGGCAGGGGCAGAATGTGGTGTTTTTATTCAGGTGCCCCCCCATAAACTTAGGCATTCTGAATGCTAGGTTCCTCATCTGATGGCAATTGTAAATTAAAGCCTCTTGGAGTTGCTGTACTGTTGGGGGTGGGCTTATGGGTGTTATATCCAGCTCCCCCTTGCCAATGTTTGGTACACTCTCCTGTTGCTATTGTTCACCTGATGTTGGCCAGAGGTGTTGCCCACCATCTGCTCATGCCATTGTTTCTCCTGCCATTATGGAGCTTCCCCCTAGAGCTTGTAAGCCAAAATAAACCTTTTTTTTTTTTTTCCCCACAAGCTTCTCTTGGTTGGGTGATTTCTACCAGCAATGCAAACCTGACTGCAACACTGGCTCTCTTCTGGATTCCAGCCAGGTCTCTCTGTGTTCTGTGTTCCCAGCATGTAGTGTCTTCAGCAAAAGGGTCTTAATTTTTGGTAATAAAGTGCTTTGACGGAAGCCTATCTTGGTTTAGGGACTTTTTAGGACTATCTGATCAACAGCTCAATGTCGGTAGCACCTATTTCTGGTACTGCAAGTTACAGGTCTGAGCCAATTTTTTTTAAAGTTAGGCTTCATTCCACCCTTTCTAGGGCCTTTCTTTCCAGATACTCCCCTATACTCCTGTTGATGGTCGCATATTTTAGTATACCATCAAGGAGAAAAGTTTTTATGATACCAGTTCATTTTGGAATTAGTTTTGTGCTTATTTACCCTTATCCTCCCTCGAAAATCTTCCATTCCTATTGCCTGTGCCTCAAGTTGCCTGTCCAGTGTGCCAGCAACTCAAATAGCTCCAGGTTAGGAACCACAGATGAGTGAGAATATGTGACATTTGCCTTTCTGTGACTGTGTGTGTTTGACAAGCTTGATATGTTCTAAGTACATCCATTTTCCTACAAATTTAATTGTATTTTTTTTTTCTTACTACTGAGTAGAATTCCATTATATACAGGCACCACAACTTCGTTATTCATTGATCCAATGACGGACAGCTAGTTAATTCCAGCCCTTAGATATTATGAATTGAACAGCTATAAACATGGATGAGCAAATATCTCTGTTGTGAAGCATGGAGCATTTAGGCTAAATGCCCAGTAAAGGAAAAACTGGATCTGTTGGCAGATCTGTTATAGGAAATTCCATATTGATCTTAGTGGCGGTAGAAGTTTGCATTCCTACCAGCAGTGAATGAGAGTTCCTCCTTCCCCACATACTCACCAACATTTGTGGTCATGTAATTGTTTAATGTTTGCCATCCTTACTGGAGTCAGGTAGGATATTACAGTTGTTTTAATTTAGATTTCCAAGGTGGTTAAGGATGTTGAACATTTTCTTAAGTATGTGTTAACCATTTGTATTTCTTCCACTGAGAATGCCGTATTCAGTTCTCTGTCAAATCTTTTGCGTGGGTTGTTTGATTATTTTAATTTTTTGTTTTAATTCTTTGTAGATTCTAGATATTAGGCCTCTATCAGTGGCATAGCTGGCAAAACTTTTCTCCCATTCTTTGGGTAATCTACATGAGCTGATGTGAAAAAATGGCCAACAGTGGAGTGAGCAAACAAGGGGTCTAAACTACTCAGAAGCAAACAGCCTGACAATCCCAGTGCAATGGTGACACACAGCCCTAGTGGCTAATCAATGGCTTTCTGATTCTATAAGTGATCCACTCAGTGTAAAGAAACCCATATCTGAAGCTGGGAAACAGGTATAAATCCTACAAAGACAAAGATTATGTTCTCCAGTGTCAAGTTCCCAATAGTCTTTGGCTTAAAGAGGGGATGCAGCCATCAAAATCCCCCTAAAATTAAATTAATAAAGCTTATCCAATTGAACCTGTGCTGACTTTACTCTCAGTTGGAGAATTTTTTTTTTTTTCCCCAGAAGGTAGTGAGACCAGAGGAGATGAACTACCCCTTGCATCTCAGGCAAGGCCCAGGTGGAACCACAGAAGAATTGGGAAGGTAAGCAAGAGTGCCACTTCCTGGTGAACTTGACAATTAGCACCAGGGTGAAGGAGACATAAGCTGTGGATACATATACCAAAGCAGTAATCCCAAGGTTCCCAAGAGTTCATCAATGAAGTGGACTAAAAACACACCCACAGAGGCTCAGAGAATTTTGTAGAAGAGGAGGTAGAAAGATGGTAAGAGCCACAGGTTGGGATATCATGTCCAGAGGCATTGCCTCCCTGACTGCTGCTTCCACAATGTATAACCCACAAATCCATGGGGAATACCAGCAACCCCATTGAGAGACTCCCCTGCAGAATGGGGACAGGAAGAAGTGAAGAGATGGAACCAACACATGATGTATCCATAAAAAGCATGTTTCTAATTTAAAAATAAAAATTTAAAAAGAGGGAAACAACACCTCATGTGATTTTCAACATCACCTTTATTTTGCTTATTTAGAAATTGCATATGATAGAAATTTGCAGAACTGTTTCATTTAGAAGAAAGTCTTTGAGGGTCTTCTTTGCTGTCCCTCAGGTGGTATGATGGAGCTCGTTATCTTGTCCTAAGTCACAACCACAGCTCCTCTATACTTGGATGCCTCTTATCTAGAGTGGATAATTTGCAACTGTGATGTCTCTGTACCAGACAGCTGAGTGGTTTCCTTACATTATTTGTGCCATGTTCTCCCTTATACAGTCCCATGGACAGTTTCTGACGAGCTGCACTAAGTGGTGCTGATGTACTTCTCAGGAGAGAATGTGGTTTGATAAACACAAAAGAAATGCCTGTTATGCTTCTTCCAACCTGCTTATCTCTGTCTTTCAACATAGATGTGGTAGGCAAGGTTATAAGATACCATAAAAGACAGCATCTGACGTGGTATGGCAGGCGAGAACAGATACAGTGAGGAAAAAAAAAAAAAAAAAAAGCTAAGGGAAGCCATGGAGGATGGGGGTGGGCGGTTTGTAAAGGACTGGATCCCAGAAAAGCTAAGAATGAATGATGCTCATACTGATTTCATCTGTTGAATACAATACGTGATCCATACTCAGTTTATCATCTTTGCACATACGTGCGGCATGCATGCATGTTTGTTAGTGTGTGATGTCTGTGCAAAAGGAAACTCTGGGTGTTAGACTCTGGTATGCCATCTGTCTTTTACTGACACAGAATCTAACAGTCTGAAGTTCACCAGTAAAGCTATACCAGTTTCCCAGTGAGCCCCAGAGATCCTCCTGTCTCCACTTTTCCTCCACTGGGCTTACTGATGCAAATCACCGTGTCTTACTCATTAGCTTGACTACTGGGGATAAAACTCAGGTTTTCACCCTTCCAAGGTAAGAGTTTTACCCATTGATATATTTCCACAGTTTTAGATACCAAATTACTACGTATTAATGTATTTAACCAATTTAAAAAAGTCAGTGATTTTTTTTCTTTCTTGGATATTTTTATATTTTTGAAATTTTCTAAAATAAATATGTATTACTTGTGAAATAAGAAGCAAATAAAAAAATCAGAGGTAACCTTTTTGGCTTAAAAACCCTCAGAACCAATTTCACACACAATTTAACTTTAAAATAAAACTATCCTTAATTCTACAGAACAAAATAATTTAACACAGAGTTCATGAAGAGGTCCTTTCCTATTTTGTTAACTACAAGGACTTATTAGCATATATTATCCTATAATTTCTAGTCTAGAAAGGATACTGAGAGGTCATATCTTTCATTTCGTTATCACACAAGATGTTTCTGAAATTGTCCAAGAAAAGATTAGATTCCTTCCCATTTTAGACCCCTTGAGAATTTACCATATCTTCCTTAGCTAGGACTTTTTAGCATTTAATAATACTTGGCTGAAAGAATACTTTAAAATCTTTATTTAATGGTGTTCAGAACAAAAGTTAAGAAAAGGATGACTGATTTATAAAACCAAGGAGTATTCTTAGCAATTTTTCAATTGCTTTTATCTTTCTTCAAAATCAAGTAAAATTATTTCAAAAACTAAATGGTTTCTGTCTCCTTAAGAACAGTCTTTCTTCAGAGACTGAAATTTTCTCTTACCCAGGGGCTCTTTCTTACTACAATATTAGCATTTTAATAGGGACAAGGCTGGAAACCCAAATGGAGGGACCATCTAGCACATGCCCAGCAAGAGACTCACTCAAAACTAGAATTTTTCAAGCTAGATATTATTTAGTTCTCAAATTATTCCCTAACATAACATGCATTGACTCTCATTGTAGAAAGAAAAAAAAAAAATCAATGTGATTTTAAGGTTCCTTTGTGTGAATGCATCCACAATGCCCTTGGCCAAAGAACATGGAAAGATGTTTTCACACCATCCCGACCTACAAGAAGCTTCCTCAGACTAGGCTCTAGTTCAGAGTGTGGCTTTTGTAGCATAGTTTATTTTTTAATGTTTATATTTTTTATTAACTAATTGCGATCTGAATATATTGCTTATTAATCATATTCCATCAGGTTATTCTTTTATGTTATCTCTTCACACCCCATTCCACAGATGACCCTACTCAGTGGGGCTGTCTGTGTTCACTGTGGGGTCATGGATATGCCAGTCTGTCTCTGTGAGAGGGATAATGCCTCAGAATATGTATTCTCTCACTGTGGCTCCTTCATTCTTTCTGCTCATTTTTCTACCATGTTCTGTGAGCATTGGAGGGTGTGATAGAAGCCTCCTTTAGTATTGAACTCTTCAGCCTCTGATTGTCTGCTGTGTTGGGTTTTGACTTCTCAGTGTCTACCACTACCACCCTGAGAAAGTCCTCAGGCTGGCTGCAGAGCAGCACTTATATTTAGTATGCCTCTTCCTCTGTCGTGTTTCTAGGCAGATGTTATAGAGATGATTCTTCTCGTGCTAGGCAGTTGGCTATCTTTTCTTACGGAACTCATGGATCTTTGGTTGCCCCCAGTATTTGCTGTGATGTGTAAAAAAGCAGATTCTCTGGCCAAGAGTGGAAGCAGCATGGATCAAAGGGGATAAGTGTGCATATTTAGGAGACTTTTCATGGGCATATTCATGTTAGCCAAAAAACAGTGGAGCATCCTTTTGGAGTCTATGACCTTCCAAGTTGTATGCTTCTGACTTGGTTCTTAGGACCAGGCATGAATTCCATCCTACCATGCCAGCCTCATATTCAATCAAAGAGCAGTTCATTACCTCCATAGTTTGTGTGCCACTATAAAATAAGTATGTACACCTTGCCTGGCTGGTTGAGTTTGTAGATTGCAGCATCCACTGCTTGTTTGTGCTGTTGGTGAATTTTATCACTCAGTGGCTCACGTAGCACTTTCTAGCATTACACAAGCTAGACAGCAGGGGTCTGGCTTCCATCTCAGTTCCAGCGTTACCTCTCAGGGTCCGGCAACTACAGTCCATGGTGCCTTCAGCAGTAGGGGCTTACCCTTTAGATCTGGTGGATAGCCAACTGTTTTCCAGTAGCCACGTTTGCCCACCATGCTCTTCCTCATCTGGAACAGGTGAGAAAGTATGCACTTTTGAACTCTTGTTGAGATGTGATTGACAGCCTCTCCATCCCCAGTATATAATTCCAACTCATACACTATAACATTGGCACTAAGTTTTTTTTTTTTTTTTGAGGTTTAGGTAAATTGATTGTCTAATAATAAACCTAATATATTTAGGACCACACACATAGTAAAGGTTCAAGATATATTTGTTGAGTAGACAGTGATAAGAAAAAAAAAAGGAAGGGAGAGGGAAGGAAGGAGAGGGGAAAGGCAGGTTAAGTGTCTCAGGGGTTGAAGTAGGACTGGCGGTTTCATCCAGGTCTTGCTGCTTTCCTGTGCCTCACAATTCCACAGTATAACAACTTCACACACGATGTGGGGAACTTTGATGAGTCAAGACAAAATAAGGCATTGACCAAATCACAAAAATGACTACATACCTCCACTTCTGGCTAATGTGAGTGATTAATGTGTCTTTTCTAATCATAGCCTTAGATTTTCAGTTGTCCTTGCTGTGTAGGTAAAAATTATCATACTCTGGTTTGTCTTCTTCTGTGGTGATATAGTATATTTATTTGTTTAGTTATTTGTTTGCAAGCAAATAAAGATAGAAAGAAGAGAGAGAATGGGTGCACCAGGACCTCTGGCAACTTCAAATGAACTCCAGATGTGTGTGCCACTTTGTGATCCTTGCTTTACATGGGTACTGGGGAACTGAATAAGGGTTGTTAGGCTTTGCAGGCAAGTGCCTTAACCACTGAGCAATCGTTCCAGCCCTGATTTGTCCATTTTTTGTTACTATAACAAAATACCTGAGGCTAGGTTGTTTGGAATGAGCTCCTAGTTCTGGAGGTACAAGTGCATGGTATAGCTCTTGAATGGTCTGGTAAGGATGTCAGATGTCAGCACAGAGGAAAAATGACCTAGAAAAGAAATCAGAGGTTATGATTAGAAGATGAAGAGACTCAGGGGTCAGAACCCAGTCTAGAATTTTATTTAATGGCAGGCCAGAGAATATTAGGGCCTGAAGTAAAATGAAAAAGGTTCTGAACACCCTGTAAGGAGAGGGTAGTGAGTGTTAAAGCTTCTTCAGTTTGTGGGAAGAGATCATGCACTGTGAGGTAAGGACCTTGCATGGAGAATGTCAAAGTGATGTGAGGGGGAGTGAAGAATCTGTGACTCAAACTGACTCATGTTATCTTGACTACCTATTAAATTCCTTTGGGGCAATGAGGCTTGGATTACCACATCCCCACCCAGAGCCACAAGTTGTGGCAGGGAGGAGGTTTCATTCATTGTCAGAAAACATTTGAGGGTGTCTGATATAGTTGTAGAGAGGAAGAGAGGCAGCTTTCTTAAAATCTAACAGGAATACCCAATTTTCTAACAACATCCCATACTGTTACAGCCTGCTTCCTAAATCCCTCCACAGATTACTTAACACGTTAAAGTGCTATCTAAGTCCATGCCTTGAGACACGTTATCACAGATCATTGTTCAATTACCTGTGTATTCTAAATGGCCCTCAGAAGGACACTAAGAGAATGAATGAATGAATGAATGCCAATCATTACTTGTATTAGACTGTGCATTCTGCTTGTTTGGGGATGCCATCTTTCTGCTCCATCTCTATTACCTAGTTTTAAGTAGCAACTAAAAAATGGAATAATCAAAACCATCTTCATTCTTTTCTTACTAATGCTACCCTCCTGGGATTTCTGTGGAGGACAGACATCTCCTGTCACAGCCATTATCATCTCCTCCAACTAGCACTGATAATCCAACCAACAGTTTCTTTATCCCATAGCCTCCTTGATTTGCTGTTGGCAGTATACCTAACCAGTTGTAGGATCCTCAGATTTTTGTTCCTAGTGCAAATAACATAACTTGCTTAACCGTCATTACTTCATAAGAAACTTGCTTCTCTTTAATGGAAACTAGTATATACCTCCTCTAGGAATGAATTCATTTGAGAAAATTGTTTAGAAAACATACTCCTTCAAGCATGCATAAAACTCTCAATAGCTCTCTATTACCAGTGTTTTACAAGGAGATGATATGTCTTTTTGTAAATTTGCTCCTTATATCAGCAGCAAAGTGACATATGATATAGTTTGTAGGATACAATGGTTAAATTCAATTTCAACATATGGATACAAAAAGTACCCTAGGGTGATAACAAAACTTAGAATGAAAGATGATATGGACATACATAGCATCTGACTATGGAGCAAATCTTAAGACATATTAATAAGTTAATAAATGTGACAGTGGTAGAGGAAACGATGATAGGTTCACTGCACTGCAACTGTAATACTGCGAGTGAGGCCATGATAAGGTACAGCACTTTCCAAAGTGATGGATGAAGCTTTGGTTCCTAAAAATGGTGGACACCTTTCCCAATCATGATTATCATGATTTCAGGTTAACATGTGTTGAGTACACGATACTTATTTACACATTAACTGACAACTTGATTCTAGGATGTGATATAAAAACAGTTACAGAGCATGTGATAGTATATTCATTTTCAGACTGCTGAGTTCTGCTCAAAACAACCCGAATGTTTGCTACTGCTCATGGGGTGCAATAAGCTGTCCTACTTTTGGTGACAATGAATAGTGGCCTGAATATTTTAAGAATACCCATCTTTGGAGGCCCACAATTTTCTAATACTTTGAGCTTTCTTTATTCCTCTGACCACCAAAGATGTTGGAGTGCAGAAAGGTCAACCGTATGCTGATCAGAAGAGCAGAGAACTTCTTTGGTCTGTTCACAAAATCCAGTGAGTTTAGCCTACTTATGAGAAAGAAAGAAAAAAAAAAAATCATACAAACACATGTTAAGGGGAAGATTTGAGAACAATGAGCTATAGTCATCAAACTGCCAAGGTCATGAGCCCCCTAGGAACACTAAGCAGTAGTGGAGGAGACTGAAGGAGAGATTATTAAATGGACTGTAGTTCCTTGGATTGTACTGGAAAAGGATGTTCCTGGAAGTACAGGCCTGAGGTTTCCTTCCTGGTGAGCTGTCAATCTCCATTTTGACAAATGTACTTTGTGTAAGGTGCAGCAGTGACTAGACCACAGAGATCACTCTGAAGCAAAGACTGATGCTTTTCTGGGGGGGGGGGGGAGTTAAGGGGAGGAACATGAACAGCCAGTCAACTTGAGATTCCACAGATAGTGCACTTTATGGGCTCTTCAGTTGGGGGAAGGTGAGGAAGGGAAGGAACTCCTTTGTTCTTTACATTAGCCATAGGGTGTGAGACCAGAAGTGACCAGGAGGGAGATAAGGGGGCAGGAAACCTAGACCTGGGGCATTGTTAGGCAAGGAAGGGATGGTGGCTGAGTGGTTTCTTGAGGAATGTGGATGACCCACTTCCTTACGTCTCTGTCCACATCCTGCCAGTGACTCCATTTTGTCCTGATCTAACACCTTGTACACATGACAAGATACATTTTTCAAACACTGAATTGGAGGCTGGATATATGGGAACCAACTCTACCATCTTTGCTTCTGTTCTGTAAACCTGAAATGGTTCCAAAATAAATTTACTTAAAAATTTAAGTGAGATGAAACCTAGGAGATTCCTCATCTATGTAATCTCATAGAAACTAAAATGATGTGTGTATAGCTCCTCACACCCATTGGAAAATCGTGAAAAACCTTTTTGGAAAGCATGATTTCACATTTATAAAATGCAACAAATTATATAAAACTCTGGTATTTCTCAAGTCATAAAAATCATTCAGATGGGCTGGAGAGATGGCTTAGTGGTTAAGACACTTGCCTACAAAGCCAAAGGATCCCAGTTCAATTCCACTAGACCTACATAAGCCAGATAGACAAGGTGATGCATGTGTCTGGAGTTCGTTTGCAGTGGCTGGAAACCATTGCATGTCCTTCTCTCCCTTTCTCCCCACTTTCTCCTTCCCTCTTTCTTTCTCTTTCTCTCTCAAATAAATAAATAATAATAATATATATATATTTTAAAAATTGTGTAAAGATATAATCACCTCTATTGGAAAAGTCAGAAATATTAGCTATTGCTGGAAATGTCTGTAATCCCATAGGAAAGACATTTGGAACACACAGGTTTCCATTTTTGTATATATCAGTGATTCATTCATAGCTTATCACAACTTTCATATATTTTCTTTTACTTATCTCATCTTCATAATGCTCAGAGATGCCAGTTTCTCTGTGGTTATATTCTGGAAGAATTTATTGGATGTGTCTTTTAGACAGCAACAAAGGATTTGTGGAAATGGTGCACTGGGGCCATTAAAGGAGCCCCTTAAAGACTCAAAGGACTGTTCCTTTCCTAAAATAACAAAATACCATCTGTCAGACGGAATTTGTGTGAAGGGAGAATAATAACTTTTCATTTACTGCATACACCAGGAGAGCTGATAAATCTACTTGAGGTCATAGATATTTTTTGGAATCGTTTCAATTTAAATTTATTTGTGGAGAAAGCTGTCAGGAGGCATGTTGGAGTCAGTCAATGGTATACTATTATGATGCTGGCTGTTCACAACACATCCTGGCAACAGATAAACCTACATGTGTAAGATTGTAATGCCGTCTATCCCAAAGCAAAAGCCATAGGGTCTAGGATGTTTGACCAGTACTCCTGAGGGACTAATGCTAGGTATATTTCAGGATAAAACAGGGAAATGAATTAGATATGCTAAGTAAATTTGATTAAATTTCTCTTATGCTGAGCTCTATTGTGAAAGTGTGGTACTAGGACATTGATATGTACAAATTATTAATTGTCTTCAAAGAATCAGTTCAATAGCAAATATGTTGAACCTATACTATAGGCGAGGTAATGGTGTGGGCAGTGGTGATGCTCAGATGGACACGCTGCACTCTATACCCTAGAGATACTGTTGGAATAGATAGAAAGCCAGGCAGCCAAAACAACCAATTCTGAGAGAACTTATGATGTGTGTCCATAGAATTATATGTAGGATGGGAACAGTTTATTTCACTCCTCTCAGAACTTTAAGGGATGTTTTCCAGCAGAAGTGATACCTGAACTGACTCTGAAATATGAATGTGAACATAGAAGTTCATTGTATGCATGTAGACAAGGCCACAGGCTGAGGTACAACCCTCCTCCTTACTGACACGCATGTCAACACCACAGAAGTAAGTGCGCTGATTCTAACCAGGATGGTAGAGATTGTGCACTTAGTTAATGCTTCATAAACATCCTTGTCATTTCCAAAGCAAATATTTGAAGTACAGATGCTAGGTTAAAGATGTGAAGTGATGATGTCTCACATAAACACATATGGTAAGTGCCAAGAAATAAGCCCTAGGTGGTTATTATAGATTTATTTAAGTCTTGGATATGTGTGCAGTCACTGCTTTACATCCCTTTCTATATCCTGTATATGAACTCATGGAGTTCAATGGTCAGGTTGAAACTAAAGGATTACTAACAATTTCACATTTACATGACATGTTGGAGGAGGTAAGAGAGGTGATATAGGTAATGTCAAGTCATGATGAGACAAAGAGATTTAAATAAATAGGATACAGAGAAACAAGCCCAATTATTTATTTATGGATTTTTTTTTATTTTATCATGTGTGTGGCATGATATGTGTGAGGTGCATGCATATGCATGTGCAGATGTATGTACCTCATGAATGTATGTGTGGGAGTCAGAGGAGAATGTTTATTTGCGATGGAATGTCTTGCTGAACCTGTGACTACCAGTTTTGGTGAGACTAGATGGTGAGGGAGCTCCAGTGATTCTCCTGTCTCTGGTCCCACAGAACCTGGGATATAGACATTCTTGCTCACAGCCAGAGTTTTACTTGGGTTCTGAGAATCAAACAGAAGTAGCCTCAGACTCTCTAAGGTCCTCATGCTTGCACAGAAAATGCTCTTACTAGTTGAACCACTTCCCCTGCCTTTATTTATTATTTACTTATTTATTAGATTGTTCATTAATTTATTTATAGACAAGGTTTTAATTAACATAGGCTTGTTTCAAAGTTACTATGCATCCAAAGATGATCAAGAGTTCCTATTCTACTTGCCTGTACCTCCCAAATGCTGGGATTACAGCATCACAGTGCCTTATTTCTGCAATGCTGGAGATGTGAGCCGAGGATTATGCTTGCCAGATAAGCACTCTACTGCTTGGTCATCATCTTGAGCCTCAGAAATGATTTTTTTTAATATCAAACCAGAAATACCGTATTGGTTTCCCATAGCTGCTCTTTTCCACAGAATTCAGGTATACATTTATGAGCAATAAAGTTTGGTATCTCTTGTTCCTTATTGGTAGCCTACATCACACATTATGCAGATGAAAAAAAAATCACCACTGGCTTTGAGAATGTCATAATTGAATGTTCCTGAGTGTATCAAAATCTTTTCTCTTGACCGGATTACTTATTTCACATTCTCTGTGATTGGAAGATATTTGCAGAGTTCCATGAAATGAGGAAATGATTAGAAACTGTTTGGAGTCCAGGTGTGCATCAATTCTCTTCTGGTTCTCATTAATTGCTACAATACTCATTGTGAGATTTAGATAGACAATAAATGCAAAAATATGTATCTACAAAATTTGATCCTTTACTACTAATTGTATTTTGAAATTTTAGTTTCCATCATGTTTTAAAATCTACAATTTCAACTGAGCATGGTGGCAAATACCTTCAATCCTAGCACTTATGAAGCCAATCACCATGAGTTTGAGGCACCCTGAGACTACATAGTGAATTCCAGGCCAGCATGAACTAGAGTGAGACCCTCAAAAAAAAAAATAATAATAATAAAATCTACAATTTGTTAAAGGTTTATTCCTAATTTACCAAATATATTTACATCTCTAAAAATATTCATGAAATCCCATACATATGAAACAAATATTTAGTTTAACTTTTATGGCAGAGATTAGTGTTATTTTGCATATTTATTTTCCACCTGCATCAATATTTTCAAGTTAATAATAGTAGATTCTAAAGTTAAATTTGTATATTCATAATGTTACTGATTGTCTCAGTCTGGCTATTTCCAGGTTCTTCACATCTTGTTCAAAGAACTGAAGAAACACACACACAAACATAAACACACACACACACGCACATACAGGTAGGGAAATAGTAAGAAATTATATTAGAGAGTAAAGCAAAAATACAAAAGGAAAAGCTGAGGGGGCAGGTAGGTTATGCTGCAAGAGGACAGCTGGCCTCTTGAGCTAGACTATCCAAGATCAGTAGTCACTCTCTGGGGCTTTTTTGCATCGGATCTAGGAGAAGGAGGACCTGGTTTCTAGGGTTGTAGTTGTGATAGTTCTCTGATTTGATTCACTGAGTCCAACTGGGAATCAATGGGCAAAGGATGAATATGTAGTTGGCTCAATCTCAGCTCTCATATCACAGAACTGATGAGAATCATGATGGAATTGAAATGAGAGGCAGTAACTTAATAGCTGACCATTACTATCTAAATCCCTATCTGTGTATATAATACTTTAAGTTATTTTCTTCCTGAAGGGGTAGGGCCAAGAACACCCGCTACAACAATAGATGCTAAGTACTTCTATACTGAAGTGACAATTTTAATGTTATATCTCTATGTAATGAAGTATATGACTGGCCACAAAAATTCAACAGTCATAGTTTCTACCTTAATTTCTCATTTTCCAATTGTTTCCTATTGTATTCTAAAAAAATAAGTATTTTTTCCAAGTTAGGAAAGAGAATCAAGTTTAGAGTTTAAATATTTAAAGCAATTAATAAAAAAAAATACCAGACATATAATGTAGCAGAATCTGACTCTGAAAAGAACATAGAGCACACATATGAACAATATGCTGTAATTCTAGCTAAATGAAGACATGAATTATAGTTTAAAATATAAAGTGTGATTATCAGTATATACTTGGGTCATACCTGTCAGTTGGAATACTAAAAAAATAAGTCAAATGTGTGTAGCAATCTTGGAGTTGAATAAAGAAAGCATTGCATATATTCTCAGAAATTGAGTCTAGGATTCAATTTGCAGAGTTGAAATTTCACCCATTATTTTCTGGGACAAATTCCTTTGGCCTTAGTGAGTCAACAGTGTAGTTTGTAAAACAACATGTTCATTCATTTATAATTCACCTATTTCTCCTCATACTTCCATTACATGAGATAATAGAGGTACATGACAGATCACTGTCAAAACTGATTTTTTTCCATAAATAAATATTCCTATGTTAATAGATTAACCTCATAGATAATAATGAAAATATGCCATCCAAATTATTGTATGGTTTCTTAAAGGATAGCTGATAAAACTGACTTTTTTGAGGAAATCCTTTGAAAACAGAAGTCCTGATTTGGGATGCCATCCGAGAAATATAAGGGTTGGCCAGTTTGTGAGTGATCTTATTTCAGCCTGGAATGCATAATGTGAGATTCAATGGAGAGAGTCCTTAATATCATGAAAATGATGATTAGTATTGGAGCATAGATGTAAAAATAAAACCCCAGAAGAAAGCACATGTACAGTGAATGTGCAGATGGAGCAAAGCTAAGAGTCAAGTGGAAGTCCAGTCTCATTGTTCTAGAGAAGGTAACTCTTGTTTCATATGTCACTTTCTTTATACTATGGCTACGACAATATCACATTCATCTCATAAAACAAAAAACAAACATTAATTAAAATCAAATGCAGCTTGAATCTGAGGTGCATACTGACAACATCTACCCTTGTAACATTGTGTGATTTGCTGTAGCCTATTTCTAAATGTGCACTTCACACTAAGTACTCCATCGTGCCACACAAGACCAATCAATGCTTCCTAAATAGGGACTGGAAATAGGGACTCAGTGGTTAAAGGTACCTTCTTGCAAAACCTGACAGCCTGGTTTCAATTTTCCAGTACCCATATAAATCCAGAGTCACAAAGTGACACATGCATCTGGAGTTGTGTTTAATCTGCAGCACCTATTCTCATTCTCTCTTACAAATAAGTAATAAAAATACACAAATAAAATCATCTACAGAAGCAAAAAGCTTTATTTCCTGCTGTCATCTAATTTCTCAGCATCTAATTATCAAATTAGCATATCTTTGGATTGTATGTTATTAAAATGTTTCATGTTAAAAATTGCTAGTTAAGTTGCTGACTTGAGTTTCATAAAAATTATTGAATATGATTTGGCTTGAGATAAGGACAGAAATTTCAAACAATTTTGGAAATATCCTAAATACTCACCTGCCGTCTTGTACCACATGTCTGTGTGAAGTGGCATTCTCACCACTGATGATTACACCATCCAAATATGGATCAACTATGAAAATTCTGAAGATAATCTATGTCCTGCAGTACCAAGTATTCATTCATGATTTAATTCTTTATCTAAAAATAAACAAGCCTGTTTATATCATTACTATACATTTTTGCTCTCCTCTTTAGTAATGGTAAAATTATACATATGAAAAAAAATGTTACTCATGTAAATTTAAGATTTTTTTTTAAATTATTTATTTTTTTTTAATTTTTTTTTTAATTTATTTGAGAGTGACAGACACAGAGAGAAAGACAGAGGGAGAGAGAGAGAATGGGCGCGCCAGGGCTTCCAGCCTCTGCAAACGAACTCCAGACGCGTGCGCCCCCTTGTGCATCTGGCTAACGTGGGACCTGGGGAACCGAGCCTCGAACCGGGGTCCTTAGGCTTCACAGGCAAGTGCTTAACCGCTAAGCCATCTCTCCAGCCCAAATTATTTATTTATTTGAGAGCGACAGACACAGAGAGAAAGACAGGTAGAGGAAGAGAGAGAGAATGGGCGCGCCAGGGCTTCCAGCCACTGCAAACGAACTGGGAACCGAGCCTCGAACCGGGGTCCTTAGGCTTCACAGGCAAGCGCTTAACCGCTAAGCCATCTCTCCAGCCCAAATTTAAGATTTTTTATCAGTAAATGTTAGATTTATCTCTATCTTTTATATTATCTGTATAGTTATATTACATATCAATGTGTCTGTGTTTTGTAGAATTTTCTAAAGTGAAAAGTGATCAGGAGTAGAATGAGTATATGAAGTCTTATATGTGTTATAGAGGAAAGATCCCAGAATTAAGTGATTTATAGAAGTTCCTGCTTCTTCTCTATCTATGTATGTATCCACCTGTCTATCTATCATCTATCTCTGTTTCTGTGATTGTATATACATGGTGTGCCCATATACATACATGCAGAGGCTGGAGAGAAACAGTGCGTATTCTTTCTCTATCATTCACCCACCTGTTTCCTTGAGACAGAGTATCTCACTGAACCTTGAGGTCCTATTTTTTTGGTCAAAATTGCTGACCAGCAAGCCTGAGTGATTCTCTTGTCTCTGACACTCATGGGTCTCACACGGGTTACAGGCATATACAGTTTTGATGGGCTGTTAATGAGGCACTCTCAAGATGAATAAAACTCAAGATGAATCAGGCTTTCTCAGACCCTCAAGTTGTGGAGCAAGTATTTTTCCCCACTGAGTCATCTTCCTGTCTTCTGCTTCTTGTATAGTCTTAGCCACATAATCATGAAGCTCAAATAGACTCCTTTATTGTCCCTAGAGATGAGATTGGATAACTCTCTACAACATATGGGCACTTTAAGCCATCCTTCTTATGCACATCTCTAGAGGTTCAGGTTCCCTCCTGCAGCCACATTTCAACTATAAATAATATTTTCACCATTAGTTTGGATTGAAAGTGATACTCATAATTTTTTCAAATATTATTAGTAAGCGTTTCACAAAGTTAATTCTAAATCAGCTCTACAAGTGAATTGAGCTTTATCACAAGATTCTCTGATTATTATAAATAGTAAGATGAATATTGGGCTATGTAGATTTAGCATTATATTTATGTGCCTTTGCCTCAACAATATAACCACAAACTTACCTGTATACTGAATATTTTTTTTTAATGATTATGTCCCAGCATCTGCAATTTCAACACTTCAGCCCAGATTCCATGCATAGTAAGATCCAATGGAAAAAAATATATATTTTTGTCAGGGTTGGAGAGGTAAACAAACAAATAAATAAAATATTTTACAATTCGTTTTGTCAGTTGTCTAGGGGCAGCTATTTTACTACATAGCACATCTGATGAATGTTAAGGACTCTCTAAGATGAGAGATTGCATTCTCTATTGTTTATTCATTGCACCAAGGTGTCCAGTTAAGTTCCATGAAAGCCAGAGCAGTAAGATAACAGATAACACGGTTATGGAGTCTGATCAGTGCAGAGTTATATGCTGACAAGATTGTACACGATAGTTAAGCTCACCTGTGCAACTTCCTCTGTCATCCTTGATATTGAGCTAAATGTTATGAGTGCAATTTTCCCAAGCTCAGACAACTGAAATTTGTCAAAGTCTGGGTGTAATTTCAACTTGGGTGACTCTGCCCAAGCTTATGAAATACCTAGTAAACATCTGTGTAATCACTGATATCCCACAACAATATCCAAGGCCTATTTAAGTAAGCTATCAACAGCAAACTTTTAAAAGGAGTTTTATCTTTCATGAGTTTTGCTAAAAAGGAACTCATCACTGTATCATTATCCTATTTGGATATTTAAAGGAAAAAACATAGAAATACAGAGTTCCCAAGGACCACATGCCAGATAAAGCTAACTGTCTTCAACTCTGCTTGTAACCCTTTCTTATTTGTCCTTAATTGCCTCATAATACCTCACATTTGAATTATTATACTTTGAACAGCCATATCACCCCATTGAGTAGATACAGTAGAAAGAGTCGTTATGGGAACTATTTAGAATTTTTTTCTAAAGGTTTGTTGCAGAATTAAAAGGTTAGAATAGTGACCCAACCTTGTAATGCTACCAGCACTTGAGAGTCTCAGGCACAAGAACCATGAGATCAAGGCCAGCCTGTGCTATGTAGAGAAATGTAGTCCTACAAGGGAGAAAATATATAAATAAATAGTTGGCACAAAATTAAAGCTACTCAGTCCTATATGAATTTCTTCATATAAACAATAAAATTATCTCCAATATGGATAATTCAGTAGAATTATCTTTTGAATGCTACTATGACTTAAACTAACTACTACCATAAACTTAAATATAAGTCAATATGCAGCAGTGCAAAATATTTTTCTAGTAAAGGACACATGCCTTTGTGGTCTAGTTTGCCTTCTATAGCAGGGCATGTCTGTATCATTTTGCAAGTTATCTGAATGCTGTCAGAGAAAGTTTTGCGTGTGTACGATATGTAGGAATGTATGTATATAAATATGTGTTGTGTATATTGGGGAGCAGAGGTTAATATCAAGTGTCTTCCCCAATCTCACCCCAAGATAGTTTTTATTTATTTATTTACTTATTTTGATATCAGTTCTCTCACTGAACTGGGGACTCACAAGTTTTGCTAGACAAGCTTTCCAGTGAGTCTCAGTGATCCTCCTGTCCCTGCCTCCACATTTCTGGGATTATAAGCATTTGACAACAGCCCCAGCATGTTACATGTGCACTAGAGATGGACTAAAGTCTTCATGCTTTCAGGGAAAGCCCTTTACCCTCTGAGCCACCTTCCCATCCCTGATTATTTCCTGTTCCTGAAGTTGAGCTAAGGGCTGAATGTACTCAGCCAGCATTAATTACAAACTTGTTGAATGCTTTCATCAAATACATCAATATGTTAAATAAATATATTATTTAAAAATTACAGACGTTTTTTCCATTCTAAGTGTTCTTTTATCTTTTTAAAAATCAGAATAAATAGCATAAACCATACCCCCCAAAAAAGGCCTGTATAGCGGCTGTAATGTCCCATGAGTAAGGTTTATCTTTACCAAAAATAATTTAATGCTAACATAAGGCAGTCCATTGATGAAATCACCTGAGTAGTGTAGTTTGTTTGTTCTCCATCTTACTATTTGCATAATATTATCAGTTAATATGAGAGGGGCGGTGTCTCACAAAATGTTGATAGGTCATCTAGTGTGTTGTCACATGAGAAGGAACTTTATCAAAAGGAAAGGTAAGAAGCAGGTTACATAAAACAACACACTAGATGACCTATCAACATTTAGTAGGCAGCTCACCCCTTCTGCCTTTTCTCATTTTTCCAAGGACATCTTGAGCAAGATGAATAAAATTTCCACTGGTCAGTTTCATTCTTTGTAGATTCCAGCTACCCATGCTCATTTACCCACCCAGTAATTCTCCATTGTAAATGCTTCAAATTGTCTCTTGTCTTTCTAATCCTTATCCCAAGATCCATCTCTACTTTCTTTATGCATAACTACCATAATTCTGAACATAGAATTTGCCTCATGTATAGGAAATCAGTGTATGTGCACATGGATATATGCATATATGCAAATATAAAGCACAAACAAAAAGGACAATATGGCAAAGGCTTTTGGTTTTTGTTGTTTGTTTTTTCTTTTGATAGTGTCTTATTGGAGGCCAGGCTGACTTGGAACTCATTATATAGTCCCAGGCTGGCCTCAAACTTACAGCAATCCTCCCTTGTCTGCCTCCCAAGTACTGGGATTAAAGGTGTATGCCACAATATCTGTCTCAGATTCACGTTTTTCTTATCACTCTACTCATTGTCAGATATAAAACCACAATATTTTTTTTCTCTCTTCCTTCATCTACAACCATCCTTCATGTTTTTTTTTCTTACAATTACACAAGAAAATGTAGAATAAATTTATTGTCAAAGATTAGATCTTTTATTTTATTCAAGACCACATCTGCCTCCTAAAGTAAAGTAATGAATTTGTTTTGGCATGTGCATGACTGTGGTGTGTGCATATGTGTATGTGTATTCATATGTGAGTGGGTGCGTGTGTGTGCATGATGTGTGTGTGGGAAGGCCAGAGGTTGACATCATCAGGTGTCTTGCTCATTTGATCTTCACCATACCTTTCTGAAAACAAATTTCATTTATTTATGAGAGGAAGGAGGGAGAGGGGAGGAAAGGCAGATGGACAGAATGGGTATACCAGGGCATCTAGCCACTGCAAACAAACCAACTCCAGACACATGTGCCAGCTTGTGTATCTGGCTTGCCTGTGTACTGGGGAATCAAACCTGGGTCCTTATGCTTCAAAAGCAAACACCTTAACTGTTAAACCATCTCCCCAGCCACCTGCATTTTACTGTTTTGAGACAGGGTCTCTTGTTCAACCTGGAGCTCACTAATTTGGCTAAGAAGTGCTCAAGCCCTGATTAACATCTTCTATCCACCTCCTGAACATTGGGATTCTAGGTGTGTACTGCCATGGTCAGCTTTTATGTGTCTAGCTATCTGAACTTATCCTTAATGTTTATGAATTTATAATATCATTGAATTTGTCAATAAACTAAAATTTGACAATGTATTATTCTTTTTCTTTCAAAGTAGATGGAAAAGGTGAAACCCTGACTATAGTTTCATGAAAAGTGAGAGATCTCTTAGTGGGACATTATTTTTTTCTCTTTTAGTTGTCCTTGTAGCTGACTAGTATAGACTGCTCAGTACATTACAAGAAGGGTCTCATTCTAGACCAGGACACTAAAGGAAATTTCACAGAGGGTGTTGCTAAGGAGGAGGAGGAGGAGAAGGAGGAGGAGGAGGAGGTGGAGGAGGAGGAGGAGGAGGAGGAGGAGAAGGAGGAGGAGGAGGAGGAGGAGAAGAAGGAGAAGGAGGAGGAGGAGGAGGAGGAGGAGAAGGAGAAGGAGAAGGAGAAGGAGAAGGAGAAGGAGAAGGAGAAGGAGAAGGAGAAGGAGAAGGAGAAGGAGAAGGAGAAGGAGAAGGAGAAGGAGAAGGAGAAGGAGAAGGAGAAGGAGAAGGAGAAGAAGAAGAATTATTATCTGGATGCCCATTTCTGCCTAAATTATATCTTGCTCACTCCAACAAATTTTTGTATATGCTCAGTCCTTGTAGTTAATCTATGTCAGCAATATTTATTTGTTGATGAACACTAAAGTGTTTCCTTGAGACAAACTGCAAGACTTCCACATTTTGTTTTAATAAATTCCTTTAGAGTAACATCTTTGTTTATCGGGCATAAATTAGCTTTGTTTAGTTCTATTCATGTTTAGTTGCAGTTGCCTTTTCTGATGATAAAAAGGTGCTGCCTAAGAGTTTGATTTTAACACTATCAAAGGCACTTTCTGAACACTTTCCTATGTTTCTAGCATAATAGTAAAGACTAATTTACATAATACTGAGTTGTGTAAAAGAAGAGGTCTTGAAATGGTTAAATTTTTGTAGGCAGAATTGGAAAGCCAGTTCTTTCTACAGATAGTTCAAATTTATTTAACTTTAATTAGGCATTTTCTTATTCAAATAATGGCTTAAGATTTATAAGCAAGAGATCTGAATTATTGCTGTCTTGAGACCTGGGCACTATCAGTGCCCAAGGGCCTTTCTACTAAAAAAAATTAAAAATTGTGTTTTACATTTTTGTTAGCATAAAGATGAATATCATTGAGGCTCAAAGCATTATATCTCCATCAATATTATGCCACTTATTTCTCCTGACTTTAAAAGAAACTACAATTAAATTCCTTCTTCAGGCTCCTAAAATTATTATGGGCCCTACATACTGTGCCTATTATGCAGAAACAATACAGTGACCTAGACATGAAGCCAAAATTAACCTTCTGTTTTGAATTTCCTTCTTACTCTTAAGGTATATGACCAGAGGGAAGGTTCATCTTTAGGTTTTGATATTTCAAAGGAACAAATTGTCCTAGTTAATCAGTGACTTACTCCTTTTGAATAATGATATTTAAAGATTTTGTAGTCATTAGGTTAGAGAGAAATTAGTAGAATTATATGTTTGGCAGCAATAAGCAAACAATATATATAACACAACCGGCTTCTCAGTTAATAGTATGGTTGAAAATGAACAGAAATTTCCTTTCTGGAGGAATCAGGGTATTGTATCCTAGTGAAGATAGGTTTCTGGTCTGCATGGTATACACTGTAATAAACACATTATTAGTTAGTTTTCTAGAGAAGCAGAACTGGTGGGATGAATCCATATTACAAAAGATTTATAATACCGGATTGCATGCTTCAGGCAGAGTGGACCTACAATGGCTGTCTGAGAACTCAGTAGCTAGAAGCTATTCGGAGCTGGATGCCTCAGTAGTCCCAATATGCTACTGAAAGCCTGGAGGATTCCTAAAGAGCTGCTAATCCTCAGTCCACATAGGAAGGCTGACAATGCTGAATTTGTCTTTCATACTCAGTAAAGGAAGGAGCTAGAAGAGAGATGCACTGTTGAATTGGTCCTATGATAATTCTAGGAACAACCCCAATGTGTGTTTGAAATTCTAATAGAAAGGAACCATGTGATCAGACCTGACATGAAATAGTTAGCTCTTACCTCATTTATTTGGTGATATTGGCAATCTTTGGGTAACCCAAAATCACAAGAAATATGAGAAAAAAAGGACACATTCATCTTTCTGTTATACACATGCTTCCTGACACATAATTTACATCCAAATAGAAAAATAATTATCAATTCATCTTAGTCACAATAACATAAAATGACAAGTTTCCAAAGTATGAAATGTGTTTGGTTAAAGTTTTCAACGGAGATATCAGGCATATACACACATGTTTATGTAAATATTCTAAAATACAAGAAATGTTTGTATTTTGTATAGAAAAGAATCACTTTATGAAAAGTTTGCATTGATATAATTGCAAATGTGCTCTTGAGTTCTGCAATAAGATCAGCAGCTTACTAACTCACCAGCTATGCATTTGCAGTAGCTGGGAGATGACAATGAGATGAGTGTCAACAGGACACCATGAAGTCGAAGTGCCCCTTACAGCAGTTACTTGATTCCTTGACTTCATTATTCCACTACTTTCATTAATTCCTTAGGAAACTACTTAGTTCGTGATTGGGTTTTCTCATTGTTCTTAACAAAAATATGGGAACATTTGGATTCATTATATATGCAAATATTCCTAACATTCTACTGACAGGAGTCTTCTATTGTATGTCTAATTTTGTATTCTTCCTCTTGTTTGTGTGTAACCAACAGTATGTGTGTGGAATGATGAGCACTTGAATATTTAGTGGACATTTGTAGTCCGTTTGAGAACTATTTCTTATCTATTTCATTAGTACATTTTTTTCAAGTGTATTTTATTTGTTTGAGAGAGAGAGAGAGAGAGAGAGGGAGGGAGAGAGAATGGGTATACCAGAGCCTCTAGCCACTGCAAATGATTTCCAGATGCATGTGACATCTTGTGCAACTGGCTTTCATGGGTGCTGAGGAATCAAACCTCAGTCCTTAGCCTTTGCAGACAAGTGCCGTAACCACTAAGTCATCTCTCCAGCCCACTGCTGTGCGTTTTTATCATGTTTGTTAATCACTGGGTGGCTGTTGCCCTCTTAGAGTATTTCTGGGCCGCCTTTCTATTGCATTAGTGTATATGTCTACTTTTGTACCAGCACCATGCTGTCTTTCTCATAATGACTCTGTAGTACAATGATGATTTTGTGATTTTTTTTTTTTGTCCTGTTCACAAAACTGTTTACATGGTAGTTTACATTTAAGGATTTGTTCATGCTGAACCAATCTTGTATACCTCTGATGATACCAACTTGGTCTTGTTCTATAATCTCTTTTAATTTTTTTTAATTTTATCTATTTATTTGATAGAGAGAGAGAGGGAGAGGCAGAGAGAATGAGAGAGAGGGAGAGGCAGAGAGAATGAGAGAGAGAGAGAGAGCGAGTCAGAGAGAGGGAGAATGGATATGCCAGGGCCTCCAGCCCCTGTAAATGAACTCCAGACGCATGTGCCACCTTGTGCATTTGGCTTATGTGGGTGCTGGGTAATCAAACTGATGTCTGCTGTCTTTTCAGCCAAGTTCCTTAATCACTAAGCCATCTCTCTAGCCCTTGTTCTATAAACTTAATATGGTCTTTGACAGTTTGAATTTTTTTTTTAATTTAATTTATTAGTTTTCATTTCAGTGAATACAGGCAGTTTGGTACCATTATTTAGGCTCATCTGTGATCTACCCCCTCCCATTAGACCCTCCTTGTTAATGAAAATGGGTCGTGCATTGTGGAGATAGCCCCCAGTTATTAGTATGATAGATGTCTCTGCAAATCATGACCCAACATGTAACTCTGACATTCTTTCCGCCCCCTCTTCCGCAAGATTTCCCTGAGCCATGTTGGGTTCATTTTTGGTCTGCTTCAGTGCTGAGGTGTTGGGGACCTCTGAGGCTTTGGCTCTCTGATTTGGTAGGAGTTGATTTTTCTCTGCGTTGATCTCCTTCCCCTTTGTGCTGGTTTCCGGTTCACAGGAAAACATCACCCTTGCTTATTTCACCAGTTGTCCTTAGTTGCAGTTGGGCCCCTTTTGAGGTATGTTGGGGCAGCTCTCTTCTTAGGATCTGCATCTATCTGGAAAAGAGAAGCAGATTCTCCAACGGAGAGTAAGTTAACACCCGGAAAATTGAGATAACACTTACTTTTTTGATAGACAGTTTGATAGGTGTAGGCCCTCTTATACCCCGTGATTGATGGTAGCTTGATATTGTAGAGTGGGCTTGTGTTTGGGTATGGTTCTGACTTGTTTCCCAGCTCCAGCTAAGGGTCTAGTACCATTGAGTGGATCAGTTAGCCAAATCAAGAGCAATTGATCCACACATTTCACCATGCACAACACTCAAATCCAAATGGATCAAAGACCTCAACATAAGACCAGAAACTCGAAAACTACTGGAAGAAAATTTAGTAAGTACCTTCCATGATATAGGAATGGAAAAAGACTTCCTGAATAAAACCCCAGTGGCTCAAGTTCTTAAACAGTCACTCAATCATTGCGATCATATGAAGCTGAAGAGTTTCTTTACAGACAAGCATATAATAAGCAAAGCCAATAGAATACCCACAGAATGGGAGAAAATATTTGTAGGTTATCCAACTGATAGAGGCCTTATCTCTAGAATTTACAAAGAACTCAAAAGTCTAAACAATAAGAAGACAAATACCCCACTCACAAAATGGGGCACAGAGTTAAACAGGCAATTCACAGAGGAAGAAATACAAATGGCAAACACACACCTAAGAAAATGTTCATCATCCCTAATCATCAGAGAAATGCAAATTAAAACAACGATGAGATTCCACCTTACCCCAATAAGGATGGCCAACATCAAAAGGTCAAATGAAAATAAATGCTGGCGAGGATGTGGAGAAGCAGGGACACTCATTCACTGTTGGTGGGAATGCAGGATGGTACAACCACTTTGGAAAGCAATATGGAGACTCCTGAAAAAGCTGACTATAGAAATACCAACAGACCCAGTTATACCATTACTGGGCATGTACCCTAAAACCTTCAAACCAAAAGCCAGAGAGATTTGCTCAACCATGTTTGTAGCAGCTCAATTCGTAATAGCTAAAAGCTGGAATCAACCCAGATGTCCATCATTAGAATTTTTTTTTTTAATTTAATTTATTAGTTTTCTTTTCAGTAAATACAGGCAGTTTGGTACCATTATTTAGGCTCATCTGTGATCTACCCCCTCCCATTAGACCCTCCTTATTATTGAAAATGGGTCGTGCATTGTGGAGTTAGCCCCCAGTTATTAGTATGATAAATGTCTCTGAAAATCATGACCCAACATGTAACTCTGACATTCTTTCCGCCCCCTCTTCCGCAAGATTTCCCTGAGCCATGTTGGGTTCATTTTTGGTCTGCTTCAGTGCTGAGGTGTTGGGGGCCTCTGAGGCTCTGGCTCTCTGATTTGGTAGGAGTTGATTTTTCTCTGCGTTGATCTCCTTCCCCTTTGTGCTGGTATCCAGTTCACAGGAAAACATCACCCTTGCTTATTTCGCCAGTTGTCCTTAGTTTCAGTTGGGCCCCTTCTGAGGTATGTTGGGGCAGCTCTCTTCTTAGGATCTGCATCTATCTGGAAAAGAGAAGCAGATTCTCCAACGGAGAGTAAGTTAGCACCCAGAAAATTGAGATAACACTTACTTTTTTGATAGACAGTTTGATAGGTGTAGGCCCTCTTATACCCCGTGATTGATGGTAGCTTGATATTGTAGAGTAGGCTTGTGTTTGGGTATGGTTCTGACTTGTTTCCCAGCTCCAGCTAAGGGTCTAGTACCACTGAGTGGATCAGTTAGCCAAATCAAGAGCAATTGATTCCTCACCATGGCTGTGTACCACTATTGCACTTGTATGGGTATCACATCCGGTTAATTGTTGCTACTTAGGTTAAACAATGTGTTGCTTGGACAGATCTTGGTCACTTCCCCCAGTCGCCTATGTAGCGCCTTCTGGCACTAGACACGCTGACTGTCTGGGGACTGACTCTCTCCGGGCTTCCTGCCATGTCATTCCATTTTACGTGTCAGCTGCTTATGGAGTCTTCAGCAATAGGGTCTTACCACTGGCCTTTGGTGGGTCATCAATTACTCTGACAGAAGTCTGTCATTGTTTTGGGAAACCTTGACAGCATGGTACTGGCATAAAAACAGGAGTATAGACCAATGGAATAGACTTGAGGACCCGGATTTTGGGCCAAGCAACTATAGCTACTTGATATTCGACAAAGGCCCAAACAATATAGACTGGAAAAAAGATAGCATCTTCAACAAATGGTGCTGGAAAAACTGGATAACCACATGCAGGAAACTAAAACTTGATCCACACATTTCACCATGCACAACACTCAAATCCAAATGGATCAAAGACCTCAACAAAAGACCAGAAACTCGAAAACTACTGGAAGAAAATTTAGGAAGTACTTTCCATGATATAGGAATGGGAAAAGACTTCCTGAATAAAACCCCAGTGGCTCAAGTTCTTAAACAGTCACTCAACCATTGGGATCATATGAAGCTGAAGAGTTTCTTTACAGATAAGCATATAATAAACAAAGCCAATAGAATACCCACAGAGTGGGAGAAAATATTTGCAGGTTATCCAACTGATAGAGGCCTTATCTCTAGAATTTACAAAGAACTCAAAAGTCTAAACAATAAGAAGACAAATACCCCACTCACAAAATGGGGCACAGAGTTAAACAGGCAATTCACAGAGGAAGAGATACAAATGGCAAACACACACCTAAGAAAATGTTCATCATCCCTAATCATCAGAGAAATGCAAATTAAAACAACTATGAGATTCCACCTTACCCCAATAAGGATAGCCAACATCAAAAGGTCAAATGAAAATAAATGCTGGCGAGGATGTGGAGAAGCAGGGACACTCATTCACTGTTGGTGGGAATGCAGGATGGTACAACCACTTTGGAAAGCAATATGGAGACTCCTGAAAAAGCTGACTATAGAAATACCAACAGACCCAGTTATACCATTACTGGGCATGTACCCTAAAACCTTCAAACCAAAAGCCAGGGAGATTTGCTCAACCATGTTTGTAGCAGCTCAATTCGTAATAGCTAAAAGCTGGAATCAACCCAGATGTCCATCATTAGAAGAATGGATAACAAAGATGTGGTATATCTACACAATGGAATTCTATACAGCAGTAAGAAAAAATGACATAAAGAAATTTGAGGAAAAATGGTTGAACCTGGAACAGATCATTCTCAGCGAACTTACCCAATCACAGAAAAAAAATCGACACATAGTCTCACTCATCTGCAACACCTAACCTGAATTTGCCCAAGATGCCTTACATACCCAGCAAGTACCTCATGGACTAGACAATAAGATGGATGGGAGGGCGGGGAGGGAATCAAAGGGTGGAAAACAGTAATCCGGACCCAAACGGCAATGGTACCATAAAATTCTACTTCCTAAAAGACAGACCAAATGACTGAACCTTCACTAGTCCCTTACAGGAAACACCTGAACCACAAGACACTGGAGAGGGTAGGATCAAGACTGACCTAAATCTCCTACATCTTCCCTCCCTCCCTCTCCCCCTCTCCCCTCTATCTCTCTTCTCTCTAACTCTTGTATATTAGTTATCTTTTTCCTCAATTTCTTAGTGGACACTGACCTGTAACCCCCACTTCCAGCTTGGGCCTACAATCCACAATGAGCTTTTGATCATAGAATTTTTTTTTTTTTTGAGAATTTTTGCATCTATGTTCACCAAGGAGATTGGTCTTAGTTTTCTTATTCAGATTTTGTCTTTCCGTATTTTCAGTATCAGGTAATATTGGCCTTGTAGAATGAGTTTGGTAAAGTGCCTTCTTTGTATGTGTGTGTTTTTCTTTGAATTTGTGTATTGTGTGATTGCAGGCATGTGAGTGCCACAGTGCATCTTGGAGGTCAAAGAACAACTCTGAGTGTCTTTTCTTGCCTTCTACATTGTTTAAACACTGCTTCTTATGTAGTGGTTTTATGTAAGATCCCTAAATTGTTTAAATCAAGGTCTCATTGTTTGCTACTATTTACACCCAGGCTCGCTGGCTCACAACAAATTCCAGGTGCTAGCTATATGGCAACACACAGGGTGGCAATATAGTATACAGAAAAGGAGAGAGGCAACACCAGAAGCTTAGACATGCTCTAGGTGTATTTGCATACAATACACATGCAGTTCCAGAATTACAAGATAATGAGTTACAGGCCCATAGAGGAACATAGGTTTTATCAAGGATGTTTTTCTGGGATGCTATTGTAGACAAATTTTATCAAATGCTCTTCGTTGGCAAGACAGCCATAATTTTATACACCTGATCCTCAGAGGGCCTGTGTCTGCACTCAAGAATTGTTAAAATTCTGCTTCTTGTTGGCAGTTTCCTCACATTTCATCACCTGTGTCACTGACAACTTGAAATTAAAGTTTTCAGTTTCCATGTCATTGCAGTGAAATGTTGTTAGGACAAAAGGCTGCTATAATACCAAAGAAAGAATAAAAACATAAAACCATCTATAATAATCCCACATGTCATATTGAAGCATTTTAAAATTTGCCTACAGACTCATTTAGAAAAATTTTTCTTGCCATTTTCATTAGAGAACAAAAATAGCAAAATTTTCTGACAATATTTTCTGAATAACTGTAAAAAATATATGTGACTTTGGGGGATTTTATTAGTAAATTAAAATTTTCATCTTACTCATTGAGCATCCTCAGTCTTTCTCTCATTAAATCAAAGCAGTACAGTACAGAAAACCATGCCCCACCATGAATGAAGAACAAGACTTGTGCATGCTTCTCTGACAGCCAGCTGGATGGATGCCTTCGTTTTCTCCACCTTCCTCTACAGTATTACCAGTCCATTCTTCTGTCATATTTTATGCAAATGAAACTTACAAAAAAAAGAAATCTGCAATCACACAAATTCAGAGAGGACCCCCAGATTCAGAAGGAAACTGAATAGAATCAATTTGTGTAGTCCAAGAAAGTTTCACACAGGATGGATTTGTGAAAATCAATTCAAAGTGAATAGCTTGTTCAAGAAAGCAAAATTCACATTCACTATCTAATTGGTCACAGTGTCCTGAATCTCTTATTATTATTTCTTGCCTCCCTCAGTATGTGAATGCTCTATGAATGGCATTGTGAGATGGTGACAGGATAATTCATCTTTAAAAGTCATGGTGCTTCCTTGCTTATCATTTAGTGCTAAAGAATTTATTGGTGCTATAGCATTATAGTTTAAACTAATATTACTATATTAACTATATGTATTAAGATATTTAATTTGCTTTGTTATATTGTGGTTTTCTGTGTGATCTCAAAAAGCAAAACCTCAAATTTTGATAACTGAAATCTTCATTTTGTGAACTAAGTTGTGAATCAAGTAATGGAATATTTGTCTCCTTTTTGACATGTTTCTTCCATTGAACAAGGATTTGAAAAGTAATAAATTTTACTTTATATGCACACTATATAGAGCAAATTTTAACATAATGGTTGGGTTTTTAGATCATGTGGATATCTTTAATACTTATTTTCTGACAAACTGTATTTTATAATAACATTCAAATTCCCACAAAATTTATAATATTTTGATAAAAAAGACATGGGATAACAGATTATTCCATAGACATCTTATCTATAAATGGAACATCTGGATAATTTGAGTACTTTTATCAATGAATGAACAATTTATAAATCACAAATGCATTTTACTTTGAAGGTAACTTATGTTTCCAACTTGTTGAATCATACAAGAGATATCCATGTCTGTGAATACTTGCATACTGAAGACTATAGACTGATTTTTCTGATACACTGTCTTTTTGTACAAATCATAATCAGTTTATATGTTAGTCAACAGTTTTTGACTACTTGTAGTGTTTGTATTCTTGGCAATGTATTTTATTGACAGGATTTAAAGTTTTTGTATAAGTACCTACTTTTACCAATACTGGGTGGGATAAAATCTCTAAGTATACTGCAAATAGTAGTAGAGTTCTCTTAATGTCACTACAATTGGATGCCTAAAACTGTCTTATCTTGCTAGCAAGGTTAAATCTAAGAAGAATATGTATGCACTATTCATTTGGGTATAGCATTTTAATATGTTTAGTTTATCTTGCTGTATAAATTTGTTTAGGTCATCAGAATACAATTTATGCCTTTATGTATAAAAATAATTTTGTATATACATATTATTATAATATGGACATTATTCTCAATACTGTTTTTATGTTAAACATTTTTGTGTATGTCTCAAGAAATGATTCTCTGCCATATATGTGAGTATGTGTATATACATATATATTCACATATGCCTTATATAACACATTTTAGATTTGTATCATAAATTTAATTTAGAATTGGCTGATATCATTTGTCATGTTTAGTGGAGAATTTTCTACCTCTGTATCTGTTTTGTCATTGATTTTTCACTTTGACTATGCAGTATCTCAAAAATTTCAAGAGAGTATATATGGCAATTTCAATTCCTAGAGACTATTTCTGAATTTGATAGTTAAGTAATGCTAATTTTATATGAGGCAGAGGAACACAAATCATAAAAACCTGTTTAGGTAACAAATGACTGTAATTTATTTTCTAAAAGATCATCACTCTCTGTTAACTCCTTCTTTCAATTTGTCTATATTTCTAGCAATAGGTTACATGCTAGAAATTTTTTTTAATTATTTATTTATTTATTTGAGAGCAACAGACACAGAGAGAAAGACAGATAGAGGGAGAGAGAGAGAATGGGCGTGCCAGGGCTTCCAGCCTCTGCAAACGAACTCCAGACGCGTGCACCCCCTTGTGCATCTGGCTAACGTGGGACCTGGGGAACCGAGCCTCAAACCGGGGTCCTTAGGCTTCACAGGCAAGCGCTTAACCACTAAGCCATCTCTCCAGCCCTAGAAAAATAATTTTTAAAATATGAAGTTGATCTAGAAATTGTCTTATAAAATATGTCACTGTACTACATTTTGTGAATCTCAAAAACTTTGAGTTTTTTGAAATATTTATTATATTAAATGTAAATTGAGATATAATTCCATCAATGATTAAAAACACAATTTTCTGGCAATTCCACAATCAACAAAGGAGATGTAATACACTCAAACAAAAGAACTGCTCTGGGCAAAGACATGAATAGTATTTCTGGGCAATTCCTTCATTTATCTTGGTATACAGGAATGCTACTATAAATTGAGTATTAACTCAAACTGCTTTATCTACTTGTGATGATGAATTCAATTAAGTAGGTACAATCTCTCTCCCAGAAGTTAACTTCATGTATCAGTCATTAGATAAGTAGTACTCAGGGAAGGAGTGATGTCTCAGAAAATGGTGAAGCTGCTAAAATATCCTTAGCTATAGATTGAGTTGAAAACCAGCATGGTATACATGAGACCCTGTCTCAAAATTAAAGAACACATCAGGCATACCCTTCCCTATAATCATGTAGTTTTCATAGCAGCTCCTCCACATTGCTTCAACATGTGCAAATCAATAATTATAATATATCACATAAATGTGCTCATGAAGGGAAATCATATCATATATTCCATAAGCTTTGCAAAAAATCTAATAACCTTTTGTGATAAAAGCTTTGGAGTTACAAGTAATCAAAGGAACATATAGCAACCTCAACCAATATGTGATCAATCCTATGGCTAACTAAATGGATTAACATTGAAAACATTACTCCAAAACCAGGAGAAAGACTAAGATGCCCAGTTTCAACACTCTTTTTCAATATATTGTTTGACATCCTTGTTAGAACAACAAGAGAAGAGCAGGAACTAAAATAGATACAAACAGGAAAGGAAGAATTTAAAATATTCATGTTAGCATATGACATAATTCCATATATAAGACACCCTCAAGATTTCAGAGAAAATTATTAGACCTTGTGAACCCATTCAATGAAGTATCAGGAATTTAAGTTAACATAAAATTCATTAATATTCCTATATAATTAATAATAAACCTATAATTCCATGTATATAGGTGGCAAAAAAGAGACAAAAAATCCCACCTTGGAATAAATAAAACTAAAGGAGTAAAAGATCTCTACAAAGAAAATTTAAAACATTGAAGAATATAGAAAAGACACTGTAAATTGGGAACGCCTTATATGTTCATGGACTGAAATAATTAATATTATGATAGTGATTATATTACTGAAAGCTATCTAGAGATTCAATGCAATTCTCATAAAAATTCAAGACTATTCTCTACAGAAATAGAAATCCCATCTTAAAATTCATATGGAAGCACAAAGGATCTGAATAGAGGAATTCTGAGCAAACAAAGAGAATAATGTTGAAGGTATCACCATATATGATGTCAAGTTATACTCCAAAACCTTACTAACAAAAACAGCATAGCATCAGCAGAAACAAAACATTATTGTACATCCATTAAGTAGAATAAAGGCCCAACAAATCAAAAACAGAAGGAATTTGTAAAGCTCAGAAATATGTGGCTGCTAAATGATTTACTTCGATGTTAATATTGGGTCAGCGGAGTACATTTGTATGTACAAACAGTTATACATTAAACATTTTGAAGGTTAAAAACTTTCATATTTCCAAAGATAGCAACATTGGCACATATATCATTGTTTGGTGGGGGGGGGCATTTGCATACAATAGCATAGTGTGATGGTCAGAGGATGACCTTGTGGTTTTCATCCTCTCTTCACACCTTGTTAGATACAAGGTCCCTTTTGTTCTGCCTCTGGGAAAGCCAGACTCGATGACCTGTGAGCTTCAGGGTTTTCCTGATTCCACTCCTCCTTTTTCCATAGGCACATAGCCATATGCACCAAAAAAAGCTAAACAAAGAAACAAACCAAAAAACATATTGTGGAGATGATACAGATAACATGCTTTTAATCACAAAGGATAAATTGTAATGGTATATAAGAAGAATATGGGCTAGAGGGGTGGCTTAGTGGTTAAGCACTTGCCTCTGAAGCCTAAGGACCCCAATTTGAGGCTCGATTCCCCAGGACCCTTGCTAGCCAGATGCACAAGTGGGCGGAAGCATCTGGAGTTCTGCAGTGGCTGGAGGTCCTGATGCATCCATTCTCTCTCTCTCTCTATCTGCCTCTTTCTCTGTGTCTGTCTCTCTCAAATAAATAAATAAATATAAATAAAACAAAAAAAAGAATACTGTTTCTTTGCAATAATTTAGTGAATCAAAAGAATTCTTCCACTCTAATACTTTGTACTATTATAATACACCTTATATTTTAAATGTAAAGTAACATTAAAGGAAGAAAGCCTAGCTAATATGATAAATATCTGATTAATTAATGCTCAAAAATATTTGTAGAAATTCAATCCATGACAAAGTTATACATATATATCCATATTGTGTAAAATGTACACACATTCTTAATTCTCCATTAAAAGTTACTCCTTTGGAAAATATAATGTCTACTTTATTAAATGAAAATAATTTACATTGTGAAAATTTTCTATAACAAAATATTATTGAGTCAAAATAATTATACTTATATTTATTACATACTTTACAGTTCCGAAGAACCTCTTTAATCATAACCTTAATTAATTCTAAGTATTTATGAAGGCGAATTTCATAGTGAAATGATTAATGGTTGCTGAATAAACAGAAACCTGAAGCTTTATTTCTTCCAGGATTTTTTTTGTCATTGGTTAATTTTATGTTTGCTGCATAAGACAGTGTAGAAATTTTTTAACTTATTTGTTGAAGTCTGACAATAAATTTTATTACCACAAATAAAGTTTTTGTTATACTGAGTCTAAATTATAAAATCTGTATGTTTATATTTACACACATATTTACATTTATACATAGATATGTAGCTACATGTATATATGTATGTATGTATATAATTTGCTCACATTGTTAAAATTCTTTGTGCTTTTTAAACAGAAAATCTTAATTTCCTTTCAAACTTGTTTATAATTTAATTTCCTGAGTTGCTCCATCTGTAACCAATACAGACTCAGATCCACCCAGAATATAATGTCTAAACCCTTTTAGAAGCTGTGAATTAATTGTTGAGATTCCTAGCTGACCCCACTATTAAATGTAGGAAACACAGAATAGTATTTGAATCACATGAGCAAGACTCCTGATTAAGCATTTCCAAATAGGCTAAACTAAGTCATTTAATGCTGTTGGCAGTGTTTTCTCTTCTCCCATGTATACAAATCTTGCAATTCTGGATTAATATATACTCTAAAGAGCTACAATTTATAAAGGACGGCAGTACATATTGATAGTTTTGTCAGACTGTGGGAGTAGTGGAAGCAATTGGTTTAGGTAGTAATTGTCAGTAGGATTGGATCCAGGACAAATTTAAATAACCGGATCAAGAAGGAAGGTTCTAGGAAGGCATGGGATGCAATGGTGATGTTACTCTCTTAGTATGTGACAAGGTTTGGGGAAGAATGGAAGAAGTGAGGCAAAATTAACTAAGAACAGGGAAAAGAGGCAGACACTAGATGTCTAGACAGGTCGAAATGGAAGGACAGATCAGTGGCACTAATGAGCAGGAAATAATGAGGGTACCAGCACTCTTAGGAAAAGACCATTTTGACACGGAGCTGTTTGATATTTTATCTGCATCTTGAGCTTTGACACAGAGGTATTCAACATTACCGGAGCATGGCAGAGAAATAAACTAAACTGCAAAAATCGTAGGCACTGAGTTCATTAATATATATTTCTAACTCTCTAATTTTGAGAGGTAAAAATGACAACAAAGAATGCAAAGCACATAAAAAGACTGTCACCCTTTAGGGTCTATTGAATTATAATGGGAAATATGCAATAAGGCAATTAAGAAAATTCAACAATCACTATATTTGGAAACACTCTTATAAACATAAACTTTATAAACATAAAGCAAGAAAAAGGTTCTTCAGGGAAAATAACAATTCAAGCGCCTTTGGAGTTTACTAAATGAATAATTGAGTTCTATTTAAAATGTGTCTCATGCAGTATTAAGCCAGGTCACATTGAAAATCCAAAGCATAAGAAGCTTAGTAAAGGCCAGAGATCTACCAATCCTAAAAGGAAAGTTTGTAGCTATTATGAACATCCATAACAAGAAATGAGAGAGATCACAAATAAACAACCACATGATTCACCTCAAGGCTTTAGAGAAACAATAACATGCCAATCCCAAACCCAGCAGTTGACAAGAAATAATAAAGATCAGGGCAAAATTAATGAAATAGACACTAAAAGAACAATACACAGATTTAATCAAACGAAGATTTGGCTCTTTAAAACAGAAACATGAGGACTGGAGAGATGCCTTAGCAGTTAAGGAATTCACCTTCAAAGCCTAAGGACTCAGGTTCGATTTGCCACTACCCACTTAAGCCAGATGCCCAAGGTGGCACATGCATCTAGAGTTTGTTTGCAGTGGCTAGAGGCCCTGGCATGCCTATTCCCTCTCTCTATCTTCCTCTTTCTCTCTCTCACAAATAAATAGTAAAAAAGAGGAAATACTGTGGATAAAACCTTAGAAAAAGTAACAAAAAGCAGAGTAACAAAACCAGAGACAAAATGGGAGTTGTTATAAGATACCAGAATGAAATCTAAAACACATTGGAGAATACTGTGAAAATTTATATTCCAAAAAGCTGGAAAACCTTGAAGAAATGGAAAAAAATTAAACAAATATTACCACTCAAAGTTAGAATTCAAACATGGTAATAATATAAACAGACCCATTACAAGCAATGAGATTGAAGATAAGATTAAAAGTCCTTCCACAAAGAAAACCCAAGAAAAAAGAATTCACTTCTGAATTCTAACATTTAAGGATGACTCAATTCCATGTGTTCAGTTTGTTTTATGAGACTACTTTAAAAATCATTCTATGATACACACATGAACACAGAGAGAAAGAGAGAGAGAGAGAGAGAGAGAAAAGAAAACTATAAACCAATTTTCTTGTTGTATATAGGTGCAAATATTCTCAACAAGATTTTTTCAAATGAGCCCAAGTGGGTTTCAAAGGTTATATCCCCATCCCATTCCTAGCCCCAACCTCTCCTTATTCATCAAAGCCATATAACAAGTAGGTACCACAAGGTCCTCTTCTACAGGCAGAGCTCCAGAAAGACCCAGAAGAAAGAGGAGCAGAAGCATGAGGAGAAGAAGGAAGAAAAGGAAGAGGAAATGGAAAGAAGAGAAGGAGAAGGAAAGAGCCATCAATAGATGGCGCTTGCAGTCAGTCAAGATGCCAATGGACAGATGAATGGATAAGGGAAATGTGGTACATATACACATGAAATTATTTTTCTTCAGTAATTTATATTTATTTATTTACTTGAAAGAGAGAGATAGAAAATGGGCACACTGAGGCCTCTAGCAGCTGCAAATGAACTCCAGACTCATGTGCCACCTTGTACATCTGGCTTATTTGAGTTTTGGGAAATCCAACCTGGGTCTTTTGACTTTGCAGGCAAGCACCTCAATGGCTAAGCTATCTCTCCAGTCCATGATATTATTTTCAGCAAACCCAAAACCCACATGTTCTCTCTGATAGATAGGTCTTATTTTAAATAATAAATTAAATAAATATTTTAAATAATAATATTTAAAGATATTTTAAATTTTATATATTATATATAATATATATATACAACACACACACACACACACACACATATATATATATATATATATATATATATATATATATATATATATATATGACAAATGTGGGTAAGATCTATAAATGTAGACTGGTAACAAAAAGAGAAGGTGAGTGCCTTAACCTCTAAGGTATTACAACCCCATGGTGAATACCAGCAATCCCACTAAGGAGGGCCCTCAGTGGAATGGGGGCATGGAGGAGGAAAACTGTTGTATCAATACATGATATATCCATACAAAATTTCTACTTAATAAAAAAAAGAAATGTAAAATTAATGCCTGAAATAGCAAACCATACATACACATTTTCGCCATGCTGGACCTGCCCCCTTAAGTGGGTGCAATAACCCCATGCTGACGGCATCCCCACTTCAGGCAAAAGCAGTCATCTCCTGATGAGAACAGAATAGTTCCCCCAAGTGATAACAACTTGCCTGCAGCCAGGAGTTCCCTGCAGAACCTTAGCTAATGATAACCAGACCTCAGTGTTGAACTATGCATATCTTACCTCCTGCTTCTGTGTTTTCCCTTTATCATGTGAGCCTCATGTCAGTACATCAGAAGATGGGTTACTAGCTGTTCTACTTCTTCTGTATCCTCCCTATAAAATGAGTTCCTTCCCTGTTTTGCCATCACTCATTCCTCTGCCTGGACTCTCCGGGCATCTAGAGACAGAAACTAGACTATTGGGACACTGCTCCCCATAAAATAAGACTTCTGACCTAGGAATCCTATAGCAAAAATATAAATAAATATACATTAAGATGATGTAGAAAAAGATAAGCTCTATGAACACATAAGGTCTGGCATTAATGGTCATCACACTATGCCATGGCAGCAAGAATGCGAATAGTCTTCAAGTCTATGATACTGTAGAGGGGGACAGGAAAGCATTTTCATGGGTGTGTGCATTCAGCATTGTGCCCAAATATTTGTGCATCTATTGTTTTTGGTATATGATACATTTTACTACATGGCACAATGACTTGGCTATTCTGCTTTCATTTTTCATCCAGAAGTTTTGGTTTACTTTTCAGATAAGGCTTTAAATATTTTATAACACCTCCAGTAAAGAATCTTGTTAATGATTTTATAGGAGTTATAAAAATTCTATGGATAATTTGCTCTACATAATTTTTTTTCACTTTTGAAACTACTAAAATCATCACTCCTAGTTTTAATCTTGACCACCAATTGCACACATACAGACATGTTAATTTCAGAAATGTGGTACTTTATGCATGACCATTTTGTAAATATTAAATTTTATATATTATATATAATATATATATGATACACACACACATACACACACACACACACACACACACATATATATATATATATATATATATATGACAAATGTGGGTAAGATCTATAAATGTAGACTGGTAACAAAAAGAGAAGGTGAGTGCCTTAACCTCTAAGGTAATTTTTTGTAATTTCATCTTGCAAAAAATACACAAAGTTACAGGGAAGGAAATATAGAAATGTTCCTATTAGGAGTTGTGTAAAAGTCAACAAAATGCCTTCAAATTGAGTCTAGCAACAAATAAAGTAAAATAAAACTACATCAAACATTTGATCATAGGAATAAAAAGTTACATCTAGTAATCCATCAGTCTAATAAGCCATGAATGTATTTTTTTTGGAGTGATGATCTAAATAAATTCAGAACAATAACTTGTCAAAATCCATCACAATTTCATGATCAAAATATGCCATAAACTAGAAACAGAAAAAAAAAAAGCAAAAACTTCTTAACTAGGTAATGGGCAGCTACTGAAAAACCTCATAGAATGCATGATGTTTAGTGATGGTGAAAGAACGGATACCACAAAAACGTCAGGAATAAGACAAAGATGTCTGTGATTGCCACTTCTACATCGTCCTGGAGATTCCAAGTGGGGATGTCAATGGACAAACATCACAATTACATAGCAGAAGCAAATCTGTTCTCTTTTGCAGATAAAATCTTATAGCCAGAGAATTCTAAAGAATCCAGTAAAGACTGACAAATAATAAGTTGATAACTTTTTAAGGCTACAAACTATACAAAAAAGCAATGGTATTTTAAATACTGCCAATCAACAGTAAGACTTCAACTTATGTCTTTATTTGTGGTGCCAGGAATCAATCACAGGGCCTCAGAATGAGTAAGCATGCTACCTCTGAAATTATATTTATTCCCTGAAAACTAAAAAAAAAACAAAAAAAAAAAACAAACAAACAAAAAAAAAAAACAGTTTGGAACGTTCAGGTATTATGCTTTTAACCTGTGTGGGTGATTGTAATCTATAGTATGGTACTAGCATAACAATTGACATATATGTCACCAAAAGTATCAACAAATTAGGTCTGACTAAACAAAGCACTATGTATAGTAATGCTACTCATGTACTTAGAATTTACTACATAAATATTGTGCTTCATTTCTAAAAACCAACCTGCAAGACATTGTCCAGTGAGGCTTACCATTTGGTAGTCATGCCAATCTCTGCTGCACCATTTGGGCTGATTAACTGCTCTGAGCAGTAGAGTGTAGCAGAAATATTGAGAACATCATGGTTTCCATCACTGTTACTATGTTATAGGTCTCCCAAATAAACATGGCTTTGATAATTCACTAGAAAACCTCAGAGCTCACCATGTAATAATATTCATTTCCTGCATTCCCTCAGATGAAATCATGCAAAGTAAGATCCATAAAAAATAAGAGATGATTGGGGGAAACTATGTGGGAGTTATATGTGAGATTTCAAGATTTTTCCTCCCCTCTTTCTTTCTCTTTCTTTCTTTCTTTCTTTCTTTCTTTCTTTCTTTCTTTCTTTCTTTCTTCCTTCCTTCCTTCCTTCCTTCCTTCCTTCCTTCCTTCCTTTCTTTCTTTCTTTCTTTCTTTCTTTCTTTCTTTCTTTCTTTCTTTCTTTCCTTCTTTCTTTGTTTCCTTCCTTCCTTCCTTCCTTCCTTCCTTCCTTCCTTCCTTCCTTCCTTCCTTCCTTCCTTCCTTCCTTTCTTCCTCTTCCCTCTCTCTGCCTTCCTTTCTTCCTTTCTTCCTTCCTTCTTTCTTTTTCTATCTTCCTTCCTTCATTCCTTTCATTCATTCATTCTTTCTTTCTTTTTTACTTCATGAGACAGATTTTTCTTTCAACCTGGAGTTCACCAACTTGTCTACATTATCTAGGTAGAAAGTCTAAGGAACCCTCTTAACTTTGCCTCCACAAAGCTGGGGTTACAGGCAAGTACCAATGCACTCAGCCTTTTTTGGTGGGCTCTGGTCCTCATGCAGGTAAATAATTATTTTACTGACTGAGCAATTTCCTTAGGCTGAAATTTTAATCTTTATTGCTAGAGGTTCATGATCCAAATTCATTTTCACTTCATTATCTCCTAAATGCAGAAAGTTTACTTTTTACATTAAATTCCTTTCTTATGAAATTCAACTATTTAAAACCATGGAGGAACTGAGAAGAAAATGTAATAATTTCAAACAAATATTTAAATACTCATATTGTCTGGTACTTCTAAATTACTATTTTCTTCTGGAATATAGATTTTGATCAAATGTCATAAGAATTATATTGTATTGCAGTTACCTCAAATCTAACTGCTTTGTGTGTGGTGTGATGTGGGAAGCTGTGGCCAGTGAAGCATCATAAAGACAGCGAATTGCCTTAATTTTTGCTAAGAGTTCTCAAATCTGTGTTCCTCTTTTCAGCAAAAGAATTCTTGAAAATTAACTAGTTCTAACAGACCTCATACAGTTCTAATTTTGAACAGGTATTATAATTAATTTGGAGGCATGGGGCTGAAGCAGAGAAAGATACTTCTGAGGTTATCCTTTTAGAGCCAAGACTCAGGCCTTGTGTCCTGTGCCTGGTTCATCCATGACAGCCTCAAGTATGATGCTGCTGTTAACAATTACTAAATATTTCTGTAAAAATTATGCCAAGAGTTGAGATGATGGTGCAGTCAGTAATGTGCTTGCTTGGTGAGCATGAGGACCTGAGATGGATTCCCAGAACCCAAAGGATAATTGCAAGAGTAGTAGCGCATGCTTATAATCTCAGCACAGGGGAGATCGAGACAGGAGCTCACCGGGGATAACTGGCCATACTAACTGGTTATCTCCAGGGCAAATGACAGGCCATGTAACTAAAAAGATGTGTCATACCTTGGGAATCATACCTGAGTTTGTTCTCTTTGTTCTTTGGCCTCTGCATGAGTAAGCATGTTGTGCATGCACCCATACTCATAGAAACATGCATATGCACATTCAAATAAGTACATAATATGTGAAAAGCACTTAAGGATACTATGAATGATAGTATGATAATACATATATATTATATTATTTTATGATTTTGTGGACAAAAGTATATGACCTGAATCTAACCATTGATAAATATTCAATAACCTTACATTTTGAAACAGTCCACAAAATTAACCTAAAATTCCAAAAATATTAAGACAGTGATGGTATACTGCAATAACATAAACTGTACAAAAGTTAGTTATCATGCTTCTGGATCCTGGATAAGGAAAGAGACCCACAGCAGACCCTCCACCTTATCTTTACATGCCTAAGTCACGTCAATTCTGTGCCCCTGTAACTCTGGATTGTGATCTAGATGCAGTGACTTGACAGGCAACCTGCCAACTTTCCCAGGAAGCCCAATCACTAAAAACTCTCCTTGCAGTTAAAAAAGAAAAAGCCACCTTATGTAAAGAATTTCATGACTTAGACCTAGCTATCCACTCTCCCTCTCCTGCCCCCGTACAGCACATCAAAGCTAAAATTCAAACAACCCAAGACTGTTCATGTGTTTCCAATAACACATACCCAAGTGAAAGCAGGAGCAAATTCTTTAACCCATTCACCACCTGAGTTGAGCAGGGCAAAAACAGATTCAGGGGAAGAAGGCTCTGAAGGAGATAAGCACTCTAAACAATCCACTGATTCAGATGATGATAGTGAACCAGACAGGAACAAAAGTATTGTTATTAAGCCCCTGCAATATCACCATTTAAAATTTAAACGTATCTAGGAATTAAAAAGTGCTGTTTCCTCTTATGGATCTACTGCTCCCTTTAACATGACCCTACTAGAGGCCCTTAGTGATAATTGGCTTTCAGTAAATGATTGGAAAATGCTAACAAAGGTTGTCCTGACACGAGGGGACTTTCTCCTGTGGCCCAGGCCAAAGCAGCTCTCTCTGTACATCACCTTACTGCTCAAACCTTCCATCTTCTTTTTAAAATAACTAGGGAACAAGCTCGTCAGATGGTCAAACAATGCACAAATTGTGTCACCCTCCTACCCATTCCCCACTTAGGCATAAATCCTAGAGGTTTAATTCCCAATGAGATCTGGCAAATGGGTGTAACACATGTTCCCTCATTTGGTAATCTTAAGTACCTCCATGTTACTGTGGATACCTTTAGTGGATTCATTTTTTACAGCCTCCATGCTGGAGAAGCTTCAAAAAATGTCATTGCTCATGTACTCAATTTCCTTAGTGTCATGGGAAAGCCCCAAATTATTAAAACTGATAATGGTCCTGGATATACTGGAAATAAATTCCAAAATTTCTGTCATCAATTACAAATTAAACATATTTCAGGCATACCATACAATCCCCAGGGCCAAGGAATTGTTGAGCAAGCCCATCAAACTATTAAACATACCCTCCAAAAGTTAAAATGGGGGATTTATATCCCATAAAAGGCTCCCCAAAAAACATTCTTCATCATGCTTTGTCTTAAACTTTTTAACCCTTGACACTCAAGGAAAGTCAGCTGCTGATCACTTTTGGCACACAAACACAAAAAATACCTTTGCCAAAGCCATGTGGAAAGATCCTTTAACCTTCAAATGGAATGGCCCAGACCCAGTACTCCTTTGGGGCCAAGGATCAGTATGCTTGTTTGACACCAAAGAAAATGCTGTGAGATGGCTGCCAGAGAGATTTGTAAAACAGGTTGATGATCCTCCAGTGACATCTCACATATCCAGGGAAGAAACATTTCCCAGAGACTCGCCTTTATTCCTAAAAGGACTAAGCTGGAAGGACCTCTACTTATTTTAATCCTCCTACTCACAATAGAGCCTGTTATTATAAATAAAATCATGTCTTTTATATGTCACCAGATTGATACTATTAAGATGCAACCTTTAAAGATTCATTATCACAGACTGGAGCTGGTAGATCGAGGCATTGCCACTGATGACCTACCACCTGCGGCTGTCACTCTCCTTGACCTTACATTCTGTACTCATTTACTATACTATATACATTCTGTACTCGTTTACTATACTGCTGTCCTCTACACCTCTGCTATTGCTGCAGACTACCTGTCATGGCCAAATAGCTACCCCTCCTTCGGGATTTGCATAGGATTCAGACACATGCATATCGGCTCACAATAAAGTGGGTGCAATATGGGCACCAACATGGGTGCAAGGCAAAGCACCACAAGGGAAGGTCCCTTTCTGACCACTTCTGGTTTGTCTGAGAGAAAAACCTGACTTACATGGAGGTTGGTACCATAACTGTTATCACTAAGGCAGTGCCTCACTTTCTGGCCACATAGGCCCTGCCTCCCCTCCCCAAAAGGTACCAAGGGCCAAAGATTGTGGGAAAAAGACATCCCACAAGGAGTTGGGTCCCTACTCCCACAGTTTGTTAACACCCACCACTTCAAAGTGGGCCTCCTCCTCTTTTTGTATAAAAGAAGGGAGGAGATGTTGGGAGCTATGAACCAAACCTCGGCCATGTTGACAGAAACCACCATATAGAAAGTTAAGTTTCTATTTCCTAATCTAATGATCTTTTACCAGAAATGAAGAAGCCATTACATCTGGGTGATATCCTCTACTGGTGCTGCCGGTAATTGATGAAAAAACAAAGTAATTGCATTTAGCCAGTCACTCTGTGATCTCTTGCCTGATTATGACTCCTTCCCCCTACAACCCTATAAAAACCTATGTGTAAAAATAAGGTTTGAGACCTTGAAAAATACCTAGCTTGGTCTCATTCTTGCGTCTGTTTGCTGGTCAGGAGGAAGGGTCTCTTCCCTTCTGTTACCAGGGAAACATTATATGGGTCCTTCCTTCAATGACCTCTAAGCCTAATTGCTATCTACCTATAACATACACCCCTCAAGAGTTAAGAACTTAAAATAATTTAGGAGTTGAGCAGAAATTCAAACCTCAAGCAGGGCATAGACAATTTCTGGAACTACATTTTTAGTAATCCCCACTTTAATCTTATAGGGCAAGTCAACATCTATACCCCTACCTGAATACCTATAAAATAAGGTTATCTTGCTCCTAATCTCTATCAATATGTTGTCAGCTGAGGAGAAAGCTTATTTGCTTTCTTTATAAGAATGAGGGTTTGATTTAATCCCCAGAAGCTAAGTTTTAAAAACTCAGTGTGTCCATATGTTTATAATCCTATTGCTGTAGAAACAGAAAAAGGTGGATCCCTGGACCTCTATAGTGGTTTGATTCAGGTGTCTCCCATAAACTTAAGCGTTCTGAATGCTAGGTTCCCAGCTGATAGAGATTTGGGAATTAACACCTCCTGGAGGCAGTTTATTGTTTGGAGTGGGCATATGGGTGTTATAGCCAGTTTCCCCATGCCTGTGTTTGGTACACTCTACTGTTCCTCTTGTTCATTTTATGCAGCTTCCTCTTGCACCTGTAAACCAAAGTAAACCTCTTTTTCCCACAAGCTGCTCTCAGTTGGCTGATTTCTACCAGCAATGTGAACCTGACTACAAAAGACTCATTGGCTAGTTAGCATATTAGGAAACCTCTGGGCCAGTGAGAAACCCTGCCTCAAAAATAGATGCGTGGTGCATAAGGAACAGCATAGGTATTGTCCTCTTATACACACACACACACACACACACACTAACATGAACATGCACACAACATGAAAGTAACACAGAAACAAATTTCTTCATATTTCTGATGAATCACAGGAAGTAATACTGGCTAGCATATGTTGATCTGAATTTTTTTTAATTTTTATGAACATTTTCCATGATTACAAAATATATCACATGGTAATTCCCTCCCTCCCAACCCCCACACTTTCCCATTTGAAATTCCATTCTCCATCATATTACCTCCCCATTACAATCATTGTAATTACATATATACAATATCAACCTATTAAGTGTCCTCCTCCCTTCCTTTCTCTTCCCTTTATGTCTCCTTTTCAACTTACTGGCCTCTGCTACTAAGTATTTTCATTCTCACATAGAAGCCCAATCATCTGTAGCTAGGATCCACCTATGAGGGAGAACATGTGGTGCTTGGCTTTCTGGGCCTGGGTTACCTCACTTAGTATAATACTTTCCAGGTCCATCCATTTTTCTGCAAATTTCATAACTTCATTTTTCTTTACCACTGAGTAGAACTCCATTGTATAAATGTGCCACACTTTCATTATCCACTCATCAGTTGAGGGACATCTAGGCTGGTTCCATTTCCCAGCTATTATAAATTGAGCAGCAATAAACATGGTTGAGCACATACTTCTAAGGAAATGAGATGAGTCCTTTGGATATATGCCTAGGAGAGCTATAGCTGGGTCATATAGTAGATCAATCTTTAGCTGTTTTAGGAACCTCCACACTGTTTTCCACAATGGCTGGACCAGATTGCATTCCCACCAGCAGTGTAGAAGGGTTCCTCTTTTCCCACATCCCCACCAACATTTATGATCATTTGTTTTCATGATGGTGGCCAATCTGACAGGAGTGAGATGGAATCTTAATGTAGTTTTAATCTGCATTTCCCTGATGACTAGTGACGTAGAACATTTTTTAGATGCTTATATGCCATTCGTATTTCTTCCTTTGAGAATGCTCTATTTAGCTCCATAGCTCATTTTTTTGATTGGCTTGTTTCGTTCCTTATTATTTAACTTTTTGAGTTCTTTGTATATCCTAGATATTAATCCTCTATCAGATATATAGCTGGCAAAGATTTTTTTCCCATTCTGTAGGTTGCCTCTTTGCTTTTTTCACTGTGTCCTTTGCAGTGCAAAATCTTTGAAATTTCATGAGGTCCCAGTGATTAATCTGTGGTTTTATTGCCTGAGCAATTATGGTTATATTCAGATAGTCTTTGCCAAGACCAATATGTTGAAGGGTTCCCCCTACTTTTTCCTCTAGCAGTTTCAGAGTTTCAGGTCTGGTGTTAAGGTATTCAATCCATTTGGACTTAATTCTTGTGCATGGTGAGAGAGAAGAATCTATTTTCATCCTTCTGCAGATATATATCCAGGTTTCAAAACACCATTTGCTGAAGAGGCTGTCTCTTCTCCAATGAGTATTTTTGGCATTTGTATCGAATATCAGGTGGCTATAGCTACTTGGGCTTACATCTGGGTCCTCTATTCTGTTCCACTGATCTACATGTCTGTTTTTGTGCCAGTACCATGCTGTTTTTGTTACTATGGCTCTGTAGTATAGGTTAAAATCAGGTATGGTAATACCACCAGCCTCTTTTTTGTTGCTCAGTATTATTTTAGATATTCGAGGTTTTTTGTGATTCCAAATGAATTTTTGAATTGTTTTTTCAATTTCCATGAAGAAAGCCTTTGGAATTTTGACAGGGATTGCATTAAATGTGTAGATTGCTTTGGATAAAATTGCCATTTTCACAATATTGATTCTTTCAATCCAGGAACAAGGGATGTTTCTCCACTTTCTAGTGTCTCCTGCAATTTCTCGCGTGACTGTTTTAAAGTTCTCATTGTAGAGTTTCTTTGCTTCCTTGGTTAGGTTTATTCCAAGGTACTTTATTTATTTATTTATTTATTTTTTGATGCAACTGTGAATGGGAGTGATTCTCTGATTTCATCCTCTGTGTGTTTGTTGTTAGCATATATGAAGGCTACTGATTTCTATGTATTTATTTTGTATCCTGCTACATTGCTGTAGGTTTTGATCAGCTCTAACAGTTTGCTAGTAGAGTCTTTAGGGTCCTTTATGTATAGAATCATGTCATCTGCAAATAATGATAACTTGATTTCTTCCTTTCCAATTTGTATCCCTTTTATGTGTGTCTCTTGCCTTATTGCTATGGCTAAGACTTCCAAAACTATATTAAATAAAAGTGGGGACAGTGGACACCCTTGTCTTGTTCCTGATTTTAGTGGGAAGGCTTCGAGTTTTTCCCCATTTAGTAATATGTTGGCTGTAGGCTTGTCATAAATAGCCTTTATTATATTGAGATATGTTCCTTCTATTCCCAGTCTCTGTAGGACTTTTATCATGAAGGGATGTTGGATTTTGTCAAATGCTTTCTCTGCATCTAATGAGATGATCATGTGATTTTTGTCCTTCAACCCGTTTATGTAATGTATTACATTTATAGATTTGCATATGTTGAACCATCCCTGCATCTCTGGGATAAAGCCTACTTGGTCAGGGTGAATGATCTTTTTGATATACTCTTGTATTCTGTTTGCCAATATTTTGTTGAGAATTTTTGCATCTATGTTCATGAGGGAGATTGGTCTGTAATTTTCTTTTTTTGTTCTATCTTTGCCTGGTTTTGGTATCAGGGTGATGCTGGCCTCATAGAAGGAGTTTGGTAGGATTCCTTCTTTTTCTATTTCCTGGAAAAGCTTAAGAAGCAATGGTGTTAGCTCTTCCTTAAAAGTCTGGTAAAATTCAGCAGTGAATCCATCCAGGCCTGGGCTTTTTTTAGTTGGGAGATTATTGATAACTGTTCGGATCTCCATGTTTGTTATAGGTCTATTTAAGTGATTAATCTCATTTTGATTTAATTTAGGTAGGTCATATAGATGAAGGAAATCATCCATTTATTTCAGATTTTCATACTTTGTGGAGTATATGCTTTTATAGTATGTCCCTATGATTTTTTGAATTTCTCTGGAATCTGTTGTGATGTTACCTTGTTCATCTCTGATTTTATTAATTTGTGTCTCTTCTCTCTTTCCTTTGGTCAGATTTGCTAAGGGTTTATTAATCTTGTTTATCCTTTCAAAGAACGAACTCTTTGTTTCATTAATTCTTTGGATTGTTCTTTTTGTTTCTATTTCATTAATTTCTGCCCTAATCTTTATTATTTCTTCCTATCTACTGATTTTTGGTTTGCCTTGTTCTTCTTTTTCCAAAGCTTTAAGGTGAAGCATTAGGTCATTTACTTGTGACCTTTCTAATTTCTTAATATAGGCACTTAAGGCTATAAATTTACCTCTTAGAACTGCCATCATTGTGTCCCAGAGATTTTGGTATGTTTTGTTCTCATTATCTTTTGACTCTATAAATTTTTTGATTTCCTTCTTGATTTCTTCATTGACCCATTCATCATTTAGTAGTGTATTGTTTAGTTTCCATGATTTTGTGTATGCTCTATAGCCTTACTTGCTACTGATTTGTAGTTTAATTCCATTATGGTCAGATAGAATGCAAGGAGTTATTTCAATTTTCCTGAATTTGTTAAGATTTGCTTTGTGTCCTAATATATGGCCTATTTTAGAGAATGTTCCATGTGTTGCTGAAAAGAATGTATATTCTGCAGCCTTTGGATGAAATGTCCTGTATATATCTGTTAACACCATTCCTTCTATGAGCTCATTTAGTCCAGTTGCTTCTCTGTTTATTTTTTCCTGGGATTACCTGTCAATTGATGAGAGTGGGGTGTTAAAGTCACCCACCACCACTGTGTTTGGTGTTATCTGTAACCTTAGTTCTAATAGTGTTTGTTTGAAGAATTTGGGAGACCCCATGTTAGGTGCATATATGTTTAGGATTATAATGTCCTCCTGTTGGAGTATGCCCTTAATCAATATAAAGTGACCTTCCTTATCTTTCTTGACTAACGTTGGACTAAAATCTACCTTTTCTGATATTAGGATAGCAACCCCTGCTTGTTTTCTAGGCCCATTTGCTTGAAACACTGTCTTCCAAACTTTCACCCTAAGATAATGTCTATCCTTTGTAGAATGGTGAGTTTCTTGGAGACAACAAATTGTAGGATCCTGCTTTTTAATCCAGTCTGCAAACGTATGTCTTTTCATTGAGGCATTGAGGCCGTTGATATTAAGAGATATTACTGAAAGGTGTTTATTTATGTTTGCCTTTTTTTTTTTTTTTTGTGTGTGTGTGTGTGGTTCCGGTTCTACCTGTGCTCTCTTCAGTTAACTAGTATTTGAGTATTGCTTATTTTTTCTAGGTTTCTTATATGTATGCTTTTCCTTTTCTTCAGCATGGAGGATTCTATCAAGTATTTTCTGTATAGCTGGTTTTGTCTTCAAATACTCCTTTAATCTGCTTTTGTCTTGGAATGTCCTTATTTCTCCATCTATTTGAATGGATAACTTTGCAGGATAAAGTAACCTTGGTTGACAGTTGTTATCTTTCAGAACTTGGAATATATCACTCCAAGCCCTTCTGGCTTTAAAAGTTTGTGTTGAATAATCTGCTGTAATCCTGATGGGCTTGCTTTTGTAGGTAACTTGATTTTTCTCTCTAACTGCTTTCAATATTTTTTCTTTGGTGTGTGTGTTTGGAAGTTTGATTATAATATGGTGAGGAGAAGTTCTTTCTGAGTTTTGTCTGGCTGAGGTTCTAAAGGCTTCCTGTATCTGCATTGGCACCTCTTTCCCAATTTGGGGGAAATTTTCTTCTATGATTTTGTTGAAGATGCCTACTGTGCCTTTGGAGTGGATTTCTTCTCCTTCTACTATGCCCTGAATTATTATATTGGATCTTTTCATAGTGTCCTGAACATCTTGAAATTCCCAGTCATACTTTTCTATAAGTTTGTCTTTCTCTTTGTTGGACTGTATTAGATCTGCCACCTGGTCTTCTAGCTTAGATATTCTGTCCTCTCCCTCATCCATCCTACAGGTGAGATTTTCTACAGTTTTTTTTTTTTTTTTTTTTTTTATTTTGTTAACTGTGTTCTTCATTGCTAGTAATTCTGACTGAGTTTTCTTTATTATTTCTATTTCCTTATTTATGTCTTGTATTGCCTGCCTTCTTTATTTCATTAAATTGGTGTCCTGCATCTTCTTTGATTCCTTTGATTTCTTCTTTGATTTCTTCTTTGCTTCTTTTGATTTGTTCTTTGACCTCTTTGAACATATTTATAATCATTCTTTTGAACTCTTTCCCAGGCATTTCCTCTATCTCGTTCTCGCTTGAGGACATTTCTGATGCATTAATACTTTTAGGTGGATTTATATCGTCTTGCTTTTTAGTGTTTCTTGTGTTATAATGTATATATTAATGCATCTTGGATTAAGTTAATGCTTGGATTTTCTAGCTAGCTGGGTATTCTTAGCTGTATCAATTGATTTGATGTAATATATTTTCAGGGTAGGAGCTTAAGGTGTTAGGTGTGGCTCTGACTCTCAGAATATCTACAAAGATGTTCTTAGGGGTTGAGTTTCCCTGCTATAGGAGTATTCAAGCAGGCTGAGTGGAATAAAATACACGTAGATTCTAAAGTTTAACTAAACACTGTACACATTCAATCAAAAACACCCCCGAGTATGTATGCAAGAGTAGTTATTATAACAACCAGTTCCTCTATCAACAAAGAGGTTAAGATTTCTGGTCTGTTGAGGGATCCAAGTCAGCTTGTGACCAAATGAGACCCTTCCCTGGTGCAATCCCAGTTACCTTGGATGATTTTGGTCTCAGTCGAGTTGCTGCCTGGGTCGTCGGGCTGCTGTTCTGATTTCTGGGGCTGGGCACTGGCTTTTCCTTGGGGGCAAACTGAGCCTGGCAAGTGTGGCCCTGCAGATCAGCACCCCTGCTGCTGGAACTGCTGCTCAAGCTGCCCCTGCTGGGTCTGTAGCCACTGCTGCTGAAGCTGCTGCTGCTAGGCCTGCCGCTGCTGCCACTCCTGGGTCTGCTGCTGCTGCGACTGGAGCTACTACTGCTGGAGCCACTGTTACTGGTGCCGGAACCACTGATGTTGCTGCTGAACTCTTCTTCTGCTTGGGTTCCGCTGTCGGCTCAAGTTGGTGTGGCCGGGTGCCAGGACCACTGCTCTGTTCGCTGGAGCTGGGCTCAGGCAGTGGGGGAGGGGAGGGAGCCACAGCTGCTCTGGTTCTCTCGCTGCTCCACGTGTTCTTCTACCTCACGATCTGCTCCTCCGTTGCTCACTGCTGCTCTCCCTTCACGTTTCCTGAGCTGCGGAGAGCGCCAGTGTGAGGGGAAGCTCCCACACATGGCTTTTGAGGAGCTGAGCCTGGCAGCTTTCTGGTGCGCCGCCGCTGCGGCGGTTGGCCAAGCTGCCGGAGCCGCTTTTCCCACCTGTGCAGGCTCTGGATGCTCTGGATCTCTTCTACTTCTCTGATGCTGCTTCAATTTCCTATACAACTCACTTTTTAGTAAAAATGTATATTTTGCTGAGTATTTTTGGTCTTTTTCCCCCCCTAGGCTGCATTGGCATGGTACCTATGCCACCATCTTAACCGGAAGTCTGTTGATCTGAATTTTGATGCAATAATATAAAAAGTGACCATGGATAAACTGCATCAAAACAGCTTAAAGTGGCTTATTTTGCCTCACAGTGCTACAGTCTGAGTTCAATTTGAGAGAACGAAGGTGTCATGCTGCTTCAGGCCACGGTGGAAATAGAAGGGAAGCAAGAACCTGCATTGACAGAGAGAATGGGACCGGACCCACTTTTCTCATTGTGTAAGAACACACCAGTCCATTTCTGAAGACTTTATCCACATGATTCAAATACCTCCAATAGACCCCACATCCTAACTTCACTGTGTTGGTAAATTAATGGCCCATCACATAATCCTTGGAGACATTCAAACCACAGCAGCGAGTATATATTATGCTCTTAGGACCTTTATGGGTTATAGAAACATTTATCAGGTAAGCAAATCCTAAATTACTTCTGAAAAGCCTTTAAAAATAGCCAGTGTTGCCAGAGTTAAGCTAAACTTTAAAAGAGGTTTGCTCTTAGCATTCTATAATATGCAGTCATAACATAAATCAAACGTGCCTAATGTGTAATCAACATTAATCAAATGTAGCAGGCTACAAAAGATTCATTCTATGTATTGAGGGATAATATGATATTTCTACATCTCCTAATGCATGGGTGGACAGTAAAAATTTAGAGGTTTTAAAATTAACCCTTTTAGTTAGTCATACATTTATACTAGGTGTCTGTTATAGTTTGCCTTGCTGGTAGAAATCGCCCAACCAAGAGCAGCTTCTGGGAAAAAGAGATTTATTTTGGCTTACAGGCTTGAGGGGATGGTCTGTGATGGCAGGGGAAAACACTGGCATGATCAGAGGGTGGATATCACCCGCTGGCCAACATAAGGTGGACCATAGCAACAGGAGTGTGTGCTTAACAGTAGCAAGGGGAAACTGGCTACAATATCCATAAGCCCACCCCCAACAATACATTCCTCCAGGAGGCTTTAATTTCCAATTTCCATCAGCTGGGGAACCTAACTTCCAGAACACCTAAATTTATGGGACACCTGAATCAAACTACCACATTTTGCCTGGCCCCATAAACTGATGTTGATACATGATGCAAAATATAATGTATTTAGTCCAACTTTAAAAGTTCCCATAATTTTTATCAATTCCAATGATGTCCACACATCCCCAGAGTCAAAATTCTTTTAACTGAGCCATAATACCAAAAATAAAAAATCCCTCCCAAAACCCATAATGGCACAGAATAAACATTCACTGCAAAAGATGGCATGGGGCATAGCAAAGAAATATTCAACCAATACAAGATTTTAAATAACCAGGAAAACATCAAACTCCATAGCTTCAAGTCCAACAACTCTAGTTAGTGACAAATCTCTAAGTTTGGTAATTCTAACCAGCAACAAGTCTTTGGCATTCCCAATTCCTCCCTCCAGCTAGGCTACTCACAGTCCTGGAAAACTTCATCCGGGCCAGCAGCTTTCCTTAGCAGCCTTTTCATGGTCCTGGCATCTCCACTTGGTCTCCACTGCAATCCATGGTTCATCCTCATGGCCCCATGGGGTCTTCATGCAGGCAACCAGCAAACCTGCTTCACACTGACCATGGCCATTTCCAAAACACAAGACTGTGTTGCAAACTCAATGACCCTATCTTTCCTGCATTTCTTATACTCTACAATACCAGGTAGGGTGTCAATTTGTTAATCCAGGGGGAATAAAGCAGACTTTGAAGAACAGGACACTCCTTGAGCACTCAGGCCCCTTCAAAAGAGTCTTCCTTCTTCCTGTTGCCCCAGTACAGGTCAGCTGGCTCAATCTCAACGGTTGTAATCTCTCCAATAATTTGCAGGTGAATGGGCAGCAATTTAGGTCCAAAGATTTCTTTTTTTTTTTTTTTCTGTGCTATATCCCTCTGCTTACACTAGTTCATTTCTACACAAAGCAACCCTGCACAGCTTCTCAAGACATAGGCATTACAGCAAGCTTTTCACACAAACTGCTAGCTCAGTCCAAGCAAAGCTCTTTCTCACAATGTAAGCCAAACCTCACAGTGCATAGTTCTTACTGCATTAAGGTCTTTCAATTCTGATCAGAATAGTCCATCAAAATGTACTTATAGCACTGCAAGTTGTCTCTTAGGCTAAGGTCTTAAGTCTTTCCACATTTCTCTTGAAAAGCAGCTCCAAAAGGCCTAAGTGACAAACAGATGTCTAGCAGCAACCCCACTCCTGGTACCACTTTACTGTTGCAGTTAGGTCCACATTGCTTGTAGAAATCACCTGACAAAGAACAGCTTGTGGAAAAAATAGGTTTATTTTGGCTTACAGGATTGAGGGAAGCTCCAAAATGACAGGGGAAAACAACAGCATGAGCAGAGGGTAGACATCACCCCCTGGCCAACATAAGGTGGACCATAGCAACAGGAGAGTGTGCCAAATACTGGCATGAGGAAACTGGCTGTAACACCCATAAGCCCGCCCCCAACAATAGACTGTCTCCAGGCAGCAGTAATTCCCAAATCTCCATCAGCTGGAACCTAGCAGTCAGAACACCCACGTTTATGAGGAACACCTGAATCAAACCATCACAGTGTCCAGTGCACAGACACATTTACATGTTTAATTTGTATTGCTGTATATGGTTACATATACTTCATAAAATTACTACTTAGGGTGGGGAAATTGCTTAATGAATATAATACTTGGCATGCAAGCATTAAGATATGATTTCGGATCCTAGGCACACACATGAAAGTGGACATGGTTGAGTGTACTAATAAATCTTGAGGTTGGGGAGGTGTGGCCAAGAAGATCCCTGGTACTTGGTAACTGCTTGTTTAGCCTATCCTGTGAGCTCAAGGCTTAGTGGGAGACTGTGTCTCAAAAGTTGTGGTGGAGAATGACCTCTATCTTCTACACACATGCCCTTGCAAATACATACATACCCACAGAACATGTCTCCCCACACACATAATAAGCATGCATAAACACATGTATACAAAATAAAGAAAATCACTAATTAGTTATCCAAAAGTATGACTAAGGAGCTGTTAAAATATTTCAATGGCTTAATGTGCTTGCTTACAAAGGCTTCTGCTCTGGGTACAGGATTCCCTAGTACCTAGGTCATGTGGAACATGCGTCTGGATCTCAATTAGAAAGATGCCCTTACATGCCCATTCTCTATTTCTCTCAAATAAATAATTTAACATAAATAAAAATTACTGAAGAAATAAAAGATATACCTAAAATAATTGTATGACTAAATATTAGAACCTCCAAAATTCCATCTTCCAATCATTTCAAAGTATAAACTGGCAAAATGGTTGAGAACACTGGTGAAAACAACATACTGTTATTAAAAAGTTTAAAGCACTAAAAACCACTAAGCAGATGTGATATAAAAAAAAATTTTAACGAGATTTCTTCCAGATAATTAGGATGATAAAATGTTGCTAGATGATATAGTTTCCCCAGTCTCAAAACACATAGAAAAATCTGCTACTTCAGATAAGCTCCCCAGGCCCAATTACTTTCAAATGTCTAATTAACAGAAATACATTTTGGCACACATAAGGCTTCAAACAGAAAGAGACCACTTGGTATGTGTTGTAATTTTTGGTAAGTGTGAGTAGAAAACCAACATTTCGACTATGGCGAGAATTAGTTTGACTCCTATACGCTCATCTGTACAGTCTATAAGTAAAGCAAACATAGGAAGCATTATACTAAACTCTCCTACACAAACATGCTTTCATTAGTAAATTGGTGGTATTTATAATTAAACTCTTAGCTTTGCACATGGAAGCAAGAGCTGTGCCACTGAGCTATATCCCAAAACTTTGATGTCTTTAAAAAATATTATAATGGGGCTGGAGAGATGGCTTAGCAGTTAAGCACTTGCCTGTGAAACCTAAGGACCCTGGTTCGAAGCTCAGTTCCCCAGGATCCACATTAGCCAGATGCACAAGAATGCGCACTCATCTGGAGTTCATTTGCAGTGGCTGGAGGCCCTGGCGAGCCCATTCTCTCCCCTCACCTTCTCTCTCTCCCTCTTCTCTCTCTGTCTGTCACTCTCAAATAAATAAATAAAAAATAAAAAAATAATTATAATGTATTCATTTGCATGCATGTGTGTGGGGCAACATGGCAGGATCTCTTGCTGCTGCAAAAGAATGGCAGATACATGTGTCTGGTTTTATGGAAGTGCTGGGGAATTGAACCTGGGTTGACAAGATTTACAAATAAGCACCTTTAATCATTGAGCCATTTCTCCAATCCCAATATCTCTTAATGTATTCCAAGCCTTGAATTCCCAATTCTCACCTCTGTTTCTCAAAAGCAGGGATTACGTGGGTGTAGCACCATGCTTGACTATATTCAAACACTTTTAATCAAATAGGCAAAATACAACCTTACAGATTCTATATAACCCCAGTCTTAAGCTTCTGACATTCCAAAAGACCTGCATATAAGTCTGCTGCGAGGAAAAAAAAAAAAAAAAAAAGATCTAAAGATAAGGACCAGATTCCTAGGCAACTCATGGCTTGTCAAACTATGGCCTTTTACAGATCGTCTTAATAAATCAATGTTGAAAAGGTTTGTATTAGGCAGGGTTATCTAAACATATGCTAAATAGAATGTATTTATACCACAGAGGGGTTTTTGTAGTTACATTCTTATCCTGGGACTAAACACTTGACCAGAAGGAGCTTAGACAAGGAAATTGTTTAATTCACACTAACAGATTTGAGAAGTTTATCATGGAGGAGGAAGGAGAGACTCCAACCACTGTAAATGCACGCATGTGTCATCTTGTGCATTCAACTCACCTGGGACCTTTGGCTTTGCAGGCAAGTGCCTTAACCATTAAGCCATCTCTCTGGACACTTTGCTTATTCTTTACACAACAAGGGCTGAATATTTCAATAATGGCCATTTGCCTGCTGGAGAGCTGTAGAACCTAATAGCTGTTCAATCCACAGAGATAGAGGCCCCAGTCGTCACTGGAGTAGTCCTGGAAGCTCCCCGGAAATTTGCTGGTATTGAGTAGATATAGGAAGCCTGAAGAAGATGGAGTCCGATGTCAGTGGAGGATTGCAGCAGCCACCTCTGCAGCACAGTCACTTGCTCGCGCTGGAGCAGGGAAGGCAGACATGCAGGCGTATTCCACGTTTTACAGAGGCTCATTTATATCTGGGGAATACACATGCCTCAGCCCTCCGTAAGTGCCCTCACAGACATGGCTAATGGTGTGCTTCACCAACATCCTTGGAATTTCTTTATTGAGCCACCATCACAGTCAAAATTAGCCACACAGGCATATAGGTTTCACTTGTTTCTTTCATCCAGCCTGGGAGCAGCTATAAACTTTCAAAGTTTAGAATTATATCTTGAATACTACTCCAGAGGAAAGCCAAATCCATTCAATTTTGAGCTCTTCAATAACCCATTTACTTCCCAAAGGTGTTTATTATTTTTTTTTGTTTTGTTTTTCCCCTTTTTAAACTTCATTACATTAAACAGAAAGGTTTGGTTTTCCCTCTCTGCTACTGATTATATTGTTTGTAAGAAGGATGGATCTTCTAGATAGCTTCCTAAGCCCACTTCCCTCTGCTAAGTAACATGGTAATAAAAACTGAACATGTTTTCTTGAATAGTGTATAAATATTTTGTTTTGTTTTCCTCCAGAAATAAGACAGCTGACACACTGTACTTGCTATCCTTAGACTGTGGTCTGTTCATTGAAACACTACCTAAAAAATATAAAGTGTACATTATACTAGTTGATGATTCTGAGCATGTTGTGAACTCTAACTGGTATTCATTGACTATTATAATGTTAGGGATACTTACCTGATATCAAATTGTCTTTCCAGGAGAATACAGAAAATAGTGTGCCCCCTAGAGGCACTTGTACTGTGGTGTCTGTATCTGAGACATGGGGATCCTATTCTAAAGCACTCACACTTGCAGACAAGAGCTTTATTCACAGTCATCTTCCCAGCACACAAACTGATATTTAAGCCCAGAAACTTAGTGACTTAGTAACTCATTTCCTTGTCTCTCACTGTTTTGTAAACTTATAGTCAGCCTCCTAGATTGTTTCTGGAATCAATGAAGTGACCCAAGTCAATCCAATATTTTTTCTGTTAGTCAAATTCATTGACTTTGAGGACTTTTATTTGCATATGTTGGGCAAATGGATTACACATGCATGATAGGATGAGGGTTACTGGCGTAGAGCAAACTATCTACTGTGCAACATCTCTGTGGTGATCATGTTACATATGTAACCCATTGATTTCATTGCCAAAACTGTCATCCTTGTTAAGATCAGAAGCATTTTCTAACAACTATTTCTGTTCATTAGGTTGGCTGCTCTATACAAAGGAAAAAAATATCATTATACTATCTCTATCACTAGATGTTTTATTCACATAGAGATGAGTTTTAAAAGCAATTTGTGAACGTTGTTAGGACTTGTAAACAAACAAACAAAAACAGAAGAAGGATCCCATTCCTCTTCAAAAATTGCCCAAATGACTTTAAAAAGGGTTCTTTTTAATTTTTCTTTCTGGTTTTTCGAGGTAGGGTTTAACTCTGGCTCAGGCTGACCTGGAATTAACTATATAGTCTCAGAGTGGCCTCGACCTCAAGGTGATCCTCCTACCTCTGCCTCCTCAGTGCTGGGATAAGAGGTGTGCGTCACCACACCTGGCCTGGTTCTCATTTTATAAATCTTTGTCCAGTGCATTCTTGGTTATTGAGATTAGAAAATGAATTAGTCACAAATTGATTCAGAATATTGAAAATGTCAATTATACCTCATTACTCATTATTTTGTTATGGTGTATTCTGTTTTGTAATCAGTAAAAAATTAGGGTATAAAAAAACAAAATTCTGGAGAAATTAATTAATTCAAATATATAAAACTGATCATGAAACAATAGAAATATCCTTGGTTTTTAGAGCACAGGCAGAAATTTCCCAATTACTTTCATCTTCACATAAAACATTTTGTTAATTTAAAATTAGATTTAAGCATGAAGGACATTGTTTCCTTCAGGCATTCCAAACCAAATTAGTATGTGCAATTTATACCTTCTCTCACCTTCTAATCTTTGAAAACCTAATCAGGAAAATGTTTTTGTTCTAATATTATATTATCACACCAAAGATATCTTATTGCCAGTTTTTCCACTTTTCTAAGTTCAGTGACTTTTATATTAGAGTTAAGCAAAATGTTACTTTCAAGTATGAATTTTACTTTCTAATATCACTAACCTTAGATTTGTTTAGTAAAATAAATGATGAGCTATCACTTCTTAAAATAAGTTTCAAGTGTATTAATTTGAAATTGACTATCAAGAAACGTTTGTATTATACTATTATCCATGATGCTAAAAATGCACATGAGAAACTACTAATTTCTTCTATATATTTTTTAGAAATTTTAATACTAAGATAAGGGAATAGAAATTCATCGAAGCATAGTGGTACACTCCTGTATTCCAATGTTAGGGAAGCTGAGGCAGGAGGCACTTAATTTTCAGGCCAGCCTGGGCTACAGATATTAGACATTATAAAATGAGTGGTTGATGAAGAGCATGTCTCTATGTGTAGGAAATCAGGCCATGTGAAATCATTTTACAAGGTCTTGGTGTATGTCACTGACCTGTAGAAGATCTGTATCTTAATAACTTTGCAGATAGTTTATGGAAAATTTCTATTTACACTTTACAAGTTGGATACATTTTGTTTATATTGCTATGATTCTATCTATGTGCCCATATGTAGTAAGTGAGCACAGAACCCGTGAAAACACTTAAAAATGGTCATAAAGGACAAAGAGAGTTTATGATAAATCAAGCAATGACATCTTATTCCTCTCCTCTCTCTTATTTCACTACAGTAGAACAAAAACTAGTAATGATTAAAATCCATCCCTTCTAGAATTTTGATACAACCCATGCATGTCCTGATTACTTGCTGTTCCATGTGTCAAGTGCTCCTATAATGCAAGTGCCTACACAAGTGAGTGTTGGAATCTTCAGGCCATGGGGACTTGGTATTTCTGAAAGCTATTTCTAATTTTAGTGGACCATAGGTACATTGATTTTTACATTCTGTCCTAGTTGCTTTCTCATTGCTGGGACAAAATATTTGACTGAAACAACTTCAGAAAGGAACGGGCTTAATTCAGCTTACAGTTTCAGGGAATACACTCCATCAAGGTGGTGCATGTGGTAGTTTGAACGTAAGGACCTCAAGAGACTCCAGTGTTTTATTATAGCATGTATTACCAGGCATGTGGCTGGAGGAAGTATAACTGGTAGCTGATACTGGAGTCTAGTCCTAAGGTGTCACTGGGTTGCAGATCTGATTTCTAGCCCAAATGTATACAGAGAGATTTTTGCACTCTGCCTGGGCCCCTGCTGCTTATTGCTTTTGGTGTGTGCTACCTGGTGGAGGTCTCTGTCTGCATGAATCTGTGAAAACAGGCCAGTCTCTTCCACCATTATAAAATGTCCTCTAGATTTGAAACTCTGAAATAAATCCAATTCCTCCCATAAGCTGTGTCTGTTTGTAAATTTATCCTAGCAATGTGATGCTGACTACAACAGGTACATAATGACAGTGAGTATTACATAGCCAAAAACACATTGAAATCATTATTTACAACAAAATAACAGAAGCTGGGGACACTATATTATGTAAAAGAAGCCTTGAACTTGAAAATAAGTACCTCACAGTTTCTCTCCTATGTGATGCTAAAAGTGCCAATTTGAAAGAGGAACAGTGGTTACTAAAATTTGGCATTGGTATGTAGCACTGTACCTATTGTGACGATTGATCTTAATTGTCAGCTCATCAGGATTCAGATTTGCCATGGAAACAAATGATAAGCATGCAGTTAAGAGAAATTCTAGATTATGTTAGTAGACATAGAAAAACCCATCCAAACTGTGGGCAAGGTGGCACCATTGTATGAGCTGGGGCCTTGGATTTTACTTAAGAAGGAGAAAGTGAGGTGACCATCAGTATTCATCTCTCTGTACTCAATGACAGTGGATGCAATGTGACCAGCTGCCTCATGCTCCTGCCACAGTGCTCTTCCTGCCATGATACACTGTCTCCTCAAACTGTGCTCCCAAATCAGCCCTTCCTGCCTTAAGTTGGCTGTATCAAGTATTTTGACCCAGCAACAACAAAAGTAATACAACCATGTACTCAAGCAGAAGCCTTGACTTCATCAATACACACAATTAAGGCTCATCAATAAAAATATCATCTTCTGGCTCTGCTTTGTTGTCTCATCTCTGCCTTCAAAACTAGCAATTGTTCCTCTCTCTGGCCTTCCTTTTGTAGTCATGTTGTTGTTTATCGCCCCCCTCCAGACTCAGGTTCTTTGCTTCACTCATATGATTACATTTGACAACCTTGGCTCTCCCAATTTAAGTCACCCTTCTCAAGTTCTAATCCCTTAATCACATTTCTAAAGCCCCTTTTGTCATTTAGGGTTGTCTATGAATTCAAGAACTCTAGGGATGAAGACACAAATATCTTCCTGGATTATGCTGAATATTACAAATCATGTTGTAGTCAGTTTCCCACTGCCGGGATGAACATCCAAAGCAGACACAGTTTATGGGAGGAAAGGATTTATTTCAAGCGTACAGATTCAGGGAAAGTTCATCAAGTGGCAAAGGAAGCTAACTCCCACTCATAAATCTAAGCAGACAAACACCACCAAACAAGCAAGCATAGCCAGAGCTCAAAGCCTCTCTGCATATCTTTAGGCTGGAATCCAGATCTGCCCCCAGTGTCATGACCCCTGCCAGGAGAACCCACCTGAGTCCATGCATTCAAACTGCCACACCTCACAATTCTTTGCAAGGTAAATTAAGTGCAAAAGTTATAACTTGCAATATGACTTGTTTGCTCCTCACAGTTCACTGAAATTGTCCACATATATTTCAGTGAACTCGGTGTTCTCTCTTTACCGTTTTTCTTCAATTCTAGACACCTTATGTTCATCCCTGTTACATATGCTTGCACATACTACAAGTTGTCCCACTCATATTTTAAATAATCCCAAGACTTTGTCTCTCAATGCTATTTTTTTCTCCTTGAGAAACTGAAAAATAGTATTCTTAATAGACTACAGATTTTCATTCTTAAAATAATTGGGTGATAGAGAAAAATCTATCTGGATATTCCACCATTTTCAACTTAAACTAGTGCTAAAGCAAATAGCTTTCTACATTAGTGATTTTACTTTGTCTCCTACGGATTTCTGTAGAACCTTAAGCTCAGCTTTGATATCTAATTTGAATATTTATTCCCTTGTTACTAAATTATCAATATATTAATATTATAACCAAATTGGTTATTTAGATAGGACATAAGAGTTTTAGATTAAAAAAAATTACTTAGACTCACTGTCCAGTATGAACATGGCCGAGTTCTTGCAAATGATTAATTCTCATCCCCTCCATGTATATCAGTGATAAAACTAAATTTCTCTGTTTCTTTTCCACACGCATGTATCCTGTGCATGCATGTATTATATGTTCATTTGCATGTGTGTGTGTCCATATGTATGTGCATTCAATTCATGCAAAGGTCATAGGTTGATGTTGGATATCTTACTCAGTCACTGTCTGAGTTTTTTCTTTTTCAACTTTTTTTTTTTTATATTTTTGTTCATTCTTTCTTTATTTATTTAAGAGTGACAGACACAGAGAGAAAGACAGATAGAGGGAGAGAGAGAGAAAATGGGTGTGCCAGGGCTTCCAGCCACTGCAAACGAACTCCAGACGCGTGTGCCCCCTTGTGCATCTGGCTAACGTGGGACCTGGGGAACCGAGCCTCGAACCGGGATCCTTAGGTTTCACAGGCAAGCGCTTAACCGCGAAGCCATCTCTCCAGCCCTTTCACCTTATTTTTTGAGACATGTTCTATCACTTGAACCCAGTGATCATCAACTCTACTGGCTTAGCTAGATAGTTTGCCCTGGTGGTCACCTGTCTTCACCTTTTCAGCACCAGGTTTGTTGTGAGGTTGCTGCATCCATGTGGCATTTACACAGGTGCTAGGGATTCTCATTCCTGTCCTCATGCTTGCACAGCAAGTGTTTTGTTCACTGAGCCATCTCTCCAGTTTCAATAATACCTCATTTCCCACTTTGTTGATTTTAATGATCAGATAAGTGTCTAAAATACTTACAGTTGTATGAATGGAAAACAATCAAATCGTTTCAAATCCCTACAATTGCAAACATAGTTCCCTAAGCATTCAATTTGAAAGACGGCATTTCATAATTTATAATTTCTGGTCTTTTGTTTTACTTAATGTACTATATTTACAGAATGGCGACATGCTATATCTTATGATCCTTATCATTAGAAACACATTTTAAGTTTACTTCTGACTTAGGGCAAGAAATTGTTCCAAGAACTGATTGATCATCCATATCAAATACATTTGCATATAGAAATCATATACAATATTTAAATGCCAACTGAGGAAAAATATCATCTACAAACTCAGTCTGCATGAACACAGGCTGAACCTTCCAAGAGATATGAAGAAAAGACTAAGATGTCAATTTTTGTTCATAATAGTGGCTGCTTATGTGTAATAGATGAATTGTGTATTAAGCAATATAACAATTATCTTACTAAGATTTAACACAAGCCTGTGTTTGAAATACTGCTGACTCTATTTTCCAGGAGGAAAGACCAGAGATTAACTCACAGAGAGATTAATTAACCACCCTAATGCTATGCAGAATTAAATAACCTTGACAAGATTTAAAGCAGGTATGGTTTTGTAGTTTGTGACCCTGTCAAGTCTACTTCATGCAGTGGTCTGTGACAAAATGCCATGATCTAAATTTTCAGATGTGGGCCTTTGAAACCTTTCAGTGCTAGAGTGAAGTTACATATGCTGCTTAAATTTTTTCTTAGAAAATTCACTTCATTATTATAACCATAAATAAATGATTTAATTCTTACAAACATTTGCTAGAAGCTAAAATAATAGGTTAAAATGCCTTGTTTACTTTTGGGCATGATTTTGTTCAAAAATAGATACTTATGTCATTTCTAAAGCATCAGCAAAAAATATATTTTAGATATCATAACCAGAGTGCAATTGCTCATAAAACTGGATACAGAAGGCCTGAAATGCAGGCATGACTCTTCCTTCAACCCCAAAATATTTTTCATGTGCTCATGGCTTAATGGAATGGTGCCAGAATGTAGTACTTATAGGTGTCAGAGCCTTTAGGGGTTTCGTCATGGTAGGAGGCCCTCATCCCAGCACTGGGAATGTTGTCTCAAAGGTTGCAGAACCCCTATCTCGTCCATTCTGTCTTTGTCCCCTTACTCATGAGGTTATCACTTCTGCTCCACTATGTGCTTCTACTCAAACAGCAGGGCCAATAGATTGAAAATGAGGACCATCAAAATGGTAAGCCAAAATAAAAGCCTTCCTTTATATTGATTGCATCAGGTTTTAATATTTTTATTTTATTTATTTATTTGAGAGAGAGAGAGAGAAAGGGAGGGAGAGAGAGAGAGAATGAGAATGGGCACGCTAGGGCATCCAGCCACTGCAAACTCTAGACGCATGCAGCACCTTGTACAGGTGGCCTATGTGGGTCCTGAGGAATTGAACCTGGATCCTTAGACTTCACAGGCAAGCGCCTTAACTGCTAAGGCATCTCTCAAGCCCTGCCTCAGTTTTCAAGTTGATGATTGACAGCTGAACATCACAAACCATTTCATCTTCCCATGCCAAATGAAAGAATGCACTTGAAATGAAATTCAGTTACAAATCATTAGCTAGGAAAGAATGTAGCATTAACTCACTGTTTGAAAATTAAAGAAAGCTTCAAAGTCAATTAACCAGTTGATTAAGTTATATACTAATTAGAAAATTACAATCAATTAAGGGATAATCACTCAGAAGTTCAAAATCTATAAGTATGCAATAAAAATGAGTGGGAGAATGTATGTATGTGTGAGATATGACTAACAGAAGCATGTTAATATTGGGAATTTTAAATAATACAAAGGCAAATATAAACTTAGATGTACATCTAAGTTAATATATATGAAACAAAATTTAACTACTTGTTTCTCAGATAATATCTTTCACTAAGTCCAAGGAAAGATAAGATGTTCATGAAATCAGAAAAGCATTTCCAAAACATCAGAGAACTCAAATTGTATATAAAGAGGCTATTTGTGAATGTTCTATTTGTGATTATTTTGAACTTTAGTTTTTGTTAAAAATTTAAAGCTCAGTGTGGGGGCTAGTGAGAAGGCCTAGTGGTTAAGGCACTTGCCTATGTAGCCTAAAGACCAAATTTGATTCACCCATACCCACGTAAGCCAGATGCATAAGATGGTGAAGGTATCTGGAGTTTGTCAGGAGTGGTAGGGGGACCTAGCATATACATTCTCTTTAAATAAGTAAAAATAAAATAAAAGAAATTCAAAACTCATTGGAGCTTGGTGAAGAAAGTTATTTACAATAAAATTTCAGAGATGTTTTCCTATTTTAGAAAATGAGACCAAAAGTTAAGAATGCGCCTATAAGCATTCAGTGTGTTTAACGGTCTTGGAGAACTTCAACAGTGTCATATGTTAGTCAAGAACATTAGGATATAACTGGTCTCCCTGATTGAAAGTTTCATTCAATACCTATCAAATATCTTCTTTCTGTCTTTAATTTTAAAGAAAATGAAAGCACAGAAAACAAGAAAATAAAATTGGACAAACTAAAAAAAATAATTTTAGTGGTTTAATGATTTCAACATTCCTATAACATTTGTGACTCTGAAAGAGAAAACTTAACATTAATAGAAGCAACAGACCTCAAATATACTTTGTTTGGTCACTGGATCTCTTGTCCACATAGTATAGATCTTTTCCTTCAGCTTTTCACTATTAAAAAAATAGGCTTCACATAAATAATAAAATAATATTTATTATTATGATATATTCTTCCATCTACAAAATATGTATGTAGTATGTACATGTCATATAGCCATGTGATTCCATATATACGTATGTGTGTGTGTGTATATATATATATATATATATATATATATATATATATATATATTCACTTCATATATACCTGAATGCATAAGTATACACACACTGCCTTCTTGTGATGAGTATATAACATCAATGTGTAACCTCTAAGTTTTTTATGTCACACTACTTTGTTTTACTATAGACCTCTAGAACTTTTGCCTATTACATGACTGAAAGGCTATCCTTATTGAATAAGACTCAATTCCTTATTCATCTCCAAATGGCATTTTATACTTTTGTTTGTGTTTGTTCATGTCTCTGTCAGTGGAGGTGCACATGCAGATATGCATCAGTTCATGGAAAATCCATAGTGTGACATTAGGTGTCCTTCCTTAGCTGTCATCCACCTTCTTATCTTGATACAAGATCTGTCATTGTTCAAGCTCCCTAATTAGGCTAGGCTGGGTGACCAGTGAATGCCAAGGATCCTCCTGTTTCTGCTTTCACGGTGCTGGGATTATGGATGCATGCCACCATGCACAGTATTCTCACATGGGTTCTGTCTATGAATCTCAGTCCTCGGACATGTTCGCAGGACAAGCACATTACACGCGGAGCCAGCTTCCTGGCCCGTTCTAGTTTTGGTTTCTGTGAATTTGCATATCATAAGTAGAATCCTGTAGGGTTAGTTATTGTGTCATTGATTTATTTCGCCTGTAGTATTTGGACTTTTGATTATTATACTATGTTCCTTAAAGCAGGAAGTTTTACTTTCTAAAGACTATGTATACTTTTTATCTACATTTTCCTTACATGGAACTTTAGGTTGTTTCTATACCTTGCATACTATGAGCAGTTATCCCAAATATGAAAGCAAAACTTTTTCTGAAAAAAAAAAAAAAAAACAAAAAACAGTATCCCAGGTCAGTCTGGGCTAGAGTGAGACTCTACCTCGGCGGGGGGGGGGGTTGCGGTTTCCAAGGGCTAGGGAAATGGCTTAGCTGTTAAGGCATTTTCTTGCAAAGCCCAGGACCTTGGTTCAATTCCCCAGGACCCATGTAAGCCAGATGCATAGGGTGCACATGTCTGGAGTTTATTTTTAATGGCTGGAGGCCCTGGTGTGCCCATCCCCTCTTTCTCTATGCCTCTTCCTCCCTCTTTATCTCAAATAAATAAAGAAATAAAACATTAAAAAATTCTTTGAAAAGCAGGTTTCAATATGTTTGATATCCAGAGGTAGGAATGCTGAATTATGTATCAGTTACCTTTTTCACCTCTATGGAGATGGTTATATGGCTTTTCATAGTAGCTCTACTGGTAAACAATAACAGTATAGGTTCAAACTTTCTACTTTCCTAACTAGCCATATATATATATATATTTTGTATTTATCTGGGTGAGAGAAGGAGGCAGATATAGAGAGAAAATGGGCACAGCAGGGCCTCCAGCCCATGCAAACGAACTCCAGATACTCATGCCATTATGTGCATCTGGCTTACATGGATACTGGGGAATCAAACCTGGGTCCTTAGGCTTTACACTGAAACACCTTAACCACTAAGCCATTTCTCCAGAAAGCCATAATTATTGTTATAGTACCTATCTTAAGAATAAAAGATGAAATCTCATGATGGTATTGTTTTAAAATGTGGTGGGGCACATGTTTTTAAATTCCTAATGTCTTTTGCATATGAATCAAAGTGTATAGTTTTATCTTTTTTTTTTATTAAATCACAGGAGTTCTATATACAGTTCTGAAACCTTTGTGTGTTAAGTTTTTTTTGTTTTTTTTTTTTTCCTGCCACTCCATAATTTGCCTTTTAGTTTTGTCTTTTTTGGATGCAGGGGTGATTTTAAACTTTTATAATCCTATTTGTGTTTCAGTTACCCACGTTTCTGGTGTCATATCCAAAAGTCATTTCCTATTACAATGTTATAAGATATGTCCTATGTGTTTTGTTTTGTTTTTTATAATAGGAGTTTTTGTTCCTTTTCATTTCAGGTATCATATATAAGATCTACATTTGTTTTTGAGTAAATTTGTATCCCCTGGAACCTATGCTGTATCTGTCAGCTCTTTTGACTTAGGCAATGAAAAACCCTGCCTCTACCAAAATTTAGACAATACCTTTTCTTCTCTCTTTCCTTTTTTTTTTTTTTTTAGTAAAAGGTGAAAAATTTATTCGGTCTGAAGAGAAGCCAGAGTATCTCTCTTTCCTTCTTAACTGAGAAGCTCCATGCTGGTCTTTTATCTTGATGGCACCAAGGAATTAATGATGGCCCTTACTTATTTAAATGTGGCTGCTCTCACCTTTGAACTCACTTGGAGAAGGGCAATTTCATGGCTGATTTCTAGTGTTATCACAAAGGTATTTTAATCCACATGTGCCTAAATTGGTTTCTGTCTAAGGGAACTAGACTAGATTTCTTACCCTAACTTCTTACTGGCTTGCATATACTCTCTTAGAAGTACATAAATGAATACAACAAAAATAATTTAGTGAATTCAGTTTATTACCTTCCATTTAGCAAAAAATACATATACATATGTACAAGTCAAAACTGAGACCTCAGATTTAATCATTTACATTCTATAAACTTGGTTTTCCCAAGATTTTATAAGTGTTTCCTGGCTTAGCAGGAGAGACATAATTATTAGTTGTGTTTATTCTCCCTAAGGGCTCCCAAACATCTGTTTCTGTGATTGAAAAATATCACTGCTAAATAGCCAAAAGATACACATCTTGGTTTTCATATTTAATGGATGATAGAAGATTTGTGAGATTCTTGAAGATATTTTCAAAACTACAGGAGTCTTGTAGTACATCCTAAGTACCAAGATTTCTTTTATCATTGTGCCTATGGTCATTTTTTTAGTTTGATACTTATCACTTTGATTAACATATATAGTACCAAGATGACATTGAATTTATTTTGCCTTGCCAAAATAGGTCAGCATTTAATAAAGATGCAGTATTATTATAAAAAGGGAATTTTTAACGTGCCTTACAATTTCACATAAAATGGTATAAAAGTATTCATGTTATTGTAAATTGAGTATAGCTATTGGACTCTTAATAATGGAGGTGGATTCCATAGTCTACGACATTTTGGTCATCATACCATATGCTAACTGTGCCACATTTACTTATTTCAATATGCTTTATGTTGTGTCACTATAATGCATCATTATACTCTTAATCTTCATACTGAAGCAGCACTGAACATGTGTTTTCTCTGTCTGTGATTTCAGATATTATTTGAAGCAAATTTATCTCCAGGCCCAGGTTTTTTTTTTTTTTTTATCCTTTTTCATCATCTTCCTCTTGTGCAGAGTAAATAAAAGAGAAGTGCCTGCATCATGATCTCACATTAATAAATGAGTGTAAGATATGGGATGATTGTGCATACTGTGAACAGAGCAACTCATTTCTAGTGAAAACCTGAAATATATGTTTTCAGCAGTTTATTTAAACAATAATGATATTAGTTAATAATGTGCAAATGATAATCCTAAGTAGAGAAAGAAGATGTGTTAAAGATATTTTTGGACCATGGAATGTAAACTTGTTAGATCCCAAGCACACAAAGAATTTGTTTTCTGGAAAAATTAGACATAAATAATAAATCTTACATGAGTCATGTGCATATTTCATATAAAAATCTATCTTAAATTCTTTAATTAACAAAAGTATTACCAATTATTTATATTTGGATTTAAATTTTTTAAAACATTTTTATATTTTTATTCATTGTGAGGATATGTATGTAGTTTTTCAGTTTGCAATTCCATGTTACATATCATCATGGCAAGGAAGGCATGGTGGCAGGTTCTTGAAACAGAGCTGGTGTCATTCAGTCCACAGTGAGGAAGCAGGGAGGGATAGGTGAATCCTGCTGCTTTGCCAGATTTCTCTTTGGTTATTTTTTTTTAATTAATCAATTTATTTGCAAGGACAGAGATAGAGAGAGAGAGGGACAGAAAGAGAGACAGAGAAGTTGGATAAGGGTGTGGGTGGATAGCTTAGTGGTTATGGTGCCTGCCTACAAAACCTAATGACCCATGTTAGACTCCCCAGTACCCATGTACAGCCAGATACATGAAAGTGGTACATGATTCTGGAGTTTGTTTGAAGTGGTTGGAGGCCCTGCCATTCCCATTCTATCTGTCTGTCACTCTCCTCTCTCTGCTTGCAAATAAATAAATCAATAAAAATTTTAAAATAAGCTGAATAAGGCAGGAAACATTGGCACATAATACACTTTAACATCATGCCAGCTAGGTCAATGCATGCCTTATTTATAGGCCTAGATATACTTGATTATGTTGCATTCAGTTTCTTGGAAGAGAGTTAGGTAATTGATTATGTTATTGTTTAAATGAAATGTCAGTGAAAATAATAATTTAAAAACCCATGTGAACCACCCCTACAATGTTGAACATAAAAAGACAATTCAAGGAGAAATCAATATAATTGAGTAAAGAGACAAATCTCAGTTGCCAGAAACTATATAAATAACACCCACTGCAAGCTGCTTTCCTCTGTTCACTATGTCCTATAGACAGGCTGTGGCCAAATTAGGAAGGAAGGATTCAGATGTGTATTCAATAATACTTTCATTCCTGTCTCCTAAGGTGATATAGCTTATTTCTATCAGAGTTATAATCTTAAAGCAAGCCAATGTTGAGCTAAATATAGAGAGAAATGCTGACCATAAAAAGAGATGAGTGAAGTATATTCTAAGCAACTGTGGTGTAAGTAAAGGCACAGAATCTAAATAGGATAAATTCAAAATGTTTAATACAAAGAAGGAACTTGCCGTTACTGGCACTGAGCACAAATTAGGATGAAAAAGGTATTCAGTTTGGGTGAAGGGAAATGCAAAATAGACTCAGAGTGCTTCAAGAAAGGTTCCAGCTGGCCTTACGGTAGATTGATATACCTGGCTTCCACTTACACGGTTGTTCAATACAAAGTTTTATTGATACCATACACTAACACTTTTCAATTTCATCAAGCTAAGGGTAGAAGTACCTAAGAAATTAATTTAACAATTTATCATGTTAAAAACCTTAGAATAGGGCTGGAGGGATGGCTTAGTTGTTAAAGTGTTTGCCTACAAAGCCAAAGGACTAAGGTTTTGTTACCCAGGTCCCATGTTAGCTACATGCACAAGGGGACGCATGCTTCTGGAGTTCGTCTGCAGTGGCTGGAAGCCCTGGAGTGCTCATTCTCTCCCTCTTTCTTTATCAAATAAATAAATATAAAATACTTAAAAACCTTATATTATTAAGCAATGACAAAGGTATCTCCTCTCACTTCAGCAGATCTATAGCTGTTGTCATGTTATAGCATCCAATGGCACACTGATCCCAGATCATCAAAGCAAATTATATATAATGAAGTGGTTGACCATGGACTGAGAACAGAATCAATTAAGGAGCATTTTGTATGATAACCAAAGTATGTAGACAACAAAAGCCAATATGAACACCTTCCTCTAATGAAATTAGCTTAAAAGTAAATATAAAGGGGCTGGAAAGATGGCTTAACAGCTAAGGAGCTTGCCTGCAAAGCCTAAATATCCAGGTTTGATTACCTAGTACTCACAAAAGCCAAATGCACTAGGCAGTTCACTAGTCTGGAGTTTGTTTCCAGTGGTTACAGGCACTGGAACACCTACTCTCTCTCTCTCTTTCCCTCTCTCTCTCTCTCTCAGAGAAATTAATATTTTTTTTATTTTTTTAAAAACTTAAAAGATATGAATGCATTTTGGAGGAAAAGAGTTTCTAAACATGAAGTTTATATGAGTCAAGAGAAAGGAGCATACATAAGAATAAAGGTTAATTTGCCAACTATATTTTACTAAGTTATGATTACCAGCACTAAAAGAACAAATTTTGCTGCAAATAAATGTGCTAAAGTTTTGCCATGAGATTTTATGCAAGCAGTTAAGATAATATCCACATTTATATACTATGCAATTTTGTACCAAATACCTCAGGTAGATTCCTGTGTATTACCTTCAGAATTCAAAATACCTGGGCTTTTTTTTTCCCACATTTTAAAGCTGATATGGTGGAAAAAATGACTATAACTTATAAGAGGCTAATTATAACTAAGTATTTTCTGTGGAATTAACATTCTTGCTTAATTGTTCTTTATCTTATCTGTGAGTTTTATTTTGTATTGTATATTAAAATATATCCAACTGCATGTGTGTGGGTCAGATTAATGAGTGTGAAAATGAACTGGATTATTTTACTGATATTTTCATTGCTCCACTCACATAATTACATATGTGGAAATAAACAGGTGTGGAAAATACTAAAAGACAGAGCTAAAAAGGAAAGGCAACTCTGGCAAACAAGATTGTTGGATTACAACTCCCAAAGCAAAATATCTCTTAAATAAGAAAATCCTTGAAAAGCAAACGCCAGAGGTGACAGCTCCAAAACCATAAATATTTGGTCAATGTTTAAATTAGAGGAGGCATATATTATTTACTTTACTTATTGCTATGGCCAAATACCTCAGAAGACACAGTTTAAGAAAGGAAGAGTTTATTTTGGGTCACAGTTTTGCAGGCACACATCTATCATCTAAGACATGGCTACAGGAATAAATGGCTGGCTGGTCCCACTGAATCCACAGTTAGCAAGCGGGGCCAGGTTATAAACTCTAAGGCTTGTGTTGAAGAGATGGCTTAGTGGTAAAGCATATTTCTCTTACAAGTATTAGAAGTTTGAGGAGACGTGAAAGATCACTCAAATTTTATCCTCAGGACCCGCATCAACAGCTGTGCATGTTCATGCCTAACTGGGGAACAGAGGCCACAAAATCCAAGGGCTTGTGGGAAAATGGCAAGCTCAAGGATCAGTAAGTGACTCTGGCTCACATAAGAACAGGTGGAAGAACGACGGACCACCGTGCAAGCAGCTTCCCTTCAGCCGCACAAGGCAACCCCAACCCCACATTTGTGAGTGCACAGAGTCACAAGGGTGCATGCACATGCACACACACACACACACACACACGTTTGCACACACAGGCAAAGAAAGAGAAAAAAAAAAAAAAAAAGGCCCTTCCTCAGCGTCTTATTTCCTCCTAAAGGTGCTTCATTTCTGCCACGCAGCACCACCAGCTGGAGCCCAAGTGTTCAAGCACGTGAACTTACCCAGGACAATTGATACTCAAACCGGAGGGTGTTGCAATGTGTCCTAAGAAAGGCCAGGGAGCTGAGGTCAGAGGAGATAATACTTGAGCTGACACTTGAGAGAACACTTCAGTGTTGAAGTAATCGATGTAGAGGAGAGTCGGGAGGGAGACTGGGACCGAGGAGGCTCAGCTTACGCAAAGGTTTAGCTGGCTGGGAGCAGCGGGAACACACCAGGCTCGATCTGAAGGAGCTGAGGATGACTGCCTTTTGAGGGAATACGGTGGCACCATGGCATCACATAGCTCACACCTCGGGGAAACAACTATGAGTAAAGGATTCTTAGGGAAGTAGAACGCTTTCTTAGTTTTATATTTATTTCTTTGTTCTCGCTGTCAAATGTGTTATTTAAACAATCAATATGTAGTTAAACAAAAGTAAAAAAAAAAATGTGTAAGAGGTCATGAATGGAAAAGAGAGTGAGGAACTAAACTTACAAAGTTAAAATGAAAAAAAAAATAAAGAAAAACATATAAAATAAAGATGGCTGGACTACAAATATTTAATGGAAACTAATAAAATCAGAGAACATAACAATTTTGATTGAAGAGGTCTCCTGTCATCCCAGCTCAGGTGCAGATTTTCCTTTCCTCTTTTTTTTTTTTTAAATAAGTATAAACATTGTATGCATGCAACATATGTTTGTACCATAATTTCCCTCCTCCCTGCACCCACTCCTCTGAGGGTCCTGCTTAGTGGGATCGCTAGTATTCACCACAGAGTTCTGGTTACGAGCTGGGACAGCAGCAGTCTGTCATTGTGACAGGGTTCCCTGTCGCTCGCTCTTACACGCTTTCCTCCCCCGCTTCCCCAAAATTCACTGAGACTCGGCGGGTGTTTTAAGTCTGCTCCAGTGTTGAGCTCTCAACAGTTTTGGGGTTCTGCATTAAAGCGTTTTGAGTAACCTCAGTGTCCATGTCCGTCACCCTGGCACAGGTTGTCAGGCTCACTGTGGAAGCCGCTCTCTTGCTCATGTCACCAAGTCCTGTGTGGTTTCACCCGGGCCTTGGCTGGTGGTTTATCAGCTTCCAGGGTGTCAGCCATCTATGCTTGTCATGTTGATGGATTTTGTCATTGGTTCTCTCTGCATTCTAAAAAAGAACAACAACAACAAAAAAAAAAGATTCTCCAAGAACGGTGAGATCAGGATGAGGTTAAAGAAGATAAGCTTTGATTTAGAGAGATTTTGATGGGAATAGCCTCACTTATGGACAAAGACTAGTGGGAGCTTCTCATTGGAATCCATAATCTTCTTGATCTGAGATTCTTTCCTCCACATGATTAACTCTTGTTTCTGTACAATTTCCATCGCGTTGTCAAGTTGTAGTTTCAGGTTGTGGTTTGATTGTTTTGATGCTTCTTGGAATTAATTCTTGCATTTAATCATATCTTCATTATATTTAATCAGCTGGTTATTGATATCCTCTATTCGCTGACTCAACATCAATTCCTTCATCTCTCTTCTGAGGTCTCCATTACGTTAGACCTAGTGAAGAAAGCTGTATGCTCTAAGAGATGACTTCTCTGAGTTTAATCCATGCATTTCATTTGTTTTTGAGGATTTGCTTCTAGTCATCGATATGCTTGACCAGGGTAAAGAAGCTTATTGCGTTTTCACTTTGGGATTCAATTTTATTGTATTCTCTGTTTTCCATTGGAGACTTCCCTTGTGGGACTAGGCAACCTTTGTGGAGATCTCTCAGTTTGTGGTCTCACGTTGTTTTTCTTGTATTGAGCTCTACCCATCTTGGGATAAAAGTTTGTTTTATGGAGCAGAAAGCAAGTATTTGCCCTTGGAAGATCTTCACTGAGTGTTCTATTTTGGGTTTGAACCAGAGGTAAGTGGGAGGTATTGTTATCCACCCACATGCAGTTTATAGAGCTTTCCAGGTTATGGAGGTTGCAAGTTCCTCTGCAGCTTGGGTTGGTAGCTGAAACTAGAGTCATGGTTGGCGATCTGGAGCCTCTTCATCCCGTGATCACATCCACGCCTTGTTTGTTGGGCTCAGGGGCTGTAACCGTTGGCCCTGCTCTCCAATGTCCCCAGCAGGGCAGGTGGGAGAGGACACACTGATAGCCCCTGGAAGGGAGTTTCCAGATATCCCTGTGTTCCCAGGCTGAGGCACAAAAGATGTCCCAGTGGGACACAGGTAGGTAGACACGTCAGCGGGGAAGAGAAGGGGCGGGGAGGGTGTATGGGCCCCCATGCTTCATGAACAAGGTGGGAGCTAGGGTCTGCCAAGTTAGTTGGTGTAGGGGCTTTGGTGAGCAGAGGCAGCCAGCAGCACAGCTTGGCAGCATCAGAGGAGGTGCCTGAGAATCAAAAGATGTGCTGAGGCAGGAGGTTCACGATGGGGATATGCTGGGTCTGGGGCGGTGGAGATAGGGATTGTGCTCATAGGCTCCAAACACATTGCACACCTCACCAGCCCAGAGTATCCAGCGTACACAACCCCCAAACACTGCCACCATTAAAGCACTGGGACTAACTAGAATCTTTCAAGCATCCATGTATTTTTCTAAATGTTAAAGAATTAAGAAAAACTAATAAATATCGTCTAGGTAAAAGGTGGCATAAGGTATAATCAGAAAGCATCTGTTTTATCAAGGTTAGTAATTCTAATGGGCTTGTATTGTGTGGAATAGATGGGGATCAATTATATATAACTGAAAGCTCTCTTTGGGGTAGATTTATGTGAGGTTATGAAGGATTTATTTTATGTTATTTTAAAGAATTGACATCAATTTCTCCTTTCCAAATGGTATAAAAACTATACATTCTCATTTCCAACTTAAAACAGATAATTGTTTGGGATGATTTGTTTCCTATTTCTTATGCTTTTTTTGCATGTGTGTGCATATCCACGTGTGCAGGTGCACATGCACAGGTGTGCTCAGTGTGTGGAGGCCAGAGAGTGAGATGAGGTGTCTTCCTTGACCACTCTCCACATTTTTACATTTTTTTTTATTAATTATGAACTTCACTGTGTGAACAAATCATGTGTTGCTTATATTCCCCTTGGGTTATCCTTTTTTTAAAAAAAAAAATTATTTATTTATTTATTTGAGAGCGACAGACACAGAGAGAAAGACAGATAGAGGGAGAGAGAGAGAATGGGCGCGCCAGGGCTTCCAGCCTCTGCAAACGAACTCCAGACGCGTGCGCCCCCTTGTGCATCTGGCTAACATGGGACCTGGGGAACCGAGCCTCGAACCGGGGTCCTTAGGCTTCACAGGCAAGCGCTTAACCACTAAGCCATCTCTCCAGCCCGAGTTATCCTTTTATATCTCCTGTTTCCTGACCCCCAGTCCACTGAGGATCCTTCTCAGTGGGGTTATTGGTATTCACTGTGGGACCATGAATGCCTCAGTCTAGGTAGGCCTGGGGACAATGCCTCACAGTTCTCCTTCCCATAGGGTGTCTCCAACAATGTTTATTTTTAGGCAAAATTTTTCACTAAAACACAGAGCCTACCAATTTTGATAGTTGAGCTAGTCAGTTTGCTCTGCAGATCCTCCCCTACCTGCTTTCCTGAGCACTTGGTTTACAGGCAGGCCGCCATGCCCACCTGGCATTTATATGGATGCTAGGGATCCAAACAGTGGACCTCATTCTTGTGGAGCAAGCACTGTACTTACAGAGCCCTCTCCATGACCCCAGTGTTCTTTAACACAGACTAAGAACTGGTGAGACAACAATCTCCAGTTGTGTTATGGATAATGACTGTGCTATAGCCATTTTCTAAAAAATCTGAAAATTCCCTCTTGGAGAGCAGAAAGGAAGCCATACAATTTATGAGACTAAAGAAACTTGGAAAGTCACAGCACTCACAAGGAACCCCCACCCCCACCTCCTGCAGTTATATAAGCAGGAACAATTGCTGGGGTGAGGAAGTTCTCCAGCCTAGTGATTTGACTACAAGTGGTACAAAGAAATCAAGGGATGTCACTTTTGTGATTTTATGAATGCTGTGTAGGCTTTTCAGTGGTGCAGTTACCACTGAAACATAACATAAGTAAACCCTCTACCCATACATCCGTAAAATATCCCAGTGAACTCACTGGCTTACCAAGCTAGACTTGAGTGGAATCATTTCTTTGATCTGTTGTTGGTGCCCTATGTGGAATGAATAGACACTTCTATCTCCCCAGAAAAACTCACACAACGCTTCATTCCTATCTTAGAATTTTCTAATAATGTGTGTGTGTGTGTGCATTTGCAGCTTGACATTTATTATTCTCACAGCACTGGTGAGGGAAATAGTAATTGGAGTTGCTATTGAAAATGAGCATCAATAACACTATAGTAATAAGACAAGTTATAACAAGGGAAATCACTCCTATTTCCAATGACATCAAGCATTATGCTTTGTGTCACCATTTTTTCAGGTGAGACAATTACAATTTAACATTATAAGAGTAAACTTTTGTAAAAATCATGAGTATATAAATAAATACATAACATTCAATTTTGTGTCCTTAAAGATAGCCAAAATTGGACTGGAGAGATAGCGTAGCAGTTAAGTGCTTGCCTGTGAAGCCTAAGGACCCCAGTTCGAGGCTTGATTTCCCAGGACCCATGTTAGCCAGATGCACCAGGGGTGCACACATCTGGAGTTCATTTGCAGTGGCTGGAGGCCCTGGAACACCCATTCTCTCTCTCTCTCTCTCTCTCTCTCTCTCGCTCTCTCCTTCTCTCTCTTTTTCTCTCTCTTTCTCTTTGCCTGTTTCTTTCTCTGTCTGTTGTTCAAATAAATAAATTAAAAATTTAAATAAAAATAGCCAAAATTATCGGTTTTGTGTCATTCTATTCTTGTCATAACTTTTTAATAATTTTTGTGATAAGATTTTATGAAAGAAGTTTCTTTGGAAGTTTAATATATTCATCCTTATTTATTTACTCATCTTTCTTTAATCACTTATTACATAGCAAGAAAAGTTGCAAGTACTAGGGTTTCTTATCAAGAAAGATTCTAAAGGTTGAAGAATTACATACTGGCAAGTAAAATCAGAAATGATAGATATTAGTTTACATCAATTGTATGAAGAAAAATAAAGCTTGGAAGTGAGAGACAGACCACCATTCCCATTTTGAATATGGTAATGAAGAAATGTTTATGCAAATGTGACACCTGAATGTAGATCTGACTAAAGTGCTCCTATCTTCCACATCCATTCCCTTTCCTCTCCCCTTCCTTTACGTCCCTCCACCATCACTCTCTTGGCCTCCGTATGCAGTATACACTTATCCTCAGACTCATGCCTCTGCCTTTCAGTCCCCGGCATTATTGAGATGAACACAGGAAGTTCAGATGCTCATCTTCATTAGTGAGGGAAGAAGATAACATGACTTGGGGTTGCAATTACCTTCTACCAGAAATCCTTTGTCCATTTCATTATGTTTGGCACTTTGTCAGAATGAATGGATATCAGGCATGATAAGTCACCATGAATTGATATAACTTCAGCTTAGTGCATCATGATGGTAATCTCTGATTGTCAGCTTGGTAGGATTTGGAATTGTTAAAGGAAGCAAATTATTTGCATGTCTGTGAGTCGTTCTTTAGACTAGGTTAATTGTTTTGGAAAGACCCACTTTAATGTGAGCAGCACCATTCCACATGCTTGGATTCTGGACTATGTGAAAAGGAGTAAGTGAGCTGAGCTTCAGCTCTGGTCTCTCTGCTTCCTGCCTGTGAAGGCAGTGTGGACAACTGCTTTACTTTCTTGTTGCCATGCCTTCCACCATGATGGACTACATCCTTTTAAACTGTGAGCCCCACAGAAACCTTCTCAAAGTTGTTTTTGTCAGGTGTTTATCACAGCCACAGATAAGCAACTAACACACACACACAAAGGCTTAAGAAAAGTTAAACCAGGTTGCATTCTCTGGGTAATTACTATCAATCCAAACAGTATATCTTTGCAAATCTTAGGCTAGGCTGCTGTAAAAACAAATTTTTACTATGTCCTTGGACAGAACACGAGTGAAGTAATAAACACACAAATTGGAAAAATCCCTGATTTGTTTCTAGGCAGTATTAACTAAGGAAGGAAAGACTTTCTGCAGAATGTTTAACCCTTCTACTTGCAGCCTACATACAGAAGTTCCAGAAAATAAATAAATAAATAAATAAACAAATAAAGTGGTGTCTTTTGTCTGGCTCCTTGTTGATGAGTGTATTTATTAGCTGTTGCTATCAGTCATGGACACTGGTCACAGCTTTTGTGGCCTTCCTACATGGAGTGAAACCACTGGTTCTCTCCAGGCTTCCAGCAATAGATTAGTGTTTCTGTGGCTTCTAAGCTCATGGACTGAGCAGCCACTGGGTTCTCGTGTTCTTTAACATGTAGCCAGCCAAACTATCCAGCCAATATTGTGCTAGTCAGCATAATAAATCCTTTTAGTCATGTTTATCCATTCTTCTGGTTTTATTTCTTTAGAGAAACCTATTATAACTACACACTATCATGAGACTGCAACATTTCACCTTCTCTTCATGTGGCCACACCCATGCTGCCTCTAGGAACTTAAAAATTTTAATTACTCCTATCTTTCATGTTCTTTATTCACTATTCTATAAATTAATTGTCTTAGTTAACTAATCAATAGTGATAAATGCATTGGTACTCATGTATGATGATAAGCAATAGTAACAATACACTGCATTCCTTATTTGTCAGAAAGCTTGGGTTTTAGGAACATGACATTAAAATATGAAGTTTTTTGTACTTTTTAAAATTGAGAAATTTAACATATGAACATGTTGCAAATTTGTCATATCCATATTACTCTCATTTTTTTCTTCTACCCTGCCCAAACCCCCTGAGTCCTTGATCTGTGGAGTTAATCTGTATTCACTATGGATGCACCAGTCTCTGGTGGGAACAATGCCTCAGAATATGCCTTCCTCTTGTGGCTTTTATATTCTTTCTGTCCACTTTTTCTTATGTTCACTGAGCCATGGAGGATGTGATAGAGGTCCCTTTTACTGTTGAGATCTCAGTAGCCTCTGAGTTTTGAGTCTACTATGTCTACAACCATCTTCCTACAGGAGGTTCTCAGCCTTGAAGTGAAAGTAACAGTCTTAGTTAATCTGCCAATCTCTGTAAGATTTCCTTGGTCCTGATAAATGTGAAAGAGATGGCTCACCACATTCTAGGCTTTGGGCTTTCTTTGGTATCATTCTTATGGGTCTTGTCTCCCTCTGGTATTCTCTGCCAATTCTAGAAAACAGATATTCTCTAAGCAACAATGAGAGTAGCATGGAATGGAGGAGAGAAACAGACATTTAGAAGACTTTCTGATGGCCATAGCCTTTACTTTTAGCTAAAGAACAGTGGAAGCTTCCTTTAGGGTCTATGACCTGCCATGCTACAGGTTGCTGACTTGGTTCTCAGTACCAGCCATAAATTTCCTCCCACTGAGTGTGTCTTATATCCAGTCAGAGAGCATCTGATTACCTAGATAGCCTGTGTGCCACTATTATGCTTAAGTGTGTATTTTGCCTAGCTGGTTGAGTTTTAAACTTGCAGGGTTCACTGCTTATTCATGATCTTGGTAATTAGTACCTCTCTGCAGATTAAATAACAATTTCCAAAACTGTGAGAGCTAGCCAGTGGGAAGCTGGAGTTCAACTCAATTCCAGCATTATCTCTCTATGTCCTACTATTACATCTTATAGTATCTTCAGTGACAGGGTCTTATCATTTATATATGATGGATAACCAAGAGCTTTGGAAATGCCCTGCATTGTTTTGTGGGTGGCATAGGTCTTCTTGACCAAAAGCTCACTGTAGGTGTGTGTGGGGGGTTAATCCAATTCTGGCACTGAGATTTACTAGCAACAACCTTTGGTTTTAGGGGAAAGCTTTCTATAACCCTGCATGGTGTGTCTGCCTAAATTACTCCCTGCCTCTCATTAATTATAATTATATCTTGGGCTGGAAAGATTGCTAAGTGGTTAGAGGTGCTTGCTTGCAAGGTCACACTGGCTCTTTTGATTACCTTCCCAGTACCCATGTAAAACTAAATGCACAAAATGGTGCATCCATCTGGAACTGTGTTACCAGTGGCAGGAAGCCCTGGTATGCCCATCCTCTCTCTTCTTTTTTCTTTCTTTCTCTTATCCTTAAAAAAATAAATAATAGGGCTGGAGAGATGGCTTAGCGGTTAAGCGCTTGCCTGTGAAGCCTAAGGACCCCGGTTCGAGGCTCGGTTCCCCAGGTCCCACGTTAGCCAGATGCACAAGGGGGCGCACGCGTCTGGAGTTCGTTTGCAGAGACTGGAAGCCCTGGCGCGCCCATTCTCTGTCTATATATATCTGTCTTTCTCTCTGTGTCTATCGCTCTCAAATAAATAAATAAAAATTAAAAAAAATAATAATAAATAAAATATTTTAAAGATAAACATAGCTTGTAATTAACTAACCCAGAGAAATATTCCTAGGGCACCAATTCGCATGCCATCATTTAGTTTTGGGTATGACCCCTCCCTTCCCTCTTTTACCCAGTGCCTCCTAGACCACTCCTGCCCTATATTATGTCCCTTATCCTGTCTATCAAGTAGCCCATCCTTTCATCTACACTTGCAAGAAAAATTTTGACAGAATTACCACATTCCTCTTAACAATGCCTCATCAAGAAGACAATCATATATCTATATCTATCTATCTATCTATCTATCTATCATCTATCTATCTATATATATATATATAAATATATAATTTTCATTTAAAGATCATCCAATGTGTGCACCAGTAAAAGGACCTGACATCAAAATAAGCACAATGTTAAAAAAATCTCAGTAATGAAATCCCATGGAAGGTTTATCAGTTACAAACACTGGGTAAAATGCTAGCTGCACTCAGTCAGGAAATCAATATTATTAATGTAGATATCATTGTACTGCAACAGAAAGATAACATTAATATTTTGATATGTTAAAACCCTGAATTGGTACTGCTTCAGGTGTGGGTGACATGATAACAACACTTCCATCTAAACATGTCCAGGGTGTCTCTGATTCATTGTTGTACTTATGTCATGAGTCTTATCTGGATACCCAGCCCTGATCTTTGGAGATAGCTCCTTTCACTTGCTCTTGGTTCTGGTCCTTTTCTCTCTCTCTTTTTCCTCTGATTTTCTGCTGTTGTATTTCTGGAAACCAAGTATTTTCATGGCCTTTTCCCCTCCTTACATTCCAGTAGAAAATCGATTCCTTTGCCAGGAATTGTTTTATTCATTTTAAGTTGAATTCAAACATTTAAATTTGTTTGAAATAGATTACTGTACCAAGAATGACTTTGCTGGAGGAAAAAAAAATACCAATGCATAAATGGTACCTTAATGAGGTGTCACATCAACATATGCTTCTTCATGGATTTGATTTATCAGGCTTAAGGTCTAAGACAATGGATTCCATCACCATTTTACAGTATAAAATGTTTATAGAGAGAAAATGTATATATCTTTGTAGATTCTGGAGTGATGAGACTGACAAAGTGAAACACTGGAAATTTTATGTCTCAGTTCACCTTTCTATGGAACTGCTACTATATGCTTTCAACAAGAAGATGACTTTCAACCTCCAAAACACTAAGTTCAACCTCCATTTATTTATTCTAAAGTTACTCATCAGGCTAATTAACCTACTCTGAAGACGGATAAAGTGTGTGTGTGTGTGTGTGTGTGTGTGTGTGTGTGTGTGTATCTCTGTGTGTACACAGGCATGCATGCACTCACACAAACATACAGAGGAGGAATCCTTATGTTAATAAACAGAAAACATATCTTCTGGATGGGTCACAGGAGGGTCTTTCTTTCTTATCTCATTTTGATAAGCAATAAAAAAAAAAGTAAAAACTGAATTTACTATAATCTTGCTCTCAGAACACTAAGAAACCTATTAACAAAGTATTTGGTGAATTCTTGATAATATTTCTTGACTCAGGAAAACAGAAGTATCAATGCAATAGAAATCAATTTCCAAAAGTTTTATAGTATAATATCTCCGATGTCCCCCTGTTGAGTCAACAACAATAGAATATAAACCATGAAATAAAATGAGTAAATTCAACATCTACAAAGAATTTTTTTCTCACATATAAATAACATGCTTAGTTCATAGACCAGTCTTCACTGTCATTTGTATTTTCTTCTATATTTTTCCTCTGGACTCACCCTTTACTTCTTACCATATGGAAATCAATATTTCTAGTATGTTCACCATAATTTTAATGCCCACATTTGCCTCTCTATGGGTAAAAATATTACCTCCATGTATAACACAATTTCTTCTCTTCACCAGAGCCCAGCCTACTCTGCACCCAGGAAATTAAGCTCATTAATCAAGTTGGTTTCATTCCAGGGATATAATGTTGATTCAAAATATTTCCATTTTACTAATTCAAATTAGTAAGTAGAATTCAGCACATAAATAGAATCAAGGGCAAATATCACATGACCATATCAATAGATACATAAAGGCTTTTCAAAAAGACTAATATCTCTGCATGTTGACAGCCTTAAAGAAACTAGGAATAGAAGGAATGTACCTCAACATAAAAAGATTACATATGGCTGGGTATGGTGGCACATACCTTTAATCCCAGCACTTGGGAGGCAGAGGTAGGAGGATTGCCAAGTGTTTGAGGCCACTCTGAGACTACATAGTGAATTCCAGGTTAGCCTGGGCTAGAGTGAGAAACTATCTCTAAAACTCAAAGTAATAACAATACTAATGCTAATACTACTACTATGAATAATAAAAGACTATCTATGACAAGCCAATAGCCAATATTATACTAACTATAGGGAAACTGAAATTTCCTCTATAATCTGAATCAAGATAAGGCTTCCCACACTTTGTACTATTGTCAATATAAATTGGAAATCTTAGCTAAAACAATAAGACAAAAGAAATAGAGATAAGTGGTTCAAATAGGAGACAGTCAGATAATCCCTTTTTACAGATGACATAATCCTATTCTTAAAATTCCCTAACTACTCCACCACATAACTCTTTCACCTGATACACAGTTTTAGCCAAGTATCCAGACAAAAAAAAAAAGAAAGAAAGAAAGAAAGAAAGAAAGAAAGAAAGAAAGAAAGAAAGAAACCCAGCCTACTACAAACAGTAAGTTTTGTGTATATCAATATCAACCTCTAAAAATGAGATTCAGGGGAAATATAATTTTTAAAATATTTTTTAAAAATATAATACCTAAGAATAAGCCCAAGGAGATAAATGACCCCTACTTACTTATAAAAGATGAAAAATTTAAGACACTGAAGAATGAGTTTGAAAAACACAGTAAAAGATGGAAATACTACCTATGCTACTGGGAAGTTAGGATTAATGTAAAAAGAGCTATATTACCAAAAACAACTAAAAGATTCAATGAAATATCCATAAAAATACAATTGACATTCTTCAGAGAACTAGACTAAATAATTCAAAAATTTTATACCAAAATACCAAAGCCCTCAAAAAACTAGAGTGATCTTTAGCAGAAGAGCAATGGAAAAGGCATCATAATATCTGATTTAAAATCACATTACAAAGTTACAGTAATAAAAACAGCATGGCACTGGCATAAAAGCAGACATAAGGACTAGCAGAAGAGAACAACCAGAAATAACCTCACAAATTTACGGCCACCTAACTTTTGACACAGCTGTCATAAAAACATACACTGTAGAAAAGACAGCCTCTTTAACAAATGCTGCTGGGAAGGCAGGATTTCCACATTATAAGAATGAAACTAGATCCCCATATCTTACTTTACAAAAATCAGCTCCAAATGGTTCCAAGACCTTAATGTGAAACCCAATAATCTGAAATTGCTAGAGGAAAATACTTTAAAATATGGGAATGTGAAAGGGTTTACAAAGAACTAATCTAATAGCACAATAAACAATTATAATAATTGACAAACAATATCCATGAAATTTAAATAAGACCTTCAGTGCAATTGAGTCATGAGGGAAGAGACAAGTGAGATTAACCAGATGGGCTATAACCAACGTGTAGTTTGTTCATTTATTAAAGTTCCAAATAAAAATTCATAAATATACATACATATATACATATATACATATATACATATATACATACATACATACATACATATATACATACACTATTTATATAGCATACAAAGGAAACAATCATTGGAGTGAAAGGACAATCTATCAATTTTTTTTTTTTTTTTTTTGCCATGTATACATCAGGTAAGTGACTAATACAAATGTTAAAAGTTAAATACCAAAAGCCAGTCATCCACTCAATTTTCCTATAGCAATTTCAGAGTTTACAAGTTTCACATTAATGTCTTTGATCCACTTTTACTCTAAATTACCAGACCACAGAGATATACTCCCATGCTTTTTATTGCACTATGCACAATTGCCAGGAATCAGAACCAGCCAAGATGCTCATCAACAGATCAATGGATAAAGTGTGCTTCATATACACAATGGTATTTTATGCAGTGATAAAGAAAAATGAAATTAAGACATCTGCAGGACAATGGATTTAACTAGAAATCATTATGTTATATAAATTAGTCTGATTCAGAAAGAAAATATCCCATGTTTCTCTCATATTTATAACCTAGTTTTAAAATTATATTCTGTGGTTAAAGACACTTTGTTGCAAAACTGTTGTCCTGAGTTCTTTTTTCCAGTACCCACGTAAAGCCATATATACAAAGTGGCACATGTGTCTGGGGCGCTTGTATGCCAATACTCTCTCTCTCCCTTTAAATATTTTTAAAAGTTAAAAAATAACTCACCCAATCTCAGAAAGATAATAGTTGCATGGCCTCACTCATCTGTGGCTCCTAACCTGAATCTGCCCGTGGACTGGACAATAGAATGGCAGCGTGGGAGGGGAGGTTAAGGGTGAGAGAGGACAAAAAACTGGACCCAAACAAAAATGGTACCATAAAATCCTACATCCTGAAAGAAATAAAAAGTTGAACCTTCATCAGGTAATTAGAGAGAATACCTGATTCACGGGGGCCTGGAGAATGTATGATAAAGACTATCCTCAATCTTCTCCTGTTTCTCTTTTCTGTCTTTCTCTTTTATATTACTTATATTTTTCTTCCTTCCTCCCCATTGGCACTGACCTATAACTCCCAGTACCAGCATGTGGATAACATCTACAATGAGCTGTTGATCAGAGATACCTACAGGGCTTCCCAAAAGAAGACAGATTTCTGCCAGAGTACTTGGTGACCAACATCTGTCTAAGTGACTCGTGCTCTAAGCTACTCAATAGCAATCAACCTTACATGATACTCACACAAGTGCAATAGTGGCACACAGCCATGGTGGGTTATCAACTGCTCTTGAATTGGCTAATGGATCCACTTAGGGGAACCGAGCTCATAGCTGAAGTTGAGAAACAAGTCAGAACCATATCTAAAAATGGGCCCACTCTCCAATATTAAGATCCCACCAATAGTGGGCTACAAGGGTGAATGCACCTAATAAATTCTCCCTAAAATAAAAATGAGTATCCATGTATCTTGCACTGACCTCACTCTTTGTTGGAGAATTTGCTTCTGTTTTTCAGAAGGCCTCAGAACCTGAAGAATGAATGACCCCATCACACCCCACCTGGGCACAAAGGGAAGCCAAAGTTAGTGGAGGTAATGAGGAAGAGATGCTCCCTTGGTGAACCTGGCATCAACACAAAGGAAAAGGAGACAGACACAGAGAACACTCAACTCCTAACAAATCAGATATCCAGAGACAAAGAGACTGTCAAGACCTCCTGCCACTGAAACAGACCTAAAGTGAGCCCAACGTGGCCCAGGGAAATTCACAGAAGAAGGGACAGAAAGATTGTTAGAACCATAAATTGGGTCATTATACACAAAGACATTGCCTCTCCCCCATAACTGAAGGCCACCTCCACAATGCAACACCCACAATCTGCAGGGGCGGGGGATTATAGGGAGAAGGCTAACAATGGTTCCATAATGGCTGTATACACACTATATACATAACTAATTAAAAAAAAACTAATGAAAAAATAAATAAAATAATATATCTATAAATATGAATACCTGTGTATGTTTATATAATTAGCTTATTAAACCAGGAAGGGAATTATGAGATAGGAGGGAAATTTCTCAAGGAAAGTGTGAAGTAGGGAAATGAAACACATATAACAAAAAAGTTAAGATTAATTGAGGGAGAATGGGAGAATTTGTGTCCATTTTCCTACAGGGGGAGGTGCAACAGTAGGACAATGAGGTCAGAGAGCGAATGAGGACAAAGTATCCTGGCACTCATGTATGAACGTGATATGATGGGACTCTTTACTTTACAAAGCAAGTGAAACTATGAGCAAAAAGAACAATAGTCATTAAGAGAAGAAGTAGAGACAGCAGTTCACTATGAGTTGCCAAACATGATTACTATAGTTTATCTAAACAAGCCCCTTATGTTTTTAGGAAGTGATGAGCACGTTTAGGAAACATGCAACTGTAGACCTAGGATTTGCTGACTCAGGAACTGAACCCAGAGAAGGCACTAATATCCCTGGAAGACCAAATACTATTGATGGTGAGGAACCATGAGATGTTGATATAAATATTTTTTACTTAATTGCTCAGATATTTCACACCTTAAAAATCTTATTCTTTATAGAACCAAGAAGATCCATTAAGTCCACCAAATTCTTTCAATTTCATATTCTACCCATCTGTCTTAGTACTCTGTGTATATATCAACAAGATTTTTGGAGGCAAGATTTTAGGCAATAAAATAATAGAAAACTCAGGTAAATATCTTAATAAACACATTTCAGATATTATACACCATATTCGGTCACCATTCTTATGATGTTGCCTATCTTTTTTCTTTGTATATGTATGTGGTTATGTGGTGTGTGTGTGTGTGTGTGTGTGTGTGTGTGTGTGTGTGTGTGTGTTGCCAGAGGAGAAGCTTGGGTGTTATTGTGAGGTATGCTGTTAGCTGCTGTTTGAGACAGGGATTATCACTGGCATGATGCTCAAAAATTAGGCTACAATGGCTGTCCAGTGAGCTCCAGGGATTTTCCTGTCTCCACACCACCAGCACTGGGATTACAGGCACATATTACCTAGCCAGGCATTTATATGACTTGTGAGGTTCTTACTCAGGTGCGTGAGCTACCTCCTAGCACCTTTATTCTAATAAGGGGAATACTTCAAACTGTTTTTTAGCCTTGTATATCCGGCCTTAGTTCATTTCACAAAACCTATCTAGATCACCTCAAAATCCAGAGAGTTAACAAGGAGGATCCCCTCCCTTTCTCTTGCCTCTCACATGCCAATCCTGGAGACTGCCTCAATTAAGCTCCTGTATTTTTTTAAGTTGATTTACACTAGGTTTCCTTTACTTCTTGTCTCTGCATGAAGAAATCACCCTATGGTTTTCTTCAATGTGGGATAGATATCTCCTATTTTTGTGTACAGGGCTGGCTCAATTGTTTCCTAATACAGAAGCTTAATTTCCAATAGAATAAATTTCCAGTAAAGTCCCAACGTGGCTCTGTGTTCACTCAGGCCTGAATCCAATTGGGTCTGCTATGGATTTTCCCTCACTTCTTGGAATGATTTTAGTGTCTTAAGAAATTATCTGTTCATAGATAAATGGAGTAAAAGCTAAAATGTCAAGAACTTTTGCAGACTTTTTCAACTGGGTATGCAACACAGTGCTGTTCATATCTGGAACTAAATGCACACAACAAATTATATATATATTCATCCCATGGTCTGGTTTTAGTCAGTAAAGTGAGTTAAATAATTTATACACATCTTATGATGCATTAAAAGAAATTTTATGAGTTATTTTGAATTGATATCTATTTTCTTGAACCTTAAACCCAACAATATTCTTCATATGTGAGAAAGATGTTTTTGGTGTAGTACAGTGACAGTAAATCATACACCTTCTTTTGTTCAGATATCTAAAGATAAAAGAAACAAAAAATGGGTGCCATTTAGGCTAAAAGTGGTTTACTAATGCAATACAAAATAACATAAGTAAAAATTCAAGAAGAACTTCAAAAAAGAGCATTATTCATAAAAAGTACATGGAAAAATATCCTAGCAAAATACACTGAAAGTTTTTTAAAAAATATTTCTTTATAAGTATTTCCTCTTGAAGATGTCAAGCTTCATATAATTGCTCACACGACCCTCCCTCCCAGTGCCGAAGCCCTGTGGTCATCTGTCACCATCACATCATAAGCAGCCAGCATTTACCCCTTGTATCTATGTTCACATGGAGCAGTTTAGCTGGCTTTCATCTTTTGCTTTTCTCTCTTCCTCTCATCATGAACAAGGATAACAGATGTTGTGTGATGATCAAAGACATTTTCCCTTTTCAGAAGAGGGAGGTGAACATGGAGACAGCAGATATTTATGATTTAACTACAAGGTTTTTTGCTTTACTCAGTTGGAAATAGCTTATAGGTAGCACACTTTTTATGTAACATGATTTCCATGCCTAAGATTATATGCCTCAAGTGAAAATATTTCCCCATTTGATGGTAAAGAAAAAAAAAAAAGGACAATAAGCAAGCCTTACTGAAAATTAAAAATCATAATGTTCAATGAAAATTTTTATTTTAGTAATGATCATACAGAGATTATTAATTTTATTGCAGGTATGTGTGTGGTGTGTGTGAATGGAATTATATGAGGACACCCTTGGAGTGTTTCTCCTCTCCTTCCATCTGTTTTTTTTTTTTTTTTTTTTGGTTTTTCGAGGTAAGGTCTCACTCGAGCTCAGGCTGACCTGGAATTCACTTTGCATTCTTAGGGTGGCCTCAAACTCACAGTGATCCTCCTACCTCTGCCTCCCCAGTGCTGGGATTAGAGGCGTGTGCCACCACGCCCGGCACCTTCCATCTTTTTTCAAAAGGTCTCTCTTGTCTGCATGTGCTCCAGTCTAATGGGACCAGAAACTTCCATGTTCTTCTGGCTTCCCCTGAAGCTCAGAAATTTCATTTGTAAATCAATTTTTAATTCAATGAATACTTGGGATCCTCTCCTCTCCTATTTTATACAGTCATTTTGTCAAACATAAGCATAACTATTTATATTTTGCTCAATTAGTATGCTTAATTTTGAAATCACTATAAAGCACATATTTTAATCTACCTTGTACATCTCAAAATTTGCTGTAGTTAATTTATTGAGCAAAGACAATGATTTTAATATAATATTATGGGTATTTATTTACTAAAAATAAATAAGCAAGGCTGGAGAGGCGACTTAGTGGTTAAGGTGCTTGCTGGCAAAGCCAAAGGACCCAGGTTTGATTCCCCAGGATCCACATAAGCCAGATGCACAAGGTGGCACATGCTTCTGGAGTTTGTTTGCAGAAGCTGAAGACCTTAGCGAGTCTATTCTCACTCTCTCTCTTTCTCTTCCTTCCTTTCTTTCTCACCCTTAAATAAATAAATATATGTATTTAAAAAGCAAAATAAAATTTAAAAAAAAAACATTTATAAAATGAACAAGCAGGGCTGGAGAGATGGCTTAGCGGTTAAGCGCATGCCTGTGAAGCCTAAGGACCCCGGTTCGAGGCTCGGTTCCCCAGGTCCCACATTAGCCAGATGCACAAGGGGGCGCACGCGTCTGGAGTTCATTTGCAGAGGCTGGAAGCCCTGGCGCTCCCATTCTCTCTCTCTCTCTCTCTCTCTGTCTTTCTCTCTGTGTCTGTCTCTCTCAAATAAATAAATAAATAAAAATTTAAAAAAAATGAACAAGCATAGATGGATTGCTCTTTTGTGGGAATGAAGAAATGAATATTATTATGTGCCCTTGTGGGGAAGAGTTCTGAATTTAGGGAAAACTAACCTCCTGAACTTTCCTTTTCAAAAGTGGGCAAACTGCTTCTAAAAGCAAAGCCTGACAAGTAGAACTAACTCCTTCTTATCCAGGAGTGGTGTGGTAGTTTGAATAGATGGCTCCAATGTACTCAGTGTTTTATTAGTTTGTAGTAAGGATCTGCAGCCATCTGGCTGGAGGAGGTGTCACTGGGTCCTGCAGTCCTAAAGTGTGGTGGTGGATTTGAGATTCCAATCTAAAGATATGCAAAGTGCCTAGCTTGAGCTCCTGAAGTGTGCTGGGTGATTTTTGGCTTGGGGCTCCTCTCAGAACTTCCCCTGGGTGTGTATGTTTCAATAAATCCCTTCCTCCATAACTGTGCCTGGTCTGGAAGTTCATCTGAGCAAACCTGCAGCTGCCTGCTACAAGTGGCTAATAGCAGCTTGAAGAAGAAAGAAATGGAAGAGAACTTTATTCTAAGCCATCAGTAAACTTGCTGCTTCTGCTGTCTCTGCTGGTCTCATGTTACTAAGGCTGTGGATTATTTTGCATATATGGTACTCATTGACATTATTTGTTTATTGTTTTGTTATCAGAATATGCCCTTTAATTCCCTCTCCTCTGTTCTCATTTCCCTGAGTACCTCGTCTGTGGGGCTATGGGATTTACTTACTATGGGGTCATGAAACCCTCATAAAGTCCCAATGGGATAGTGGGGGGGGGGACTGTGCCTCTGGGTATTCCCACCCAGTCTGTGGCTTTTACAATATTTCTACCCCCTCTTCTGCAATGATCTCTGAGCCATGGCAGGCCTGTTGACAGTCTAGCTTAGTGTTGAATTCCTTGAAGCCTCTCAATTTCTGCTTTGATAGGTTATGCTTGATCATGATGTCTGCCACCATCACCCTGGAGCTGGTTATCTGGTTATCATTAAGAGCAGTGTTCATGAAGCCACTTCCACTGCAAATTCTCCTGGGCCCTGGCAGATGTAGAGGCGGTGGCAGATCTCATGATGGGCTGTCAGTTATCTTATGTTTTACTGATGGATCTCGACTGTCTTCTGTTTACTCTGCCATCTGTGAAATAAAGCAGATTATCCAACCAACAGTGAAAGCAGCTTAGGTTATTAGGGATATATAGTTTTTTGAGAGAATTTTGGTGAGCAAACCCACTCTTCTACAGAGAGCAATCTAGCTTCTCCCTGAAGTCTGGGTTTCCTGACTGTAGGAATCTGACTTGGTTTCCAGCACCAAGTATGAATTCTCTCTCATTAAGCAGCCCTTATGTCCAATCAGGGAACGGTTGGTCACCTGCGCATGCTGTGTGCCACAATTGCCCAACTGTGTACTTCTTGAATGGATGGTTGATTTCGTAGTCTGCCAGGTACCCTGCTTGTTCATGCTGTTAGTGAGCATTGTTTTCCAGCTGCTCCCATAGTGCTTTGCAACACTACGAGAGCTAGCCAGGAGGGAGCAATCACATTAGGTTCACCTGATGCCTTCAATGGATCTGCGCACCCATAGTTACTGACATTGTCTTCAAAGCTATGACCAACGTTTCTTATATATGCATGTTTGTTCCGAGTCAAGACTCCATCTAGGCCATTGGGGAAAATTAGCTTAAGACCAATGAGCTTCTCTAAATGTTGCTTGTCAGAGGAAACCTAGTCACAATGCATTAGGCAGGTAGATTACATAGTTGTAAGATTAACTTTAGGGAAAATTACAAGTAAAGAATTTAGCATCTCACAGCAATAACACTAGAAAATTAATTTGTAATGTCCATACAAATATCCCCACAATTATTTCCCTTAGTTCATTCTCAATTTCTTTCTCCAAGTTCATATCCACAACAATGTTCTAGTTAACTTTATAAATAAAACAATAAGTATCACAATTCTATACTATACCCAACCACGTAGATATAACAGAATGTAAAGGAAAAAGGAAATAATAAAATTGTGCCAGGTGAGTAGAGATACCAGTCGGATGGACTTAGGATACCTGTGATTTGCCATAGCAGCCACATGAATGCAACTGAGTTACAGGCAGAATAGATTATAGGAAGTTAGAAGCTTCCATTTTAAAATCTAGTTTAAATCATTTAATTGAATAATCCTGAGTTACATACTTAAAATCTTTGGCTCTCCATTTCTACTTCCAAATGGTAATAGTATCATCTTTATATCTGTTATTAATATAAAATATTGTGCACATAACACTAAGTGATATGTATCCATGAACTTCAGCAAATATATATATATATATATATATATATATATATATATATATATATATATATATCACATAAATATAAAACATAAATACAAAATAGATATATTACATATATATATACAGACAAATATATATACATATATATATATATATTTAAGACATACTTTCTTTAGATAGAGACAACTTTCTTGAACTTAGATATAATGGATGGAAAATTTATCAAAATGAAGTTATTCATCTATGCTGCTTTTTAACTTAAATAAACTGGAAAATTATCTATAGATAACTGATTTTTTCCCAAAATGGAATTGTTTGGGAGAACTGAGACATTGCCTCTACAAAGCAGTCTAACATTTCTCTATTTCAATATGCTATTTCAATATGTTTTTCTGTAATCCCTGCAATAATTCCAAATAAACCTCAACAATGACAAAAGTAGCCAAAGTTTTGCAATTCCACAAACCCACCCTATTTATTAACAATCAAACTCTGGCACCATCTGTTTTTACTTATTGTTGTCTCACTGCAACCCTGGGGGACTGCAAGGAAAGTGTCATTTCTTACAGAGACAATATGCCAATAAGAGTATCTCTCTTTTCTTTGCCTTATTTGAGCAACATTGTGGTATTGACTGGAGCAATTACAGAGCTGTCATTCCAGCTCCAAAGGTGACATGGATGCAGAAGTTCAGATCAGTCACAAGTTCAAATAGCCCCTGGGTGGAAGTCATTTAGATGGCTTATGCTGGGCCTAAGGCAATCATCAGTTCATTGGTTCAATGCAGGAAGATGAAACTGAGTTATTTCCAAGTTGCAAGCCATATGCAATCCTGTTGTATTGGGTACAATACAATCTACATGAAAGCAGAGAAATGAAAGCAATACATCTTATTGTAAGTAGTTGACAAAATTGGCAAACTTAGGAAGTGAGCAAGGCATTATCTGCTTAATTTAAATATGATAACACATACTGTTGTGCATAATCTTAGTATACATTTTAAAGGTCACATTTATACAATTAAACTGTCAGCGTGAAGAAGATAGTAGGCATGTGATTCAGTGGCAGAGAGCTTAGCTAACATGCCCTGGAGAACTGAGTTCAATCCCCAACACCATAAAACAAAGTATTAGAATGATAATAAAATTATAAATGTATCAAATATTATGGCATATCAATTCTTTTTGCTGACATTGAAGTTGATACTCTCCTCTTAAGAATGGCTGAGATCTTTGAGCTGTCTCTGTACAATGTAGGTTCTATCGATGTATGATTATTTATATTTTCTACTATCACCTCTTTCATAGGACGCTAAGCTTTATTGTGTTGACAATGCTTCAGAGGGTTTAGTTGTAACAATGGTCCCACATTTTGGAGTGCAAACTAAAATCATAATCTCCTATTGTGTACAGAACCTGATATTATTTCAGGTAGTAGCCAACTCTCCCTATTTATTTTTATGAGTCTATATTAGTAACAATCTTATGATAAAGCAGAATTTCTTAAAAGCAAACTAATTCTGAACCTATGAAACTCTTAAAACAGCATTCATGGCAGTGTTCGTAGATTATATAACATGCTCAACTCTATTTGGATCATGTATTTTTGCCTTAAAATCCCATTGAATAGAAGCATTACATTTGTATCCTACATGCATTTTGAAAATTAGAGATGTTGCATTTATTTTACCTGGGAAATATCTTTAAGTTCTGAGGGGAAATTTACCTTTATTAATTCATTTACTTAGGGGTGTGTGTGTGTTTGTGAGCACACGTGTGTGTGTGTGTGTGTGTGTGTGTGTGTGTGTGTGTGTTGAGACATATCTGAATCTCTTGCTGCTGTAAAGAAATGCCAGACATGTAGGGCACTTTGCACCCTGTGTTTGCTTTATGTGCATGCATCAAACCCAGGCCACCAGGCTTTGCAAGCGAGTACTTTCATGGCTAAGCCACCTCCCCAGATCCCCAATCTAAGGTTTTAATCACATGTTCTGTTTGTTTTGTATTATTCACCCAGCACCTATCATAAATCATCCACTGAAATCTCAAACTCTACATCATTTCTCCCACTTCCCTAAATTTGAAGTCAGACATCCTTTTAAAATTTTGAATATATTGGGAAAGTGTAATTTTGTCCCACTTTAGTACTCAACATCTTTTCTTTATGAGACACAGAACTGGCAAGCCAGGACCTCCAGCCAGTGCAATCGAACTCCAAATGGTTTCGCCGTCTTGTGCGAATGTGCGACCCTGCATATGTATCACCTTGTACATCTAATTTACATGGGATTTGGGGAATTGAACATGCATCCTTTGACCTCACAAGCAGGGGACTTAACTGCTAAGCCATCTCTCCATCCCTTGACATCTTTTTATTGGATTTTATAATATCTGGAAATTACTGATCAGAAGATATTGGTCATGATTGGAGAAGAAACATGATCTCATCTGTTTCTTTGAACTGCATATTAGGGACCTAGTACAGAGCTTTCAGGCATCTTGGATAATAAGGCAATAGCCATAAGTAATGTTAAATGTTAACATCAAACTAAGATTATACAGATTTAGAATTAGATGGGGACAATTTCAGACAATACCTATACATTGAAGGTGCAAAAACCTACAGCTTCCTCTTTGAGAGGGGGAATATTTCACATTTGCTTTAGTAAAGAATTTCAGAGTTTACATTCTCGAAAAGACAGAAGTTCCTCTACCATTTGCTGAATAAAAGCTTCTTTATTCTATTTAATTTCTTCTAGTCTTCCTTCCACACATGTGGAACATAGGCAAAGTTATATTTTCCTGGATACTATTTAAAAGTTGTGAACCTAATATTTGCTCAGAGATTTGATTCACAGTAAATGGAATATTTATTAAGTTCAGTAAAATTAGAATATTTATTCAAAGCAAAGAATTAATATATTTATTGATTCTTATTTAACATAAGTTTACAAAGGTGTTTGTCTCTGTATGGCTGGGAAAGATTATTTCTCATTATATAATCTGTTTGCTTATATGATGGTTATTTTGTTGCACAGAAACCTTTAGATTTCATGTAGTCCCATTGCTGAATGCTTAATGCTATTACCTGTGCTATTGGGTACTGTTAGAAAGTTTGTCAATGCCTGTTTCTTGAAGTGTGTTTTGTAATTTCTCCACTAGCACTTTCAATGTTACTGGTTTTAGGTTAAGAACATTGGTCTACTTTTAAAAAAAAATTTTAGATTTATTTATTTGAGATATATGAGAGAGAGGGAGAGACAGAAAGAGAAAAAGAAAAGGGGATGGGCATTCCAGGGCATCTTGCTACTGCACATGAGCTCCAGAAGCAATACGCCACCTCATGTATCTTGACCAACGTTGGTTCTGGAGAATTAAATTTATGCCAGAAGACTTTGCAATCAAAGGCCTGTGATCATTGAGCCGTCTGCTCTGTACATTATTTAGAATTGGTATTTGTATAAGGTGTTATACATACATGGATAAAAGGATCTAATTTAATTCTTCCTCAGGTGGATATACAGTTTTGCCAGCACCATTTGTTGAATAAGCTCTCCTTTTTCCACTAAATGTATTTGGTTCATTTCTCAAAGATTGTGTGGCCAAAACAGTATGAAAATTTTCTGTGTCCTCTATTCTGTTGCATTGGTCTGTAAGTCTGCTTTGGTGTCAGTATCATGCTGTCTTTATCATTATTGTCCTGCAGCATAATCTGATATATATATTTTTTATTTTTGTGGTATTTAGGATTGAGCCAGTGGCCTTGTACATTTTAGGCTAGCATTCTACCACTGAGCTACATCTCCAGGACTCTATAGGACAATTTAAGATTAGCTACTGTGAAAGACCCAGCTGTGTTCTCTCTCCTTGGGAATCTTTGGCTATTTCTGGCTTTTTTTTTTTTTTTTTTGTATTTCCATATGAATTTTTGGATTTTTTTTTCCGTCTTGGTCAGGAGCGTCAGGTGAATTTTTATGGGTTTTGTTTTGAACATGTAGATTACAATTGGCAAGGTAGCCATTTCACAGTGTTAATTCTTTCAATTACAACATGTGCTTTTCATCATGTAGTGTCCTTTTTGATTTATTTTTCAGAGTTCTTGAAGTTCTATATGTCATCCACCTTTTGGATTAGGTTTATTCCTAGGCATTTAGGTATTTGTAATTATTGCAAATGGAGGTTTCTTTGTGATATCTTTCTCTGTTATTTTATTATTGGTGCATATGAAAGTTACTTTTGTGTGTATTGTATTGATTTTGTATCCTGTAACTTAACTGAAAGTAAATATTGGCTCTAAGATATTCTTCTAGTTCCATCATTTTGGGTTTGGTTTGATACATCTCTCATATTTTACAATTCCTTATGCCTTTGCATGCCTTCATTTTGAATGACAAGCATATAACATTTTAGCTTAGTAAATCTGATATTTTACATATCTTCAAAACTTTAACTTTCATTCTATAATATAGTTAATAGGTAGAATGCAATTTGATCATGATCTTGCTATTAAATCTGTATTAGATGGAACCACAGCACATGAGGTCTCAGATGTATGCTGCATTCCTTTCATCATGTAAAGTCTTTGGAAATTAAGAATTTCTATTATGATAACAGCAACAATTTACAGTTTTGTGTCAATACCAGATTAATTTTCTTTTTATGATTCTAGATGTCTCTTTCCTCCCCTTCAGTTCTTTCCCTCACATGCTCTCACTGATGAGTTCTTCCTCTGTGTGTAGTCTTCCTCTTTCCACCTTGGTATTGCTCAGCAATTGAAATACTTATCAATCCACAGAAATCAGGAGCTCCATTTCAGTATTCCTGGTGTAAGGACTGCCTGAAGTTAGACAATCCAGCCATTTTAAAATGTTCTTTCATCTGAAATGATGACAATTATTCATATGACAAGGTTCAGTACCTATAAAAACTTCCTTTTGTACATTTCCCATTTTCCACCTTCATCATTCTGAAAAAGAATTAGTATTACATACTCTGATTACCATATTGAGTTATCTTAAAAACACATGCCATTATCTTAAAAACACATGCCATAAAATCAAGGAAGTTCATTTAACAGTCTATGTCAAGTTTTGTTATTTGTGATAAATATGTAAGCTAATTCTCATACATGCATAAGGCTAAAAATCAAAAGATGAAGGGTAAAGATGTGATGCATCTGGTCCCTATTAGGGCAGAGAGCACCTTGGTTCCCCCACTTTTAAAATTAGCCAAATTTTCATATCTGTTTTTCAAGCCTTGCACCATCCTCCATAGGAAATCGTTGACCCTGCTGTGTATGTAAAGGCAGGAACCACACTCATATCACACAGAAAGCATTCCTTTACAAGATCTGCTCTATCTGCATTAGATTTCTTCCAAACTCATGTGCACAAAAGAAACTTTTTCTTTCGACAACTGTGAAGTTTAATTTTCAAAGAAACCTTCTTGGAGACTAACCACTGTCTAGAACTTTGAGCATGAGTACTTGGTGCTCACAGAGAACAGGGTACTAATGATGACAGTAATAATGGCAGTCTTGCTGGTGCTGACTCAGTGTCAGCTGATGGGGAAAAAAGGGTGCAGTGAAAAGAAACATGACAAAATCAAAGTTAGCATGGAATTTAGCACTCCAGAGATCAGCACAAGTCCTGCAAGAAGCTAGCCAAAGGCTCACAGACACCAGCTAGAGAAGAAGGGCAGGAAAGAATGGGCCCACATAGAAGATGAGTGAAGGAAGTCAGTCTACTCTTGACAGCTTACCCAGAAAACAGGACAGGAATCTTCCAGATAAGCTCTGAAAAGTAGTAGCAAACCCACAACAAAATTCCCCCTCAAAAAAATACAGGGGAAAGAAAAGTTACAGTTCAGGTTAGGGAGATTGCTCAATGGGAAAATCGCCAGTAAGAAGACTTGGTTTGGATCCCCAACACCCATATAAATGCTGGGTGGGAATGGTGGGTACCTATCATCCCAGCACCTGGGAGGAAGAAATAGGGGGACCTTAGAGACAAGCTGGCTACTCAGACAAGCAGAGTCAGTGAGAGACCCTGTCTCAATAAATAAAGTACAGAGTGACTGAGAAGGGCAGATGATGGGCACCTCTGGCCTCCAAACACACATGTACCCGCTCTTGTGAACACACACAACCTCAGAAACACATGCATAAAAAAAGCACCCAAGGAAATTAGAAAAGCAGCAATTGCACCTCTTGTGGAATGAGCACTATTCAGGGGGGGATATTGCCACACAATGTGCCCTCTCCAACTTGTGCCAGGGGAAGGGGTGTCATAGAGTAGGCGAGGAGATGCAGCTTATGCACACACCCTGCCTTCAACACTCAGGCTGAAGCAAGCTCAATTGTGGGAGGTAAAGACAAACAAACAAAAAACCTACATAAACTAAACTGAGAAGTTCTTTTCACAAAGTACAGACTTATTAACCTCTGAAGTAGCAATGTGCATAGGATTGTGAGATACTGAAATGGTAAAAGCACACCAACAATTTCATTCAATCAAGAGAAGATCAAAAGCAAAAACAACTGGTTGCAGGGCAGTCCAATTGCCTGGGACATGAGCCACTTCAGGGAGATGATTATCCACAGGTGGTTTTGTGCCACTCCAGGAAACTGTTATTTGCTAAGAATGGTTTGAGTTACTCTTGGAAAATAGAAAGTTAAAATGAAACAATAATTAGGGTCCAAAAGAGAAGACATTCTGGTTCTAACAATACATATTGTAAAGTTGCATAGATGCAATTAAAAAAAGATTTAAGAATTAACTAAAAAATTAACTGCAGAAATGTCAGTAATCACCTTGTAATGGGGTGCTAGAGGTTCAGGAAAGTCTTTGAATCCCAAGCCTTGGGTTCTTTGTCTACTTTTTACCAAAGAATTTAATAAGAGTTAGAAGGATAAATATAAAGTTGTTGCATTTATTGAGGGACGTACAGAACCAAGGAAGTACAAAACCAGGGAAAGGCATCCACGTGGCTTGAGAGCCCACGTGGAAGATCTAGAGAAGCCATGGGAAGGATAGAAAAGAGAATTCAAAGAGCTCCTGTCATGTGGTGGGTAGGATGGGGTCAAGAGTCCACTTGGAAATTACGGGCTAGGAGGTTCTCTCTTCAGACTCACCAGAAGCTGGAGGTTCAGGAGAGGTCAGGAAGCACAGGGACCTTACTCTCTCTTCTGAAACATATTTACAACCTTATGGTGGTGGGCCCTAAGTTCTGGCTCAAGTGAGCCGGAGGGACAACTGACTGTTTTGGGCTAGGGACTGTCTCAGGAAGAGGCCAGCCATGACACCAAGTTCTGGGGTCTAATCTTGACCAACAACAATGTTAGGATGAGATTCAAACCCTAGGAGAGACATCCATCCCAGTAGAGGCCCAATTCATTTGTAGAAAAACAGATCTAGGAAAGAAGTCAGAAGCCAGATCATACTTTTATCATAAGCAAAGTGGAGACCTTTCTGTCTTTTTACCTTCAGTTGCCCATTCATCCTAACTGCCTAGTCCCTTTCAATCTGATATATGCTTAGTTCTTTTTGCTTTGAAAAAGACATTGCTAACATAAGAACACACTGATGCTGAATGTCAGTTAATTGTTTTCAAATGGCTGAAAAGTTCTTACAAGAATCTTGAGTACTTCTTCCAGAGTATGAACTTTAGGCTTTGCCTATCCTGAATATCTGATCCATCCAACTGTGGTAGGTTAATGCACACACACCCACACACGTAAATCTATATATATTAAACTAACACTGAGAAGAGCTTTTCACAATGTACAGATATATTTCCCTCTGAAGTAGGAATGTGTATGGGATCTTGAGGCATAGAAATGGTAAAAGCATACCACCATTTCATTCAGTCAAGAGAGACCAAATCCAACTGGCCTGTAAAGGACACTAGCAAAATGAATGTGCACTCTTGGGTTTGGAGAAATGGCTCAGTGACTAAAAGTGCTTGCTTGCATGTAGCCTGACAGTTTGCAAATGACAAGAGGCTAGTATGCTCAATATCTCCCTCTCGTTTTTTCTCTCTCTCTCCTTATAAATAAATATATCAAAATTAATGTGTTTTCTGGATAAAAGTTAAGAATTAAACTTAGCCAGATATGTCAATATCCACAAAGAGAAACATTTAAAGTATTTTTAAAGAACACAATGGAAAGGCTGGGAAGATTGCTTAGTGGTTAAGGCACTTGTTTGAAATTCCTAAGGATTCAGGTTCGGCTCTCCAGATCTCACATAAGCCAGACGCACAGTGACGCTAACACTCGAAGTCACACATGTAAACAAGGGGGTGCAAGTGTCTGGAGTTGATTGCAATGGCTACTGTCCCTGACATGCCAATTATCTCTCCCATAAAGAAAAAAAGGTAATCTGTTGGACTTATATCAAAATGAAATGAAATGAAATAAAATAAAGAAAGAACACAATGGTAAAACATAGAGATGTCAGCTTCTAAGTTGTTTTAAGTATAGTATGAAACAAATAAAACTCCAAATTGCTTTTATCATATTCTTTGATATAGGGATAGGTTTAGATTAAGTATTTTCATAAATTATGTTGGAAAATGTAGTATCAGGTACAAATGTCTCCAAATTAAAAGGAAAAGAAAAGTAAATATCATCCATAGTAGGTCTGATATCTTAAAGCCAACTAATTGTGCTTGTATTACTGACATGTAATACAGTAATACTGTATTTAAATAAACACATTAATAAGCAGAGTAAGAAGTCCATAACAGAGTACTAATATGTATGGAAATCTAGTTTCTTTTATATATATATGTCATGACAAGTTGGTGAGCAATTACATGGAGCACTTAATAAGTGGCACTAGTTGGAATGCTGAGATTAATTTGGAAAAAATCTAAAGGTGAATTCAGGTGTTTTCTTTGAATATCAAAATTAATTGCAAGTGCATAACATATTCAGGTGTTAATAAAAATAATGTGAATATATAAAAGAAAACATAGAATCACCATATAATGCCTTCATGGGACAAAAGCCTTCTGACTATCATTCTAAATATGAAAACTATGGGTTTAAAATTTTAATTAAAATGATTATTACTAGAAATAAAATATGAAATGATAGAAAAACGGACAAAGTATAAAAATTATCTAGCTAAAGTTGTGAATAATAATGTACATTAAATATAGTACTATGATCCAACTCATTTTAATATGGAAATAAAAGTAAAGACTATAGTGCTGGGGCATGGCTCTGTGGGTCAAACGCTTGTGGTGTACGCATGAAGACATGAGTTCAGATCTCCAGAAGCCACATAAAAGGGAGGTACAGCAGCATACACCTCTAATCCCAATACTGGGAAGGCAGAGAAAAGGAGTCCTTTGGGATTTTCTGGTTGCTGGTTAGGTAATCTAGCTGACTTTTAGATCTCTGGGTTCAGTAGAATATTCTGCCTTGAAAAGAGAAAGTGGAGAATTAATGGAGGAATACAGCTCTCCCAGAACTCTAGCTTTCACACATACACCTATGCGAATGCTCACCCACCCAAATACATGAACATGGATATACACACACGCATGCAAAACTACAGCCATCTGAATGTTCAAAACAATAGACTGTAATGATAGTTATTTCTCTGTCTGTTCTCTTGACCATAATATGAGTGTCTGAGAACAACACATTGTTGAGGCTGTGCAGAAATAGTGCCACTGGAAACATGAATTTCTTAGACATAATACCTCAAAGTGCACTTTACACCACAATTTAAATTCCCATATATTTACAATAGATATTTTCACATATGTGAAATAAATAGAAACCTTCCAAAAAAAGGACAAGTCTCACTTGAACCAACAAGATCACTCTATGTGCTCCTGTCTTCTGAGTACAGGAGCTCAGCAGCCTTTGTTCAATTCCCTTGTGTTCCCATAAACAGCTGTCCAAGATCAGTTCCCTCAGTCAGGTCACACACATTAAGCATTCAGACATCTCCGACCTCTGAGAGCATTGGGAGTTGATATGCAAGATGTGTTTCTGTATTCCAGGAATCTTTGAGCAGATGATCTTCTGAGAATAGATGTTCCATGATTGTTTGCTAACCAGTGATAGAAGAAAGCTCAAAGTGAATTAGTGGTCCAGCCATGTTTACCCCTTGTTATCACTGACACTGCATTTAGATGGAAAATTAGAAGCATTAGTGACTTTTCTTGTTGCTGTGACCAAAAACCTGTCATAAAGCAATTTAAAGGAGGAAGTATTTATTGTGTGGTGGCAGGAGCAGCTTGGGGCTCTGGCAGCAGATGGGTAAGGCTGTCTGCTTACATCTCCACAGATAAGAAGCAAACAGAATCAAAAGCAAGGCCCACCCACTAGTGACCCACTTCCCCCAGCTAGTTTTCACTTCTTAAAGTGTCTACAATTTCCTCAAACTTCACCATCACCTAGGGACTGTACTCAAGTACTTGAGTCTATGGGGACATTTCACATTCAAACTATTATGTTTTATTTAAAACAGCAAGAACCTTGTCTTATCCATAATAAGCAATACATATTACTTAAATGAGGTGAAGTGACAAAGTAAGCATCATTTCATAGTCTTCCTGGCACTGGCACATCTTTTTCTCACTTCATACTTAGGCCCAATTAATTTCTTTTAAATTCTTCCTTACCAAATGTTCTCATGCTTTTCAGGTAATCACCCCCATATACCTATGTCTTCCCATTTGGCTCTGTTTTAACAAGGGTTATTTTATCTAGATGATTATATTGCTTGTATGAATTTTGCTTCATTTTTTGCATGTGTGTATGTTGGGCACATGTACACAGAGGTTGACCATGAATGTCTTTGTTAATTGTTCCCTATTGTATTTACTGAATTAGTGTCTCTCATCTGAACCAAGAGCTCAACAATGTAATTACTCAAGCTAGCCAGCTTGTCCTGGGGATCCCTTGTCTCCTCCCCCTGGGCATGGAAATTATGAGTGGGTCTCCATGCCCTCTTGGTATTCATGTGAGTTCAGAACTGCTGGACTTCAAGCACACATAGCAATCACTTTACTGACTGAGCTACCTCCTTAGAAACTCCTCTTTAACTGCTCTTACATAAACTGATTCACCCTAAAAGAAATATAATTAAATGTAATATATAATTATATACTATATACTTATATAACAAATAGATACATAGAAGTCCTGGAAAAAATGCAAATATGGATGAATTTTAATTGATGATGGAACTGTGTGTCACTTATATTCATAATAGATACATAGAATTCATAAAGATATGAATGGATAAAGCCGTGTGCTGGCACATGTCTTTAATCCTAGGATTTGGGAAGCAGAGGTAGGAGGATGGACATGAGTTCAAGGCTAGCCTGAGACTACAAAGTAAATTCCAGGACAGCCTGGTCTAGAGCAAGAACCTATCTTGAAAACCAAAAACAAACAAACTAACAAAGGTAATGAAAGGTTAGATCAGAATCTCAGTTTCACAAATTAGTGTAACCAAGAAAATCTACCACCTTTTAATGAGAAGTATACACACATGAAAATGTGCTTTCCATGACAGAAAATCCTCTATTCATGCCCTTATACACTATTTTAAATGTCAGTCTCGGGCTGGAGAGATGGCTTAGCAGTTAAGCGCTTGCCTGTGAAGCCTAAGGACCCCAGTTCGAGGCTCAGTTCCCCAGGTCCCACGTTAGCCAGATGCACAAGGGGGCGCACGCGTCTGGAGTTCGTTTGCAGAGGCTGGAAGCCCTGGCGCGCCTATTCTCTCTCTCTCCCTCTATGTGTCTTTCTCCCTGTGTCTGTCGCTCTCAAATAAATAAAAAAATGAACAACAACAACAACAAAATTAAATGTCAGTCTCTTCTGGTACTTTTGTTTATGGTTCCTAAGCTACTTGATGTCTTAGTAAATTATTTAAGAATCTTAACAAGTATGACATGTGTTCTGTTATCAATAGACTTTGAGGAGGGTGAGATCAAGGCAATTTCAAGTGTTTTCTACAAGATTTAGGTTGGGTTGTGGTATAGACGGAAATTTGGTAATTAATACCTCCTGGATGTGTGTATTGTTGGGGGAGGGCTTATGGGTGTTATAGCCAGCTCCCCCTTGTTAGTGTCTGGCACACTCAGAAGTTCCTGTTGTTCACCTTATGTGGGCCAGGGGGTGATGTCCACCCTCTGCTCATGCCATCATTTTCCCCTGCCATCGTGGAGCTTCCCCTTGAGACTGTAAGCCAAAATAAACCTCTTTTTTTTCCACAAGTTGCTCTTGGTTGGGTTATTTCTACCAGCAATGTGAACGTGAGTGCAGCAATAAAGTGGTACTGAGTAGTGGGATTGCTGCTAGACACCTGACTGTGTGGCTTTTGTCTTTTGGAGCTGATTTTCAAGAGGACTGTGGAAGGATTTGAAACCGTGGTCTAAGAGACACTTTGCAGTGCTGTAAGTACAGTTTGATGAACTATTATGATCAGAGTTTAAAGACCTGAATATAGGGCTGGAGGGATGGTTTAGTGGTTAAGGCATTTGTCTGCAAAACCAAAGGACTCAGGTTCTATTCCCCAGGACCCACATTAGCCAGATACACAAGGGGGTGCACCTGTCTGGAGTTCATTTGCAGTGGCCAGAGGCCCTGGTGCACCCATTCTCTCTCTCTCTCTATCTCCCTCCCTCCCTCCCTCTCTCTTTCTCAAATAAATAAATAAATAAAAATAAAATATTTTAAAGACCTGAATATAGTAAGAACTATGGACTGTGAGGTTTGGCTTATGAGGGTGATAAAGAGCTTTACTTGGGCTGGGCTAGAAACAGTTTGAGAGGCTTGCTGTTATATATTATGTATTATGTATTATATATTATATATATTGTTTTTAAATATATTAACTGACAAGGAAGAATAAAATGATGACATGATGAAACTTTCAGAAAAATGTATGGAACTAAAGATTACCATATAAAGAAAAATAAGCCACACTGAAAAACAGATAGTATATGTTTTCTCTCAAAATAGATGGGTCTATGCAATGGAGTGGAAGGAGTAAAATGATAGTGGCAACCAAGAGAGGAGTGGGAAATAAGATAATATATTGTACATATTCTTTCAAGCATTGAATTTATATGTATGTGATATATACTTATATGATATATATAGAGAAATACATATATATATATATACATATATATATGTGTGTGTGTGTGTGTGTGTGTGTGTGTGTGTGTGTGTGTCATAGATAGGTAGATAGATAGATAGACAGACAGACACACATATATGACAGAGACAATATCAAGGTCATAGAATGGGATATTTGGGAGGAACAAGGAAACAAGCTGGATGGGGGAACATTAGCAGGGGGCAATTGTGGAGAAAATGCACTGATGTATGTATATTAAATAATAGGACTTGATTATGACAATTCCATACATACATGTCAGTGAATTTTCTCCACAGTTGTCATGAGTAAAAAATAAGAAAAAGGAAAAAGAAACAAATCAGCATTGAGTATTTAAAGGTTTCCTGAACATTTCAGTTTTCTTGATATAAAACATACTCTGAAACACTCATTCCTGATGCTTATTTATAGAGTCCCATCTAGATCACCCAGGATCCTGTTTTCAATTATATTGCCCTGGACCAGATGAACTGGAAAAAGTATTCTCTAAGAACCTGAAGGAAACCTGAGCCAGAGCTGAGAAAAAAAAATGATATACTAAGGCTTTTAGAAACAAAGCTCAGTTGACATCAATGGTGATAACTGAACCCAAGGAGAGAACAGATAACATGGTAGACAGAAAGTGTTTTATGTCAAATATAAGGACTAGGGTCTGGGAACATGGTTCAGTGGGTAAAAGTGCTTATCTCCACTGTTCAAACAAACAGTGTAACTGAGAAACAGTGAGCTTTAGTTTCAATGAGAGACCCTGACTCAAGGAAATAAGATGAAAGAGTGATGGAGGACGACACTCTATAGTCTTCTTTAACCTCCACGGGCAGACACATTTTCACCCTCACCTGTATATGCAACACACCAACAATAAATAAGTAAAATGAGGTGTAAATTTAAGTCAACCAACAGCGAGGAACTATACTTTATTTGATGATGTCAGTGCTGCATTGTGAGACTGGAAAGGGTTAAATGACCATATAGTTATAAATTTTAAATAAGGTATGTATTTCCCTCAAAAATTTCCCAAGAAGACTTCTATACGTACTTTATATATGGATAGATAGCAATGCTTTGTGTTTATATTGACCTTATAGATTGTTACTTTATATTCCATTCTACCTTACTATCTAGTTCCTATTTCCAAGGAAAAATGAAATTTAATAAATAAGGAAGACACTGACGATCACGGATAATAACTGATAGATTGTCAAAGAGGTTACAAAAATAAGATACAGGCTTCAAAAGGTGTTCTGTTCATTCTAGGCTTGGCATAACTTAAGTGGATACAGGATCATGGATTATCAAAGATATAATTAGCTAAGATTTATTAAAACAGTAGTGATACTTGAAAATTGTAACACTAAGTAAATTACACACCAGTTTCCTTTTTTGTGAACTAGCTTTGTAAATAGTGCAATATAATTCAGATATACAAAAAATGAGTAATATTTTTTTAAGTTTTTTTTGTTTATTTTTATTTATTTGAGAGCGACAGACAGAGGCAGATAGCGAGAGAGAGAATGGGCACACCAGGTCCTCCAGCCACTGCAAACGAACTCCAGATGCGTGAGCCCCCCTGTGCATCTGGCTAATGTGGGTCCTGGGGAATTGAGCCTTAAACTGGGGTCCTTAGCCCTTACAGGCAAGCGCTTAAGCACTAAGCCATCTTTCCAGCCCAAGAAATGAGTAACATTTTTGTACTTCTTATTTCCTATGAAATTCCCATAGTTCCTAAGGACCTGAGTTCAATAATTACAATAGTGCTGTAATGGTCACCATTTTCAAAGAATGATTATTATAAAAATTCCACTTAGGTATGTTTCTAGTATCTTCAATGACTGTCTCCATCACCCTGGTGCAGGTTATTAGGCTTCCCATGGATGCTTCCCTTCTTATTATATGATTTTTATATTATTATGATATATATATATATATATGGAGAGAGGGAAAGTGTTCTGCATACATGCACACACATATGCACAGGACTACTGTTTAATAAACAGAAGGTAAAATGACAGGTTTTTGTCTTTATTTCATTTTTTTTTTTTTTGGTTTATTTAGTTTGGTTTTCTGAGACAGCATTTAACTATTTTAGTCTGGGATGGCCTGGAACTTTCTTTCTTTCTTTCTTTCTTTCTTTCTTTCTTTCTTTCTTTCTTTCTTTCTTTTTTTTTTTTAAACTTTTCCCTGGATGCTGAGATTAAAGGCATGCCCCTGCTTCACCTGGCTATAATTGCAGCTGTATTCAGGAGGGGGGGGGTGTCAAATTAACATTTTATCCTCAATTTAATTTTACAAACTGTGTCTTAAATCTCTTCACATGTCACATTACTGACTGGTGGGTCTTCAGATGTCATTGTTATTTTGTGACACTTAAAGGGGAAGTTTTAAGATAGAATGAGAGGGGTACCTATATGTTCAAGCTACTTGCCTCCATGCCCACACACACAGCCACATAATGGAAGCACTTATGTAGTTAAATGTTGGTGCCATTATCAGTCATAATGTTTTCCTTTGTTTTCTCCCTGGAAAAAGATGAAGCTCAGAAGGGAAGAAGAGGAAACAAAACAAAAACATATTCAAAGACAAAAAGCTGACAACCTCTAAAGCAAATTAAATGCTTGTATAATATTTGCTTTACCCCATATCTCATTATTATGATCTCTAACCCATTTTATTCAGTCATAAGGCAGTCTCCTGAGCTTATTTTTCTCATTATACAGTCTGAGAATGAGTATAATGTGCAGATGTGCCTATCTGATGTCAATAATTTAATTACTAAGAACCTTTTGTTTTGGTTTTGTTTTTCACTTTACTTTATTAAATAGAAACTTTTTATGAACACATCATATTTTGGTATCATCATTTCCCTCCTCCCTGCCCTCACAACACAGAGGACCCCTCCTCAATGGAATTGCTAGTATTCACCATGGGGTGTGGGCTATAAGTTTTATTAAGTGCAGCCATCAGTCATTGTTGGGGGTTGGCATGCCTCTGGATAGTCCCTCCCATCATGTGGCTCTTGCAATCTTTCTGCCACCTCTTCCGTAAAATTCCCTGATTTTTGGTAAGTGTGTTTTAAATCACCTCTCATGTTGTGCTCTTAGCTGCTTCTGGACTTCCACTTAGGTATGTTTTGAGTATCTTCAATGGCTGTCTCCATCACCCTGGTGCAGGTTATTAGGCTTCCCATGGATTCTTCCCTTCTTGCTAGTCACAGCAATTCCTCTGTGGTTCCACCTGGGCTCTGGCTTCTGTGAGAGGGGTGGTTCATCTCCTATCAGGGACTCAGCTATCTCTTCTTGTCTTGGTGGTAGATATTGGTTACCCTTGGTTTTTGCTGCTTTCTAAAAATAAGGCAAATTCTTCAATGAGAGTAAGGTGGTCTCCATAGGTTAAAGGGGATAAGCATTGTCACTTTAGAGAAATTCTGATGAGTATATCCTCTCTTTTGGTCAAAGACTAGTGGAAACTTCTCACTGGAGTCCATAATCATTGTCTCCATGGTATTCTCACTCGATTCCCAGGGCCAGTTACGTGTACTTTTCCACTGAGTGGTCCTCTTAGCCAATCAGAGAGTCATTGGTTACCCTCGGCTGGGTGCCCCTATTACAAAGAGGTGTATGTCTTGTGAGGTTGGTTGCATTCAAAGAGCAGTGTCCCTTTTCTGCTTACACTATTGTTGACCATATTCCCCCAAGGGCTCATGTAGCCCTTTCCAGCACTGTAAGGGCTAACCGTCTGGTAACTGGGATCCTGCCATCTTACTGGATTTTTTGATATTTTGCACTTGCAGCATGTGATATCTTCAGCAATAGGGTCTGACCTTACACCTTAGGTGAGTAATCAAGTGCTTTGATGGAACCTTTCTTGTTTTGAGGAACTGATAGATCTCTCTGATCAACAGCTCAATGTGCATTGTGACCAATTTCTGGTACTGGAATTTACATGCCAGAGCCAAATGTAGGGTTACACTCATCCTACCCTCTCAGGTGCCATTGTTAACAGATAGGCCCCTGATACTTCCATTGTGGGTAATATCTTTTAGTCTGCTATCCAGGAGTAAGTTTTTCTATGGCACCAAATCATTTTTATTAACTTCTGTATAATTCTCTGCTCCCATCCTTCCACTCTCCTACATGCAAACCCTTCCATTCCCATTATTTGTCCCTCAAGTGGGAAAAACAATCAAAATAGATTATATATATGTATGAAAATGTCAAGATAAATAAATAGTGGACCACTGATGGAGCAGGACACTCAAAGTTCTCTGGACACCATGGGTGACTGCAACCCACTGTACCATATTGACACATATACATGCACGGGCAATTTATACACCTTGCACACACATGCACACACACACACACACACACACACACACACACACACACACACACACACAAAGACAATGAAGAGGTACAAGTTAATATTTTATTACCCTGTGCCAACACTACAACCTCCTTTTATACCTTCGTTTGTTTTTTTTTTTCCTTGCTGGATAAGTTCTGAGACTCTTTGATGAAATTAAATATATCAGTTAGTATGTTTTATTTTGATGAAAACACTTCACAGTGATCATTTTGCTTTGTACTTTTATCTGCAAGGCACTTTTTATTGATTACTATTAAGTATACCATGGTGTCCTCTTTCCTCTCAGCATGCTAAGGTCCTACCTTTTCTACTTATTATGATAAAGTTCCTGAATAGGATCTTAGGTTTTATTCATACATAATGTATAAATTTTCTGTATTAAGAGTTGTTTTTGAACATTTCTACTAGATAATACGCTTTCTTCACCTTTATTCCTGAAATATAGCTGCTATAAAAGACAAGGGTCATTTTGAACATTCTTAGTAATGTCTTATTTTCACAACATAAAACATACCCCTACTGCTTAGTAAATGTTACTACTAAATCCCACAACAAACATATGTGGTGTGTCTAATGCTCTCACTTTTAAAAATGAGAAAAGCATGGCTTAGCGTGTATAATGCTATCAATTTTAAAAATGATGAAATCTACTATTTACAAATGACAACACTGGGACTTATACACAGCTCTAATCTTCAGAACACCTGCTGGAACATCATGCTTCTGTTTCTTTAATGAAAATTTCCATTACAGATTATAATCCTTGGAAAGAGCTTTCTATTTGAAGCAATTTGTGTGAATTTTTTTATAGTGTAAAATGGACTTGGTAAGTCAGTTGATGGGCAGAAACAAGCAAAGTATTTTAAGGAACAAGTACAAAGACACTTATCTCAGTACACAAAAGGATAGTGATGCTATAAAGCTGAGGTATGTCTGGATGAATGGTGAAGATTTGTAGGTTCTCTGATTGATAAAGATGTGAACAGAGATTTTGGGCAAATTCCATATGTCTCTTGGTAATTAGAATTATGTGACTTTAGGAATTTTACATGATTTTTTGTAAGGCAGTAAATATACGATTGCATTCTGATCATTTTAGAAGAATTTTCAAAATTAAAGCATGTGGCTGAATTGCCAAGTCTCGCTGCAAGGATGTACTACAAAGAACAGTTGTGACCTGAGGATATCACACCTATCACTAAAGTATGCTGCAAAGAGACAGGAAAAGGAGAACATAACTGCACAACTGAGGAACTTAAAACCAAGTTGAAAAGACAAATAAATGTTAAAATAAATCTATGTATTTTAATTGCATGGCTTGGTATTATATGAATAAAAAAGATAGATCTTTTAGGATTATTACAAGAAATTGAAGCAATTATAATGAAATTTAAAGAACATTATAGCATGTCCAAAATTAAATTAGAGCAGTTATACAATTAACTATAGAGAAAACATTTTAAAAATTTCCACATATTTTAATATTTTTCTTCTATATTCCAGCAGATAATTTTCCTTCTAGAGAAAAAAATAACAATAGAAAACATGAGTACATCAGAGTTCCAGAATAGTTCAGCCTAAATAGCATAACATATATGTGTGGCTTATTTTAATTAACAGATAAATTATTTTCTTACCACCACTGATAAGATTATAAAATGATGGCACAAATGTCTCAAGTTTGACACACAAGTATTAAAATAAAAGAAACTCAAGGGAGACCCACCTCCATTTCTCTTTTATTTAAACATATGTGTTTTCCTCAAAGTTTCAATGGTAACAAATGTTTAAACAGCTGCTTTTTGTCACATTGTTTATTAGGCTACACACAAAAAAAAAAGAAGTTGTGAATCGATATGGAAGAAGTAGGCGCTGGGAGGCAACTCGGTAAGTAATGTGCTCTCTTGAGAACCTAAGTTTGATCCTCAGAACCCACAAGATAAAATGGTGGTTGTGGTGCAGCATCCTTGTAATCCTAGCACTGGGGAGGCAACAGAGAGCAGAATCCCCGAGCTTACAGGTCAGTGACCCTAGCTTACTTAGTGAGTTCCAGGCCAGTGAGAGAACCTGTCTCACAACAGTAGATTGCACCTGAGGAATGAGAGAGGAAGTTTTTCCTCTCACCTCCACATGTGAACACAGAGAAAGTGGGAGGAGCACACAAATAAATGGACAATCATGGATGAAGCCAGGATCCTCACATTGCTCCTTAACCTTCTTGGTAACGATGATCCACAAAGAGACCCCACCCCAGTCCGTCCATAGTATAGATGTGATGTGCAACAGCTCTAGCAACCTGCCCACATCTAAATAATTTTAAATAAAATTATTAGGCAGATTGCTAAAAACACCATATGCTGCTGCCGGAGAGCAGAGATCCAGCAGGAATCTGGAAGAGAGCCAGACAGTCTCCCTAGTGCTCCCGCAAGAAAGTGCTACAGGATCTACTGGGGGAAAGTGGCCGAACAACAGTGTGAACAATCAGAGGTCCAAGGTACTCAAATAGCCTGACAAGATGTACAAACCAGTGCAATGGTGGTGCAAAACCTTGTTGGGTAACCAATAGCTTTCTGATTGACTTAGAGGTCCATTCAGTAGAAAAGAGCCCATATCTGGAACTAGGAACGAGTTTAGAATCCTATGGAGGCAAAGATCATGCTCTCCAAAAACAAACTTCCACTACTCTTTCACTAAAAGAGCGGCTTCTTCCATCAACTTCTCCCTAAATAATAATGTTTTTCCCACTTAGCCTAAGTTGATTTCACTCTCCTTTGGAGAATCTGTTTTTCTTTTTCAGAAGGTAATGAGACCTGATGAAATAAACAAACCCTTGAACTTCAGCCAATGCTCAGCTGAACCCACAGAGGAATTAGAGATGAGGAAGAGTGCTGCTTCCATGGTGTCAAAGTGAAGGAGACAGACACGGAGGATATGCAACACATACCACAACATACCCAGAGGCTCCTAAGAGTTCATCACTGAAGTAAGCTTAAAACACACCTACCGGGCTGGAGAGATGGCTTAGTGGTTAAGCGCTTGCCTGTGAAGCCTAAGGACCCCGGCTCGAGGCTCAGTTCCCCAGGTCCTACGTTAGCCAGATGCACAAGGGGGCGCACGCGTCTGGAGTTCGTTTGCAGAGGCTGGAAGCCCTGGCGCGCCTATTCTCTCTCTCTCCCTCTATCTGTCTTTCTCCCTGTGTCTGTCGCTCTCAAATAAATAAAAAAAATGAACAACAACAACAAAAAAATATTTAAAAAAAAAAAACACACCTACCAAGGCTCAGGGAATTTTGTGGAAGAGGAGAGGAAAGATTGTAAGAGCCATGGGTCAGAAGGGCTTACACAGGGTAATTGCATCTGCCAATATCTGACTACTGCTCTCCCAAGGCATATCTCACCATCCCATGGGAAATACAAGCAATACCACTGAGTAGGACCCCCAGCAGATTGGGAACAGGGAGGAGGGAAAGGATGGTACCAACATATGATGTAGCCATACTAAATATGCCCATAACAATAAAAAAGAAAAACATAATTATAACAGCATGCTGGCTATTTTTTCACATCAACCAAAGCTCTTTAATGTGCACCAAAGCAGTAAGACTTTTTTCCATATGATTATATGTTCTATTTTGTCATAAGAACTAATTTTCAGTAAATTAAATATAAAATATTACTGTTACATTTTATTTATCATTCAAATGTTAGAGATTCTACTAAAATAGCTTTTTAAAAATATATTTCATTTTTTATTTGAGAGTGAGAAAGAGAGAGACAAAGAGAATGGGCACACCAGGGTCTCCAGCCACTGCAAATGAACTCCAGATGAATGTGCTCCCTAGTGCATCTGGCTTACGTGTGTCCTGGAGAGATGAATCAGGATCCTTTGGCTTTGTAGGCAAATGCCCTAACTGCTAAGCCTTCTCTCCAGCCCCCAAATAACTTTTTCTTTAAGATAATCATGGATAATCATTTTCTTTGACAAGAGCTATTATGACAGAATAAAACGGAGAGAAAATGTATATTTATTATTTTGGCACATACTTATATACATGCAGAGAAAACTGGAGACCATTAATCTATTTCTATAACAGGCTTTGGTTGGGTCATGAGATTTGGAAGATGCCATATCTTATACTGTTTTCTTATTCTAAAAGTCAAATTATTCATGTGATACAATACAGAAATATACAAATTCAAAGGAAAACTGTATTATGCCACCAACATAGAGAATTCTATCAACATTATTTATTTATTTTCTAATTGTTTATTTGACATAAAGAGAGAGAGAATGAGGAAAAGAGAGAGAAAGAGAAAGAGAATGGGTGCACCAGGGCCTCTAGCCACTGCAAATGAACTCTAGACACATGAACCACTTTGTACATCTGGCTTATGTGGGTACTGGAGAATTGAAGCTGGATCCTTACGCTTCACAGGCAAGTGCCTTAGCTCCTAAGACACCCCTCCAGTCCATTTACAAACAATTTCTGTAAAAAAAAAAAAAAAATCAAGAACAACACAAGTCAGCATCCTTAATTAAGTAGCTTTTGGGGGCAGTCACCTGGTTGAGGTAAAATCAAAGTAACTTTCTGACAAGTTAATGAATCATTTTCAGTGTGGTTCACACAATGTACCATAATGTTCTTATGTCAAATTTGCCTTATTTAGGAAATAAATATTTTTAAAATTCACAATATGTTCTATGAACAAAAGAATAATTACATAAGGTAAATATTTATTAGTCAATGGAAGAATCAATCAGATTTACACTGAAGTTGAGATCAGAAGTTCCCTCTGATCTTTATATAGATCATGTTCTTGTTCATATCTGATATGGGATATCACCTGCCATGTGCATTTTGGTTATCAGATAAAATGTTTAGAGAGGAAGTCTAGAACCACCAAAACAGATTGCATCTTCATAACCTATATTCTTAAAACAAAGTTTAAAAAATAAACATAATTATATATTTCTGTGAAAGACAGCACTTTGCATAAAAAGAAAACATGGTATGCCATAGATATGCTTGTACTTTTTATATAAAAGTCAAACTATTAGGACTCAGTGTTAAAAGTGCTTCCTTTCCAATACTAATAACTGGAGTTCAGATTCCCCAGAAACTATGAAAATCTGTATGCATACTGTGCATCTGTAATTCCACTGCACCTATTCTGACAAGAGGGACAGAGACAGGAGAATTCCTGGATTCTCATGGCTTCCTTGCAAGCTAGCCTGGTAAATGCTGGTGAATGAGAGAGTCTGTACTTCAAAATCAAGGTGGAAGTTGAGGACTAACCTTCGATTTTGTTCCCTGACTTCTCCATATACACTGTTAACACATACATGCATGCCTTCCTTCATACACAGACATACAGAGTCACATACAGAATATGTTTTACAAAGACCAGATGGGGCTGGGAAGATACCTTAGTCTTTTAATCACTTGCCATGTAAGCATGAAGACTGGAGTTTTGATCCCCATCACCCATATAAAAGTTAAGGATTATAGTACACACTTGTAATCCCAGGCTGAGGAGAGAAAAATCAGAGGATCCCAGAGCATGCTATCTAGCTAGTCTAGGCAAATTGGCAATCTCTATGTTCAATGGCAGACACTGTCTTCAAAATCAAGGTGGAGACCAGCTGTGGAAGACATGTGCTGAGTCTCATGGCCTCTGTATGCCAATACACATGTACAGCACACACATGCAGAAAAGGAAAATAAATAAAAATTTCCCTTTTACATAGCCATTATAGAGTACCTAGATGAATGCATGATGTGATCCACTCCCACTCTCCTTTATAATGCTAAATGGACGCGTTAGAACTAGGAAGTAGTAGTACTTTTTATTTGCCGTGCAGTCCTGAAGGGCCTTGAATGCAAATGCTCCTCTTGTCTCTACCTCCCAAGGGCTAGCACTACAGACATACATACACATGCCATTTTATGTGGTGCAGAGTACAGTGCATGTTAGGCAAGCACTTTACTAACTGAGCTACACCATTCCCAACAAGTATTTTAAGTTCCCTCACTATTCCTGTGTTTATTTCAAGTTTATTTGCTGATAGGGGTAAGTACTAAGGTCTGATGCTTGTAATTCTTCTCATGGTTTTCAGCATGAGTTAATAGTTGAAAGATACTCTATACATCAGGGAAAAGATTGTTCTGTGTGAAATATTCTTTAATTTGATCACAACAACTTCATTGCTTTTTTATGAAGCACACACCAAGTGGAAGCCATGGTATATATTGGCATTGTTTAGAACCTCCTCAGATGATGACTTCCTGTCCATACAGAAGCCTCTTCCCTGAACCACAGCAGATGTCAAATACATGCCTCTGACTACCCTTCTAGCTAGGAGTGCTCCCTGTGGAAAGAAGGCATAAAGAAGAAATCCTTATGTAATGGTGTGTAGTGAACATTGATAGTTTTAGAATCAGCTTGAGCACTTACTTGCTGTGAAGTAACAGACACTTCTTACCTGAGCAGAGTCTATGCTGGTGTCTCAATTAAAAGCTATCACCTGTAGTCAGAAGAAAGAAATATACAATTGAGCACATAGAGTTGTTTGTGATATGATGTGATGTGTGTGTGTGTGTGTGTGTGTGTGTGTGTGTGTGTGTGTGTGCATGTATGTGTATGTGCACACCACATGGATGCAGATGTGCCCATGCATCATCTGTAGCGCCCTAAGCCAACATCACTGCCCATCCTACTTGTGAAAAATTCTTACTGGTCCCAGAACTTGTTGTTTTAAATAAGGTCTGGGAAATTTTGGGGGGTGGGGAGTCTCTTCCCCTAAGAGATAGATGTTACAGAAACACGTAGCCACATCCTGCTATTTATGTAGGTCCCAGTGATCAAACTCCAGCCGTCTCTCTGACCTCAGGCCCTCATGCATCCACAGGAAGTCCTTTTAACTTCTGAGCCATCACTCCTGTCAATGCACAAATATACTCTTATTCTTTGTCCTAAAGTAAGTATGAGGAGATAATCCAGAGCTGGTATGGAAGCTACAAAAAGTGACATGAAACCTGGATCCTCATAATCACTGACCTCTTTTCTTCAACAGGTGGCTTCGATCTTTAGTGCCACCACAGTTACCTGGGGGATGAGCTATCAAGCTCTCACTCCAGTCAGGAGGCTAATAACATCTGCATTGGCACAGGAGAGGGCAGAAAGGCGTTCACCAAACACCTACCATCTTCTTGGAGAGCTGTTGTAATGGTCCCACCCAGCCTATCCTTTTTACTGGCCTGGTAGCAACAGAAGCCAGATTTATCACAATTGTCATTGTTCTTCTAAATGTACTGCTTCCTATAAAACAAGAAGGTTACAGTGTTTCTGATTATTTTTATTTTTATTTATTTATTCAGTTAGTTAGTTTTGGTTTTTCGAGGTAGGATCTCACTCTAGCCCAGGCTGACCTGGAGTTCACTATGGAGTCCCAGGGAGGCCTCAAACTCACAGTAATCCTTTTACCTCTGCCTCCAGAGTGCTGGGATTAAAGGCATGTGCCACCACACCCAGCTTTGTTTGTTTATTTTGATGTGCTTGGTTTTCATAATCACCCAATAAATACTTGACTAGTGGATGTTCACTTCTAACTGAACATAGTCCCATCTTAGCAACTGACTCTTTTCCCCTGAAATTGGCACCTTCTGCACGCTTGTGCATTACAGCAAGTGACAAAGTTCCATTCCTCGGGTGTGTGTTTGTACTGATTCCTGTTTTCATTTCCGTCTCTAAAGAGGTGAATAGAATGATAATTCAACTTTGCAATATCTTTCCCATGTGTCAGATTCCGTGTCTCTTATTGCCAACTTCCTGTCTAAACAATTCCATTCACCTAGCTATCTCCGACAGCTTGGGTGCCCCCCTTGTTTCATTTCATACAATTCCCTCTTCATACAACTGCCAGTAAGCATTTTCAAGGGTAAATTGAATTCTTTCCCATCCTCAATAATTTGGAAATCTTCCATGGGCTGAGGAGATGGTTGAGTGAGTGAAATCACTTGCCATGCCCATGTGAGCATCAAAACTCATCTCCTTGGAGCCCACATAAAGCTGCACACTATAGTGAACATCTGTAATTTCAGCCTGCCTCTGGTAAAATGGGAGATTGGACAATTCCAACAAGCTTGTGTGCCAACCAGTATGGAGTAAAATGTAATGAGCAACAAAAGACATGGTCTCAAAGCAAGATGGAGCAATGGACCAATACTCAAGGTTGACTGCAAGCCTTCACATGAATACTATGGCATGTATGTAAACATTCACCACCCTCCCCACACACCCATTAGAAAAAGAACTGAAAAAGAAAAGAAAATTGTGTATATAAACCATTCTGTATTATAATATTTTTAAAAATGTGTTCTTTGTTTCTTGGATTTTAAAAATACTTTATTTATTCTTTTATTTGTGTGTGTGTGAAGAGAGAGAGAGAGGGAGAGAGAGAGAGAGAGAGAATGTGCATTTCAGAGACTCTAGTCACTGCAAATGAACTCCAGATACATTTTCCAGCATGTGCATCTGGCTTAAATGGGTTTTGCGGAGTCAAATGTGGGTCTTTTGACTTCTTAGGCAAGCACCTTAACTGCTAAGCCATCTGGCTAGCCCCATATTATAATATTTTGAAATTAATTCTTTTAAATGGCTGAGTAGTATTCCATTATATAAACATATAATATTTTACTTATCCATCTATGAATAGATATTTGAGCTATTTTCATTTTGAGCTATTATGACTAGAGTTACTATTACATTTTGATATCACATGCTAAATACAAGAATCTACAAACAAAAGGCTACATAGTGAGAGTAAGATTGCATGTCAAGGAAATATCCAGAACAAGCAAATCTAGGGACAGAAAGCAGATGCAGGTGTCAGAGTACACACAGGAGGTGTAAGGCAGAGGACTGCTTGATGGACCTAGATCCAAAAAGTTTAAGAAAAATTGGCTGGAGTTCTTCTATGAGGGTTTGATAAAATTCAGCTGAGAATCCATCCTAGACTTATCTTTGGGAGAGGTTTTTGATTACCCTTTCAATCTCCATAGATGTGATATGTTTGTTTAGGAGTTTAATATGCTCTGAGTTTAGTTTTGGAAGGTGGTATGTGTCTAGAAATTCATCTATTTCTTCTAGATTATTCAATTTTGTGGAGCAGAATTTTTGAAATATGCCCTTATAATTCTTCCAATTTCATTGATGTCTGTTGTGATCTTTCCTTTTTCATTTCTCATTTGTTAATTTGAGACTTCTTTTCTCTTGCTTGATCAAATTGGCCAGGGATTTGTCAGTCTTGTTTATTTTTTCAAAGTACCAGTTTTTCATTTCATTGATTTTTAAAAATTGTTTTCTTAGTTTCCAAATCCTTAATTTCTGCTCTAATCTTGACTATTTCTTTCCATCTGGAGCTCTTTGGGTTGGATTTTCTTTGTTTTTCAAGTGCCTTTAGGTGGACAGTCAGATGTTAATATAGCAACACCCACTTTTCTATTTCATTTGCTTGGAATAATATTTTCCAACATTTCACTTTGAGAAGATGCCTAACTTTACTGGTTAGGTGGGTTTCTTGAAGATAGCAGATTACAAGTGTCAGGTTTCTTCATCTACCCTGATAACCTATGTCTTTTGATGAGTGAGTTAAGACCATTAATATTTAAGGTTATTACTGTGAGATTTGAATTAATCCCTGCCATGATGAGGTGTTTTATGGGGTCTGTTGCTTTCTTGTGTTTTGTACTATTTTGAATCTGGTCTATTTTGGTTATTGTGATCTTATTGGCTCTTGAGATTGGTTGTTTGACTGTTCTATGTCGAGTATCCCCTCAAGTATTCTATGTACATTTGGCTTTGTGTTCATAGAATTATAGAGTTGACTCTGTTTCATGGAACATTTTTCTTTCACCATCTATTATGAGGTATACTTTTGCTGGGTAGAGTAGCTTGGGTTGGAAGCCATAGTTTTCTAGACTTTGAAGCATTCCATTCCAGGGTTTCCATTGAAAAATATGATATAATTCTGATGAGATTGACTTTGTACATTGTGAGTCATTTCTCTCTTGGTGCTTTTAACACTCTCTCTTAGTTTTCATTAATTTTTTTAACTATGATGTTTCATGGAGGGTTTCTTCATTGGTCCTGTCTGTTTGGTGTTCTGTGGACTTCTTGTATTTGTATGGACCTCTCTTTTGAGAGCTTTGGAAATTTTTCTTCAATAATATTTTTGAATATTGTCTGTATGCCTCTGGCCTAGATTTCCTCTCCTTCTGGTATACCCATGAACCAGATGTTTGGTCATTTTAAGGTGTGGCACAGTTTCCTCATATTCTGTCCAATTTCTTCTGTCTTGTATTTTAGATCACAGGTTCTGCCTTCCACATGAGTAACTGTTGATGAGGAGTTCTAGAGAGGTTTTTATAATTTTATTTGACTTTTGTTTTCTATTTTGTTATTTTGCAGTGTGTCCATCTCTTTTTTGAGGTACAATTTCAATTCAACTTCTGAGTTTATTGATGCTTCCTGGAATTCATTCTTGCATTTGATCAAGTCTTCTTTAAGTTTAATCAACTGGTCATTGAGGTTTTCCATTGGAGGGTTCAAACATTTTCTTCAGTTAATTTAAGCCTGCTGTTAAAAGCTGAATGCTCTTGGAGATGATTCTGTTCAATTTCATTGATATGTATGTTGGTTTTTTGATGGTTTGCTTCCAGTTCAGTGATTTTTTTTTTTTTAATCAGGGTCTCATTGGTTGTTGTGTTTGCATTTTGGGAATGGATTTCTGTTGACTTCTCTATGATTTTATTGGAGGCTTCCATTGTAGGACTAGGAATACTTGATGGAGATCTCAGTTTTCTGACTTTTGTTGGCTTTTTTTTTCCCCTTGTTGTCAACCCATGTTATAAAGACCCTTTATTTTATTAAGGAGGAAGCAAGCTTTTCTCCTTTGGCCCACACACTCTTTGACTCAGATGAACAAGGATGTTGGTACCCAGGGTCCAGTCAGGATACCAGAGTGAAAGACCTAATTCCACAGCTTACACAGGGACCAAACCTCTCCAAGAAAAAGCACAATGTAACCTACCAATATCATGGGACTGGGAGGGGTCAGTGAACCGGGTTCTAGCCTACTCACCTCACACCACAGTGCCCATCTGCACACTGTCTGCTCAGAGAACCTAGACCAGGGACCTGGGAGGAATCGGGAAACAAGGGTCTGGCCTACTCATTCCACACCATGGCATCCACCAGCACACGGACTGATGTAAGGAAACCAAACAATGGAGGGGAGCCAGGAGACAGTAGTCTAGCCTACACACTCCATACCATTGTCTCCTCCTGCACACTGTCTGTGCATGGAACCCAGTTTAGGGTGCTGGGAGGAGCCAGGAAATGGATCTGACCTATTCATTCCACACCACCAGGCCTGCACTCTGTCCATCAGAGTAGTATTTTATTTTTAATTTTATTTTGGGAACTAAAACTTTGTGATAACAGCATTGATTTGTGATTGCCCTAAATTCTGCTGAATTATGCACTTTAAGATCAATTTTTACAGAGCTAGGGAAGAAGCCCACCATGTAAAATGTTTTCCATATAAGTATGAGGAGCTGAATTTCTATCTTCAGAACCCCCATAAAATGATGGGCATAGTGGTTTTCACCTATAATCCTTATGGTGAGGACTTGAAGACAAGGGATTCATCAAGCTTGCTGGCCAGCTAGTGTTGCCAAATGAGTAATACATCAGTAGTATTGGCAAGGAAGATAGAGTGCCACTTGGTAAGAAGGAAAGCAGGGAAGGTTAAGAGGAGAAGTTACTTGACAGGTGAGTGGAGTAGTATGGTGTGAAAGGGTCTTTGGGGAACATAATAAGGGTGACTAGGAGTGGGAAGATATACAAAATTCATGACAGTATGAATTAGCACCATATAAACTTTCCTTTTATTGGCTAATTGAAAGAAATAACACTTCCTAAGAGAGAGGAGAATAGTTTTGGCAGAAGTTCATTGTAGCAAGATAAGAAAGTTTCGTCCTCAAACCATAAGGTAGGAAGGAGTACTGCAAGGCATTTCTACCCCTACAGAGACTGACTGATGCATTCATCACCCACAGTGAATTCAGATATCCCACTGACAGCAGAATGAGGACAGGAAAGAGAGACCAGATGAGAATAAGCTACAACATTTTAAAAATAAATAAATAAAAATAAAAGAGTTAGAATAGTCTAGAAGAAGAAAAGGATCATGAAGAAGGGAAAGAAAGAGGGACAAAGGAAATCAAAATGAATCTGTGCTATCTTTAAAGGATTCTCTGAGGTTTATATTTCCATTCCTCCTTGCTACTGCTTACTTCTGCAGATAATTGTTAAAGATAACTCTGAAAAAATATATAATATTACACTGTCAGCAAGTGTGGTCATTGAAAAGTTAACTCTTGCTGCATGTGTGTCAGCGGTGCTACTGATTTTCTGAAGCAGACAAGCAGTAAGGAGAAGCTATGCAACTTAATGTTTCACTGAAATAAAGGCTAATCATGATTGCCTGTAAAGTTGTTCTCTGGAAAGTTGTTCTGTAAAACAAATGTTACTGATTTTAATTAGAGCACATGTATGCACAATTTCACATTTAATGCTAAAATGGGAAATTAAAGAATCCAGTTTCATTGGTCGTAAGCCAATTGAGAATGAAATACCTCCCCATATGTTGGAGTTTAAGTAATAACAACAGCTTTAACACTTTGTCTTTCAATTTAAAGATAGGCATCTTTTCCTTACATTTTTTGGAAGAGTCTGTGAAGAAGTTATCTCGGCTATATGGCCCCCTCTCACTTCTATCCTGACCAGAATGATATTATGAAAGCAGCACTTTGAAAGGGTCAAACAATAGAGCAGGAGAGAAATGAATGTGTGTATCAAAAGTTTTCTTTGTAAAGATGTTTCAAGTACCTTCAGTTTCTCAATGACTATTTCCTTTTCTCTAACCGACAATATCTTCACCATAAATCTTTTTTCTCTTGGATAAACTCTGTAGAAATCACTCTTATTTAACCCAGAAAAGAGTAGTTACCTGGGAGACCTCTTTGTATTCCAATGAAATAAAATGGAATAGAAATGCAATTAAATGAAGCTGAGAATTGCAGTGTTCATACTTCTTTACATGTGATATATGTTTTATTAAGAACCCAAAGAGCAGAGGTGGGACAAATGCTCCATTTGTAAGCATGAGGATTTGGATTTGATCCATGGGGCCATGAACATATGCTGAGCTCCAGGTTTAGTGAGAGCCTGGTCTCAAAAATAAAGGTGAAGAGTGGATTGAGGTAGCAAGTGATTGAGGGGCAGTGATTGAGGAAGAAACCCAACACTGACCTCTCTAAATTTATGCGTGCTCACACCCACTTACTTGCATGTACACACATATTTGTATATGCATACATATGCACACATACATCACACACATAAACACATAACAAAGACCCTTTGAGTACTTGCACTTCTCACTAATTATCTTCTCATCTCTAATACACAATTCACTCACTATAAATATCTTTCTCTTAGGTAGCCTGTTGCAGAGATTACTCCTGCTTTATTAGAATGGAATGGTTTACCAGGAAGACCTACATATATCCTAATGAAATAAAATTGAATAGAAATATAATATTGTATCTATACATTCAAACAATCAGAGCCACTATGTTGTATAGTACACATGAGGTGAACCACCCTATTAAGAAACAAAAGACAAACAAAGCCCCTCCTTACCAAAATATATTTAATTCCTATTACATTGCATGTATGAGAAAATACACACATCCCATCAAATTGCTAGTTAGGTTTCTGTATTCTTCAATAGAATCAGATTTTTTTTTATTTTTTTTATTTTTCGAGGTAGGGTCTCACTCAGGCCCAGGCTGATCTAGAATTCACTATATAGTCTCAGGGTGGCCTTGAACTCATGGTGATCCTTCTACCTCTGTCTCCTGAGTGCTGGGGCTAAAGGCATGCACCACCACACCCAGCAGAATCAGATATTCTATGAAGCAAAGAACTCTTATTTGATTGGCCAAGGTTGGGCCAGAGATGGTCAAGAACACTGTAAGTGGAGCATGGAGTTGAGAGATTACATTTTATTTTTCTCCAGTAGAAACTGAGCATAGAACAGTATTGTGAGTAATCTTCCTCAAAATATTGTGGAATAGGATGATAGGTAAATCATTAAATAATGAAAATACTTATTAAATTGGAAATGAAACTGACATTGCAAACCATTCATCAAGTAGTCACCCAGCCCATAAAAGGGATCCATCTTGAACAGATATGTGTCAAAGCAACACTGATACATATTTAAGTGCAATGTAGAAGTCTAAAAAATATTGTTTTTCCGAGTTTTCATTGTTGGGAGAAGCTGTGAAATATTTTTAAAACTAAAACTGTGAAAACAATTTTAAAAAGAAAACAAAAAAATGAAGTATGTTAAAAAAAAAAAAAACTAGGGTCTGGGGTGGCTCAACTAGCTGTCACTACAAGACCTGAGCTCCACCCCAGCACCCATGTTAAAAGAAACAAACAGATATGACCATGCTCCCCAGTAATCCTAGAGCCGAGGGGAACAGAGAGAGGAGGGTGTCTGTGGAAACTTTGTCAGCTGCTCTAATTAATAACAATACTAAAAAAATAACAGGAAGCCCCAGGTTCAGTGAAATATTTTTGTCTCAAAGAAATAAGAACAATATGGAAGTGGAAAAGAAGAAATCTGACATCTTCCTCTGGCGGCTGCACATGAATATGTGCATCTGTACACATATGTACATCACACACACACACACACACACACACACACACACAGTTGATGCCTCCCTTAAATCTCTGTTCTGTTCTCTTTTATAGGGGCGCTGTCAATGACCACAGAATTAGTTACCACTAAGGGAGAATGCTACACTACATCTCACATGTATGAAGACAAGACACCAGGAGTGTTACAGCAGTGTTGAAGAAAATAAATGAATTAATTGGAGGCCCTGGAGTACATATGGACAACCCATAAACTTGTCATCCCAGAGCAGGATGAGCAGGACTATGAGAACAGACCCTGGAAGCATATTCTTTTTTAAAAATTTTTTTTGGTATTTTTATTTATTGAGAGTGACAGACAGCCAGAGAAAGAGGTAGAGAGAGAGGGAATGGGTGCACCAGGGCTTCCAGCCACTGCAAATGAATTCCAGATGCGTGCGCCCCCTTGTGCATCTGGCTAACGTGGGTCCTGGGAAATCGACCCTCGAACCAGGGTCCTTAGGTTTCACAGTCAAGCGCTTAACCACTAAGCCATCTCTCCAGCCCGGGGAGACATATTCTTATCGGTACCACTTCCAGTAGGACTTTGCCACCATCATATCCCTGCACCTGAGATGGGACATTTTTGTTGTTGTTGTTAGTTGTGAAAACCGAAATGAACCTGCAGAGGTAAATTCTCAAACTGGAAAATGGGTCAAATGATTGCACCATTTTCCTCCTCCTTATCAAATATCTGCCTTTGTTTACAAATTTTCCCACACAATGACTTCCATAGGTTTCAGTTGTACCTTAGACTGTGTGGCGCTTGGGAGCTATGAATCGCCTTGGCTAGAATACAGTGCCCAAATAAGTGTTTGTTTGGGGGCAGATGTGGTTAACATATGCAATTAACTGAGTGAGGAGGGAAAACCAGAAGATGGGATTGCAGATGGTACTAAATATATGTGGATGCCATCTGGCAGTTGAAAGCTTTCACAGCATACATGGCTGTTTAAGTGGCTCAGAAAGAAATGGATAGAGTATTCATGCTTATGGTTTAGAGACAGGCAAGCATATCTGAGCACCACAGGACACCATTTGGTTGGGCAGTAAACAGTTACCCACATAATGCACCTAGCAATGTTGTGGCATCCAGGGACTTGCAACTGCATCAAGCATATGCACACAATGGAATAAAATTCTTCCCCTCTAATAATCATTAGTGGCACCCCTTTTGTCACCAGTTTCCATGCAAATAAATATATTCTTAGATAAATCAATGAGAGAGAGCAAAGAGCCATCTATTCTGACCTGGTATTCAGTACGTGCATACTGTGTCCCCTAAGGGAACTTTTAAGGAGAATCCCCTATTATCTTTTTATGTCTATGTGTATGTATCATTAAATTCAGATGCATCAAGTGAAGGGACAGGCAAAATAAAACAAAACAAAAGCTTGTATCTATCTGTACAACAAAGTAGAGAGCCACCCAAATTATCTGTCTTGGCAACTGACTCCTTCTCTTGGACTCCTTAGAATTCCTGGGCAGCAACCTGGAGCCCTTGGACGCTTTCTCAAGCAGGCCACTACTACTTGGCAGTGTATTCAAATCTGTGCTATCTCTGCGCTCTTAATAAAGTCACTGCTTTACTTTACTTTTTGATTACATCTTTCCCAATTCTTTGAAGAAGGTGCCAAGATCCCACAAAATCTCCAACAGAGACCACTGGGCTGTTAACCATGATTATATTGGATGTTGCCATCTTGGAGCACACATATTTGAGAAACTATGAAAACAGACAATGGGAATAAGAAACATAATTTCTTTAGCAAATACCATGAAGATCCAAAGACTTGTGTCTATTTCTCTACTGACACCAGACAGCCTTGGTGACTACTTAAGCCCTGGAATAAGAAAGATTGATTTCTTTTGATTTACTATTTTTGCTTAAAACCATTTTAGAAATTCTATTTCAGTTTTCCACTTGATTTCTAGTATAACTATATGAATAAATACAAAAATCTTGATTTTTTTTTATCAACTATGTTACTCTGTAAGATAATTAAGATAAAGTTTTGTAGTATTTATTCCTACTTACATGTCTGATTACTTTCATCAGTTTTGTAACTTTTCATTCATATATATGTAATATATATGACATGCACATATATATTATATAAGCATTCATATGTGTGATACATACAAATATATAATTTTATTTTAATTATATGGCTAATGGTATTTTTATTTCAATTTCTATTTGTTGATTGTAAGAATATAAAAAGGCAAATGACTTTTTCTATTTTATTAATTTTCTTTTACGTGCACTTCTTTAGCTTTCTAATTCATCCATGTTAACTCCAATAAAGTTTACTTTTATCCTTTATGATTTATACAGAGGAAATGGTGTTATCCTGTAATAGAGATGATTTTGTGTCTTCCTTAATAATGTTAATTAGTTATATTTTCTTTTCAAAATCCTGAATGGAGGTGATGAATAGCAACATCCTTTCATGTTCTAGATTTAAGAAGAGAGTGTTGTCCAGTGAGCAGTCACTGAGTTTGGTGTTGTATGAAGGTTTTCAGTAGTTGCTCTTTGTTGACTTGAGAAAGTTGTTTTCAATTTTCACTTTTCTGAGAAGCTTTCTTTTTTTTTTTTCCTTTTGAGACAAAGCCCCACACTTTATCACAGACTATCCTGGAATGAACTGTGTAGAACAACCTGACCTGAAACTTGTGGAAATCCTCTCGCCTTGCTTTCTTGGAGCCGGAATTACAGACATGTGCCATCATGCCCTCTCGTTTGTTTTAAATATGAGTGGTATTTTGGTTTTTTTTTTCTATTTTTTGCATAAAAATATATGTACAGTTATTTTATCCTAAGATTATTAACATAATGAGTTATTCAAACTCATTTTTTATTAGACTGCCTGCTGGAATAAATACTAAGTGTTTTTTGTTAAGCAAGCATTTTTATTCATTATTAGGGCTAACTTGCTTTTATTTTGCTGAGATTTTTCATATTTTATTTCTGAAAGATATTTGCTTATTGATTTATAGTTTTCTTTCTTGGAATGCCTTTGTTTCATTTTAGTTACAGGATAATGCTGATCACATAGAATGAGTTCAGAAATACTCTCTCTGCTTATATATTCTGCTACAGAATTAATGTCATGCCACACATAAATGCTTTTTATTGTTGTTTGTTTTTGCTAGTGTGTGTGTGTGTGTGTGTGTGTGTGTGTGTGTAGTATGGTGTGTTTTGTGTGTGGGTGGTGGTATACACTGGCTGGCAGTGCAAGGAGGAAGCACTCACCCATTGTGGAACTTACCGCTTCATTGCTGTTCTGTCCTGTATTATTTTGAGACAGATACTTAAGTTCCTGAATCCCTGCAGGTCTAGAGTTACAGGCATCTTAGACCACATATAGCTGTTTACATGGGATCTGGAGATTCCCATCCCAGCAGGGTTAGACCCTCATACTTAATCAGAAAGCACACTTAACCACTGAGCAATCTCCCCAGCCTCTTAAATGCTTAGAGTTTAGTTGTGATGACTTTTAGCCCTGGTGGGTTCTTCTTTAGAAGCTTCTTAATTTTTGTTTCATTTTATCTAACACATATGGAACTTTTAAAATATTCTATTCTTCCTATATGGTGTTTGTGGCTAATTTCTTTAATATTCCTAGGTTAGCAACTGCTATTGCATCTGTTTCCTCTTTGATTTACTCATTCTTTTCTTTATCACTTTATTTCTATCTCCATTTACATGTAATTCTATCTTCAGCTAAAATTATGATGGTTTACATGCAATGTAAATTCCAAAAAACACTCATTCTCAATTCTACACTAAATTTCTGAAAGCAATACCAGGAACATGAAACCTGGCTCATATGAGAAATGCCGAGAGTAGAGAGATTCACTATATGTCCAAGATTATTTCAGTCATGTATATAAAATTTATAGCATTTGAGTGAAGAGAAAAGCAAGATCAACATGTATGACCATGCCCAACTTCTTAAAAAAAATAATTTTTTTATTAACAACTTCCATGATTATAAAAATCACCCCATGGTGATACCTTCCTTGCCCCCACTTACCCCTTTGAAACTCCACTCGCTGTTACATTCTTTCCGCCACCTCTTCCACATTAGACCCTGAGCCTTGGAAAGTGTGATATAGATATTGCAGTACTGAGCACTGCGGTCATTTCTTTCTGTCACCATGATACCTTCTGAGTCATCCCAAGGTCACTGCCATCTGAAAAGAGAAATTCTCAACCAAAAGTGAAAGTAGCATTAATATAAGGATATGAACATTATCAGAAGTGCTTACTGGGTAGTTTGATAAGCATAGTATATACATTTGGCCAGACAACAGCAGATGTTACATCCCTAGGGCTTATGGCTACCCCTGTTTTAAGTTTTCAGTATCAGAAGAAATGTATTCATTTTCCACAGAGTGTGACTCCAGTCCAATTAGAGGGCAGTTGGTTTCCCCCATGACAGATGTGCCACTATTGCACCCATTGGCTCATTTGGCCTGGCTGGTCAGCTATAAGGCTTGCAGTGTCCGCTGATGAGTATCTTGACTGGTGATTTCTCTTTCTCCTATTGAACTGCATGCAGAATGGCTTCTTCCAGATTTCTGTCAGCTGGTCTACATGAATGAGGTTATCAGCTCAGTTCCAGAAAGATTTATCAGTGGCCTTGCAGCCCAAATATATGAGTCTTCAGCAATCTATTCCTGGTAGGAAACCAAGGCACACCCAACTTTTTAAGTGGGTCCTAAAAAAGTTTAGTTTAGTTGTCTCCAGCCTGAGAGTCCCTCCTGCTTAAGTAGCAAGTGTTCTTAACTGCTAAGTCATTTTTACAGCCTTGTCTTATATCTTATCATCTTTTTTTAGTGTCTTTTTCTCTATTCCATTGGCTTTGGGATTCTGTAAGAACTCTATCTCAGCAAAGGTCTTTGCATTGTCAGCATGTTATACTCGAACCTGCCATTGTTACATTGGACCACAGTGATCTGAAAGGAGTGTGCTTCTGAGGGGTGGGTAAGGAGCATAAGAGTGTGCCTAGACTCAGGCATATGACTTTCGCCAGGTCCTCCAATTGTTGAGATCCTGTCAACCCTAATCACCTCCATATTTGTAGGGCAGGAAAGGGAGTGGAGTGAGAAAAATAAACTTTCAAACCTTGAAAAGGATTCTGGTTAAAAAAAACTAAATCTAGGTACTACCGTAGAGTAAGCATTGGTGGCTTCTCTTTTCACTGAAAGAATCAAGAAAACACCTCTCTGCAACCTTCACTTGAGAATCTAGTGGAGTTCATACATATAAAACCCAGAGGAACATCCGGTTACATCAGCCTGCTACCCCTGCAGTTTCCATCACGGGTCTATCCGCACATGTAGCACTGAATCGCAATTAGCATTTGTTGTTTCCTCTTTGCTTTTGACTGCGGTGGCTACTGTCCAGGGAAGCAGGTGTTGGCTATGACTCTGCTGCACCACTCTTCCCTGACTCCTGTTTGTTCTTCAACCTCTGTTCTCCAGTCCAAGAAAACTCACTAATGTTCAATTGCTTCCACTGTTTTTTACTATGGTGCCATCCTTCAAGTGCTTTACCTGAGAAAGCTAAAACTGGAATCCTTCTTATTCACCTTTGATATCAGCATTCGAACAACACTACAAAGCAAAGTGTAAAACTTCAAACAAATAAGACCATAGCTGTTACTGTTGGCAGATTTGAAGGGAAGAAAGGAAGTAATACTCTCCGAAAATGTTTCACAGGAGCTGAAAATTTGAATGGAGCACAGAGATCACATGAAACACTCAGTAAGGAACTGAGGAACATTAAAATTGTGTTTGCAAAATGCTTTGTTCAGACCTACTGTAGTTGCCCTCAGGCTACTTTACAAGCAGAGGCAGGCTGGGGAAGGGCAGTGATTAGATCTTGTGAATGGAAGGTGTCAGTTTCAACTTGACAACAAGTCTTTACCAACCCCAACCACCAGTTATCAGAAGATGAAGATGAAAGCAGACCAGGGAGTAGAAACCTGGGAACCACGGGGAATGCCCAGGACAGAAGAATCTCTATGAGCTACAGATTACTGCATTCATGTCTATACATTTTCGGTTTTTCAGTCCTCAAGAATATTCTTTTACGTTATCCAAGAGTATGAGTCTAATTCTACCATTATCACCATGGCATGATCACACACTGTCCTTATTTGTGCCCTTCCCTAATGTCCTTCCTCTCCTGCTTCCTCTATTCTCCACTTTAAATATAAATATATATATATATATATATATATATATATATATATATGTACATATATATATACATACATGTAATAAATATGAATATAGATATTATATTATTCAGAGAGGGGGAGAATGAGAGAGGTCTAGGAGGGTCTCTTGCAAATACAGACAACCTGTAGACCCATGTACTACTTTATACATCTGGCTTTACATGTGTGTGGAAGAATTGAACCCAGGTCTTCAGGCTTCGCAGGCAAGTGCCTTTAAACACTAAGCAAACTCTCCAGCCCCTTCACTCTTCTCTTGATGTCACACTTCCTTTCTCCAAATAGTCTTCGCCAATACTTTCTTCTCACAACATCACCCAAAGTGGAGAGTAAGCAAGTTCAGGAAAGCCCAAGTTGACAGGGGAGAAAATGAATGAAACGAAGAATTTTTCCTTCTATTTACAGTAGGCTAATGTATTTTACCCTACTGTGCTGTTTACTTGTCTTCTTTAACTGAGTTTAGACACAGTGTTTGCTCTCATTCCTGAGGAATGACAGCTGAGGTTGAACTCCAGCCTATACACACACACACACACACACACACACACACACACACCTGCGCCCATACCTGCAAATTTAAAACTGTAAGCAAAATTACAAAATTTATCTTGTTGTATTACTTTTATGAAAAATTTTAGTGTCATTTGAACTTTTTACACTTAATTCCATTTTGTAAAAATCTCATGTGAAAATTAAAATTTCAGGCACAAAAATTAATCATTTCTTTGACTTAATTGCTATCCCATATTTGATTATCCCATGTTTCCAATACATTCCAAAAAGCACTATTGGGTCTGAGAGATAATTTTATTCAGTAACTTATCAAAATTATTTATTAGATAAGGCATGGAAAAACAACACCAATGGAAATGAGAAATAAGTGGGTATGGTTTATAATAGAAGCCAAAATAAGTAAAAGCCAGTTTTTAAAAGGCAAGTCTAAAAAAAGGAATTTGATATTTTTCCCCTGGAATTTTCTTAAGCACTTAGGAATGAATTAGAAGCTTTGTGTATGTCCAACTAATTGTCTGGCTAATCTCAATAGATGATAGTGCCACAGAGACCAGAGTATATTGTACTCATCTACGAATTCCTCAAAATACTGCACATAAATATGGGGGAATTTACAGCCATTCTGTATCCATAGGAAATTAAACCTGAGATGTGGAAGGCCACAGAGGAGGCTGAGGGGAATGTAGCTAGATGACATCATAGATAACACCCTGACTCTTGTTCTAGGGCCTTATAAAATAACGTGGGGCTATTCCCCCTTCACTGCTCAGCTTATGTTCACTTTAACAGTGCAAACTAGTATAATTCCATACTATAATGTATAACACCTGATTTATGCCACTTTATGCATATCTATATTCTTCCCTGCCTAATGTATTACAAGTGATTAAGTAAAGTAGAATAAATGTAAATGTATGAAGGAAACAAAACCTTGGGTCATCCTACTTACACTTCATGATATTTTCTGAGATATTCCATCTGGATACACATTTGTGGAACGAAATATAATGCAAATGAATAGCACCTTAAAAAACAACAACAAGCAGGGTGTGGTGGTGCAACCCCTTTAATCCCAGCACTAGGTAGGCATAGGTATGAGGATCACCGTGAGTTCGAGGCCACCCTGAGACTACATAGTGAATTCCAGGTCAGCCTGGACTAGAGTGAGACCCTACCTCGAAAAACAAAACAAAGCAAACAAACAAAAAAGTAACAAAAGGATGTCACATTCCCTGTGTAACAGGGAGGCCTGCCTAACAGGAGGGAAAAATGATGACATCAAAATAAAAGAGAGGTTAGTTAGAAAGAAGGGGATTCAATGGAGGGATTCTTGGAAGGGGAGAATGGGGGTGGTGAGAGGGAATTATGATCATGGTGTATTGTCTATATGTAGGGGATGGTCAATAAAAAGGTTTTTTTTTTAAGAAATAACAAAAACAATAACAAAAAGAGTGGAAAACTGCTAATATCCAAACAGAATATATCTAAAATTGACTGAATAACATCTGTAACTTACATAGTTTTGCGTGTCTGAGTAATATATGTAACTTCTATATAGGTATTGTGTGTCTGGAGCTTTTTAATATGGCTCTTGGGTATAATTTATCATACTTTAGCTCAGTAGTACCAGGTCAAGATAGTCATAGTGTCTCACTTATCTTTCCATAGTTCCTTCAAGCCATAAGAAAAAATGCTTCTTGCTAAGCACTTTTTGCCAACCAACAGTATAATTTATTTCCTAGGAAATTAGAAGCCTTTTCCTTATAAACACAAATATAGTGAAATAAATTCAGCATAATAAAATAAACACCATTATTTACCAAAGGCATGGCTGTACCTGTTTATCATGTAACTTTTTCAACCTCAGAACCAGCTTGATCATAGTCACTTCTCTTTCTCCTTTCACAGGCCCCATAAAACACTGGCTTTGAAATGCTGACATAATTGAAGGTATGCCATGCAATCAACTATGAATCGGATTACTTAGACCTCACAGTTCACTTAGCATTGGCAAGAATATAGCCAGAAGAATTGAGAAATACTTTTCATTTTATGCGATGTTAGTAACTCTCCTTGAATATTCAGAAAAATATTCATTCATGCTTTTTAGACTTTAATCATTATTTTCCATTGGCAAGATAGAGAAAATATTTCTCTTCACAAGCAAAATCATTTCTTTAAGAATATCTGGTTGAAGCACCGTTTTGTCCAATAAGTAATTAGAGGTCTATATAACTCAATAAATGATTTAATTATCTATTAATATAAGAAATGTCCCTCCATTATAATTTCCTTACAGTGATTTTCAATACTACACCACTATAGAAGATAAGTTATTATGTACTATAATGGAAAACTTGCATTAATGCTCAATTGCTCTACACAATTTTTGAATTGATAACTCTTGTACTGAATTTTTTGAATAATGATAATAATAATAACTCCTTCCAGAAAGAGGATGAATTTATTATCACTCCAAATTGCATGAGAGAACATATTTTTCCACATCCTTACTATTTATAAAGCTTTCATCAAAAATGAAATAAAATTTTACCTTGTTTTTATTTCACTGATTATTAGTAAGCTAGGCATTCTTACACTCAATCATGCATACTTACATTCTCCATGATTAATTTTTCAGCCCTTTCCATGGGTAGAGGCAGTGGAAGATGGGGTTCTATGAGAAATAGGTGGAGAAGAATTGAGACATTCTAAATGACAGCATTTCACACCAGAGAGCCAAGGGCCAGTTTGTTGACTGACTATAGACATCTGAAAAAAAAAAAAAAAAATTACTGCCCAGGACAGCTGAGCCTCTTGGCTGGTGAATACCCTCATACTTCTTGAAAAGACTACCATTTTCCTCACCTGACATGTTCCAAAATTCCAACACCAACAGAAACAACCTAAACCATACTGCTATACTGCTATAATGTTTCATTTTTTTTCTTTCTTAATTCTTTTCTATCTTTTCATGGCTTCAATTCCCTGGCAAACCCTTATACTGCATTACTCATTTATGTCAACCATACCAGCTGATACCATAATCCTGGTTTAATTTCTCTACATACCTTGCACATGTGTATATCCACTGTATGCCCACATGGAAAGGATGCCATGTTGACTGTTGTTTACTGCCCCTGTTATCACTATGCAAAAATAACATAATTTTTTCCACTCTGTTCATTTGGCCATTCTCCTGCTTGACCATTTCAGCCAATGTACACTTCTGACATCTATATACATAGCTGATGACCTGTTGTACTGGATTTTATAAATTTTAATTTTATAAACTAAATATAAATTATGTACTTTACTGAATGGACAAGTCACATGTTGGACCCTTTCCCTCAAGTTACCTTGTTATATCTCCTGTTTCCCACCCTCATTCCAATGAGAACCCTCCTCAGTGGGGTTTTTGGTATTCACCATGGGGTCATAAATGCATTTTCAGTCTGTGTTGGGTGGGGGGGGGGATACAAAAATTTAGTAGCCATGAGAAGCCTCTGGAAGGTGCACTTTATTTAAATCCATTTCATGTTATCTGTGGATTTATGTCTACATTATATTTCCAGTTCATTGTAATATGCAAAAACATGTACAGATACTGATAAAATATAGATAGGTTATATAGATATAGGCAAATATATAGATAGGTACAGATGATATAAACAGATGTTGGGATATAAATGGTATATAAATATAAACAAAGATAGATAAAGAGGAGTACAGAATAGATATTCCTTCACAGAAAATATGAGAAAAAAAAGTTATTCACATTTTTACCCGAAGGTAGCACAGTCAGTAAGGCTGCACTGGGTCCATTCATCTTTGCCCCGGTTGCGCTCATCATGTCCATGCATGTCTGTGATCTCTCCTAAAGCCTGTCACTGTTTTCTCTTCTGAAAACAACTGTAACAAACAAATATGCTATTCAAGATTTGCCTATTTATATGCAAACATGTTATATACTTGCTGTACAATGAAACTCCTCAAACGTCTTGACAACTTGTTTATTCTGGTGATTTTCTTCTCTTAAGCACACTCCAGGCAGATAATGGCTCCACTTCTTTGACTAACACTCTCATCCAAGGGAATGGTGGCCTCTTAGCTTCTAAGTGCCGACTCTGTTTTCATCTGGCTACTTCTGTCCTCTATACTTGTCTCACTCCTCCTTAGACAATGTTTTGAGTACCAAACATTCAACATACTCCTGATTTCCTTGTCTGGCTTTTTTGTTTTTATCACTGTTTTCTCTTATTTCCTGCTCTTAAAATACTGGAATTCCCAAGGGCTGAATCCTTCAGACTTTTCCTGTGTGTGTGTGTGTGTGTGTGTGTGTGTGTGTGTGTGTGTAATAACTGACTACATGTTTTAATAAACTTTCTACACTAGAGACTTTAGAATTTATATCTTCCTTCATTTGTATTGATAACTTTAATGCATAAACTACTAATTTGATCATATTCCTGCCACATACCCTCTTTATTTTTGGCTTTAAGTGAGTAGTGGGGTTGTGAACCTGGGCCAGCAGGCATTACAAGCAAGCATTTTTAACCAGTGAGCAATCTCCCCAGCCCCTCCTATATTTTTTCTGCTTTAAAAATGTTATTTATATATTTTTTAAATTTATAAGTAAATTAAAAGTTTATATATGCTCTTATCCCCTCAGCACTACTCCCATTTCCCTGGCACCATCCACAGTGAGATTATGGGATTTACTGTGGGTCATGAAGGACCATAGTCAGGACCTATAAGGTAGTGGAGGAACCCTGCCTCAGGGTGCTCCTACCTACTCTGTATCTCTTAAAATCTTTCTGCCCCCCTATTGTGCAATGTTCCTAAAATCATCTTGGCAGTTTGATTTATTGTTGAGCTCTCTATAGCCTCTGGATTTCTGCTTTGATGGTTTTGATTGATCACCATGTCTGTAAACAACAACCTGGAGGTGGTTGTCAGGCTAGTAGTAAGAGCAGTATTCATGCTGCTGCTTCCTCTGCAATTTTTCCTGGGCCTCAGCAAATGTGGTAGAGGTGACATGTCTTGTGATAGGCAGTCTGGTATCTTTTTTGTCCTAACAATGAATCTTTTTTTCTCTGTTTTCTCTGTCTTCTGTAAAATAAAACAGATTCTCCAACCAAAAGTATGAGTAGCTTGAGTTGAAGGCGATATGCACAGTACTTGAGGGACTTTTTGGTGTGTATGCCCATGGTTCTTCTCCAGAAAGCAGTATGGCTTCTCTCAGAAATCTCAGTTTCCTGACTATGGGAATATGATTTGGTTTCCAGTACCAAGTATGAGTTTTCTCCCAGTGAAGGGGCCTCATGTGAAATCAGAGAAATTGATAACTGTTGCAAGCTATTTCACATTATTGGCAGAAAACACCTGACCAAGAGCAGCTAATGGTAAGAAGGGGCTGATTTTGGCTTATGGACTCAAGAAGAAGTTTAATGATGACAGAATAAATCAATGGCATGAGCAGAGGGTGATCATCACCTCCTGGCTAACATCAGGTGGACAACAGCAGCAGGAGAATATGCTAAATACTGGCAATGAGAAGCTGACTATAACACCCATTAGACTGCCCCCCAAAATACACCACCTCCAGTTGGATCCAATTCCCAAATTGCCACCAGTTAGGTACCTAGAACTCAGAACACATAAGTTTATGAAGGACACCTGAATCAAAGCACCACAGTTACCTACAGAGACTATGTGCCACTAGTGCACATGTATGTACTTCTGGTCTGGCTGGTTTATTTTGTACTCTGCAGGGTCCCTTGTTTATTGAAGTTGTTGATGATCATTGTCCTCCAGCAGCTCCCATTGGTCTTCCTAGCACTATGAGGGATACCCAGGAGGAAGCTAGTTTCCTTTTTTTGTTTTAGCATGGTGTTTTGATGTCCTGACTGCAATAGGGTCTTACCTTCTATCTCTGGCAGATAATTAAGTGGTTTGGTACTGTATTGGGACCTCATGTGTCTCTCTAGCCAACAGTTCTCTTTGGTGGGAGAAAATCCAGTTTGGGGCTGGCCAAAGTCCATGGTTTTAAGGTTAAGATTTTTGCAATTTATGTCTGGACTGTCCCATCTCCCCCTTTATTGGTGATTATATCATGTGGAATGGTAGCCAGAAACAGGGGTGGTAGGTAAAGTCTACGAAAGTGTTTCATGGTGTCTTAACTTTTGTGTCACGCCCACTATCCTCTACTCCCTACCATTGAGTGCTGCCCTCACTTCTAGCCTGAGAATCTTGTCCATGGAGACAGCAGTAGACACTGTGGAGACTCAAATCTCCTCAAAGCTGAAAATAAGAGACTGGTGAGAGCTGAACACTGAACAAGATATCTCTATCACTCACTTTAATGATAAAAGTTATAGCTTCTTGTTAGATTTTCACTCTGACCTGCAGACTGACTTTATTCCTGACATCTGTATTTGGTTGCCTATTAGCCAACTCAAAAGAAATGTGCCACAAACTCAGCTCCTGCCCTAAAATATCATTGCTACCACTATATTTCCTTTACAATCTCAGTTTAAGGCACGTGCTTTTCTTAAAAAACAAAATTCACAATAGCGTTAAGTTGTGCCTACTGCCTGCTATCCTTCTAGATGCCAAAATGTGCTTGGTACGGTCTAAGTCATCCACGTGACATGCGGAAGGAATTAATAAGTGTATTGAAGGAACATTTGATATTTTGAAGTGTGTGTGTGTATGTGTATTGTATGTATGAGTGTGCGTTGTGTGTATGTGTATGTTGTATCCCTGTGCATGTATGCAGAGGCCAGAGAAAGGTGTTTGGTACCCTCATTTATGACTCTACCTCCTTTATTCCCCAAGACAGAGACTCTATCCGAACTTTGAGCTCACTGGTTTTTATTTTATTATTTTATTTTAGTAGTGGCGTTATAGGCATGTGCTCCCATACCTATATTTTTATATGGGTGCTGTGGATTGAACTCATGTCCTCATACTTGTGCAGTAGCTTCTCTTACCCACTGTATGATCTCCACAGCCCATTATAAAGGTTTTAGGACCTATAAAGGCACCTATTTATTCCCTTAAATATATTTGATTATCATTCACCTTGTTAATATTAACATGCCTGACATACATATATATTTATGGTTTGTTCTTTTTTTCATTCTCTTCACGCAGGACATCTAAGATTATGATTTTAAATCACAATTATTACAATTAGACTCTAAGCACATAAATTGTTAAATGTTATTGTTTGATTTGTCATTAATGAAATGCTTAGATTATTTCCTGACAACTTGTTTTATGCTTTAACATATTCTCTGTTTTTCAGAAAGTTGCTCTGACTTTTATTGTATTCATGCTGATTTTGTTTCATTTTTCTATTATGACTTGAAAGTGTGACATCTCATTCGTATTTTTAAATGGTTGCACTTGAAATTTTAATGTGCATTTAAGTTTTACTACTCTTAGTAAATGACTTATTTCAATCCTTCCCTTTGTAATTTTCCCAAGTAAATCAAGAATCTTAGCATTTAGTTTTATTTTCTTCCATCTCTGGTGTCTTTTGTATGGCACAGGAATAGGGGTATGCCCATATTTGACAGTAGGGACATCAACAAAGTAAATGGAAGGTGAGTCATCATTCCCTCTCAAAGCACCTTTCATCCTGAGCATGAACTGTAGTTTTATTGCTGTTCATTATTTCTCACACCTCTCCATTAGATTCATTTCTCCTTTTTTAATTTTTTTTGTTTATTTTTGTTTATTTGAAAGCAATGGACAGAGAGAGAGAAAGGGGCAGATATATATAGAGAGAGAATGGGCGCCAGGGCATCTGGCCACTTCAAACAAACTCCAGATGCGTGAGCCCCCTTGTGCATCTGGCTAACGTGGGTTCTGGAGAATCGATCCTTGAACCAGGGTCCTTAGGCTTCACAGCCAAGCGTTTAACCACTAAGCCATCTCTCCAGCCCTATTTTGCCTTTTCTTAGTGCAGCCTCTGACAATTCTTCCAGATTAGACTGATGAGTTGGAAATGGGTGTTAGACATTAAAGGTTTTTATTTCACTGTCATAGTTGAATGCTAGTGTACTTAGAAAGAGTCTTTGTGAGGTATTTTCACTTCAGAACTAGGGTGATCTTCTTTAGTTTTGAACCTGAGGATGAACCCAAGTGTCTATTTGCCCATTGTATATCTTCATATATATTTTTGTAGTTTCTTATTATCTTGTAAAGAATTAGGTTTCATTATGGTGTTATTCAAAGAATACTTGTTTTCTGCTTCCCTTCCCCTGCTTTCTGCTCCCTCTCTCCTTGTGCCCTTCCCCTACCAAAGATTCCTTTCTGCTTTCCTTTTTGCCCTCATCCCCCGTTCTCATGAACCTGTTTTCCCCTCTCATAGTGTTATATTTAGTTTCATATCCTATAATGCTCTCTGATCCTCTTATTTACAAACGTACAAACATTAAGCATCTATATATGACACAGAACACACAAGTTTTGTCATTCTAAGCCAGGATTATCTCACTTAGCATAATTTCTCTAGTTCTATCCATTATCTTGCAATTTTTGTAATTTCATTTTTCTTTATAGATGAATAAAATTCTATGGTGTGTATACACTACATCTTCATTATTTATTCCTCAGTTGATGGATATCTGGGTTGATTCCACTTTTAGATTTTGTGAAAAAGAGAAACAGCAAACATGGATATACATATCTATGTTGTAGTGTTGCATTTCCAGAATATACCCAGAAGTGGTATGCCTGGGTCAGATGGTACTCTTAATCCAGTTTGTGCATGGATACTGGTAGGTGATAGAGTCTGTTTTGTTCTCTTGTTATTTTTCAGTTTTTTAAATTTATTTCAGTAAGAAAGAGAGAAAATAAGTATGGGTGCTCCAGGGCCCCTTGCTACTGGAAATAAACTTGAGACACATCAGCCACTTTGAGTGTCTGGCTTTAAGTGGATACTATAGAATGAAACCCAGACCAGCAAGCTTTGTAAGCAATTGCCTTTAATAACCAAGCCATCTCCCCAGCCCATGTTAATTTTTAACATTCTTTCACTCTTCTACCATCTCTGTGTTCTCCCTTCTTACCTCTCTCCCTCCCTCTTGGTTCTTCCCTGGTAGTCTCTAGTCCTTCTTAATATACATGTGTGAGCATGCACATGCACACCACACCACCCCCCAACACACAAACCCCATAATATAGTCTAAAGATTCCTTGTTTAATTTCCAAGCTTACTTAATTTACCTAGGTCTTTTAAAACTCAACTGCTCGAACCTCCCAAATATTTTGTGATTTTTTTTTTTTGCATTTGTTCTCTGCACAATAAAAATGTTTTCATGGTACCCCTAGTCTTGACTTTGGAGTTTTAATCTTCTGATGTTTTACTTTAAAGATTTTGGCTCATACTTTTTATAGCAATACATGGATCAATGTTTCCTTGATGATTTAATCTAGCTATATATTTTATTTTGAATAATACAAAACTGATGGCAGACAAATTCCTCTTATTTTCTTTTATACTTGTGCATGCCCCATTCATCCAATCAAGACATAAGAAACTTAAAGCACTTCATATGCTTTTTCTATTTTTTTAAAAAAATATTCTAAAATCTTTTTGTTTTGAGTGATACCAAATAAGCTCAATGATTTGATATATTCAGAGCAGGGTCTTTAAATATCTGTTTCCAAGTTTGTTTGTTTTTCCACTTTTTTCTCTAGCCCATAAACCTCCATTTTCAGTTCTAAAAATTTGCAAATCCTTTTATGCTTCCCTCTTTTGCGTAACTTTCAAATCTCTGGAGATGCATAATTTTGGTTTATTTCTGTTGTTTTTTCTGTATATGTGATGTGTCTATAATGTGTGCACGTTCATATGTGAATGTATACATTTATGCCTGTGAGTGTTTGGGCAAGCATGTGTGAATGTGTGTGAATGTCAGTCAGTGACCAATGTATGGGGTCTTGCTCAATTGCTCCGTGCTTTATTTATTACAATGATTTCTCTCATTGAAACAAGCGCTCATCAATTTTGCTAGTCTAGCTAGCTGGTGAGTCCCAGAGATCCACTGTTTCTGTATCTACGGTGCCTAGATTACCGGCAAAGAACACCATGGCAGGCTTTTATGACGGTTCTAGGGATCTGAGCTGAGTCCCGCATGCTTACATAACAAGAATTTTACCAACTGAAAATCTTCCTAGCCCTTGCATCTTTGTTTGAATCTCCATTTTCCATTTCATTTTGGTAATTTGGGTTCTGGAAAAAAACTGAAATGATAGATTACAACAATACAACAGTGAAATAATTAGTCTCATTATTTCAAACATGATATAATTTTCACTCACAGTCACTCATAGACAATTGTTTTCTCCAGAAATAATTTAGAATCATAACACATGTAAAGATGATTCACTATTTTTTATGAAAAAATACAGCTGAAAGAAAACATTTTTTTTTAACATGGTTGCTTTTATTTATGTTTAAAAACTGCTTCCAGATAGCACATGGCTTATTCACAGAGATTGTTACACAAATAGTAATGGGTGTTGCAATTTATATCCATGAAATGACCTCCATAACTCCATACAAATAGAACCAGATGGTGAAAAATAATTTCAAATGGTGACAACCTGAGATCAGCACTTCATGCTATGGTGATGCCGTCAGACTACCAGATCCACAAATAATAACTGAAATACCTACATCCATCCACTCAAGCAGTGACTACTAAGTATTTATATACAAGGTGAACTTATTTCCCACCACAAGAAATGTTCAATTTTGTAATAATTACGTGTTCATCAAATGATCAGGCTCATTTATTTGTTAAACATGTCCTTTTATTTATATTAATAAACTCCTTATCCACTCATGCATGCACGATATGACCACAGCATCCATGAACTCCTAGCAGCTGTGGTTCCCTGCATAAGGTTTGCACAAGATTGAGGTTGTCAATATTCTGTTACAGAAATGGAAGGGCTCGTGGGATTACTCCAGTCCCTGAGGATTTATAAATGCTAGTGGAGGGAGACACATATTCTTCAGTGGTGTAGCCACTGATAAGGTACCTATAAACCCTCACGTATGCTCCCATAAGCAACCCTCATAAAACTCACCAGGTCACACCTCTCCCCCTGCCCCTGACAGACATGAAAGTAAAAGGGGATAAAGTTGGGAAGAGGTTGGGGATCTGTGGAAGGGGACACATGCGAGTAATGGGGGTGTGGATAGGATCAAAATGTATTATAAACACATACAAAGGTTTCATAACTGAAACTCATAAAATATAATTAAGGTATACTAATAAAATACATAAAAAGGGGATTGAGGAGAGGGTTCAATAGTTAAGAGCACTTGTGGTACAAACATGAGTTTAAGAGCACTTGTGGTAAGAGCGTGAGCATGTGAGAAGGCGTTAGACCATCTGAGGTTAGTTCCCTGACACAAGTTAGCAGCTGAGCATGGCCCTGGACACCTGAAGGGGTGCAGACCAGACACTGATGTCGTCTCTCTGACTGAGGTAAAACAGCAAAACCGACATGTCTGGAGTAAGTGAGACTCCGTTTCAAGGAAACAGGTAGATGAGGAAAAAGATGAGGATACCCACATTTATCCTCTGCCTTCCACACACATGTGCACAGGGCTTGCACATGTGCATACAACACACACACACATACATCACATCAGTCACACAGTGCATGCATACTAAAAAAAAAAACATAAAAAGAGGAAAAGGCACCTTAGAGAAGATATAAACAAATGTACACAGACAGTATACAGCTTATTCATAGAAATTGTTACAGAATAATAATTTGCTAAGTTGTAGCAAGTTGCATTTGCAAGGAATTAATCTTTTTTTCATCCAGACTAACAAATACAAATATGCTTTACACTAGGGATGCATTTATTGTTATATCATTATCCATAATATTAGTAAGTAGGAGAAAAGGTTAATGGGGTGAAAAGGCCTAAGTAAGGTCAAGAGAAGAGATTGAGTAAAAGAAAGATGGAGGGAAGGTTAATCAAAATATAAGAGGATATAAATAAATCATATAGAATCATACTTTTTGGATAATGTAACACTCAAAAGACATAGATTGGTACTCGAAAATTTTCAGTGCCAGGGATAAGATACCTTCCAGTGAGGTGTTGACTAAGGAGGTATCTGATTCCCCTAAAACATTACAGGCCATTGCCAAGTCTCTTGGTTTCCTGTCAGAAGTAGATGATAAGACCCTATTTCTGAAGACTCCACATACTTGGGCTGCAAGGTCCCTGAGAAATCTTGCTAGAACTGAGCTGAAAACCTCCTCCATGTAGACCAGCTAACAGAAAGCTGTAAAAAGCCATGCCACATGCAGTTCCATGGGAGAGAGAAATCACCAGGGAAGGTACTCCACAGTGGACACTGAAAGACATATATTTGGCCAATCAGGTCAAAGAGCCAACATATGCAATCATGGCATGTCTGTTATGGGGAAAACAAACTACCCTCTAATTTGACTGGAGGCCTGCTCCATGGGAGGGAATACATCCCTGACACTGAAAACCCACAACAGGGGTAGTCATGAGCCCTAGGGGTGTAACATCTGCTGCTGTCTTGCTAAATGCACATACCATGCTCATCAAACTGCTCAGTAAGCACTTCTCTTAGTGTTCATAACCATATATTAATGCTACTTCCACTTTTCATTAGAGAACTTTCTCTTTTCAGTTGGCAGTGACCTTAGAATGACTCAGAAGGTACCATGGTGCGAAAAGAAGTGACAGAGAAATGCTCAGCTCTGCAATATCTCAATCACACCTTCCAAGGCTCAGGATCCATTGCGGAAGACGTGGCAGAAGAGTGCTCCTCCAGACACAAAATGGCCTGGATACCCATGACCTCACAGTGCCTGACAATACCTACACAAGACCATCATAATAAGAGGAAAATATGATGATATCAAAATAAAAGAGAGACTGATTGAGAGGGGGAAGGAATACAATGGAGAGTGGAGTAAGTTTCAAAGGAGAAGGTGTGGGGAGGGAGGAAATTACCATGGGATATTTTTTACAATCATGGAAGTTGTTAATTACAAAAAGTAAAAATAATAATTATAGAAAAGAAGTATTCATTTATGACATTGACCTTTTGTATTCTCTTTTTTATTAGTTATGTACACAGTGTGTATATAGTCGTGTGGATACCATAGATAGCCTCCTCCCTGTCCACTTACATATTCTGGAACCCTTCTCATTGGGGAATATGGGTCATTTCTATTCTTGTTTTCATTAGTGATTGACATGTACCAGTGGTCATTTGAGTCTTCTATCTGCTTTTATACTATTATTACTTTTTTTTATTTTTTATTTTTAAGGAGTTAGGGTTTCACTCTAGATCAGACTGATGTCTCAGGCTGACCTTGAATTCCTGCTGATCCTCCTACATCTGATTCCCAATCCTGCCTCTGCTTCCCAATTGATTGCTGAAATTAAAGGTGTGCCACCATGCCAAACTTGATTTTTTTTGTTTTGTTTTTATTTCCTTCCTTTTATTGTGGTTATCAGGAAAGTGTGACTTTGTTTTTCTTTATTATCATATTGTATTTTAAAATGCCATTGGTCTGGTCTAATTTATTTATTTATTATTTATTTATTTGTCCCTTCCTATAGCTTTTTAAAATATAAATTAGGAGCTTTACTGTATTAACAAATTGTGTTTTGCTCACTTTCTCCTCTTGTTATACTTTTATATCCCCCTTTCCCTCCCCCCATCCCATTTCACTGAGGACTGTCTTCGGTAAGGTTGTTGGAATTCACCATGGGGTTATAAATGCAGCAGTCTCTGTGTATTGAGGGGAGAGAGAGATGCTTCAGGCTACTTCTTTGCACCCTGTGACTCATAATCATTTTGTTCCCTGTTCCCCTGAAATTTCCCATGCCTTGCCAGGTGTGTTTTAAGACTATTTTAATGTTGAGCTCTCAGCAACCACTGAATCTCTATTCTGATGAGTCCTGAGTGTCCTCAGTGCCAGTCACCGACTCCTTAGAAGCAGGTTATCAGGACAGCAGCATGTTGCGATTACCCACTTGTTTCTGGGACAAATAGCCAAGCACAAGTAGCTGATTGGAAAAGGGTTTATTTCAGTCTTACAGATTTGAGGGAAGGTTTTATCATGGTGAATGAAATAATCTCACTTAGTCAATACATCCACAGCAGAGTAAGAAAGAGACCAGCCAGGGCCCAGGCTGGCTCAGACACAACATAGGTCTGCACTCCCCTGCAAGGTCTACCCCTGGTGAAACACCTCCTCCATCAGAGCTCTGCCTTCTGCAGACTAAAGTAGGAAGCTTAACCAAAAATCCCTGAGTTTATGGGTCCATTTACATTCAAACCACCACCATCTGCACCTGGCCTGCATAGACTCATGATCACCTCACAATGCAAACTAAACTCAGTACAGTTTCAAAGGTGGTGATAATCTTTACCAATTTTAACACTATTCAAAAGTTCAAAGTCTCATCTGAGATTCAAGACTGTCACTTAACTGTGAGCCCTAAAATAATCAAAACACAAGTGACATATTTCTAGCACATAATGGCACAGAGTAAATAATTCCATTGAGAAAAGAAGGCATAATGAGGATAAATTGACCAATGCAAAAATCAATTACCAACAGTCAAACATCAAACATCTACTAGTCTAAGTTTAATATACATAACTATAGATGAAGTCTCTGGTATCCCAATACCTTCCCTCCAGCTAAGTCACTCAAAGCCCAGAGATAGCTCCATCCTGAAGCAATAGCTCTCCTTGGTTCTGCAATTCTGGTACATCCAAAATATCCCCAGGTCTATACTGTAACCCATAGTCCATCCTCATAACACCATACAATGGCCTCACTTGCCATCAATAGGATTTCAACCCCATTTCACATGCCACATCTTTGTAATGCCTGGAAATACATGCAATTCATGATCCTGTTCCTTGCATTTTTCATGCTTCCACAAGCAATAGGAACCCTTCTACACTATTAGTGGGAATGTAAACTGGTACAGACATTGTGGAAATTATTGTGGAGGTTCCTGAGACAGCTAAAAATAGATTTACCATAGCTATATCACTCCTAGCCCTAGAGATACTTGCTCCACTATGTTTATTGTGTCTCTATGCACAATGGCTGGGAAATAGAACCAGCCTACATGTCCTTCAATTGATGAATGGATAAAGAAGATGTGGTACATTTATAAAATGAAGTCCTATTCAGTGATAAAGAAAAATTAAATGATGTAAATTGCAGGGAAATGGATGGACATAGGAAAGAATTATGCTAAGTCAGGTAACCCAGGCACAGAAAGCCAAATGCTGCACTTTCTTTCTCATATATGCATCCTAGCCACAAATATTCAGATTTATATGTGAATTGAAGTAAAAACTGGCAGCAGAGACCAGTAACCTAGAAAAGCGGCTATAACGGAGGGAGAAGAGTGGAAGAATTAAGGTGAGGATGTATGTATATATGTGTGTGTGTGTGTGCGTGTGTATGCTTGTGAACATGTGTAATGATTACTGAGGTTATTGGGGATGCTATGGCCTAAGTGGGGTCGGGAAAGAGATTGAATAAAGGTAGGTTGGGGGTGGGTTAATCAAGATTTAAAATGTTATGAATAAGCCATATGGAAGTCTATTTCTTTGGATAACCATGCACTTAGAAGCCATATATTGTTACTTCAAAAATTTGAGTGCCAGTGATAGGATATCTTCCAGTGAGTTTTTGGCCACGGAGGTCCCTGATGCCACCAAAACATTATATACCATTGCCAAGGCTTTTGGCTTCCTACCAGAAACAGATGGTAAAACCCTATTTTTACTGAGGGCTTCACATTCTTGGATTACAGGCTGGAGCTGAGCTGAAAACCTGTTCCCTGTGAAGTAACTGACAGAAGGCTGGAAAATGCTATGCTGCTCTTAGCCCAATGTGAGAGAGAAGTTTCTGCAGTTATAAACAGCAGTGAACATTGCAAACCTCAAGTTTGGCTAGCAAGGCCAAATGAATCAGTGGGTACAATAGTGGCATGTCTGATATGGGGAAAACCACCCACTCTCTAATTGGACTAGAGGCATAATTGATGAGAGGGAATGCAAAATCAAAGGCAGGACAGGTCATGAGCCTCAGGGGAGTAACACATACTGTTGCCTGGCTAAATGCATATATCATACTCATCAAACTGTCCTGCAGGCACTTTTCTTAATGCTCAGATCCATATATTAATGCTACTTTCACTTTTTGTTAGAGAAACTTCTCTTTTCAGATGTCAGTAACTTCTGGGAAGACTTGAATGTTACCATAGTGCTGAGAAGAAGTTACTGTGGAGTGTTCTGAACTGAGATTTCTCTATCACACCTTCTGAGGCTTGGGGTCCATTGCAGAAGAGGTGACAGAAAGAATGTAAGAGCCAAAGGAAGGGTAAGACACCTGGCTTATATGGGTCCTGAGGAATCGAACCTTGAACTGGGGTCATAAGGCTTCACAGGCAAGTGCCTAGCCACTAAGCAATCTCTCCAGCCCCACATCCATTACTTTGAAATTTTATCATGCTCAGCTTTCCAGGGCATGATCAAAAGAATGTAACCAGCCTTTCCACCAGTAGCCCAGTTCCAACAAAGTTCTCTTCTCCTTTGAAACATCATAAGCCAAGCCTTAACAGTCCATAATTCTCTCTGCATTGAAAATTTTCACATTCTCAACAGAATAGCCCATCAAGCTCTACTTATATCTCTACAAAGCTTCTCCTGTCCAAACTACCAAATTCCTCCACATCAACCAAGCAAACACATTTCAAAGGACCAAATCACACGTGGTCAGTTTTGTTGCAACAACAGCTGCACTTCTAAGTACCGATTTTGTGTTGCAGTTACTTTCTCATTGCTTGAAACACACCCATCAGAAGCAGATGATGTTTCCTGGGCTATTTTACAATGTGTTAGAGGTAGCTAATCTCATGGTACACAGTGGGCTATCTTTTCATTTTGTATTGGTAGGTCTTGGTTCTACCAGGTTTACAGTGCTATTTGTTAAAAATAAAAATAAACAGGTTCTGCCAGGCGTGGTGGCGCACACCTTGAATCCCAGTACTTGGGAGGCAGAGGTAGGAGGATCGCCATGAGTTCAAGGCTACTGTGAGACTACATAGTTAATTCCAGGTCAGCCTGGGCCACAGTGAGACCCTACCTTGAAAAACCAAAAAAATAAAAAATAAAAATAAACAGGTTCTTCAACCAATTGCAAGAGAAATATGGGTTAAAGGTAATTACTATAGTTAATAAGTATATAAGTATATAATATAATATAATAATAAAATATATATAATATAATAATAATATATAGTAATTATATAAGTAAATAGTATAGTTAATAAGTATATAGTTAATTAAGAGACATTTTGATGGAAGTAGCCACTCATTTTGGCAAAGACTAGTGGAAGCTACTCCTTGGAGTCTATGATCTATAGGGTATAGGATATAGACTTGGTTCTCAGTACCAAGTGTGAGTTCTCTACCACTAAGCTGACCTCCAATCCGATCAGGGAGCCATTGATAACATAAACTGTGGCCACTCTTGCACAGGTGTGTACATCTTGTCTGGCTGATTTCACAGCTTGCAGGTACTCCCACTTGTTGATACTGTTGGGGGCCATTATCCCCTGCAGCTCACATAGCACTTTATAGCACTGTGAAGGTTGGAGCAGGGAACCGCTTCTTTCTACATTCTAGCATGATCTCTTAAAATCTATGTTTACCCTCTGTTGTACCTGCAACAATAGGAGTCTTGCCATTTAGCTCTGGTAGGTAAACAAGTGCTCTGGCAGAAACTTGCATTGTTTTAAGGTCTTCACAGATCTCCCCAATGAATAGCTCACTGTGGGGTATAAACTAGTTCTGGGACCTGGAATTAAAAAAAAAAAAAAATGGTTTTAGGATTAGGCTTTCTCCACTCTCTCTGGGTCCCTTCCGTCCTTGCTTTTTCCCCTTCCCTCTTAGTAAGGGTTATATCTTTTAATGCTCTAATTTAAATTGTGTATTTGACTCTGCTTCAGGCTTAAAATATCCTTTGTTTCACGTTCTCCAGATGATTGAGTTCAGTTCTTTTGTAATAAGGAGTTTAAAGCTAATGGAAAAATGATCTTTGTTGTAGACAATGCTCTAGGCCTATTTCACATAGTAGTTACTATTTCTTATGCTAGATTCTACTGACTTTGTCTTGACCATCATAAGAACTAAATGCAATTCAAAGTGGCTAAATCCATAGAATTTTGGGGAGCCCTGTGAAAGCCTTCCAGGACTTTCTCATGCTTAAGTTGGTCTACATTCAGATCCTCCATGAATTCACTTTAGTTATTAATTCTGTTATATTTTTTGAAAAGTTTTCATGAAGCCCAGGATGGTCTTGAACTTATTATGTAACAGATCATGAATTCTTGATCCACCTGCCTCCATTTCTCAAGTGCTGGGATTAGAATTATACAAGACCATGCCTGGCTTTAAATTGTTTTGTAACTGTTTAAATCAAAACTCAGCTCTTTCTCTGGATTAGCCTGCCTGCCCATGTTTCTCATTGGTGGTGTGCTGGGAGATCTCTCTACTTTCTGCTTAGTACAAATAAAGCATTGATTTTTCAGTTTATTCCACTTTTCTCTAGTTCTGAGGATGGTAGTGATGACTTAAAAGGTGCATGCCCAAGTTCACTCTGTGCACTTTTGACTGTCAAATATTGACACTGTGTTATTTGAACTGAATGCATGATCTCACAGTGTAGAGATTTCAAAGAAATGCCAATCCCTCTAAATGGTTAATACCATTTTATTTTTATGAGCTATAGAAAACCTTAACATAATTTATTATCATCACACAACTGGTCACATTACTACTTAAAAACTCATATTCTTTGCATTAGAATAATTTGAAAATCATTTGATACCATACATTCTGGAAATAATTATTTTTTAAGGATTGTTTTAATATTTAAAATTTTATATTTAATTTTTTTAATTCAAATACTTTATTTAAACTTATATATATGTAATTATAAAAAACTAAATTAAAAAAAAAAAAAAACAGCTGTCACCTCCATCTTTGCTGTATCTTATCTTTAGTCCCAACAACTAGTAGGTCTTCCACATTTGAACAAAAGGACTTTATAAGATGAATTTTTTTTTTTTTTTTTTTGGTTTTTCGAGGTAGGGTCTCACTCTGGTCCAGGCTGACCTGGAATTAACTCTGTAGTCTCAGGGTGGCCTTGAAGTCATGGCGATCCTCCTACCTCTGCCTCTCGAGTGCTGGGATTAAAGGCATGCGCTACCATGCCCAGCATAAGATGAATTTTTATCAGTCTTGTTGCCTTCAGTAAAAATGAGTGTGGACTTTGTATGTACAGGGCTTTTGATGAACAAAATATACACGTAAATCAAGCACAAGAGGAAATGATGCAAAGGGCAGATAAACTTGAAATACAAAAGCATACATGTCTGCATAAATCTTTATAACTTGAAGAAACATACACTAAATTGACATATAAAATATTGAAGTCAGTACTATAATCAACTAGTACCAATGCCATTTATGTACTGTATACAATAGTATGTTCCATATTCTATATGAATGAAGATGCTCATTTATTTATACCAGCATCAGCATAGATATGTGAGTAATATGAGATTAACAAGATATGACATCAGTAGGAGGTAAGAATGCTTAAGCCCCATTATGATCTTATAGGACTGCCACCATATTATATGCAGCTTGTCGTTGACTGATACACCACTGTGTGGTACATGAATGTTCATATATTGTTCACACAAACGTAAAAAGATGATGTTAAAAATATTTTGAGGAGGGAGGGTATCACCATGGGATTTCTTTTATAATCATGGAAAATGTTAATAAAAATTAAATTAAAAAATAAAAAAGTATATAAAAATATATATTTTGTAAAAACTATCTAGCTTACCAAATCCAAAATAAGTGCCTAAATATAATAAAAATGGCCATAAAACTAATAAAGCAATTGTCCCAATTATTTTGTTGTCACCTTGGGAGGACACTAGAGGAAGTAGCTTGAAAAGTGACTAGGTTACATCTGGCTGGAGTGGAGGATTGGCATTTCTGCATGGACACATAAAGAGGTAAAAGTATGAAAGTACTTATTCTTTTCAAGTGGGCACAAACATCTGTAGAAATGGGAGGATAAGTCCTTGTGCAGCATGAATGTGAAGGAGCCCAAATCCCAATGGGTACTCTATCACTGCTGCTCTCTCTTTCAGCACATTGTGCTTGATTGAGCAAAAGCTGAATAGAAGATTGGATCAGCTTAGCTTGACATTTTGAAACAGTTGTGTGGGATCTTAAATTCTTTTCTCTCAAACGTAACAACTTGCCAATTCCAACTAGAAATGATGTGGTTTCTTATAACTGGTGGTAAAACGTTGAAGCCATCCCAGGGAGTTAAGGGTGGGATTAGTAGAACCTTTTGAAATATTACTGCAGTCTTTCCTCATTGTTTTTCTACAAATGTTATGAGTTGTAAAGCCAATGTTAGAGAAAAGATTTAAAAAAATGATCATTTCTTCCATTCCCCTTGAGTTGTTTCTACAAGTAAATGTCTGCCCACTGCTAGACACAAGACAACATCAAACACTAAATTTAGGAAAGTTACCTCATTCAAATGTGATGAATTTATAAAGGTTGTTTAATTTTCTCTCTGTAAAATATAAATGTATTCTAAAGCAAGGCTGTGCTATTATAAAATACAGAGTTATTATGGGGTTTGAAAGAGCAGTCACATGTCATATGCCAGTCATTACACAGTGACACGAACATCAACTCCTATATGTCACAATGGCCCTCTGTGTCAGGAATGAGTTACTCTACTTTATAGGTAAAGAAAGGATAAAGGGGTAAATGCTTTGCTTGGAAACATGTACATGGTGGACTGTAAACAGTGGCTGACTAGCTTTCTCATTTTGCATATGTGTGTAGTGTGGATGTGTATATGTTTGTATGTGTGTAAGCACATATGTGTGCATGCATGTGAGAACCAGAGTTAGCTATCAGCTCAAGTGTCTTCCTCAATTACTCTCTACTTTATTTACTAACAGGATCTCTGCTATTCACTGTTACTTTTCTCCTTTTTTCACATCTCCTACATGTGTGTATATGGCATGTGTGTGTATATATGTCGGCACATATGTTCAGGTGTACATGGAAGCCAGAGCTTGGCTTTTGTGTCTTCCTCAACCCCTCCCCACTTTCACTGTCTCTCACTTGAACCCAGAACTTGCTGGTTCAGATCGTCGAGCCAGCCAGCTTATATCAGGGATCCCTTGTCTCTGTTTCCAGAGCGGAATTACAGGTGACCCTCTGCACCCAACCAGCATTCACATGGGTGTGAGGGATCCAAACTCGGATACTCTTACTTGGGGGACAAATGCTCTCCTCTGCCACCACTCTCTCACCCATGGGAGAAGTCCTGTGGGGGCACTTATGTTAAGTAACATCTGGAAGTAAAGCAAGTTCAAACTTTGATCTCACTACTTGTTGCCATGGAAAAACTGAGCACACATTTGAACACAGGATCATTTGGGGAGTAAAATCTTTTTTGTTAATGTAATTTGAAAGTGAAAATGTCAGGCTGGAGGGATTGCTTAGTGGTTAAGGCATTTGCCTACAAAGCCAAAGGACCCATGTTCGAGTCCCCAGGAAGTACGTTAGCCAGATACATAAGGGGGCACACATGTGTGGAGTTCATTTGCAGTGGCTGGAGGCCCTGATATGCCAATTCTCTCTCTCTGTCTCTCTCTCTCTCTCTCTCTCTCTATCTCTATCTCTGTCTTCCTCCTTCTCTGTCAAATAAATAAATAAATAAAAATTTTAAAAATTAAACTATAAAAGAAAATGAAAATCTCATGTTCTCTGTCATAGGTAGGACACTTTTTTTGAAATACAAACCTAATTGAAATGAGAAATGATTTTTGCAAATAATTTAATTGATATACAAAAAAAAAGAGACAAAAATTGAAAGAAAGCAGAGTAAGCCAAAAGCTTTCCCTTTCCAAGTTAGTTCATTTTTATTTCTTTTTAGAATATTTGATAACTGGTAAATTGTTGTTTGCTTGATTTTACTTATTTTTTTTTATTCTTGTTTTGCTTTCAATGTGTCTGGAACATTTATGAACTTACAGACAACTAAATAGAGAAGATAGAATCTTAAATATAGCTGGGCCTGATGGCATACACCTTTAATTCCAGCACCCTACAGGTAGAGAGAGGTAGGAGGATTGGATTGCTCTGAGTTCAAAGTCAACCTGAGACTACATTGTGAATTTCAGGTCAGCCTGGGCTAGAGCAAGACTCTACCTTGAAAAACTAAAAACAAAACAGAATTTTAAATATACCTTACTAAATTATTGATTTAATAATACCCTAATAAGGTGCATATAATTTGGATTAACCAAGGAAATCGGTATTTCCTTTTTACAACCTGATGGCATTTCTGAAAATGTTTATATTTCCTTCACATAACATGGAAACACTTTTTCCAGAAGCCACATTTCATTTTCTGTAACTGTTCTTTTTTTCTCAGGAAAAACTTAATGGGTATAAATTATGACTTTCAAAATGCTATAAATATACTATAAAAGATAAACCTCGAGTTTGGGGAGGTGGTCAGTGGACAAAGTGCTTGCCATACCAGCATGAGGACTTCAGTTCAGATCTCCAGAACCTACATAAGGTGTAGATGGGAAGGCTTGCCTCTCATCCCAGGGCTAACAAGGCAGAGACAGGGCTTTGTCAAAGTAAGCTGGCTTACTATCCTAGCAAAATGTGTGAGCTCTGGCTTCAAGTGAGAGACTCTGCTTCAGTAAATAAGGGGTAGAAAGCAATCAAGAAAGACACCCAATATCAACCTCTGGCCTCCACATGCATGTGCACATGCACTCACACATATGAGCACACATATAGATACACGTACGCATACCACGTGCACACTCCATAAGAGATAACCTGGTACAGTCTAGTGCTATTACAAACATTACCCAATGTAGAAACAATTCCCCATAACGTTGGAATTAGTGTGATATTTCTCTCTCTTATCATACTAATCCTCTTCCTTTCTCTCTAGAGGACACTTCTGTCCTCAAGTTGATCATTATTGTTGTTGCATGTAAATGAATGTTTTTATGTGGTATTGTGTCAGCAAAATATCTGAATATGAAGTTCAATTTTCATCTACTAAGCACATCTTCTCATCAGAATGTGTAAGGACGCTGCCTGTGCATACATTCTTATTGCATAAATAATACTAAAACTTCCTTTATCAATATGAATATTGAAGACAGAATACTACTGTAGTCTAACAACCCCCATTTAATCCAAGCATTTTTAAATATATTTTATTTATTTACTTGAGAAAGAGAAAGAGAAGGAGAGAATGGGCCCACAAGGGCCTCCAGCCACTGCAAAAGAACTCCAGACATGTGCTCTCCCTTGTGCACCTGGCTTACATGGGTCCTGGAGAGTCGAAATGGGATCCTTTGGCTTTGCCGGCACATGCCTTAACTGCTAGGTCATCTCTCCACTCCTTCCAAGCATTTTTTTTTTAATATGATGAAATGTTTCTCTCCATCCCAAATGTCTACACATCTCATTTTCTTTTTTTTTTTAATTTTTTTTAATTTATTTGAGAGCGACAGACACAGAGAGAAAGACAGATAGAGGGAGAGAGAGAATGGGAGCGCCAGGGCTTCCAGCCTCTGCAAACGAACTCCAGACGCGTGCGACCCCTTGTGCATCTGGCTAACGTGGGACCTGGAGAACTGAGCCTCGAACCGGGGTCCTTAGGCTTCACAGGCAAGCGCTTAACCGCTAAGCCATCTCTCCAGCCCTCATTTTCTTTTACAATAATTTATTTTTGAGTGTATGCACAGAGCATGTGTGGGTGTGTGGAAGTCAGACCACAGGGTTTTTCACTTTTCCTTTGACCTTCTTTTGATTCAGGGTTCAGGGTCTCCTGTTTTTCCTTTTTTTTTTTTTTTGTTTGTTTGTTTACTTGTTTGCTTTGTTCTGTTGCCACTGCTACTTGTGAGCTTCTGGGTTATCCTAGCTCTGCCTCCCGTTGCCATGGTCACATTGGGATTATAGACACAGGCACCTTTCTGCATCTTGCTTCATGTGGGCACTGAGGACACGGAACTCAGGTCAGTAGGCTTGCAGCCAAGAACCTGGAACACTGAGCCTTCTCCTCTTTGAAATTTTATAATTTAGGTTTTTCCAGCTATTTTTGTGGAAATCTTTAAATATTTAACTAATATTACTAATCTATAAAAATAATGTAGATCCATCTTCTAGAATATAACATGTCTTTTTATTTTCTTTCCACTGAGTCTAGCTGAACCAAGGTTATTTCTTTTAATTTCCTGATAATTTGATAATGCATATTATTGGATCTTACCCTGAGTGAAATTAAAGATATCAGTCAGTTCTGTGGATTTGGCCTCTTGCTTAAAAATTCCTGTTGACTTAAAGGACACTTTAATATTCTCACATATTTTCTTCTAAAACTATTTTTTTTATAATTAGGAGTTTAATGAACACAGAACTGTACAATAGTATAAAGAAAAGACTAAATAGACCTTTTGCTTCTGATTTGAATTATCTCACTGTCTTCTTCAGTGGAGGCCATCATTCTCTGGATGATGGTATCACCACTCCTGTCACATAGACTTACCTATTTTTGTACAGGTCATGTCAGGGCACCTGTTTCTATTCCTTTTGTAGAATTCTTTTTAGACATATACTTATTGTCATGTCAAATAATTTCTATTTAGCCATTTATGCATTCTTAACTTTATCTATATAAGTTTTTATTGTCATTTATGTTTGATTGGTTTGCATAATAATTTTCATTCTTATTTGATGATACTATTTTCTTGTTGTATTTTCATTTTAATTATATGCAAACTTTATGAGATCATTGATTTTGTGATTGCTGTTTTTATAGTGACAGGTCCAGACAGTGTGTGATTTAGATTATAAATGTTTCTCCCAATAGCCTAGAATCCAATATCAATTCCAATTATTTAAACTAATTTAATTAAAATAAAATAAAATTTATTTTCTATTGAAAATAATTACCATATTCTGAAGACTACAATCTTTATCATTTTCAATATTAGAGAAGATTGGAAATTAATGCCAATTAGACATGGTATAAGGTTTAAACAATCTCAGTAAATTAGACTACCTCACTGCAGCGAGTCAATCAAACTGCGATAAAATACTAATTACCTCCAATGAGATAGAGTAGCACTTTTATGGAAACAATTTGTAGCTAAGGAAAATGACTGAAGTTTCAATCCCAAGAATCTTCTGAATTAAAGAGACACTATAACTTAAAAAGTCTCATAGTGACTAGCAACTCTGGTAACCTTCCTATCCCAGAAGATACTCTAAAACACTGAAAAATAAGATGTTTCTTCCTATATGTCTTACCATGACATTAAATATGATTATAAAAATAAGTTTGTTAACTGACATTATTTTTGTTTCTATATTACCAATAAGACAGCATCTTTCTACAAGGGAAAATATATACACCCATATGTTCATTCTTTAACGCCCGTGATAATAATAAATCCAAGAACGTAAATATACTGCTGGAGGTGTGACAGGGAACATTTCATTCCATCATCTTCCACCCCATTCTCCCAACACCAGCCTCCTTAGTCATGAGTGAGTAGAATTTTGAATTGTGGAAAATGACTACCTGAAAAATCAACATGATCTATATCAAAAATGTTTTTCCTCACCTGTTTTGAAGAGCATACTTAGATATGTCTTTAGGAAAGGTGATGTTATGGGTTCAACCTGGGTCACACCTGATGTCTGAAATGGTATGGGCACATAATACTTTAGAGTTTTGAACCTTAGTATGCTATGATGAGGACTAATAAAGAAATGTCATATGGACTAGAGCGATGGCTTGTGTGCATGTGTGATGATCTAAGCTGGGATCACAAAACCCACATAAAGTGAGGAACAATAGTGAGTATCAGTAATCTCAGTTCACTTACAAGAAGATGGGTAAGACAGAATTCCTGGAAATACACAGGCAAACTAACCTGGAGAATACAGTGAAGCTAAGAGATCCTCAAGGTAGAAGGTAGTTACTGGCACTGAGGTTTCTCTCTAGCCTCCACATGTGCATAACCAGACTTACACACACAAATATGTACACATATCACACACACACACACACACACACAGAGAGAGAGAGAGAGAGAGAGACAGAGAGAGAGAGAGAGAGGGAGAAAGAGAGAGAGAGAGAAAGAGAGAGAGAGAGAGTCAGCTCAACTTTGCTGATATAACCTTCCAAACAGACACAGTTTGCAGTAGAAAAGAATTTATTTCAGCTTGCAAATCCAGGTCAAATTCTAGCAATGGGGTAATAAGCTGGCTCCTTTTAGAAATCCAAGTAAGGAGACAAAAATAGCAAGCACACATCAAAACCAAGAAATCAAGAACCACCAGAGATCAAACTGTTTTCTCTATACCTTTGGATTAAGGTCCATCATCAGTGACATGCCCTAGGGCTGGACTCCAGAATATACTCTCCATGACATGCTCCCTCTAGCAGGGAATCTCTCTGCTAAGGGTTGAAGTTGCAAACTCAATTCTAATAAAACACCTGAGTCCATGGGGCCATACCTACAAACAACCACATTTCACCCCCAGACCTCATATGTTCATTAACATTCTACAGTGCAAATTGTACTCAATCCAAATTCAAAGGTTCCCATAAGCATTATCAACTTGAAGGCTGCTCAAAAATGAAAGCCTCATCTGAAATTTAATAGATTCTCTTAGCTGTGTGTCATGTTAAATCAAAACAAGTTACATACATCTCAAACATAATGGCACAGAGTAAACATTTCCATTGCACAAAGGGATAACAAGGAGAGACTGGACAAATACAAAATCAATAACAATCAGGTGAACATCAAACAACTGCAGTTCGGGTCTGGAATTGGTAACCAGTGATAACAATCTCTGGATTTTCAATTTCTAGCCCTGAAACTCAGATGAGTATCCAGGGAAAACTTTCATCTTGACCCAACAGCATTCCATGGTAGACTTTTCATAGTCTTGGTACACTCAAAATATCTTTGTGTCACCATTGTAAACAAAGGTCAATGTTTATCAGCATACACTGGCCTTTTGGCCCTCAATACATGAATAATGCCCTGAGAATTTTTTTCTCTTTTTCAGATAGACACAGATTCTGAGGGGAGTATCAGCCCATTGCACCTCAACAGGGCCTCAGCTGAAACCAAGAGTAATTGGGAAAATGAGCAAGAGTGCTGCTCTCTTAGTGAACCTGGTATCAGCACAAGGGTGAAGAAAATAGACATAGAGAACACACAGTTCCTACCAAACCAGATATCCAGAGACACAGAGTCTCCCAAGACCTCATCACTGATGTAGACCTAAAACCAACCCAACATCGCTCAGGGAAATTTGCAGAAGAGAGGCAGAAAGATTGTTAGAGCCACATGTTGTGACATTATGCACAGAGACATTGCTTCTTACCCATAACTGATGGCTAACCCCAAAATGCATGACCCACATTCCCCAATGAAGAGGGTCTCTGTGGAGTGGGAGGGCAGGGAAGAGGCTAATGATGGCACCATCATGGCTGTATACACACTGTGTACATAACTAATTTTAAAAAGAGCAAAAAAAAGCACTGTGCTACATAAAAAAGTCAAATATAAATACATTTATTATCAACAGTAAAAAATCAATTCATGCAACATTTTGAGACTGTGAAGCAATGACAGAGTGACTCAGGTGTAGTTAGGTGTTTGGAAGGGGGAAGGGAAATGCAAACGGGTATGACAAAGGCATTTTGGAGTAAAAGGACTAGTCTTTCTTGATTATGAAGCTGATCGCATAATCACTCATGCATCAATTTCATTTTATGTGATATTTTGACAAAAATTTGTTCAAAGAAATCTCTTAGAAAAATATTCTAAAGACACATCACTTAAAAGCAAAACAAAGAAACAACAGCAATAACAACAACAAAATACAGTGACATGCATCCTCCCTGTGTATGATGTTGAGAAGGTAAAATAGGGAAGCAAGGGAAAGCACTTGATTCGCAGATGCTATACAAAGGACTCTAATACCCACATTCTTTTTTGCACACAATGGATAATTCTTTTGCTAATTAAATATCTTTATGGAGTGGAAACTGTGTAATATCAACCTCTGGCATGCAAGAGGCCACAAGGTGCTGTGTGATATCCCTTTTCCTCTGAAGTGCACAGCCATATTGTAGCTCGCATCTTTCTGTACAGTCTGCCCTGATTTATGCAAGAGTAGGCTCCCTGTGTTTAGCAGACCAGCCAGGGGAATCTTTTAGAACTATGTCTGCTCATATCACCCCTCCTTTCAATACCCTCACAATGGTGTTTTTTCTTTGATATATCGAAATAAAGGTCCGATTGCTCACTGTAGTATAGTGAGGCCTTACATGGTCAGTAGCCGCTTCCTCACCAAATTCACTTCAACTTTCTATGCCTCTTCCTTGTTCCATTTTCACTGAATCATTTCAAGCATCCTACTTCAGGGCTTTTAAAATAATATTTTTTTTTTTCATTTTGACATTTGCATACATGTATATAATGTATTTGGATTTTATCTTCTCCATTTGCCTTCACTGATCCATATTCCCTCCCATTAACATCCTTCTTCTTCCCCATTAATCCTCATCTTCCTTGTATGCCTTTTTTAAGTCATTGAGTTAAATTCCAGTGGGAACAAAATGCATGTAAGAACAGGAGGATGAAGAAGAGAGTTCAAAACACTGTCATCTGGATATGACATGACCCGTGGGAATTATACTCATGAACTCACAGCAGCTGTGGTTTCCATCACAAGACTGAGCCTGTCAGTACTGTCAAGGTCTTTTGCACTTGTTGGTCCTCTATCTTGAATACTCCATTGACATAGCTCCCTTGTATTTCTTTCTTGTTGTTTCTCAAACAGCAACTGAAAAATGAGGGCTTTCCTAATGGCCCTAATTACAACAAACCCTTGCTCTATACTTTATTTTCAAAGAACCCCTGCTTATCCTTGCTTTTCTTCTTGTTACACTACAATTGTCATCATTTGAACTATATTTATTTACTTGATAATTTCATTGTAACTGTTTTCTACTGTTATCTCTATGAAGCTGGGTGCTCTGGCTTTTGTAAGTTACTACTATTATTCTAGTGCCTATAGCAAAGTATGGTACATACTACATGCCTATTCATAATTATCTGAGGTAATTGTTACATACATAAATTATTTTTAATTTTTTTTATTATTTATTTATTTGAGAGCGACAGACACAGAGAGAAAGACAGATAAAGGGAGAGAGAGAGAATGGGCGCGCCAGGGCTTCCAGCCTCTGCAAACGAACTCCAGATGCGTGCGCCCCCTTGTGCATCTGGCTAACGTGGGACCTGGGGAAGCGAGCCTCGAACCGGGGTCCTTAGGCTTCACAGGCAAGCGCTTAACCGCTAAGCCATCTCTCCAGCCCACATAAATTATTTTGAATTACCATTTCTATCTTGTTCTATCTATTTTAAAACCCATGGATTCCAATGTGTGCAAAGTGGTCACATAAAAATTGTAATGTATTGCTGACTAATTTTATATTATAGAATTTACCATTTCTGAATTATTCTTATTACTGTACCAAAATGCAAAACGAAAATGCCAACCTAAAGACATTGCCTCCTACTCATAACTGATGGCTAACCCCACAAAGCATGACCAATATTCCACAACATGGAGGGTCCCCCTGTGTCAGAGAGTAGGCTAAATATGGTACCAATTTGACTGTATTCACTGAGTACAAATCTAATAAAAATTAATTAATTAATTAATTAATAATAAATATATTAAGAAAATAAATGAGGGTTACTTCCAAAAAATGCCAACAAATAAAAAATTAAAAATAAATAACTATCTTAAAATTATAATTTGAATCAATGACAAGTGAAAAAATGTTTTATTTAATATTTTCAAAATCAATTTAAACTTCTGCCTTTCTCCCTAATGAATTTACTTTAGAAAAATAGAAATTAGAGTTGAGGAGATAGTCCAGTCAGTAAAGTGCTTACCTTGCAAGCATGATAATCTGAGTCTAACCCTATAGTCTATAGTATAAACACTGGGTGTGTCAGTGTGTGGTTGTAATCACAGCCCTGGAGAAGTAGAGGTAAGAAGATCTCTGAGGGTTGCTGGCCACCCAGTCTAACCTACTTGATGAAGTCCAAGGCAGTGAGAGACTCTACCTCAAAAAGGTGGATATTGCCTCTATAACCACATCCAAACACACATGCATATCTGTGGTCACAAACGACTATTTATTTACATATGTGTATGTAAAAAGTATAAAAATAAAGGTCACCAGAAAGGAAAAATAAATTTAACACCTTTCTCTTATTTAGATATAAAGAAATTTATGTGTCCTATCAGATTTGTCAGGTTCTTCCTAATTTGATTAAGTGTCTTTCCAACCAGCATAATTCCTTTATTGAGCCCATGACTTCTTCAAATGTATTGAGACAGAGTGAGTGGCTCTACAATGTATACCAGCAATTTATAATGATTTATGAATGCAAGAAAAGTAAGCCGGGAAAAGATGAATCTCTTCTCTTATTTGTGGTGAAAAAAAAATATTCATGCACTTGAACTGAACTCCACAAGAATTTCAGATGAAATGTCGTAATTAACATTTAAACAACAAAATAAAAATAATAAGGCTTTGGCGTGTTTCCATCCTTCTCTGTTTCAAAATTTCAGTTCATTTCTTGTACACTGTTCCAATTTTGCAAATGCAGCCAATTTTCTTAAGTAATTAGGTTGTCTATTTTGTATAAACATGCTGTAGTGTGAGAATATGCAAAATTATCTGTGTGATGATATAAATTGTGTTAATAAAACACACCATTGTTTAGAAGCAATGTCTAAAATCATCCACCAGGGAATCAATTTTCTATGTGGTGATCCAATTCCTGTGATCAGAAGGCATAAGCTCTAAGAACTAGTATCCAGTGAACTTCTATGTTTTAAACTTCCTAAGCCAGTGTGATTCCAGGAGTTCAGGTGAAACAAAGATTGAATGGTCGGGCTGGAGAGATGGCTTAGCGGTTAAGCACTTGCCTGTGAAGCCTAAGGACCCCGGTTCGAGGCTCGCTTCCCCAGGTCCCACGTTAGCCAGATGCACAAGGGGGCGCACGCGTCTGGAGTTCGTTTGCAGAGGCTGGAAGCTCTGGCACGCCCATTCTCTCTCTCTCTCCCTCTATCTTTCTCTCTGTGTCTGTCGTTCTCAAATAAATAAATAAATAAAAATTAAAAAAAAAAGATTGAATGGTCAATAATGCCACGCTGCAGAGAGGTACATCATCAACAGCATTGAGCACAGAGATGAGAAATGAAGATGAAGAAATTTACTAAGTAGGTACTGAAAATGTCAAACAAGATGTATTAATTATTTACTGAAAGCTTTGAACAAATATCTGACCAGAAGCAACTAAAGCAAGAGAAGTATTTGTTCTCAGCCTGTAGTTTTGAGAATAAGTTTCACTGTGAGGAAGACATGGTGGCCACACTTAAGAAGTATAGCAGCCCAGTCCAAGAATAATAGGAGATCAAGTCCAGAGACATAGCCTTCCCCACAATGACAGTTTGCTGCTCTTACAACTCATAACCTACAGCTACATGGTGAATTCTAGCTATCCCACCAGGACGAGGCCTCAGTGGAGTGGAGGCAGGGAGGAGGGAAATGACAGTACCAACATATGATTTGTCCATATAAAATATCTGCTTAATTTTAAAAAAAACAAAATAAATAAATAAAATGACAGATAGGAAAAAAGGTTTTCATGAGACAATAATTCATCACTATAATATCTGCATATCAGGGAGGAGAAAAAGGAAAATTTCCTATCCTGGCATTAACTGCTGATTACTTTCCTTTCTGTATTTCAAAGGGACACTAGTGATAAGTAGAAAGTAGAAATAGGACCTGAAAAGATGGCTCAGTTGTTAAGGCACATGCCTGCAAAGCCTGACACCCTGGTTCAATTCCCTAGTACCTATGTCAAGCTGGATGCACAAAGTTGCACGTGCATTCTGGCTAGAAGGGCCCTGGCAGGCCCATTTTCCCTCCCTGTCTCTGTATCTCTCTCTCTCCCTCCCCATCCATGTGTGTGTGTGTGTGTCCATCTTTCTCTGCTTGGAAATAAAATGAAATATATTTTTAAAATAGAAATTAGGAAAACATATTTGGAAGGTTACTATCATTATTTGTTATTTATCATTATTTATTTAATGCTTATTTTCTTGTTGGGATTTGAGTTCTGAGATGTACCCTCGCCATGTAGCCCAGGCTGACCTGAAACTTATGAGCCTCCTGTTTCAAACTCTTGAGTGCTAGAATTAGAAGTATGAACCACTGTTGCAGTCAGGTTCACATTGGTGATAGAAATCACCCAACCAAGATCAGCTTGTGGGAGAAAGTGGTTTATTTTGGCTTACAGGTTCTGGGGGAAGCTCCACGATGGCAGGGGAATACCTGGCTAACATAAGGTGGACCATAGCAACAGGAGAGTATGCCAAACCCTGGCACGGAGAAACTGGCTATAACACCCATAAGCCCATCCCCAACAGCACACTGCCTCTTGGAGGTGTTAACTCCCAAATCTCCATCAGCTGGGAACCTAGCATTCAGAACACCTAGTTTTATGGGGGACACCAGAATCAAACCACCACAACCACTATATCCAAGATTCTACTTTCCAAATTGTAAGGTAGTTGCTGTGGTTTAAATTTCTTCAGGAATAGAAAATGAGGTGTTTAATACTCTGTGAGGTAAATTCTACTTTGTGTTGGTTGTGAAACTGAGCTGAGATAGAGTGGCCTGTGGCATCTTATCAGCCTGCATGTGGCATCTCTTCCTTGTCTTTGGTGAGTTAACTTAGACAGGACATTCACAGAAGAATTTTGAATTAAATGTTGCTCTACTGAAGAGAAATATTTTGTAAATGATCATAATAAGAAGTGAAACAAGGTAAGAGCTTATGATAGGTAAATCCTTATTGTCCACCTGACCTGAATGGGAGTCAAGTAAGATCCATGACTCTTGGGCAGGCATGTGAGTGTGTCCAGGAAAGATAAACTGAGAGAAGTACTTTTCCCAAAGTGGGTAGCCCTTCTGGTCACAGCATATATATAAAGTGGACCCAGAAAAGGGTGAGTCCTTTTGCTTCAGTGCCTTTGCTTCTTGCTAGTAAGTACATACTTTGAAGACATCGGAACCTAGCTTCTTTAGCCCTCTAATGTAGACTGAAGACCAACAGCTCTCCAGGAATCCTACAGGTCTGTAATTCCAGATTCGAACTGCTAAAACATCTGGTCTTGTGGACTGAGCATCTACTAGGTTCTCAGACTCTTATCAAAGTGTGCCATTGGATTGCCCAGCTCATATTGTGGAAGCCAATCAAATAAATCCCACTTGTAACAAATATGAATTCTGTCATGTCTGTTTGTCTAGAAAACTCTGACAATGCAATACTCTAAAAGATGAAATGTATTTAAAAGAGTGCAACCCTCAATTCTAATCATCAAAACTTTTATATCTTCAATTTTAGTCTTACATAAGAGCTTAGGTAAAATCACACATAATACCTATGATACCCAAAAATGTTCCATACTGAGTGATTTTTTTTTATAAAATTGCAAAAATCATCAGGATATCAAAAATTGCTATTTCCAGTATACCTACTTATTTCTTCTTTATGCTTCTTCCACATCAGTGAAATTTCATATTTGTTTAATATGTAATATTATGTTATAAATTTTATATATACTGCACAGAATTATGGGGTTTATATAGCATATACTTTTACATTTGTAAGAGGACACTTTAAATTCTTAAATTAATTAGAAACCAATTGGGATATGATACTTTGAAGTCTGTCACTCTGTGGTTCAGTAATCTGAGGAGGGTGAAATTATTTTGGCTTAAGATGAAAATAAATACTCAATTATAAGAGTGAGAGGTTAGTTTTATTATTGGAGTTAGGACCAAACTGAGACCCTGGCAACCACAACATATCAGGCTCAGCCACCCATCTTCATTATGCCTTTAAAAGTACTAAATTAGGGAAGTGCACACACACAAAAAGATTTATTTAATGCAGCCACATTAGTAAAAGCGCCAAAGAGATCAACTGCCCTGTCCTTAGCAAGTCTAACTTTGAGGTCATGATATAAGGTTCAGGTTTCACAGAAGGGTGATCCTCCCCATCATTACTTAGATGCTGAATTTTCTTGTAAGACAGTCTGATAAGTTGCCAGCACTATGGGACATTGTTTTGGAGAGAGACAAAGTTCCCCTCTGGCTGGCTCCAGGCTCTGACTTAATCACAACATGAGATTGCAGGGGACATACCAATTTCTTTTGGCTTGTTGCTTCAATTTTCTGATACAGACAGGAAACAATGCAAATATCTCTTTGTAGTATATTCTCTCCTACCAGGCCATTGCAGTTTAACTTTTTTTCATTTCAGTTGGAGAAATAATGACAAAGGGTTAAGGATAATTGTTCTCTAAGCATGACCATATCAGTGTGATATAGTCTGTAACCTTTGTTTTAGAGGATTAGATTACTATGAATTTTCTTGGAATGATTCTGAATCCAGACTATTCCACCTGACTGCATTACCTTGTTATATCATGGTGGAAAAACATTTTATGAAAGTCATCCACTCATTGGAAGCTTTGCCCATATAATGTCCAGTATCCAGATATATGGAAACATGATGATTGACCAACATTTTAAGAAATTCTGGCAATAGATTAACCCAGAATTTATCTGTAAAAACCCATCCTGAAAATATAATAGCATTTTAGGAATATTTTTATACATATTTAAAAATCACACATGTTTTGAATTACTGTACTACTGGACTACAAACTTGAAAGAAAAAAAGTAAAAAGCTATGATTGTGTGTGGAATACCCTCAAAAACCTATGTAGTAAAAGGATAATCCCCAAATTAATATTATTGACAGATGGGGCATAGCAGGGTCTTCTGGTCACTGGGAGTGTGTGCCTGAATGAGGTTTTGAGGCTCATGCTTTTATCTCTTTTGCTTTAAGTCATGAAGTAAGAGATTTTCTATGTCAACCAAGTAATTTCCACCACACTGCCACTCCCACCATGGTCTCAGCATTTAAACCACATCACCATGAACTAGAACCCATGATCTGTGAGCTAAAACAAAACCTTTCTCCTCACGAGGTGATTATCTGAAGCATTTGTTACAGCAAAGGAAACATGGTAACTATTGAGATGGACATGAGGCAAACCTCTTCTGATGGCACTGTGTAGTTATCACACATTGTTAAGAAACTGTTAGGATCTGAACATTCAACTCCTACCAAATCAGAGATCCGGAGACACAGAGGGTCCCTTCCCCAGAGCTCATCACTGAAGTAGATCTCAAATGAACCCAAAATGGATAAAGGAAATTCATGGAAGAGAGGGTGGAAAGATTGTTAGGGCCACAAGTTAGGACATTACACACAGAGACGTAGCCTCTTCCCCATAACTGATGGATGGCTACCTCCACAATCCCGATGGAGATAACTGGCAATCTCAATGAGGAGGGTCCCTTCAGAGGGGAAAAGGCAGGGAGGATGTTAAGGATGGTACCAACATATGCTGTTTACACACTATGCACAAAGCCAATAAAAAACAATCCTGTTAGAATCTGTTAAAGGCAATATTAGCTTTATTTACAAGTAATTTAAATTCTCATTGTAAGCACCTTATATTCTTTGACACAGGGTTTTATGTAGCCCAGGCTGGCCTTGAACTCACTATGTAGTTGAAGATATAACTGTAAAAAGCCACCAAGGTCCAGGGCTGATAGCTGAGTGTGCTTAGAAGCTGCAATACTAGGTGATGCCAATAGCTAAGGGGTCCATGTCCTAGACAGGCTTACACGAGACCCTTGGGGAGTTTAAGGTCCCATGGCCAGAAGCCCCTAACCACTAGAGGGTGCCGCTTGCTGTTGCTGCTCCCTGATGTCGAACAGTAGAGTTATAGATGTTGACAATGATCTTCCCCTTGACTAACTTGGATTCCTAATCAGAAGGACCTGAAGGATCCCACCCCTATAGTTCACTGGGAAGGCTATCATAAGTTTATACATAAACTGTATTAAATCTGTGACAGTATAAAATTAAACTTCTATAATTTCATTTCAAGGCATTTCATACTTATCAAAACTTGACATACATGATTATAATTGGATACTTATTATTTATCTATTTATGTATTTACTTATTCTTGTACCCTTCACTATTTGATTTAATTTTATTTAATTTGATAAATGGAAAATAGAATATACCTTGAATATATATATCTTGACTATATATATATATATATATATATATATATATATATATATATATATGCTCATATATATATTTCTTTTAGGTTATAATTTTACAAAGATACTTTATTAAATTTCATTGTATTTTTAATTTTTTTGACAATTTCATACATGTATATAATATATTTTGACCAAAATTATCCCATATTTCCCTTTCTTGTCCTCTTTCCACTCTGTATGTCTCTTCTTTCTACCTAGTCTTACATTTGCATATTTTTAAAATTTTCGTTATGGCTCAATGAGTTTGATTAGGTTTTCTTGCATGATCATGGGTGGTGGTTATTAAGTATAGAATGGACAACTTACCAGTGGCTACACAACTGAAGCAATATGATTCCCCTGCCACAAACAACCATTAACTGCCAATAGATCCTAAGAAATCTTTATATTTTTTTTCTTTCCCTTCTCTTCACATGTCTGTCCAGATAATTGCTGTCACCAAGGAGATGCTAATTAACAATGGAGCAAATTCATGAGCGATTAAAAGGAGTTATGTTCATCAATTTGATAAGGCACAATAAGACCTAAAACTCAGATATGCAGAGATATAAAAACATGCTTCCTTGAAATTATGAAAGTAGCATCAGGTGGTCTGTTTTTGGCTTCGTTAGAATGTTGAGAGGAAGATCAATGGCCCATTATTATAGGATTCTTGCTATAAGTATCTTTTGAGAATTGAATCAGAATATTTCATACCTGAAAATTTTTTTTTGGAGGAAGGGATATTTATTGAAGCTTACAGATCCAGGGGAAGTCCCATAATGGCCCAAACAGAGAGAAAGAAGCACAAGCCTAAAGGTCAAAAGCCATAGCACACTTGAGGAACTCCAGCTAGGCACACTTTGCATATCTTTAGATTGAAATCTGAAACCCACCACCACAACTTAAGATCCAACCAGTGATACTGCCTCCAGCCAGGTAGCCAGCAGATGCAAACTACAAATAAACAACTGAATATATTGGGGCCATCTATTCTATTCAAACCACCACATTCTGCCCCTGGCCCCCAAAGATTAATAACCATCACACATTGTAAACTGTACTCAGTTTAATTTCAAAAGTCCCCACAGTCTTGAAGAATTTAAGATATTAAGACCTGTAAAATCAAACAAGTTAAACATTTCTAACATATAAAGGCACAGAGTAAACCATTTTCAATTGGTATAAGGCATAGCAAGGAGAGACTAAAACAATGCAAACTCAACCAAGATCAAACAAACATCAAACTTCTGAAGTTAAACTTCTTACTACAGATGGACATGTTTGAACACTCAGAGTTTTCAAACATAAAGGTATAACTCAATAATTCCATTAATTACAGTAAATAAGACATAATTTTTAAAATTAAAATATAATCCCTTTTTATTATATGAGTGGGCATTCTGGCTGTGCAAGCCCTGTATTACTTATTGTCTTGTTGCTTGTGAACAAATACTTGACCATGGGCCTCGTAAAGGCAAGGATTTATTATCTTACAGTTTCAAGAGAAAATTTCATGGGTAAGGCGAGAGAGGGTAGCAGACATCAAACCTCAGTCAGAAAGCAGTGGATGAGGAGGAAGTGGGGCCTGCTGCAAAACCCCAAGGTGGCCCTTAACTGATCCACCCCTCCATCAACTTCCCACTTCTGAAGAATTTATGTGGCTTACAATGTCCAGGACCACTTTCACTATGGAGGAAGTCATAACTACAGTCATGGGAATAGAGCAGAGCACTTCTCAGCAGACTGAGGACATAGAGGAGGAACAGGAAGAGCGTTTGGGTTTTAAAAATCTCAAGGTTTGCCCCCAGTGACCCATTTCCTCCAGCAAAGCTCCACATGCAAAAGGTTCTACCTAGTGTCTCCAGCTGGGGACCAGTTCAAACACAGGGGACATTTTGCATCAAAACCATAACATCCTTGGTATCCCTCTCTGAAATCACCTACTTGTATGTCTTGGCTCCAACTCAAGTGGGAACGTTGAGAAGTGGTGAACTGGGAAACATATCTAGGAAGATTGCCTACCTCACACACCTAGCAGGACATGAGAAAGGTAAGAAAAAGTAGGACAGATGTGGAGTGCAGGTGTGCATAAGCCTTGGCCAGGTGTGTGTGTGTGTGTGAGTGTGTGCAGGTTTGTATGTATATACCCTGAATAATCATCATGAGAAAAATACATTAGCTTTGTAGCCCCAGCCTGGCCTCAAATGCACAGCAGTCTTCCTACTTCTGCTTCCTTAATACAGGAATTAAAGGAGTGAGCCATCATGCTTAGCAAGAAAAATACTCCTTATAGTCCTGAAATACCATATCCATACTGAGAATCCAATACTAGATATATGCAGATTTTTTTCAACTGAAAGAAATTTATTGCCTAAATATCAAAGCACATAGCCTTTCTATGCCTGCAATATATGATAAAAATGGGCTGCCCATGTCAAGCATGGCCTATTGGTTTGATTTTTTATTCTATTGTTGTAATATTGAATGAGGCTTGGAAACTATGTACCACAGAATAGCTTTTAAAATTAATACTTATTCAGAAGTCAAGAACTCAACATATATAAACTAGCAAAGAACTCAGTCAAGAAGACACCTTATATATTCTAGTTTGGTTCACAATGTTTAAATTCCTGATTTGCTTCATTTCAGGATTGCGACGTTATGTAAACTTGTGAGAAAGCTCACACAAAGGCCATGGAGTGTTTCAAGTGCAAACAGCAGGCTCTTGAAAAGCCACGTGAAGTCGAATGGAATCAGGGAAATGATCTCCGGAAGAAGTTCTTTTATTAAACTCTGAAGTTGTAGGAGCTGTCTTCATTCACCCAAGTGAATAGAGAGAGAAGAAAGGGGGGGGGGGAGTCATTTTGAAGAGGTAATTAATTATCAAGAAATGACAATAAAGATATCCTTGTGAATGATGAACATTTTGTGCTCAAAATAAAATGTATTATTCTTGATAGAAGGATAAGAAAAGAGTTTACATGAGAATATGTCATTAAAAATGCTTTCAGAAACTTATTATGAGCAATTATCAATATCTTCCCTGATGTTCACTTCCAACTGTAATGTATACCCAACCTGCTGGGACTTCAGGTTGCACTAAACCATGACATTCACAAAAGCATTTCTTCAAGGAAAGATCAACATAAGGAGAGATAGCTCAGTTGGTAAAGTGCTTTTCATGCAAGAATGAGAACCTGAGTTCAGTATAGCTAGCTAGTCTAGCCAAATCAGTGAGCTTCAGGTTCGATCAGAGAACCTACTTCAAAAAAGACTTGTGGGCTAGAGAGATAGCTCAGTACTTAAAGGCACTGGCTTACAAAGCCTGACAGCTCAGGTTCAATTCTCCAGTATCCATGTAAAACTGGTTGCACAAAATGTTGCATGCATCTGGCCATTGTTTGCAGTACAAAGAGGCTCTGGTATTCCTATTATCTCACTCTCTCTGCTTGCAAATATATACATATTTTTGAAGGTAAAGAGTGTTTGAGGAAGCCATCCATCCCAACTTCTGGCATCCACACAAACACAGCAGTGCATATGAAACAGAAGTTTTGTTCTTTGTCAATACACCAAGATGACAACACAGCAATAAATTTAGGATGCCCTGGATTCTTATCTCTTGAATTTAAAGAATTAAAATCCATAGACTAGAGGGTAAGGTTTAAAGAGATGTTGCTACATTCAGAGAAGGAAAGAGGAGGAACTACTACAGAGAGCTCTGCCATGGAGGAGCCAAGGGGGGTGAGGCCTGGGTGGGAGTAGGGGGGTGGGAGGCCTCCCTCACTTCATCTGGACTGGGCTGAGACAAGGGAAGTCTTACCAGAACCTGAAAGTTCAAAAATCAGTAAAGAATGAGGCTGTCCACCTGGTAAGTGTCTACCTTATGGTGGTGGGCCTTACTTTCTGGCTAAGGCGAGCTAGAGTGAGGGCTGAGTGGTCTGAGCTAGAAGCTGTCTCCAGAAGAGGCCAGCCATGAAGCCTAGTTTGGGGCTAAGCTTAACCAACCACAATACCATGATCAGGTTTGAAATCTAGGAATGGAAACTCCCTCCCTGGAGGGACTCAGGTTGTTTATGGAAAAACATCTATGGAACTCCTTTAGTCAAGAGATAAAGAGATGAGAGATGCTTCTCTTAGCTCTAGCAAAGTGGAGATTGCAAGGGCAGACTTAAGATATTTTTGCTTTTCACATTCTGGGCCCACTCACTATAAACTAGTTGACAAAGCTTCCTGGCTCCCTCTCACACATACACCTACATACATACATACATGCACACACACACACACACACACACACACACATATACACACACACAAGCAAATATACCATATACACATACACATGAAAAAAACCTTATGAATAGCATAACTTATTTTAATGATTTGATTAATAATTTTAATGTTCTGATTAGCCCTTCCCTTAGCTTTCTACCCATTAAACAAAATATATTTGATTTGAATTGAGGGGAAGGCTCAAAAGATAAGAAAACTTGATTCTCAAACATAAGGACTTGAGAGACCGCTCAAGTTTGAATTGCCAGAACCCATGTAATAAAGCTGGCCATGGTAACACATCTGTAACCCCAATCAGTGAGTAGCAGAGACTGAAGATAGGATGGGGCTTATCGGGAGAGATTGGAAGTTCCTTTCTGTTTAAAAAAAAAATTGTTTATTTTTATTTATTTATTTTTTATAAGTTTTCTATTGTGCAAGTATAGGCAGTTTGGTACCATTATTGAGCTCATCCATGACCTACTCCCTCCCCATTGGCCCCTCCTTGTTGAGGTACATGGGTCATGCATTGTGGAATTAGCCCACAGTTATTGGTATGATAAATGTCTCTGTATATCATGACCCAACATGTGGCTCTGACATTCTTTCCTCCCCCTCTTCTGCAAAATTTCCCTGAGCCATGTTGGGTTCATTTTTGGTCTGCTTCAGTGATGAGGTGTTGGGGGCCTCTGGGGGTCTAGCTCTCTGATTTGGTAGGCATTGATTTTTAAGAGACCTGAGAGACTCCATCCCAAAACTTCTGAAGCTGATTAACTCCTATAGCAAAGTAGCAGGATGCAAAATCAATGCACAAAATAAGTAGCATTTCTATATGCAAATGACAAGATACAGAGAAAGAAATAAGGCACATAGTCCCATTTTCAATAGCAACAAAAAAAACCTAAAATACCTTGGAATAACGTTAACCAAGGAAGTGAAAGATCTATACAACAAAAACATAAACACATTCAAAACAATGAAATTGAGGAGGATTTGAGAAAATGGAAAGACCTCCCATGCTCCTGGGTAGGTAGAATTAACATTGTGAAGATGACAATCCTACCAAAGGCAATATACAGATTTAATGCAATTCCAATTAAAATCCCCACAGTGTTCTTCACAGACATAGAAAAACTGATCTCAAATTTCATATGGAAAGACAGAAGGCCTCACATATCCAAACATATCCTCAGCAAAAGAAATACCTCTGGTGGCATCACCATACCTGATTTAAAGCTATATTACAAAGCCATAGTAATAAAAACAGCATGGTACTAGCATAAAAACAGGAGTATAGACCAATACAATAGACTGGAGAAATCGGACGTTGGGTCAAACAACTAAAGCTACTTGATATTCGACAAAGGCCTGAAAAATATAGGCTGGAAAAATGATAGCATCTTCAACAAATGGTGCTGGAAAAACTGGATAACCACATGCAGGAAACTGGAACTTGATCCACACATTTCACCATGCACTACACTCAAATCCAAATGGATCAAAGACCTAAATATAAGGCCAGAAACTCAAATACTACTGGAAGAAAATTTAGGAAGTACTTTCCATGATATAGGAATGGAAAAAGACTTCCTGAACAAAAGCCCAGTAACTCATGATCTTAAACAGTCACTCAACCAATGGGATCATATGAAACTAAAGAGTTTCTTTACAGACAAGCATACAATAAGCAAAACCAATAGATTATCCACAGAATGTGAGAAGATATTTACGGTTATCCAACTGATAGAGGCCTAATCTCTAGAATGTACAAAGAACTCAAAAATCTAAACAATAAGAAGTCAAACACCCCACTCACAAAACGGGGCAGAGAGATGAACAGGCAGTTCACAGAAGAAGAAATACAAATGGCAAACACACAATTAAGAACATGTTCATCATCCCTAATCATCAGAGAAATGCAAATTCCACCTTACCCCAATAAGAATAGCAAACATCAAAAAATCAAACGAAAATAAATGCTGGCGAGGATGTGGAGAAGCAGGAACATTCATCCACTGTTGGTGGGAATGTAGGATGGTCCAACCACTTTGGAAAGCAATACGGAGACTCCTGAAAAAGCTGCCTATAGAGAAACCAACAGACCCAGTTATTCCCTTACTGGGCATCTACCCTAAAACCTTCAAACCACAGGCCAGAGAGATTTGCTCAACCATGTTTGTAGCAGCTCAATTCATAATAGCTAAGAGCTGGAATCAACCCAGTTGTCCATCACTAGAAGAATGGATAACTAAGATGTGGTATATCTGCACAATGGAATTCTATACAGCAGTAAGAAAAAATGACACAAAGAAATTTGAGGAAAAATGGTTGAACCTGGAAGTTCCTTTCTGATTGAGTGAATAAGTCCAAATTAAAGAAGCATGTGGACCAGCCATAGAGATCTTCTGATGTCCTCCTCCGGCCTCTGCACATGAACACGTGGGGCCCACACAGCTGTGCATGGACATGGACACACCACACACACATGCTATACCAGGCTACATGTACTCTATGCACACATGCTTACTCAATAATCTTTGTCTAATACCCCATGAAGAAACACTTGCACGCTTTAGATAATGAATCACTTCACATCTAAAACTTCTTTAGAATCAACTTCCTCATTTGATCAGCACCCTCAGATTCAATCCTTTACAATTACTTTCAACTAAGGCTCTATGCCTGTCCAACATGTGCTGGAAAATGTCATCTCTAATTGGTGCTTGGTTGGGATTTGCTGCTTCATATAATTTCTTGATGGAGAGAAAAGCCTCTATTCTCAAGCTCTTTCTCTTTTTTTTTTTTTTTTTTACTTAATCTGGTGCATTGCCAGAAATTAGCTACACATTCTTTATTTGAAAACATGTTATTTTTGAATATGCCTCAGAAAATATCAATAAATCAATTTCTGGTTTGTTTATGTCATAATTTCACAGTAGTTGCCCTTTTCTCTTCCAGCTTCAATTGACAGTATCATTCGTGCTAAACTTACCCTCCTTTACTTACCTACTTGCTTACAGCCAAAAATCTTTTAGTTGAGTCTGCTGGTGATGTTAAGGCTAGAAGGTCCTAGTTGACTAGCTACCTTGTAAATTCTGTAAAAATTCAACAATGTAATGAACAAATAGATATTTTTGTATACCTGAGGGAATAGATGAGATTTCCAAGGAAAATGTTCCAAATGGGAAAAGCTAACAATTTACAAATGTTTTCTACTCAAATATCTGCCTTTTTTTTTTTTTTTTTTTGAGGTAGGGTCCTGCTGCAGCCCTCAAACTCACAGCAATCCTCTGACCACTTCCTCCCAACTGCTGAGATTAAAGGTGTGTGTCTCCATGCCCAGCTCTCAAATGTTTGCTTTATTTCAGGGAATATTTCAAAAGGGTTTTTCTTTATGCTTTTCTACTTTATGCTTTTTATTGTAGGTGGGTAGACATTAGAATACTTGGACATCATCAAAGGAAAGCTAGACTTCACCTTTTATCGGCCAGGTAACATTAATCACACAAGATTTCAGATGCCGTATGAAAGGGAGGATAGAGTTATCAGAGCTATGGTCCTCTCCCATAACAGTTAATCAGAAGGAGCCTGATCAGCAGACCTCTGCTCACCACACCTCACCTAAAGACCTTCTAAGGAGGTGGGGGATTAGTTATCCCCTAAGCATACGTGTGCATACGATATACATGTAGCACAGACAAATATAAACCCCGTAACATACTGCATATAAACATAATCCCCCTCTACAATATCAAGCTACCATCAATCATGGGCTACAAGTGGGCCTACACCTATTAAACTCTCAATAAAAAAGTAAGTAATTTGTCCTGGTATTAACTTACTCTCCGTTGGAGAATTTGCTTCTCTTTTTCAGATAGATGCAGATCCTAAGGACAGAACCACCCCATCATACCTCAAAAGGGCCCTGGCTGAAACTAAGGAAAATTGGAGAAACTAGCAAGGGTGCTGTTTTCCTGATGATCCGGATACCAGCACAAGGGGGAAGGAGACCAACACAGAAAAAAATCAACTCCTACCAAATTAGAGAGCCAGAGCCTCAGAGACCCCCAACACCTCATCACTGAAGCAGACCAAAAATGAACCCAACATAGCTCAGGGAAATTTTGTGGAAGAGGGGGCGGAAAGAATGTCAGAGCCACATGTTGGGTCATGATATGCAGAGACATTTATCGTTCCAATAATTGTGGGCTAACTCCACAATGCACGACCCATATACCTCAACAAGGAGGGGACAATGGGGAGGGGTAGGTCACGGATGAGCCTAATAATGGTACCAAACTGCCTGTATTTGCTGAATAGAAAACTAATTTAAAAAAAAAAGAAAGAAAGGAAGGAATCTATCTAGAGACATAGATTAGCAGTTAAGGTGCATGTCTATGAAGCCTAAGAACCTAGGTTTAATTCTCTAGGTCTCTTGTAGGCCAGATGCACAATGGTAGCACATATGTCTGGAGTTCGTTTGCAGTGGCTAGAGGCCCTGGTATGACTATTCTCTCCCCCCTCCTCTTTTTCTGACTCATAAATTAAAAAATAAAATAAAATCTTTAAATAAAAGGAATCCTATGATTGTAGTAACAATATTGATTAAATCACTCCTTAGGGCAGAACTTATGATCTAACACGAGCTCATCATCTCTTAAGGGTTGCCTTTTTCAACACTGTTATATTAGGGATCATGTTTTTAACGTGTGAAATTTGGAGGACAGAATCAAACAATAGCATGTCTAAAATAAGTATTGTAATCAAAAAAACAATAAGCATACCAAGAAGTTAAAACAGTATGTATGATATAACTTCTGTTCATGTTTGCATAAGTAAAAAATATATAGATGTCAGAGTGTTGCAGATTTTCTAACTGTCAAGTCCTTTCTTTCTTAACTTTAAAAAATTAGATACAAGGACAATGAGGAGAAAAACAAAGAAAATTTCTTGTGAAAAGCTCTCCGTGGGCCAGCACAAGCATACTTATGATTTCAGGCAGGATACAGAAAAAAGGGGGGGTTAAAAAAGGGACAGTTATGCTTTCTGGGTTAGAGTGTAGAAAAGCAGGCATGCTTAGCAAATGAGTAGAAGCACAGAGGAGGGGGCTATGGCTGCCTTACTGGATGATGAGACCTAATTGCTGAAGACACCACATGCTTTCACTGCAGGACACAGCTCAGCTCAGGACACACCTGGAGCTGAGCCAGAGACTAATCTTTCCTGTTGAATAGCTATCAGACGAAGGAAAGTGTTATGCAGAAATAAAAGTCATCAATGGTCTGTGGACTCTGCAAGTTACATGGCTCATCAGATAGGCAAAAAAAAAAAAAAAAAAACTGGTACAATAGTGTAGGTCTGTTATGAGGGAAACCGATTCTCTCTGACTGAACTTGAGGTTTTCTTCAAAGGAAGGGACTAATGCCTAGTACTGGAAAGCCATTCACAACCTTACCTGTAGGGGAAGAGGAGAACTGCTACTACAGTTTGGCTAAGTGGATATAATTATGCTCACCAACTTGCCCTCTAAATATACTTATAAGTATGCTCATATATTAACTCTATTGTCACTTTGGGTTAGGAAAGCTTCTCTTTTCAAATTGCAGTGACCACAGGGGTGACTCAAACAACATCACAGCTGATAAGACAGGGGTGCATGTGTGCAAAAGAGGGGCTCACTCAGTGGTGACTTGGGGCTTGTACATCAGGGCTGCAAGGCAGGGACTCATGGGCCTCAGGGCCCACTCAGGGGAGCCTATGGGCAGTGGCCAACCTGGTCAGTGAGACAGGGGCCCATAGTCCAGCTGCAGTGAGTGGCCGAAGGGGACCCACTAATTGAGAGCATGGGAATCCACCATGACTTCACTGGCCCTTCCTCCTACCAGTGACTACTTAGGGCATCACCTCAGTCCCAGAAAGACAGCAGAGCAGGAACCAGTGCTAGGAACAAGTGAGTCCTCTATAACATGCCCATCTAGGCACAGTAGAAAAGCAAAGGCAAGTGCTATGGTTCCTAAGCCACAGGCAAGTCACTGCTGAGACCAGGTCAAAGAGATTCCTGACCTCTAAACACACTTTGGTATTAAGCACCAGACCAAAGCTGCTGGTGCACTTACACCATCCATAACTTGTGCTCCCTAAATACAAAGTCCTCACATGCCTATTCTATTCAAATACAAACAGGACACTCACTGAAAACCTTGCAAAGGAAAATTCTTGCTTCCTCCTTAAGTAAATAAGACTGACATGGAGATGGGCAGACCCCAACTGAAACAAACAAACAAACAAACAAAAAAGCATGAGACAACAAACTGAGAGATCTCCAACAAGATTGCATAGTCCCACAATGGAAGTCTCCAATGAAAACATAGAAGAGACATTAGGAATAGAGTCTCCATATTAAAACACAACAAGATATGTGATCCTGACCAAGCAAATTGCAGAACTGGAAGCAAATCAACCAAAATCCAACAGTTACATAAATGAAATGTGCACATCTATCTTAAATAGGTTTAACTTAATTGACTGAAACCAGGAACTATAAAAAGAGAGGTAAATGAAGTGAAGGTGAGCCGAAAAATACAGAATCTCAATAATCAGCTAGTTAAGCTGAATGAAGGCATAATTAAATGGAAAAATGAATTACAAGAAGCATTAAGAAAATCAAAACATGACCTTAAATTGGAACTTGACAAAGAGATGGATACTATCCAGAAAAAGGCAACAGAAAATACAAATAAAATTGAGCTTGTATAAAACTCTTTAGAAACCTTTGCTAATGGAATTAATCACATGGAGGACAGATACTCAGAGCTGGAAGACAAGACGAATCAACAGTTCATGAGTATAAAAATTTTGATAATTTCAAAAACTCTTGTGAACAGAACATGAGGGAACTATGAAATACCCTAAAATGACCTAATATCTGGATCCTGAGTATACCAGAAGGAGAGGATTTTCAGACCAAAAGCATGGAGAATTAATTTAACAAAATTATTGAAAACTTTCCCACATTCTCAAAACAGAGACTCATGCAGATATGAGAAGCTAACAAAACTGCACACAGACTAGACCAAAAAAACCCACAACTCTCCAAAGCACATCATCATTAAAACTCTAAACAGTGATGTGAGAAAGAGAGAGAGAGAAAACCAAGATCTCCAGATGAAAGCAAATAATTAAGAGCAAAACAGAAATTAATAAATTGGAAACTATGAAAACAACTAAGACAATTGGTAAAACAAAGAGTTAGCTCATTTAAAAAAGTAACAAGGTTGATAACCCCTGACCAACTTGGACAAACCTCCAAAAAATAAACAAATAAAAAGAGAAGGCTCAATTTAATAAAATAAGAAATGAAATAAAGAGAGGTCACAGTAGAAATCAATGAATCATCTGGACATACTTCCACAACCTCTACTCCACAAAATAGGATAATTTGGGAGAAATGGATGACTTCCTAGACATATAACACCTACCAAAACTAAATTCAGAGCATATTAACCTCCTAAACAAACCTATCACATCCATCAAGATTAAAAAGGTAATCAAAAACCTCCCAAGAAGGAAAGTCCAGTACCAGATGGCTTCTCAGCTGAATTCTATCAATTCTTTTTTGAAGCAATGAAACCACTTTTTCTCAAACTGTTTCATACTATCAGAGAATAGGGAATGCTCTCCAATTCCTTTTGTGAAGTTAGCATCACTGTAATATCAAAACTACGTAGAAACAACAAGAAAAGAAAACTATTGGCCTATATCCTTATATAACTTAGATGCAAAAATTCTGAACAAAGTCCTCGCAAACTGAATTCAATATATAAAAAGCATTATCCACCTTGATCAAGCAGGCTTCATCCCAGGGATGCAGGGATGGTTCTACATATGGAAATTGATTAACTTAGTACACCACATAAATACACTTAATCACAAGGATCACATGATCATTTCAGTAGATGCAGAGAAGGGTTCAGCAAAATATAACATCACTTCATGATTAAAATGCTATAGAGGGATGGAGAGATCACTTAGTGTTTAAGGCACATGCCTGAATAGCCAAAGGACTCAGGTTTCATTCCCCAGTACCCAAGTAAGCAGATGTGTCTGGAATTCATTTGCTATGCTAGAGGCCTTGCTGTTTCTCTCTCTCTCTCTCTCTCTCTCTCTCTCTCTCTCTCTCTTTTCCTCTCTCTCATCTATCTGCCTGTTTCTGTCTCAAATGAATAAATAAAATAAATAAATAAGCTGAAGATAATAGGAATGGAGGGTTTATACCTCAACACAATAAATCTATTTATAAAGTACCTAAAGTCCAAGTAATATTTAATGAGGAAAGACTCAATGAGTTCCCATTGAGATTGGACACAAGAAAGGGGAACCCACTCTCACCACTGCTCTTCAACATAGCACTAGAAATCCAAGCCTGAGCATTAATACAGGGGGAAAAAAGTTATAAAACAGATACAAACTGGAAAAGAATAAATCAAGTTAATCCTATTTTCAGATGACATGGTCCTATACATCAGTGACCTGAAAGATTCCAGCTTAAAACTTCTAAAGGTGGTTAATTCTTTCAGAAAAGTTGCAGGATGCAAAATCAAAACACAAAAATCAGTAACCTTTCTATATGCAAGGGGAAAATATATACAAAGATAGACATTAGCAAAACTGTCCCCTTTTCAATAGTCACAAAAAAATTAAATACCTTAGAATAACACTAGCCAAGGATGTGAAAGTCCTATACATTGTTACCATAAAAACACTCATGAAGGACATTGAGCAGGACATGAGAAGATGGAAGGACCTCCCATGCTACTGGATATGTAGAATTAAATTATGAAAATTTCCATTCTTCCAAAATAATACACAGATTAAATGTAATACAAATAGACATGCCAGCATCAGCATTATTCTTCACAGAGACACAAAAAAAGATCTCAAAACTAGCACAAGGGTGAAAGAGATAGACACAGAGAACATTCAACTCCTAACAAACCAGATATCCAGAGACACTGAGGCTCCCAAGACCTCATCACTGAAGGAGACTTAAAATGAAGCCAACATGGCTCAGAGAAATTTGTGGAAGAGGGGGCGGAAAGAATTTTAGATCTACAAGTTGGGTCATTATGCACAGAGACATTGCCTGTTACCCATAACTAATGGCTGACCCCACAATGCATGACCCATATTCCCCAATGAAGAGGATTACTTTAAGGAGAGAGGACAGGGAGGAGGCTAACAATGGTAAAATAATAAACAAAATAACTGTTTGCACAGTATGTACATAACTATATAAAAATAAATAATAAAATGGTAGCAAGTCTCTTATATCCAATGTATCCTCAGGAAAAAAAAAAATACTCAGTACATACAACCACACCTGATCCAAAGACATATTTAAAGTCTATAGTAACAAAAACAGCATGGCACTCGCATAAAAACAGACATATGAAACAACAGAACAGAAATGAAGAACTGATCCTTAGGTTAAGTAACAACAGCTAAGGTGCCAGCAATGTACACTGCAGAAAAGACAGCACCTTCAACAAATGGTGCTGGACAAATTGGCTAATCACATGTAGATAAATGAAAGTAGACCCAACCCTCACCATACACAAAAATCAACTTCAAATGGATTAAAGACCTCAATATAAGCCCTGAAACACTTCAACTACTAGAAGAAAAATAGGAGGAACTCTCTACAATATAGAGGCGGAGAAAGAATTCCTGAAAAATATCCCAGCAGCCCAGAAAATTAAGCAAGCCCTCAACCAGTAGGAGCTCATGAAGTCAAGAATCTATTGCGAAAACATACCATAGATGAAGTCAATAGATTACCTATAGAGGGAGAGAAAATCTTTGCCAGCTATTCCAGAGGAACCACCATGCACTGATGGTAGGAATGTAAACTTGTGCAACTACTGTAGAAATTAATGTAAAGACGCCTGAAAAAGAAGAAAATAAAACTACCAACAGACCCAGTTATTCACCTACTGTGCATTTACCCCAAAGGCTCCACACTTCACTACAGAGATATTTGCTCAAACATGTTTAGTTTATAGCTACTTAATTCATAATAGTTAAGAACTTGTATCAACTCAGGAGCCCTTCATTGGACCAGTACATAATGAAGTCCTGGTACGCTTACGCAATGGCATTCCATTCAACAGTGAGAGAAATGACAATGAAATTTGTAGGAACATGGATGGACTTTGAACAGATAGTATTCAGGGAACACACACTGCCACAGAAACTCAGACACCGCATGTTCTCACTCACCTTGGCCTGAACGTGGAGCAGCTTGAGTTGCTGGCATACCTGACAGGCAGCCTGAGGCCCAGATAATAGGGACGGAAGGGTTCGCAGGTGGCCGGGGGGGGGGGGAGTGTAGAAGGAGAGATTAGGGGAAAATTAACACAAAACTGAACTCAAAATGAGCTGGTAGCATAGAAACCTTTCTCCTTGAAGGTAGACTCAAAGATTTATTCCTCAACAGGTGTATCGTGGGGGAGTGTCTTTTAAGAAGTGACTTGGAGATGGTGCGATGTAGCCTAACCTTAAAACATGTGCATGATCCCTATATCTCAACAAGGAGGGGCTAGGGGGAGGGGGTAGGACATGGATGAGCCTAACAATGGTACCAACTTGATTGTATTCACTGAGTACAAAACTAATTAATAAAATAAAAAACAAAATAACACATTTGGATCTGTCTTGTAACTCCCAGTACCAGAAATCGGTTGGTACCCACATTGAGCTATTAATCAGAGAGGCTTATGTGGTTCCCCAAACAAGACAGGTTTCTGTCAAAAGCACTTACATACCACCCTGAGGTCAAAGGTGAGATCCTATTGCTAAAGACTGCATATGCTGCTGGCACAGAACACCGAGTGATCTGACTGGAATCCAGAACATTCCCCAGATGGTTAGCCTAGTTAGTGCTGGAAAGCCCTATATGAGCTACTGGGGGAAAGTGGCGAACAAAGTTGTGAGCAAGCAGGGGACAAAGTACTCAGAAGCATCCAATCTTACAAGATGTATGCACCCATGCAATGTTGGCACACAGCCTTGGTGGGCAATCAGTGGCTGTCTGATTGGCTAAGAGATCAGCTCAGAGGAAAGGAACCCATAGCTGGAACTGGGAACCAGGTCAGAATCTTATGGAGACCCAGATTATGGGCTACAATGACAATCTTCAACTAGTCTTTGGCGAAAAGAGGGGCTACATCCATCAAAATCTCCTTACATAAATAATGATTATCTCATTTAACCTATGCTGACTTCAATCCCCGTTGGACAATCTGTTTTTCTTTTACAGAAGGTAGTGACACTTGAGGAGAGAAACCATTCTGCATGCTTCATCCAAGGCCCAGGTGAAACCATAGAGTAACCGGGGAGGTGAGTAAGAGTGCTGCTTCCATGGTGAGCCTGGCAATCATCACCAGGGTGAAGGAGGCAGATGCTGAGGATAGCCAACATCTACCAAAGCAGAGATCCAGTGGCTCCTAAGAGCTTATCCCTGAAGTGAACTTAAAAAACACACACCAGGGCTCAGGGAATTTTGTGGAAGAGCTGAGTAGGAAGATTGTAAGAGCCACACGTCAGGATGGCATACTCAGAGGCATTGCCCCTCCCCCATTACTGACTACTGCCGTCACAACTCATAACCAATCACCTCATGAGGAATACAAACAACCTCACTAAGGAGGGCACTCAGCAGAATGGGGTCAGAGGGGAGGGAAAAGATGGTAGCAACACTTGATATACTCATACGAGGTATATTCTTAGTTAAAAAAAAAAAAAAGCAAGAAAAAAATGTTGGGCATGGTGGCATACCCTTTTAATCCCAGCACACTGGAAGCATAGGTAGGAGGACTGCCATGAGTTCCAGGACACCCAGTGACTACATAGTGAATTCCATGTCAGCATAGGCTACAGTGGACCCTGCCTCAGAAAAACAGGCAGAAAACAAAAGGGTGTTCCTGAGGAATGACACCTGAGGTTGTTCCCTGGCCTCCACCTGCACACTCACTCATGTGTGCCAGCAAATACACACACACACACACACACACACTCTACATTTTATTATCATGTCCATTTTTTTTTCTTTTTTTTACCAGCCTATGATATTTTCACACATGCATACAGTATGCCCTGATCAAACCCAATCTCCGCTTTCCCCTCTCTCCCTGCAAACTTTCCCAGTGTCTGGCAATCGCCATTCTAGTTTTGTCATCATTTCTTGCTTTCTTCACATGACGGAGAACATGCAGTACTTGTCTTTCTGTGCCAGCCTAGTTTACCTTAACATCTTGTGTCCCATTTTGCTGAAAATAGAAGATTTCACTAACTTCTTTTTTTTTTTTTCCACCCATCAATAGACACTAAGTTTGATTCCATATTTTGGCTATTGTGAATAAAGATGCAATGATCATGGGCAAGAAAAAGTGAAAAGAAATTATAAAAGTGCCAAGAAGATATGACAGTAGAGTGTTCAGCACTAAACGAGATAGCTCTACCATAACCTCCAAGGACAAGGGACCATTATGGAAGAGACAGTGGAAAGAATATAAGACATGGTTGAAGAGTGCTTCGGAATGCTGTCTTCCAGACTCAAAGTGACTATTGCATTCATGACCTCACAGTGGCTGATACTACCTACTTCTACACAAGACCTACATAATATAAGAGCAAAAATAAATCAATGACATCAAAGCAGTAGATAGACTAGCTGGAAATAAGAAGCGGTCCAGAGGAGACTGGCAGAGGAGAAGTGTTGAAGGATGCTAGGGAGAGGGGATTGTGATCTGATTTCATTACATATATATGCGGAGATTCTCAATAAAAAGTTTAAAAAATAGCCTGGCATGATGGCACACGCCTTTAATCCCAGCACTGGGGAGGCAGAGGTAGGGGGATCGCCATGAGTTCCAGGCTACCCTGAGACTCCATAGTGAATTCCAGGTCAGCCTGGGCTAGAGTGAGACTCTACCTCAAAAACAAAAACAAAAAAAAAAAAAAAAAAAGTTTAAAAAATAATTTTTAAAAATAAAAAGGAACCAAGTAGAAACTGTGGGCTACTGGCTGAAATTGCTTATGCATAGGCATATGAGTTAAAAATTCTCAAAGTACTCATAATCATAAGTAAAGTAAACTAACATTTTAAAAAATTGACGCTGGGTAATGAAAGCCAAGTTACTGTTACACAGCAAGTTTCACATAATCAAGTGGTCATGTAGTAATGGACTTGATTTAGAGAAAACAGTATGCACTCTTATTTCAGCCAGTAAATACAGAAATATTTATGCATTAACTGGGAAGACAGCTTAGGTGATAAAAGTGTTTACTCTTCAAGTGTGACAACCTGAGTTCAGACACCCTGGCTGAATGCCATTGCATATGTCAGTAATTCTATGATGCCAATGGGGAGATGGGAGATGTAGCTAAAAGAATCCCCAGAATCCTGTGGGCCAACTAGTCAGGCCTATAGTGGAAGGTGGGGCCCAACACAAGTTGTCCTTGCTGTGACACAAATGCACCTGAGCTTTCACACACTTACACATTTGTATTTAACACACACACACACACACACACACACACACACACACACACAAAGATAAACAGGACACCAGTGTGGTAGCATACACCTTTAATCCCAGCATTTGGGAGGCAGAGATATGAAGATCAGTGTGGGTTTGAGGCCAGTCTGAGATTACATAGTGAAGTCCAGAACAGCCTGGACTAAGGCAAGACCCTACCTTGAAAAACCAAATTAAAAAAAAAATGAAACAAAGACAAAAAGAAATTCTTATGCATAATATATGTGCATTTAATATTTAAAATCTGGTTAACATACACCTGTGTATATTTTCTCTAATAGCTACTATTAGAGGGTTAATAGGGGCTAAAAGAGGATAAAAGAAAAAATATCTCTAGGAAAAAGCAATACACTTAAAAGTAGATTTTACTTTTCAAATATCATTATCTATTAAAAGGTACTAAGAAAGCTAAATGACCTAGGTCTGTGTTAACATATGCACAAGAGTGCAAGAATTTTGTAGTGCTAGAAAGGGACGGAGATTTGCACACAGAGACACACAAATATAAACATACAAAGCCACACACATGTGAATAGAAACATACACATGTGAGTGATTGGAGCATATCAAAATAATTCAAGAGTAAACTAAGTGACCCAATGGCTGAAATAAGAACCACATAAGCAACCATGCATTACAACCCAAGGTGTAACAATAATGTTCCTGAGTCAATGCTGAGCTCAATAGATGCATGAAAAAGAACAAAACATTCTCCCATGCAGAAGAATTCTAAATAATTCATCCAGACTTTACTTTCAAGAAATTAGTGTAATATTCTTTTCTCATCAAATTTATGCATTACACAGGGACTTTCTTCTCAAGAGTGTACTGGAAAGAAGGGCTAAAGAGCAGCTTTGCAGTGAAGAAACTTGACAAACACTATCACATTCAGACGGTCAAAGTTGACCTCAACAGGACAGGTGCTTTTACAGCACGCCCCTTGGAGATATGATAAAAGTGGCACATCACCTCTAAGGTATCACCCCCTAAAGTGCACAGCCTAGTCTAGGGATGAGAGGAAGCATGTTAGATAAGGCGCAGCTCATGGATGTCATAAAATAAACCCTGACAGGAACTCATCAAATCTCTCAAGGTCATAGAAAAGAGCCAGAAACTGTCATGACAAAGTGTAGCCTCAAGGACACATGATGACTAAATGTGATGCAGAATATCTTAGATGGGATATTGGAACAGGAATTGACATGAAGTCAAAAAGCAAGAATACTTTTTAGTATAGTTTTTGGTTGATAATATATTCTCATTAATTATGACAACATGTAAAGAGCGAAGATGAAAAATTTGGGGGCATATGACTACAGGCTTTTCTCTTTGAATTAATGTTATTCTAAAATGTATTTACTTTGTACTGTACTAAGGTGTCAAAACTCACAAGAGTAACGTGCTTGATAACAAACTGCCTGAGAAGCTGTGATCAAGCAAGGACAACCAGTGAGTCACTTCTGGAGGTGAGTGTGGCTGTATCCAAAACTGTGCAGACTTTTACTTTGTGAATTCTCAGACCCCATTTCAAAGAGGTCACTCTGTATCTCCAAGTACTCAAAAATACATTTCCAGGGCTGGAGATATGTCTTATAGGTCAAGGTGCTTGTCTGCAAAGCCTAACAATCAGAGTTTGATTTCTCAGAACACACAAAAAGCCAGATACACAAAGTGGCACATGCATCTGGAGTTTACCTGCAGTGCCTGGAAGCCTGGTGTGCCCATTCTCTCTGTTTGTCTCCCTTCTCTCTATCACTCTCTGCTTGCAAATAAATAAAATATTTTTAAAAATATGTTTCCATAAAGTTTCCCACGTTAGCATTATACATAATGACAATTATTGGGCAAACCCAACTAAATGTTCCTATATAATACTAGAGCCAAATAAAACGTGGTATAAAACTCATAACTGATCACCATAAACCTAGGAAAATGAATAAAAAAGGTGCCTATATGCTGAAGAGATGGCTTAGCAGTTTAGCACTTGCCTGTAAAGACTAAGGACCCCGGTTCGAGGCTCGATTCCCCAGGATGCACATTCGCCAGATGCACAAGGGGGCACACGCATCTGGAGTTCATTTGGAGTGGCTGGAGGCCCTAGTGCACCCATTCTCTCTCTCTCTCTCTCTCTCTATCTATCTATCTCTCTTTGCCTCTCTCTCTGTGTCTGTTGCTCTCAAATAAATAAATAAAAATAACAAAAAAATTTTAAAGATGCCTATATTGACGTGGAACAAAAAGAGCACATAAATGAAGCAGGTGCATGCACTGTTGGGGTGACCTTCTCAGTGCTGAGACAAAACACACAACCAAATTCAGCTAGTGGGAGGGACGGGTTTCATTCATTTTATGGTTTAGAGCTATATGTTTTCATCATGTCATGGCAGAACAGAATCTGAACATCACATCTTTCCAAAACCACAGCAAAAAGCAGCAAGAGAGTAAGATAGCTCAACCTGGTAAGGGGGAATTGGGCTGTAACACCACAAAGCACACCCTGAGCAACACACCTGTGCCAGAAAGCTTCTACCAATACAATTGTAAACAGCTGGGGACCAAGAATTCAGAGTGCACGAGGCTATGGGGGACACTCCACATATAAACCACCACATGCAGTATGCTATCTTTGGATATTGAAGACAGATATGAGCAAATAGACATATACAAACTAGTAACTCCTCTCATTTGTTTCACCAGACAATTCCCCTGGGATTGGTAACATGAGAATAACCCTGAATGCCAGCTACCACATGCCCTGGAATCAGAGTACACATGAGGCTGGGTGTGTCTCACGTTTTAGAATACTGATTTTCATTGCCTCTTTTGTTGATAGAAAGTCAGTACTCACTCAGCTTTACCTGGTTCTCCTATGACTTTTCAGGTTCATCTTGTCTGGAATGTATTATCAGTCACCTCCTTTGTTAAAAAGAAACAATCTGGTTCAACCCCAAATCTTTCAGCACCAGGAAAAAGATGTACCATCATATAGTAACATTATTCATGATTATTTCCAGTTACCTTTTCTAATTCTAGCCTCCATCTGGACTTAGCTTTGCTAATCAACTATTTTTAATTTCTGATAATTTGTGCCACAAATTAATTACTTGTTTAATGTGGCCTTTTCTAGTAGACTTCATACACATTTTTTAAATATTTCATTTATTGTGTGTGTTTGTGTGTATGACAGAGAGAAAGAGAGAGAGAGGGAGAAAGAGAGAAAATGGGCCCCTAGCCACTGCAAACGAACACCAGATGCATGTACCACCTTGTATATCTAACGTTATGTGGGTACTGGGGAATTAAACTGAAGTTCTTAGGCTTTTCAGGCAAGCACCTTAACCATTAAACCATCTCTTCCACTGAGATTTTATAAGTTTTCTAAATTAGGTTAGATACTACCCATTTACTTGCTTCTTTTTGACTTCTAAATTGTTACTTGATCCCTTTTGAGACTTTCATATATACAGTTTTCCTTACCTGTCTTCATTTATCTACTAAATGAGAAAGAAAAGTGATAAATTAATATATACAGTGTAAATAATTTCACTGTCAATATCTTAAGGCTTTGTTTTTGATTTATGAAATACATACATTGGGTATAAATAACCTAAGTGTTACTTGATATAAACTGAGTTCCTTTTGCCAAACACTTTAACTTTTTTTTTCTATTTTGTTTATTTATTTTTTATTAACTATTTTTGTACTCCGTGAATACAGTCAAGTTGGTACCATTGTTAGCCTCCTCCATGTAATGCCCACTCCCCTCCTTGTTGAGGAATATGGGTCATGCATTGTGGAGTTAGCCCACAGTTATGGGTAGGAGAAAATGTCTCTGCATTTCATGACCCCACATGTGCCTCTGACATTCTTTCTGCCAAGAAAACAGCACCCTTGCTTGTTTCGCCAATTAGTCTTAGTTTTAGCGAAACAAGCAAGGGTGCTGTTTTCTTGGTGAACCTGGTACCAGCACAAGGGTGAAGGAAAATGACACAGAGAAAAGTCAACTCTTACCAGATCAGATATCTGGAGACACAGAGGCTCCCAACACCTCATCAATGAAGCAGACCCAAAATGAATCTAACATGGCTCAGGGAAATTTTGTGGAAGAGGGGGCAGAAAGAATGTCAGAGGCACATGTGGGGTATGATGGGTTTGTTCTCTCCTTAGGATCTGTATCTATCTGAAAAAAAGAAGCAGATTCTACAACTGAGAGTAAAATTAGCACCAGATAAATAGGATAACCTTTATTGTTTCTATAGAGAATTTAATAGGTATAGGCCTCTTGTAGCCCATGATTGGTGGTAGCTTGATAATAGAGAGAAGGCTCATGTATGGATAAGGTTCTAGTATGTTTCCCAGCTCTAGCTATGGGTTCCATTCCACTGAGCAGATCAGTTAGCCAAATCAAGAGCAGTTGGTTTCTCACCATGGTTGTGTGCCACTATTGCACTTGTATGAGCATCACAACAGGTTATTTGCTGTTAAGTAGGTTAGACCATGAGTTGCTGGGGCAGATATTGGTCATTTTCCCCCAATCACCCATGTAGCACCTTCTGGCACTAGACACGCTGACTGTCTGGGAACTGATTCTCTTCCAACTTCCAGCCAAGTCACTCGATGTTACGTATCAACTGCATATGGTGTCTTCAGCAGTGGAGTCTTACTAATGACTCTCACAGAAATCTATAATTCTTTTAGAAAACCTTGTAGGTCTCTCTGATCCAAAGATCATTGTGGATAATAGCCCCTTGCTGGTACTGGGAGTTATAGGTCACTCCCCATGAAGAGAAGGAAGAAAAAGATAACTAACATAAAAGAGTTAGAGAGAGAGAGAGCAAGAAGCTGTAGAAGATTAAGGTCCATCTTCATCATACCCTCTCCAGTGCCTTGTGACTCAGGTGTTCCATACGGGCCTGGTGAAGGTTCAACCATATGGCCTGCCTTTTAGGATGTAGAAATTTATGGTACCATTGCTGTTTGGGTCTAGTTTTGTGTCGCCCATCCCCTCCCTGCCCCTCTCCTCCCTTCCCACCCACCTCATTGTCTGGTCCTTGAGATGCTTGCTGGGTATGTCGACATCATGGGTAGATTCAGATTAGGTGCTATAGATGAGTGAGATTATGTGATGATTATATTTTTGTGATTGGGAAAGTTCACTGAGAATGACCTGTTCCAGGTTCAGCCATTTTTCTTCAAATTTCACTGTGTCATTTTTTTCTTACTGCTGTGTAGAATTCCATTGTGTATGTATATATACCACATTAGCTATCCATTCTTCTAGTGATCAACATCTGGGTGGATGGTTAGGTTACTGATTTGGAATCTTTCTGTCTTTCTTATGAAGGCATTTAATGCTAAGAATGTCGAGTTCTGCCTTATTGTGTCCTGTAACTTTTGGTATAATGTGTTCTCATTGTCATTCATTTCTAAAAAAAATTTGCAATATCATTTTTTTATATCGACCATCATCCATTTATTGATTGAAAGTGAGCTGTTCAGTTTCCAGGAGCTGATGGGATTCTTGGTGGGTCTTTTTTTTTTTTTTTTTTTTTTTTTTTTTTTTTTTTTTTAGTTTCAAGCAATATAGCATTGTGATCTGATCGATCTGATGTCATGCAGGAAATGATATCAATCTTCCTAAATATATGGAGGCAGGCTTTGTAACCCAGAATATGATCTATTTTAAATAATGTTCCATGTGCTTCTGAGAAGAATGTGTAGTCTGTGGATTTGGGTAGGAATGTTCTGTAGATGTCCATTAGGTCAAAGTGATGTATGGTTTTGTTGAGCTCTCTTACTTCCATGTTGAATTTCTGTTTGGTTGATGTCTATTACTGACAATGGTGTATTGAAGTCCCCAACTATGATGGTGTTGGTAGTTATTTCTCGTTTATTTTCAAGTAGGTTTTCTTTTATGAACTGTGGTGCCCCTGTGTTTGGTGCATAAAGATTTATGATTGTGATATCCTCTTGATGGATTGTTCCCTTGATAAGTAGGAAGTGGCCCTCTTTGTCTTTTTTTGATTATTTTTGGTTTGAAGTCTATTTTATCAGACATTAATCTGGTTCCACCTGATTGTTTCTTATTCCCATTTGCTTGGAATATAGTTTTTCACCCTTTCACCCTGAGGAGGTGTCTGTTTTTAGTGGTGAGGTGGGTTTCTTGAAGACAACAGGTTTAGGGGTCTAATTTTCTGATCCACCCTGATAGCTTGTGTCTCTTGATGGGTGAATTAAGATCATTAATATTTTGTGTTGACTGTGAGGTTTGATTTGATCCTTGCCATATTGGTTGGTATATGTGGTTTGGTGTTTTCATGGACTTTGTAGTTTTTTGTGCCTTCTCTGAGTTTGGCTATTGTGACCTGTTTCTTGTAGGCATTTGTAGTTGATAGTTTGATTCTTCTATGTGGAGAATTTCCTGAAATACTCTCTGTAGGTTTGGTTTTGTGTTCATATAATTGTAAAGCTGGGTTTTGTCATGGACTTTTTCTTTCACCATCTATCATTATGAGGGATACTTTTGCTTAGTTTGTGTTCAAAGCCACAGATTCTTAGACTTTGCAATGGTCCATTTCAGGCCCTTCTTGCTTTCAGAGTTTCCATTGAGAAGTCTGAAGTAATTCTGATGGGGTTACCTTTAAAAATGATGTGCTGTTTTTTCCTAGCTGCTTTTAGGTGTCAATGTTAAGAGTCTTAATGACAATATGTCTTGGAGAGTTTCTCCTTTGGTTCAATCTGTTTGGAGTTTTGTTAGCTTCTTGTATCTTGATGGGCCTTTCTTTTGAGAGAGTGTGAAAGTTTTCTTTGATTATTTTGTTAAATAAGGTCTCCATGACTTTGGTCTGATTTTTTCTCCTTCTGCTATTCTCATGATCTGGATATTAGGATGTTTAATGGTGTCCCACAATTCCCTCATGTTCTGTTCACAGAACTTCTTGAACTTATTGAATCTTTTGAATGGTCTAACTGTTTCTTCTGTCTTGTCTTCCAGATCAGAGTTTCTATCCTCCACATGGCTGACTCTATTCTTGAGAGCTTCTAAAAGTTTTGGATTTGCTCAATTAGGTTTGCGTTTTCTACTACTTTTCTATGTATCGTTTCCATCCCTCAGTCAAGCCCCCTTTCCATCTCATTGTCTGATTTTCTTGGTGCTTCTTGCAATTCATTCTTGCATTTCTTTATGTCTTCATTTAGCATCACAAGATGATTTTTGAGGTCCTCTTTTTCACTCTCCTTCATATCTCTTAACTGTCTTTGAACTCCTTCCATTTCTTATCTATTAGGTATAGTATAGTGATGGCAGCATCCACACAATTATTGGTCCTTTGTTGCTTTTCTGTAAGTTCTACCAGTAGTTTGGTCAGGGTTACATTGGTCATAGCTTCATTTTGATGTTCTGATCCTAATGTATTTTCTATGTTTTGATTAGAGACATTCATTGTAGGACTGGGTGATCTTGCTGGATTTATTTGCATTTGATTTTTCATGTTATTTCTTTTATGCTGTGGTCTTCCCATCACAGTGCATGGGCAGGGAGAGTAGGACTGTGGTCTCGATGGGTGAGGAAAGAGGTGCCTCTTGGGGGAGTTTGCCTGAGCTAGCAGGTAAGCAAGCAGGTGGGCAGAATAGTCCTGAGATGACACATGGTGGTGTGGATCAGCGTGAGCTCATGTGCAGTGGGAAGCTGAAGCAGCCTGAGGCTGGATGCCAAAGCAGCTTGAGCTCTCACTCAGCAGAATGCCAAAGCAGCCTGAGCTCACAAACGGAGGGACACTGAAGCAACAAGCACTGAAGCAGTCTAAACTCACAAGTGGTGGGAAACTGGGGCATTGAAGCAGCCTGAGCTCACCTGCTGCTGGACACCAGTGGGTGGGCTGCTGGAGTGGCAAATGGGGGATTGGGCATGAGCTGGTGTGTGTGGACAGGCAGAGTGAGCCTGAGTTCGTGTAGGCAGGTGGGATGGGCCTGAGCTCGCACATGGATGGGCAGGCAACCAGTGTAGTAAGCAGGCAAATGGGTAGAGCAGGCTAAGCTTGCTCTCAGCATGCATGTGGCCGGCAGATGGACCAATGGAGCCTGAGCTCAGTGGACAGAGCCTGCCCAAGGTCATGTGTGAGCTGGGGTAGCAGAGTGATCACTCCTGTGCAGTGAGGCAAGTGGAACTATGCTGGCCTGCATTCCCTTTCCTACAGTAAATGTGGGAGTGTCCTGAAGTTAGGACTATGGGTAATTGGCTGCTTGGGGGGACTGGTGGGCTACCTGTGAGCAGGGGAATCAGTTATTCCCACTTTTTCCTCCTGTACACCCTCCCACTAGAGACCTATTAGAGATTGCTCTCCCTTACAAGACCCAGTGAACCCTTAATGCCTTGCTTTGCTTTCCCAGGGAGGTGTGATGCAGTTAGGCAGTCACCGTCTTGACTAGGAGTCTACCTTAACTTTTTAACAATATTTTCAAAACATATTTTAGTTATTTATTTGAATAAGAGAAAGAGGCAGAGAGAGAGGGAGAGAATGGGCAACCCAGGGCCTCTAGCCACTGAAACTGAACTCCATGTATGTGCCACTTTGTGCATCTGGTTTATGTGGGTACTGATGAATTGAACCTGGTCCCCAAGGCTTTGCAGGCAAGTACCTTAACTGTTCAGCCATCTCTCCAGCCCAACAATATTTTTTTAAATTATTTCTATTTATTTACAAATAGAGAGAGATACAGAGGAGACAGAGGGAGGATAGGCATGCCAAAGCATCCAGCTACTACAAACAAGCTCCAGATGATGTGTCACTGTGCATCTGCCTTTATTTGGGCATAGGGGAATCAAACTTGGGTCATTAGGCTTCTCAGACAAAAGCCTTAAATACTGAGGCATCTCTCCAGCCCTTAAGATTTTATATGAATGTAGTCACTCCACAGAAGTTTTCATTAAACATATGTTTGCAAGTTTTCTATACACCAAGGTGCAAATGGTGCACACCTGTCATCCCAATGACTTATGTCAATGGGAGTCAAAATCCTGAAGCTCACAGGCCAGATAGTCTTGCATCTGCAGTGGTAACCAAGAGAGATCCTGTCTCAAATAATTTGGAAGGCAATGTCTTCAGGCTTTCATACTCAGTGCACTGTACATGCACACCCATGCAGACATACACCATATACAAACACAGACACACATTACACACACACACACACACACACACACACACACACACAGAACAAAATTAAGATCCTAATTTTCAAGGATATCAGTTCAACAACTACTGTGGTCTATATTAGCCTCAACAATTTATCCAATAAAAAAGCAAAAATGCATTCAGAAAAATTCTAATGCTGAAAATTGGAAATGATTTTGGAGAATACAAAGCATCTTTGTGTGAATGTTTCTGATTATAGCCTGAATTATTAATGAAGAAATGTATTATATGTGACTGAGTACATAATGTTCAGTTTCCCATGAGGCATTGCTAATTTTTGATTTGTCAAAAATATTAGCAGATTAATTACAAGAGAGAGAAAGATGGGGACTCTGGAGTTGCAGGGCCCTTTGGCCACTGCAAACAGACTCCACACACTTTACACTGGCCACCGGTGTTCAAATCCAACAGGTGCCCCAGCCGTAGTAGAGGTACATCACCTTACTAACATTGCTGGAAACCTATGGTGTGAAAGTACATTGTGTTATAATTTCCAAAGCTAACCAATACATGAACCCTACATCTCCATGGTGACCTGGAGAGAAATATTCTGTCTTTATTTAAAGCTATGAGAGTTCACTCATAGCTTATAATTGAGTTACATGTATTGCCTAGAATGGATGTTCATGAAAAGTTTAATTGTGATTGCAGCTATTAACAGATATTGTCAATAAGCATGTTTTTCATGAGTTATTTTGTCAATTTTTGGCTCACTGTAATCCAACACATCTGTAACACTTTTATCTTGAGCTTTTGAACATTCTCAGCTGATCCTCAAAACTGAGCTGATATACTCCAGTGTACAAATTTGTTCCCACTTGGTATTGGGTATCAATGTGAGTATAGGAGAGTAACAGGCATAGCTGGGATAATGGTTCAGTGGTTAAAGCACCAATTGAGCCAGTGTTAGTACTTGAGGTTGCATAGATCCCACAAAAAGTAAGGAAGCTATGGCAGGCCTCTGTAATCCCCAGAGTGAGACAGAAATGGGAAAATTTTCCAGAAGCTCACACGCCAGCTAGTTACCTCCACATACATGCTGGGCCAAACATGTGCCACTATTCATATGTACAGAGTGTATGTGCAAGCATGCACACACACACATACACACACACTCACACACCAACAATGGAAACAAGTGAGACAAAATGCTTATTCATTTGTAAACCAAGAATGACTTTTACAAAGGTCAACTAAAATATGTTTCTGTTAGAAAATGCTTGTCCAAATATCCATTTTCATAATAAGCCACTAATACAAAACCCAAAGGAAATATATCAGATACTGTATCAGTTTTAGCAAATGTAATAAACCATATTAGTCCTTAAAGTCTTATCTCAAGTTTCCTGTGTATATTTGGTTTCTATTTTTGGCAAATAAAATGCCAAGGTTAAAAGTGAGTGTGTGCTTTGTGTCATCAATGGAAAGATATAAGAGCAGAGGCACGTGGCCATATGTCAGCTCCATTATTACAAAGTGGAACAAACTGGTTTCACTGAGAGAAATATGTTTCCTTTTCGAGGTAAAAGCAGCTTCAGTCTCTGCTGTTTGGATTAACTGTCTCCAGTTACTGAAGCCAATACTTGAAATGAGGTAAGGTCACACTAATGAGGTGATTAGACACAGTGATTTCCATTAACATAATCACTTTGCAGGAATGGGGCTACTCTCTCCCCTGTTTGCACTGTTAAATGCCTTTAGTAGAACTGAGAGAGTATAGACACTTGTGGATTTTGAGGCATAACTGCTAGCGATGTGATCTGTGGCTTATCTGTCTGTATTTCCTCAGGTATTACATAAGAGTCTCTTCCTCTCTCCCTACTTACATCTCATCACCTCAGTGTGCATAGACTACAGATGAGCTCTGCACTCATTACGACCTGTTTGTTTAAAAAAAAAATCTTTATTTTCTTATATATGTTTCCTAATCATTGAAAGAGTACTCCTATCTTAATTTCAACAGCTAGAAAGTGGAGAATCTCACAAAGATAGTGTTAGAAAAGGATTATAAGTGATTGTTGGTATGAGGTAAGTTGGAGGCAGAGGTCAAGGATGCAGAATTTTGGTGAAACAAACATTGCTCTTAGTCTTGGGGAAAGATGATATAAATGGGACATAGGCTGTCACACCTTGGCAATACTTTTCTCCTTCTCCCTTTCCCACTGGCGCTCTCTCTCTCTCTCTCTCTGTTTCTCTCTCTCTCTCTCTCTCTCTCTCTCTCTCTCTCTCTCTCTCTCCCTCTCTCTCTCCCTCTCTCTCTCTCCCTCCCTCCCTCCCTCCCTCCTTTTTTCTTGCTAGACATATAGGAAACTTTTGTTTCTATTCATGTACTGCTCTTTACTATTTCTGCACATGAAGCCAGAGTATTTAGCTTAATTTTGTTGTTGTTTTTGGCCAACTATGAAAAACACAATTTTTGACAGCACTGCCTAATGAATTCAAATGCAAAACTCAGGCATCCCATAGGCATCTGGATGTCCAAAGCAGACAGTGAAAAGTTCCAGAAGCAGTACTGTGACGGAGAGGTGGTCATTATGACATACCCTCACAGAACTCAGTCAGTGAGGCCAGTCAAGTAGCATGTATGAGCTATCCTCACAGGAGGTGGTTGGATATGGCATCTGTGTCAGATAATTTTCTGTCCCTGTGTGTAAATACTTGACCAGAAACAACTTACAGAAGGAAATGGTTTCTTTTGTTCTTTCTTTCTTTATCTTCTTTTTTCCTTTGCTTTCAGTTTCAAAGGAGGGAGGGTAGTTTCATTGCAGGGAAGGAGTGATAGCAGGAACAGAACACTGGTTTGTCACATTGATAGGCAGAAAGTAGGGGATGAAAAGAAAGTGAGGCCAGGCTATAAAATGTCAAGTTATACCCTGATGACCTACTTCCTCTAGGAAGACTGTACCTCTTAATATTCTATAACCTTCCCAAAGATTGCCTACCAGATGGAGGGCAAGTGTTCAAACATGTGAACCTATGGCAGGCATTGTACACTCAAACCACACAGCAGCACCCAGGATTGACCATGCTGAGGACCTGGGGAGGAACAGTGTGAAGAACTAGAAACTTCCAAGAGTGGTTGGGCCATGTTTCTGGTAAGAAAAACTTATACTTGCCTTTAAAATGGATGCTGAGGCAATATAAAATTACTAGAATTCACCACACCAAGTGAGTGAATTTTACCTTGATATAGGTTTACAGACCAATGTTGTTCAATTAGAAATGCTTTTTTACTGACTTTGACTAGTAGACACTGCCTGTGAGAATCCACACAATAAATTGTAAAAGAAAAAAAAAAAAAAAAAGGACAAAATCAAGCACTAACCAAACCAGCCAAAGAGACATTAAAATATTTCAGAGGTAGCAGGGATATTTTCTAATTTTCCTTCATAATTTATGCCAAGCTATAATTCACAAAAATAACTGGAAAAATGAAAGTACATGGTATGCTTGAGATAAGCTATCTTCATGATACTCATGATTATACCAATAAAAATTTGACCATGAAGAAAATACTTCCCAGAGTCTGGGATGATGGCTCACCAGGTAAGAGCATTTGGCCCATATCTGAGTACATCCACATGTTCCTGTAAGCCCAGTCTTTGGGGAACAGAGATAGGGGGACACTAGTGTTTACAGATCAGGCTGCCTGGCTAAAGAAAAGCATCTTCATGTTCAGTGAGAAGTTAGGTCAAGAAAGAATGATAGAAAAAGACACCCAATATTGCCTCTGCACTTAAGCTCACAAAGTATATGCATCTGCACTTCTGCACATATGCAATATGTTTATCTATCAGCTATCTATATCCACATATATACAAACACCACATATACTACACAGACATGCACATGTATGGCCCTGTGCAAAAATATATACCACCCAGATTTTAATCTCACTCCCAATTAATATCTAGTCTCTAGTAACTCCCTGATAGGTCCTGGAGGTTAGAATACAGGGAAAACATAATTGGCAAGATGTTATCATAAATCTCATCCTCTTGCTGTTTTTTTCAATTGTTATCTTATAGTTCATACAGCAGCAAGAGTTGCAGTTCTGAGAGTGCCTGATTGCCTAAGACAAAAGTAATAGTTATATCACACAACCAGCAACGGTGCTTTAGATTTTGCCTAGAATATAGACCCCACATAGAACTTATTTTCCCGGGTAATTCATAGTAATTATGTAACAATCGTTGGAATTGACACTAGTAGAGATAAATAGAATCTTAACCAGTTTCTTGTAACTGGTTGATGGGAAAGGTCACAAAACTTCATTTCCTCAGGACTATAGGTTCTAGGGCTGCAAAGGGAAATGACCCAATCTATATCTTGTGAAGTGATGTGCCCAGAGTGCAGAACCCAGGAAGGGGTGGGGAGGGGCTGTGTCTCCATTAAACATCCCATATGCCTGATATACTAATTAGAACTCCCGTGATTGTGGAGCATTGGAATGTTGCACTTTGGGAGTGATATTATCTAGGATTATCTTTTGCCCCTTAAATAGCCATTTATTGCCCAACTTCATGTAACATCCATATGACTCTCAGGTAAAATTCTTTTGGGATGTATGAAGAGATACCTAGCTTCTACCAACTCAAAGGCTAAAAATGCCATCAAATAACAGCTGAAGTGTACTGAAGAGGTTGTCCTGCTCTACGATCACCAGCCTATCAGAGGTTACCACCAAAATATCTGAGAAAAGGTCTTGATTTGTGAATTTCTTTGTCCTGTTATTATAAGATTGTTACTATACTGGTATATGGAATTTGGAGTAACTTGAATCTGTGTTCTTTGGCCATGGTCACTCATATCTCCTGAAGAAACTCTTATTCCCTTTGAGAACCTCTGGCGCTCTCCACTGGGCAAACACAAATGCTTTTGGTGTCACTGACAAAATCCAGTAAACTATATAGATTGAAGCATCATTTGTATAATGTATGTGTTCTGTTTACTCTTCTTGACCCCAATAAGCAAAAGTGATCAGTAACTATTTGCAGTTGAAAAAAAAAAACCCATTTCTCTTGCTGCATGCCAGTAAAAAGAAATAAAAATAGAGAAAATTAGGTATATGTCAGTACAGGAGACATGGGAAGGAAATGTTAGATTTGAGACTTGTTGAGTAGTCGATTAGGGATGTGAACTACAAGATCAGATATCTCTAACAACTTGGGCCTATGAAGAGATCAGATATTTTAATGAATTTATGTAGGAGGTTGCAGGTTTTAAAAAAAATTATCTTTATTTATTTGCAAGCAGAGAGAGATAGAGAAGAGACAGAGAGAATGGGTGTGTCATAGCCTACAGCTACTGAAAATGGACTCCAGATGCACGTACCACTTTGTGCTTCTGGCTTTATGTGATACTATGGAATTGAACTAGTGTCATTAGGCATTGCAGACAAGCACCTTAACTGATGAGCCATCTCCCCAGCCTGCGGTTTTCGATTTAAGTAGTACTAGAATTGTCATTGTCAAGGGGAATAAATCAAAAAGATCTTAGTGAAAAGAAGTGGAGTTACTCATTATTTGCAGTCTTAAAGTAGCCTTGTAATATCTGCAGGAAATACCACAGTCTGTTTACTCACAGGGTGATTTTTCACTATTATAGCCCTTCATACAAATTCATTTTAGTATAACCCACTTTTGTCAAGTGCAGAAAGTAAAAGTGCTTGTCATTGGAAAAGCAGTTTTCACAAAGGCTCTTTGGCATATTGGTAGGAATACATAAATCATCCTATCTTACAATCAACTCATTATAAATAAAATATCTTGCAGGGGCCCTGAAATTTCTCCTGAATTCAGGAGAACCTTTCAACAGAATTTAATCAAAAAACATGAGCCATACTTCCCTATTCATGGAAAAACCATATTGAGTACAATTTCTTATGTTTGGGGACACTGTGACACTGTGACACACAGTTTCAGCCATGGGCAAGTACAGTAACAAAGTTCTGTTGTAATATTTTCTGTGATTATGCATTTAAAGCTCTTAACTAGAAACATTCTCCAATTAATTTAGAGAAAAAAACATGAAATTTAACACACATCTTTCTTTATTAAGCACCTACCCCCCCCCCCAGGCTTATGGGAAAACATTAGACCGAGCAATGATGAAAATGTTTTAATGCAATCAGAAGAGAAGACGAGGAGGAGGACAGAGAATGTGTAATTGCATAATTCAGACTCAAGGATCAGAAAGGCAGCAGTGACAAGTGCATACTGGAGCTGAATACTGAGTGTCAAACGACAAATGAGAGAAAAGTAGAGAGAATCTGTTCAACAGAAGGACAGAAGGAGCAACTTATGAGAAAACATTTTCAGAAAACATAATTGGGCATTACTTAAGAAAAGTTGCCACCCAAGCTGCCTGATTAAGAAAAAATGAGCATTTATTTAAAAATTCATAGATTCACTGCCAGCACATGACAATCCATTCTATTAACACTAGAAATCACTGTTGTGAAACCTTTGGCATCTAAATAAGCTTTGCTTCTGCAAGATTCTTGCAGCTTTGCAAGAGAATATCCATTGAGGGAAATGGGTTATTGGGATGCCTAGCATACACTTAACCTGCTATATTCACAAGGCAGCAATAGTATGTTGTACTACAGATACCCTAAGCATAGAATTTTTAAAACTGTACTGATAATTTAGGGCACAACCACATATACACTAAAAATTTGAACTTTAGAGGTAGGAGATGGCTCGGTGATTTAGAATGTTTGCAACTTAAGCATGAGGGCCTCTCAGACTGAAGACTACCAAGTTCAACTACCAAGTTCCAGAACCCACATTAAAAACCTGTATGTGGCCACACATGTCTATAACGCCTGTGTGTTGGGGATGGAGAGCAGAGAATTGCTAGGGCTCGTGACCACTTATTGATGGCAATTTGAGGCTGAGGAAGAAATGTGTGGTTGAGTAATAGAACCCAACGTTCTCTTGTGGCCTCTGCATCTATGGACATAGCACGTAGACCTGCTTACACATTCATATAGCACACATCTAGTAGACCCCAGGATTTTTATAGACAGTATGGCAAGTGGTGTGATGTCATCTTTAATTCTTTTACATTACTGTTGGCCTACAAGTTTTTAAGGTTAAATAATTTAGGGCACAAATATAAAATTTCTTAGCAATAAGTCATTGGCAAGAAGGTACAAATGCAGAACAGAGAGCTGCTTGCTCAGGGTAGAAGGTTCTTTTACTTATCGTTGGTTTTGTAAGCCGTCTGACACAGGAGACAGTGACACGGTGGTGGTGCTGGGTCATGATAAGATTAGGACTTTTAAGATTGTTTACATTCTTCTCAGTTCATGATCTGAGGTGTTTACAAAATACTACTCAGACAGAAAGGAGAGAGAAGCTTTAGTTTCATTAAAATTTCCACAAATCTGTGATTCACATCTTTCAAGTTTGGGTAAGATGAAATATGAAAGTTTATGAAATCTAGCTGTGGTAGTTTGAATGGATCTCCCAGAACAGACTCAGGAGTTTATTAAAGCTTGTAACTTAGATTTCCAGCTGACTGGTTGGAAGAGACATCACTGTAGGCGGATCCTAGGGTCCAGCCCCAAGGTGTTACTGTGGGCAAATCTGAATTCCAGCCTAAGGTATGGAGAGTACCTGAGTTTCTGCCTGGGTTCTCTGCTGTTGACTGCTGGGTTTTCTTAAAATGAAATTTAAAAATATTTGATTTATTTATTTATTTGAGAGAAACAAAGAAAGAGGGAGAGAGAGAAAGAGAGAGAGTGAGATAGAGAATGGGCTTACCAGGCCTTGTAAGTGGACTCCATAGGCATGTGCCACCTTGTACATCTGGCTTATGTGGGTAGTGGGGAATTAAACCTGGGTCCTTAGGCTTCACAGGCCAATGCCTAAATTTCTAAGCCATCTTTCCATCCCTGGTTGCAGGTTTTTGCTCTTAGTTTTGGTGATGGGTTTTCTGTTTTTCACCATTATGAGATTTCCTCTGCATCTGTAAACCTGAAATAAACTCCACTCCTCCTATAAACTGTGTCTGGTTTGGAAGTTCATACCAGTAACGTTAACTTGACAGTGACACCAGCTTATCCACTATCAGATGAAAGAAGAAGTCATCATAGGTTAAGAATAACTGAATGTTTATAAAAAGTGACAAATGTTCCACTAAGACCTATGTTTTATAAGAAAAGGTCCTGTGTTATGAGCAGTTCATATTGAGCACAGAGGAACCAATCTCATTTAAAGACATAAAGATGTTATGACAAAAAAATCTTCCAGAAAAATATTCTGTAATTGTGACATATTGCTGAAAAAAAATTCACTTGGCAGAGAAGCTAGAATAAAATATACGAACACTTATTGGGAGAAAAATATGTCTTCACTTTACCTAGAAAGAATTATTTTGCCTGTTAATAATTAATCAGCATGTCTAAATATGACATTCTGTAAGAGAAAAATGGACCAACAACAAAATACTGCAATCAGGCTTTATGCACAGTTACCCTTGCACCCAAAAGTTTTTACTAGCACCCTCATTCAGCTTACAGACTCTGTAGGAAAAAATTAAGTGCAAAGTATCACTGAAAACCACTAAGTACAGATGCTCATCTCTTGGTGAGCGGCAGAAATCCAGTTCTCTTTCAGCCTCTCTAAAGGCAAATATTCATGAAGTTAAGCAAAATAGAAGGAAAAAGGTACTCTGTCCTGCCACCTGAGCAGAGTTGTGCTTCTTATTACATAAAGCCCAGCACAGTAAGCTCCCTAGACACAACATTTCTCTGTATATCTATCTGTCTGTCTATCTATCTATCTATCTATCTATCTATCTATCTATCTATCTATGTATGTATCATCTATCTATCATCTATCATATGTCATCTTTCATTAGTCATCTACTTACCAAGCATGTAATACACATCAGGAATGAGTCTAGATCTATGGACAGAGCTGTGAAAACACAGAGGCTTTGCCTTTAGATAAGGTATAGTTTAATGAGAGAGTATGCTATAAACATATTCTGACATATTCTGACATGAAAGTAAAACCTAGGCTAACAACTGATAAGCATTTAAAACACTGACCATAGCTACAAGCCTTGTGTTTGGAGATCTCTCTTAAGAAGAAAGTAGGAAAATCTCCTCTGCAGACATTACATTTGTATGGCTACTGACAGCACAGGAGGCTAGGGATGCAGGGATTCCGGGAAAGGACATTCCACACAGGAGAACAATTGTTCCTTTCAATTCTTCATTTATAGTTCTTCAAGTATGCAATCAGGAAATGCCTACAGTCAGAAGCCCTTCCTTTGCCAAGGCATTATTTTAAAGTATTCAAAAAAAAATTGCTGGGAGTGGTGGCATATGCCTTTAATCCCAGCACTTGGGAGGCAGAGGTAGGAGGACCCTGTGAGTTCAAGAACACCCTGAGACTCCATAGTGAATTCCATGTCAGCCTGGGCTAGAGTGAGACCCTACCTTGAAAAACCAAAAAGAAAAAAAGAAAAAGTTACATTTTAACCATCAAAGAAATCAGACTTCAGAAGAAGGAAAATGGGTAAACATAGAAGGGGGAAACGTAAGGTTATGAGTAGACATTGTTTTCATTTTCATATCAGATTTAGAAATTGAAAAAGAAATGAGACAATATATGTTAACCATTAGACTACTCCTCTTTCATCACATCTATGATCTGTCTTTCCTTGTCTACCGAGCTTAAAGTAAACATTTCTTTTATTTCCATTTTTAATGTTTTCCTGTTCCTGTTATCAGTATTCAAGTTTAGAGTCTAAACCCTAAAATGCATTAATTTTACTTACATATTGTGATGATTTATAGCAAAATTTCCCATCTTTGTAACTGCACCACAGGTTAGTCAACAACTCTGTCACTCCGGGAAAGCTTCCTCACTTTCATCAGTCCACCCCTGCAATGGAAACCTTGAGGGAACAGACAGTTGATATACTATAATTTTCTACTGAAAATGATGCATTGCGTATAACAGTCTACACAGTAGTTATTGAAGAGTCAGTTAGGTTCTTCCATTGATTTTGTTTCTTCCATAATAGCATCCCCCATTTATACAGCACACTCATGCACTCCTTCCCCTCACTTGTCCTATTCAGTTCCCCCGGCCTGTATCATCCATCTTTGTCCTATCTTCCTCATACCCTTGAATTGGTGTAGTCTACTAGTTAGCCAAGAACTTGAGCAGGTAATACTCATCATTATGGCTCATTTTCTCGGTAGCTCTGGCTTCCCTTGGTTTTTGTCTTACACACAGCAGGCAAGTAACATTTGATGTTTCCACTGCCTAGCAAGTTGATGGTTTATGTAACTGCAATAAGGAGGGGATGAAAATACACCTTACCCATTGGGACACATTCTTTAAGCTGTGGCCTCCTTGTTCTTTCTGCTTTAGGACTTTCCCTGATACAAGGGCTTATGTAGAAATAAACTATTCAGAGATTAATGTCCAGATATGAGATCTAGTCTTATCTTCCTTGATAACTGATTATAACCAGTAAGCATGAACTCATCTGCTAGCCCTGTTCACTCTTGCTTTCCCATTGTGCCATGAAGGCTGAATAGTTACTGCTGCAGCTGTGAGGCCATAGGTCTGGTCCTCAAGTAAAGCAACACAAACTCCTGATTATTCACTGCTAGAAACCTAATCTTTCAAGAATAAACTTTCCATTTTTTGTCTGTTTTGTGAATCTTTTTCTGAGGCTATCAAACTGTTGTTTTTTGTTTTGCCCCTTTTTTTGTGCTTTTAATGCCTTGTGCAGATTTTATATCTACAATCTGCAAGCAAGGTTTACCCAGGAAATGGACTTGTATTTACCATTGATAAAATATAAACCAGAGTAAAACCTCCGCAAGCAACTATGGAAACAAAATCGAAAGGTAAATAATTAGATTGTACAATGTTTTGAGATTGGAGGTTTTAACAAATTCATGTCTATATCTGAAATATATATCATAGTATTTGGAGAAGGTAAACTCACTAGATACAAAGGAACCTGCTTTCAGTTTTAGAAAGAGTCAAAAGACATACCACCAGACTATTTTATGCAATTAACCAGTATTTTCCTAACAGTTGATACTCTTGTAAAAAGAGATGGAACTTGATAGAAAGTTGTTTGGATTTGTGGCTGGGGAGATGGCTCAGTGGTTAAAGTACTTGCTTGAAATTCCCAACGTCAACTCTCAAGTTACTCACACAAAGCCAGATAGGCAAAGCAGCTGCAAAGCCCCTGGCACTGAAAGGCCCAAGAATTCAGAAGCCCAGAAAAACTATCACGCTCCAAAGGGAACTTAAGCGGGCCCCTGCATACCTCAAACTCCAGGCTTTACTCTCTGTTGAAAGCAAGTAAAGAATCCCTCTTCTCATTATATCAGAGCCCGCTCCTAATATAAAACTAGGTAAAAATGGCATGAGATAGCCCTCAAGGATGAAAAATGAGTAATAAAGTAAACCACTTATTTGGTTTCTGTAAATAGCCTGCACCATAAGCCTTAATAGCCCACACTGTAAGCCTTAGTAGCCTCCACCATAAGCTGTAGCAGCCTGCCTCTGACCACCAAGGTCATAGGAGACTGATACCACTCTCTGCTACCCCCACCTAAGGACCTGCGCAAATGCTGACCTCCAAGGTCATAGGAGACTGATACCACACTCTGCTACTCCCACCCAAGGACCTGTGCAAATGCTGACCACCAAGGTCATAAGAGACTGATTGGTCCAGGAGGGGCTTGAACAAATTAAACTAATTGGCTTAGAAACTATGGAGTGACACAAACTGACTGGCTCGCACCCCATGGGCTCCTGATATTAAAAAAATGATTGGTCTAATGCACAGGCTTTGTTAGAAACCCTATAAAAACTGCCCCGTTCCTGCATTCGGGGCTCTGCAGTCCTCTACCCCTGTGCGGTGTACGACTGTGGACTCCAGCGCGCTTGGAATAAAATCCTCTTGCAGATTGCATCAAGACCACTTCTCGTGAGTGATTTGGGATGTCGCCATATCCGGGCAGAGCGCGGGGTCCTCGTTTTGGGGGTCTTACAGCACCTGTGGACACTGGCACATGAACTTGCATCACCACACACACATAAGCACACATACAAATAAACAATATTAAATGATCCTTTTACAAAAAGGAAAGAAGTTGTCTGGGTTCATATGTCTGGCCTTTTCCAAAAGATCTTATATTTATCTAGTCATACCATATGCCAGATAATATTTTAACAAAAACATTTTAACACTTGACCTTATTTAAATGGTAAAAATGACAGCTTTATAAGAATATGATTTGCATATTATAAATAAATTCAATAAAGGAGATTAAGCAACTTTTCAGGACTCATACAGTAGAAGAAACAGTATAATTATAATGTGGCAACTTGCTTTAATATTAATCTTACAGTTGTGCAATCCACCTGCTTAATGCAATGTGACTAGGTTTTCTCTGCTTTTGTGTTCCTCTTACCTAAACAGCGCAGATGACCAATATTGACAAGCAATGTTTAGAGATGTTGACTGATCTTAAGATACACTCTCTGCTCCTATCCTCAGAGGCTTTGTTGGATTCTTAACTCACAACAAATATGCATGCCTCATGATGAAGTGCTCATAATAGAGTTGAAGAAAATTAGGTCAGTAACTATGGGCCCCCAGATCTGTTGAGAGTAACAGATGGGTGCAACGTAATTCTGTTGTGATAAGAGTGTATATGTATTCTGGATCAACAGAGTATATCAGGCCAAACCCCTAAATTGCTTCCTCTAACACATGTTTAAGGATTATCCAAAAACAAAAATTCCTTATCCTTTGCTAATGCAATGTACTTGCTTGTTCATGTATTCCTGTTTTTTTGCTGTTTAATAAGAGTGCCTGTGAGTACCTGTATGCAGAGCAGAAGCTACAGCTGCAATAATATCAGAACAGTTTGACAACTGGCAGAGCAGGTTTACTAATAGCTAAAACTAAATTTCTCTTCAGTTTCTTTTTTTGTCCCCCTCAGATTGTTGCTAAAGCAGTTAGCCTACTCCTGAGGCAGAGGTATCAGGAATTAGCTCTTCTGCTCCCTTGAAGCAGTTTGCCCACTTTTGTATAGGAAAGTTCCAGAGGTTAGTCTTTGCTAAATTCATGCCTGTGTCCCCCAAATAAGTAATAAATACCAGCCTAGAGTATTGGAAAGAATTATCAAAGTCTTCTCCAAGTTCATCATGAGAAACTTTTGGGGTCATTTGCTTATGTCTACCATGGACATCTATGTAGTTAGTTATGATATATGGAATAGACTGAGAGATTAAGTTCACAGCAAAACAAGATCCAAAGGCAAAAGATAGGCAGTTGAAATTTCAAATATGGTATTGTTTTCTATTGATAACCATATATTTCTTATCTATATACTTCATTAAGTCTTTAATTTCATTATATGTGGTGATACTTCCTATTCTATTTTACCTTTCACTGCTCTATTTAGTTTGATTCTAATTCATTTCCAAAATGATGACCATGCAGCAATGGCACAATTTATTATCCACATACAACCTGTAGGAGAAAAGTATGGTTATACATTTATCATACTAGGTATTAAATGGAAAAGTGACTCCCCAGTTTTCTAGACTGTTGTCTCTAACATGGATAGGTACAATTATTTGGAAAAACTTCATGCATCATTTCTATACATTAAGGTTCTATCTGCCTTTCAGGGCTATATTTCATTTGTGTGATACAATTAATGATAACAAAAGTCATTAAATGGGAGTTTCACCTATGGACATCTTATCTGAACTTCATTCAGTTGAGTACTCAACAGGTATGTTAGCTTTCATAAAGCAAAGTAATACAAATAGGTGTCATAGCTTATTAGTCAAGAAAAGAACTATCATAAATATGAGCCTAAGGATTTGGATTCCAGGAAACTAAACAAATAAAGTTGGTGGAAGAAATAGAAAAGGCAGAGGTCCATGAATCTTGAAAGCCTGCAATTTTGTTCAGTTATCTGAAAGTATGAGCTACTGTGGGAAAGTGGTCAACAGCAGTGTGAGCAAGCAGGGATCTAATCTACTCAGAAGCAACCAGCCTGATAAGAAGCATATACAAATGCAATGGTGGTACACAGCCTTGGTGGGCAACCAATGACCTTCTGATTCGCTAAGAGAGCTGCTCAGTAGAAAGGAACCCGTATCTGGAACTGGGAACCAGGTCAGAATCTTATGGGGACAAAAATATGCACTCCAATGCCAAGCTCCCACTAGTGTTTGGCTAAAAGAGGGACTACATCTATCAAATATCAAATTCTCTCTAAATTAACAATGCTTATCTAATTTCACCTATCCTGACTTCACTCTCCATTGCAGAATATTCTTTTCTCCATTAGAAGGTAGTCAACCCAAAGAAATATACCAATTCATGATGTATTCATACAAAGTATGTTCTTAACAATAATAAATAAATAAAAAGATTTGTAATCTAATGTTAACATGCTCCTTCATGAACAGCCTTTACATTGAGCCCCCAGAAAATATCAGTTACTACCCATTTCACAAACCTTAGTAATTTGTTATCATCATTATCTAGATTGAAAAGTTAATCAGTAGGGAAAAAATACACACTATTGTAGGTAACTAACTTTATTGTTACTATATGCATGCTTGTATGATTTTTTTAACCATCTTATTTTCAGTCTTTCTTGTGGTGAAGGGCCAAGACAAGGTGTTTAATCTTAACAATGGCTTGAGGAAAAATAAAGGCAACCTGCTTATTCAATTCTCTATGAGGAAATTCTGTAACTACTCTGTAGTTTCTTAAAAGAGACTATCATTCTTACAGTTGATATCCCCATGGAAGTCCTTCAGTAAGCATACTGGACAATGTAAGAAAAAAGACACAGTTCATAGTGAGGAAGAAAATGGAATATATTGAGACACATCATTCTTTTCCTATCTTCTCTTTCAGATAGATAACCTATTAGCTTGCTGACAAGAGTTATAGGGAACACAATTTATTTCAAGAAAACCAAATTTACATGTATGATTAGAAATAAAACCTAATCAAAAACATTTAAATTTATACTATTACCAAGAATCACTAACAACTTGCAATTAAACAACTCCAGTTAATGATTAAAATAATGAAATTGTTGTTCAGTTCATAAAGGATCTCTGGAATTGGATACAAGTAAAAGTTGCAAGCCAGTGGCCTCCAAGGCTCACAGAACATTGAAGAAGATGGGGATAAAAGAAGGTGAAGCTCCACAAGGTGGGAGGGCATAATGTTCCTGCCCACAGTGACTGCTCCCCCACTGAGGAGGGCTGTCAGTAGGATGAAAGTGGGGCAGAAGAGACCAAGAGGATAGGCAGATGGGAATATGATCGATCTGAAGTATCCTCATAACTTAAATTCCCAGCATTTTTAAAAAAAAACATGATACACAGAAAAGGTGCCATAAGATGGGAACAAAGATGCTTTAAGGAAGGGTGAGTGGAGGACAAAAGGACACATGAGATATGAAAGGACAATGGAAAATTACTGGTAGCAGAAGGGTGCAGCTTGAAAAGGGGTTTTGCATCTGACCTGAATGTGAACATTCTTCATAACATTGTATCATCAATACTATACTTACACAGTATTCACATTGTAAGAGATATTATAAATGAAAAAGTGATACATAAAAATGAAAATAAACCAAGCAAAAAAAGAGATATGAATCTTCCTTTCTTTGTTATAAGGGCAGTGAAGCTATGAATGGTATTGCATGGGAATGGTATCATAAGAGGTGGAGGGACTTGGTGAAGTTAGTTATGTTAGCTTAGTTCTTCCTTATAATTATGAAATGAATAAAATTTACCTAAATAAAATGCTTAACCAGATATTTGTTGTAAATCTACACATGCCTGTTGGAAATAGATGCTTAAAATCTAAATTCTTCATAAACCTCCAGGTATTGGTTGATCTGACAGCAAACACCATACAAGTAGGAAAAATATGAAGTAGTCATTTCAAGTTACTCAGTGAAATCTCTGTGTATCCTTATTACAGGAATGATGAAACCTCTCTGCCTTACCTCTTATGACATTATGTCTTAGTCTCTCTTACAAAATAAAATTGATGGATATGTACAATGTTCTGTATTTGTATGTTTACCGATTAACATCCATGTCATTCAATAAACATCTGTCAAAAACTAATATCACCTTAAAGTCCCCAGATACTTGAATACAAAATACTTGTGACAGTATTAGAGACATTGTTTGTATGTATTTGTTGAATGTATCCCGTTTGCTTACATTTTTTTTCTTTCAGTGAAAAACACATCTACAAATCTAAGATAGCACACATACACTTACAAATATGATCTATACATCTAATATATAAACACACATATTTTTATAATTGTGCAGTACTGAAGTATTTGGGGGTCTTATTATATGGCTAAAGATTGAATGCAGTTGCTTGCCATATATCTTATTTATTATTTATTTATTTTCAACTTTAATATATTTTATTTTCAAATGTTAGTTGTGATTCAATTAGTTAATTATGCAGCTAACTAATAAGGTGTATAACTTGTAGGAAAATATTTAAAGTACATAAATAAATAATCAAATTGTACACCAGGAAACTCATTAATAGTGATGAAAATAACAATAGCTTGTAGTAACTAATTGGCTGATAAAAACTAGAATGGAAGAACAAATTTGCATAGGTAAGGAAAATATAAGAGCAAAGCAAACGCAAATACCAGACTTGACCTCTACAGAGAGATGGTTTATTGAGAGAAACAGCGAGAAGCCTCAGCTTTCTCAAAGGATGAAGGCTAAAGCCCTGAACCAGGCTAGGGTGCAAGTTCACAAGGAGGATCCTAAGAAAAAACAGACTGTACCAGGTGTAGTTGATAAGAAAATTGTAGCTGTTTGTGTCCTCGTTCAGAATAGGCTTCTTCAGCCAGGAATGTCTAAGGGAGGACACTCAGATGGTCTCTGGTCCTCAAGGCCATCTAGGCTAAGGGGAGTACATCAACCAGGGAAAGCCAAATGCCTCTGTTATTTCTTTTCTTGCCTATGAGCTTTAGGGATAGTTATTGTGGTAATTTGAATAGATGGCCCCCAATATATTTAGTTTTTTTTATTGTTTGTAGTTTGCATCTGCAGCCACCTGGGTAGAGGTGGTGTCACTGGGTGGATATTAAGGTGTGGTAGTGGATTTCAGATTTCAATCTAAAGATATGCAAAGTGTGCCTAGCTGCAGTTCCTGAAATATGATGTATGGCTTTTGGCTTATGCTTCTCTCTCTCTGCTTGGTTCTATGAAGGCAGGCCAGCTTCTTCTGCCATTTATGAAACTTCTCCTGGATCTGTAAGCTTCAATAAATATCCCTTCCTCCATAACTGTGCCTGGTCTGGAAGTTCATCTCAGTGAACCTGAAGCTGTCTGCTACAGTTATTAACTCTTTAGTTGCCTTGAGTTATCAGGGAAAGCTATTAAGCCTTTAGTATATCAAAATAAAATGGTTGATTTAGTCAACATTTGTTTACCTTGTCAATAAATGTGGCTGTGAACATAAGGAATTATAACTATACATCTGTTTATTAATAATGATAAGATTCAGAAATATTTGTGAAAATATATCAAATTACAGAATTATATATAGAATATGTTTCTATTTCTATAAATATCTATTACAAGTAAAACCAGAAAATGTATGTTTTGAACAATAAACTCATGTAGTAAGGAATGTATTGAACAAAGATACTAAAGCAAAAGCTTTCAATATGAAATTGAGAATAATGCATATGAGGAGTTAAAAGACTGTTGATTTAATGGAAGAATACATGCTATTTCTAAAATAGTAAGAATCTATTTTCCTTCCCTTCCTCCTTCTTTCATTTCTTCTCCCTTTTATCTCAATCCTGAGGTCATAAGCATATGATAGTGGAACCCTAAGCTGCTGTCCTCCTAGCCCTTAGGGGGTCCTCTGACTACTTGGCCTCCAACTTTTAGCATTCCAAGGGCTGGAGATTGGGGATGCCTTTTCCCCACCTCTGGGTTCCACTGTAGCTCCATTTTGGTACTGGGTGACAACCCACTGTCTGAATCTAGCCTTTCTTTCAGGCTCCGTTTTGGTGTCTGGTGATGACTTGCTACCAGGTTCTAGCCTGTGCCTTAACAATCTACAAAATGGGCTCAAACCTCTACATCCCCAAGGATGCTCCTTTCAGATGCCTCAAGTCAAATCTAAAATTATTAGGTCTGACAGATCTCAAGGCCAAAATTTTAATGTGCCTTTCCACTCAGATCTGACCCCAATGTAAATTTGTTAATGACCATATATAGTCCATTTTCAGAACTTTCAATTTACAAGTCCTTACTGACCAGGACAGTTTCATAAGACAAGATGGAGAAAAGTCTGAATGAAGTTCAATATTTCCAAGCCTTATTTTATTTGAACAAGCACTCATCTCTCGGCCTAGATTGTCCCACTGATTAGGACTTCCTACGTGACCCTTCCCTTCCCTAAGTACCAACAACTACTCTTTGCAGAGCCTCTCCTTTGCCTGCCTCTCTTGATTTCAACCCAGAAGACAAGCCCCCTCCTCATCCACTTCTTCCATAAATCCCTGCCTTTCCTGAACCCACATCTCCCTCTTCAATGGCTTCTTCTGCCAGATCTTCACCAACCAACACTCCACAAACTCCTAATCCTCCTACTTTTCTCCCAACATCCTTTGACCTCCCCTCACAATGACCAATTCTCTATCCCCTCTGCCAATATCTTCCAAATCTTCCATGACCATACCAGGACCCACTCTCAGTTACAAACCCAAAAGACAACCCCCTTTCTTCTTAGCCTCCTCCTTCCCCATTTCATTCCTCAGCCACATCTTCTACTTTCAATACATCCTCCACTGCTTTTCTTCCTCCTCCAAACCTACATAACTTCCCCTTTTCCCCACTCTCCAACTTAGCCTTACACAAATGCATAGGCTAGTTAATAAAATGAAGAATAAAGTATAAAAATAAGTGTCCTTTATGTAATACTTTTAAAAAGGTTCCCCAGTAATTGGGTGTAGTTTTCTATAAATGTAAATTTGCCAAGGATTTTTTATTTCATCTTTTCGTGTTAATTTCTGTTTTCAAGAACAATCCTTTGGTTCTTTTTCATAGTTTTCTTCCATGTCTTCTTTTATTTTTTTGTTCCTTGTCACTTTTCATTGTGTTTCAATCATTTTGTTAACTTATTTACCAATTTTTTATAGCCTTACTTTGGATAAAAAAAATAGCTGTTTTCTCTGGCAAGGTATTTGGAGTCATCAGGATTCAGAAACAAAATGACCCACTATTAGGCTAGCAAAGGGATTCTAATGACTTTGTAGCCACTGAAGATGCTACTTGTAGCTGAGCCTTCTTTCTGGAATGTCGCCTTGAGGAATTCCACTTATGTGATCCAAATTCTACCATACAGCCAAAAACTTAATTGTACTTCTCAGGCATGTAACTTCCCTTCCTTGATGAATTAATTCCTCAGGAACAAAAAGCTTTCCTGAATTAACTCTGCATTCCTTTTTATAGTGAATCTCGCTCAGGAATGGCTCACTATCATGAAGGCTCTCTGAAAACACTTCTACATATTAGAAAACACCTTGAACTATTTTCAGTGAGTGGAAAATTCCAGGCTAGTATAAGCTGAGCATCTTCTCTAGCCTTCACTTCTCATTTGTTAAATATTTATTATCTTTATATGCCTCCATTTCGGATTTTTTGATGAAGGTAAAATTAGATGTTTAGGAAAGTCCTGTGAGAGCTCTGTTGCCTTAAGTTATACATCTGTACCCACTTATTTTTTTTCTTTTTCACCCTTTATTTGATTTACTCAGGTCAAATAAATGAGTGTTCTTAGAGAATTCACTTTCAAATAATAACTCTTTTTGAGCAAATGATACATTTGTCTTCTACAGAAACATTATGCTGCTAGAAAAAGCCATTTTAACTTGATTTACTGAGAAACTCTTCATCTGATCTGAAGTCTATGTTAGCTTGAAAGATTAAGTCAAGCTCTTTTTCATCCTGGAAAATGACAATAAGCTGCTCCTTTCTTAATAAATGTAGCCACTGAGATTCTAATATACTTATGTAAAATATAAACTATAAACACACTTACATGTTACAGACATCTTCCAATAAGACACTGTCATATTTGTAGATTAAAGAAAATAAAGCCAGGCATTGTGGCACACACATTAAATCCCAGCACTCAGGACACAGAGGTAGGAGGATCACCATGAGTATGAGGGCACCCTGAGACTACATAGTGAATTCCAGGTCAGCCTGAGCTAAGCCAGAATGAGACCCTACCTCAGAAAAGAAAAACAAAACAAGCAAACAAACAAAAAAACACACTGGAGAGATGGCTGGCTCAGTGGGCTAATAACTCACTACACAAGCATAAGTACCTGAATTTGTAACTCCAGAAACCACATTAAAACATAATCCCACGTGGTGGCACACGCCTTTAATCCCAGCACTCGGGAGGCAGAGGAAGGAGGATCTCTGTGAGTTCAAGGCCACCCTGTGACTCCATAGTGAATGCCAGGTCAGCCTGGGCTAAAGTAAGACCCTATCGCAAAAATATCAATAAAAAATAATAATAATCCCAACATGTGGCAAATATTTGTAATCCCAGCAATGGAATAAATGACACCTGAAAATTCTCCTCTGAACTCCAAACATGTGTAAACCTGAATTTACTTGCACATAAAGAAAATATCCATAGAAATGTTATGAGAATTAACAAACTTCTACAGACAAATTTTTTTAATCAGTGTGTTCCCAATATTTCTACATATTTTAAACTAGAAAATTAGAAAAGGAAAGTTATATAGTTGTTTTAAGAAAATATTTTGAAGAAAACAAGGTTCTTAATTTTGAAATAATGTATTTCAAAACCATACTATATAACTAGTAATGTGATTTTGGGAGATACTTAGGCCTCCCCTTGGTTATGTCAGATGTCTTTTGAGTATGAGCAGCCTTTCTATAGAACCAGAGTATGAAGGAAGCTTACGTTTCTGCTGACTTGAATTCTGTGAACTAATAGGATATAATCCTATAGTGGGTCATGAAATATGGAAGAGTTATAGATTCTTTTCAGGAGAGATGAAGAAACCATGGGAAATTTTCAGTCATATTTTAATTCACTTGTTTTCAAGGAGAGAGAGAATGAGACTGGGCATGCCGGGGCTCTTGCTATGGCAAATGCATTTGCCATCCTTTGCATCTGGCTTTGTATGGGTACTAGAGAATCAAACCCAGGCTTTTAGGTTTTGCAAGCAAGTGCTTTCACAGCTGAGCAATATATCCTGCCCCATGAAGTCATATTCATTAATAAGTTGATGTAAAAGCTAATAGGAAGATGGTTCATCAGAGAAATTGCACAAAAAACTGCTCTCCAAATAACTATAATTAAAATCAGATAATGCACATTTGAAGTTTTACATATTACAAAGTTTTGGAAAGCAATTGTGCTTTTGTGTTTCCTTTTCTTGAAGAAACCTAAACAATGTGAACCATGAGTTTATTGGAGTTGCAAAATGGACATGGACTGAAAAGCCCTCCTCGTATGGCTGATGACCCAATAAAGCTGCATCCCTGGAGCTCACTGTATGACTTATGGACAGCTTGATAGGTAGCCAATCTAGTCCCCCTGTTAGTTCTTACTCCTTATATAAAACTGGAGAGGGACCCTAGGAAGTGTGTGACTTTCAGGAACTTCCTGAGATTTGAGTTGTTCACTTCCTTACAAAGCCTCTTACCAATTTGGACAATCCTGAGTGCTAATGAGCCTCTCACCAGGATGGTATGTTTCAGTTTAGAGGTAATTACCACACAACACGTGCATAGCAATACAAGCATGTAAACAACATAAAGTGTTCGTTGTCTCTATTGTTTTTGCATACTCTCCATTTGTTCCCTCTTCCGTGGCAATAAGATACTGTTGGCTCACTGTGCTGTCTTGACCATGGCTTTTAGATAAATGTCATGTGACCCACTTAGGCAGTCAGACTTAGCCTGCAGAGAATGTGAATCTTTACCAGCCAAGATGCCTTCCAAAGATGGTGTCCAGAACAATCTTCATCATTCTGCCTCCTGGATCCTAGATGAGTTCTTCTTCCTTCTTCTTCCTTCCTTCCTTACATTGCTATTAGCTTTTTGAGTTTTACACATTCTCACATTAGATGTGCCCATTCTGTTGTTCACATTAATGAGAATTGTTTTCTATTATTTGCTGCCAAAGTTCTCTAAATTAGGAACAAATCTTACTCAGGGGCGAATAATAGGTAATATTGTGACTATTTATCAAGGTGGACAGGTACATCTTTATTTCATACATCTGTATGTGCTGAAATTTACTGAAATTGTTTAAAAAACAAGGTTGAAATTAGAAATAGTGATTTTTTCCCATATATTATAGAACTATTTATTCAGAGCTACTTAATTCCAAGCCAGACTCTAAATATTGGCCGTATTCTCCATGATTCTTTCAGACAAGTATTATCCAAATTACATACCAGAAATACTTAATTTTTAGTATTCCTTAAAGAGATGTGTTAATATACTTGAACAGAACTACATCAGTTATTTTCTCATTGTTGGGACAAAATACCTGACTAGTTTTGACTAGAAGCAGTTTAAGGAAGAAAAGGTTTATTTTTAGCCTATTGTTTTGTGGGAGTCCTTCATGGAAAAGATAGCATGGCAAAAGTTGTTGAACTGATTTACTGAGTTACTCTAAGAGTTCATTGCTGAGGAGCTAAACTTACCTTTGTCATCAGATGAAAGAGATCTCAAAGAGAGAACTGTCCAGAAGGGGCTCAGAGGGATGATAAGATGTAAATATATTTACGCTAAAACAAAGTAAAATACATTTCATTGTTAGGGTGGCCTGACTGCAGAAATGATTGAAAGGCAAATTGTCACATCTTGTTTTACTACTTAACTTGGCTAAGAAAATTATAAGATGAATTTTTTTTTTTAAAAGCTGAGGTCCACAGCGTCTTTGGAGAGCAGTGTCAAGGTCTTTGGTCCCCAGATAGAAAAACTCCTCTACCATCCCTCATACTGGCATTAGAGTGATCTTTCCAGTGAATGTGTCTGCAACATCTCTGGAGACCCCAGTGAGATGTCCCTTCTCTGTGACCCCTGTTGTTCAGGGAAGGGTTACTACACCTAATCCTCTCAGCATGCCAAGGGTCCATGGAAATAGGAATCATATCCACCCAGTAACAGTGATTGCTGGATCCCCTCACAGGTGGCATCAAGGGACTTTGAGACCTGGGCCAGCATTCCTGAGCAGGAGATGAGATTAAGCCACAGACCTAGACCAGATAAGAGTTCTGAATTTGGAATTGAGACTAGTCAGGTTTGGAATTACACTGAAGTACTTATGAGGTCTAGAATTTTATTCAAAGTGATTTTGAGGTCTGGAGGAGTTGCCACAGATTGATCCCTGCAGGAGGAATTCCTAACCCCAAGGTGATTTCAAGGTGATGGCCCTTCTTCCATCAGGATGGATTGTTCTGGTCTCAATAACTAGCTAGCTCAGGATTATCAGTGGGATTAAATAGGGAAAGACTATCTAATCTTGGATTGCATGAATGAAGGAATGTTGTGTGAGTGGGAGATGGCTACGTGGAGACTATATGAAAAATATACTTGGTATAAATATGTGAGCATGAGTATGCATGTGGCTCATAGCCCTAAGGCTGCAGAGTCACTTCTGTCCCCAGCAGTGTCCTCTCAGGAAAGCTATATCTTTGTGTCTGTTCTGCAGCATCAACATAATGGGAAGTCCACTGTGTGGAAATTCCTCCACAAAGCCTACTGTCCTAGACCGCATGGTCAAACATAAACCATACTTCAAAAGGGAGCATTCAGGAAGTTTTAACACTAAGATGACACCAGGAAAATTAAAGGCCTCTGCAAATTAGGATGGCCAGGTTTTAATGTTGAATGACCCCCCAGAAGAAGCACTGAAAGTAACTAGGCTTATATACGGAAAAATGTGCAAGATTCGCCTATTCCTAAAAGTTATAAAATGACAACATCAGAGAATTTCCCTGTGGCCCTGAGAGAAAACCCAAAACTGCCCCTGGAATGAATAAATAAATAAGAGCTCAGCTAGAGTCAGACCAGAAGCTTCATGTGCCTCCTAACGCACTCTCCAGTGATGGGGCACTGGCTGACAGAGCTTGAAATGGCTAAACCCACAGAAAGGGAAGTAGAAGGAGGACGTGCTACCTGGGCTACTGGGGGCTCCACCACTCCAGGGCCTGACACTGAGGAAGGGGTTAAATGATAGAAAAAGACAAACCAGGATAAAAATTCTCCTGAAAAGACCTCTGAACTAAACAAATGTGAGTAAAAGCCACTCAAGCCCGAATCCCAGTCCCATACCTAAAGGAATAGCGGGCACAGCTCTTCCACACGGGCCAAGAAGGGTTATTCCATCCTGCTGTGTCCCCAGAGGCAAAAGTTCAATCTACAACAGCTAAATTACAGGACTAGATTCAGGCAAATGCTAGGAACCTGGGGGAACTTGTTATACAAGAATCCAGAAGACAGTGTCCTCAGCTGATTGTAACAGCTGACAGGTCACCATGAACCTAGGGTCCTGGAGGACACCTGCCAATGCCAAGGAATCAGAGGCCCTGCTCCAGTCACATTCCTAAAAGCTGACTGGTCCAGGCATGACAGACGCCTGAGAAATTCAACATAAGACCCCCCCACACACACACACACATAACAAAATAGACACAAAGTCCAACAATCGATCCTGTTGGTGTTTACTATGATAAGTTAACAAATTATCTGCTTCTTATAGTATCGTGCCCTGTTAAACTCTGTAAGTCAGACATAATCAGACACTTGGTGGGACCCTCACTCCTTCCACTGCTAGACCAATCAGCTTGTTTGATGACCTCATGGGACCCATAGAGAAACACTAGTTCCAAGGATTATTTATGTCTTTCACTAATGAACGGATACGGTTTTTTACAATCGCCTTGAATTATATTCTTTTTCTTCTGCAGGAATGTCTGTTTCTATGTGAGGAATGTGGTACAAGCCCTTCCCTCCAACTGCAGGAATGTCCTAGGCTCTACTACTCACAGTAGGATTAGTAACAGTCACTCCTGCTGCCTAAATTTATATAGAGAAGGCCCTCCTGGCTCTTTTGCTTTGGCTTTATTTTATAATAATAATTCTGTTGTGTTGCCATCCATATTTTTAAGGGCAATAATCATGAACCACTACCTGCTCCTGATAACTAAAATATGAGATTTAATGCCAACAGTGTCAGTGTTCCCAAAGACAACTGCACACACACTTGGCCCTCAAGGTCCTGCTTACCCTCCAAGACTTTGGAAGTCTTACAGCTGATGTGCCCCAGAACTTTGGGCCTGCCCCTTGTGTGGACTATAGGGGGACTCTGGCTAATGGGGCTTCTTGTAATAATCATGGTATAGCTTATGTTAAATCCCTATCTTCTAAATGCTCTGTCATCCAATCTAGGATGGAAACAATTAAAATACAGGTGATACACCAGGCATACCAGCATAAATTATTCTGAAAATAAAGAAGAGGGAATATAGTAGAAGAAAAGCTAAAATCTGCACTGATTCACTGAGTTAATACTATAAGAGTTCATTGCTGAGAAGCTAAACTTAACTATGTTAGCAGATGAAAAAAATCTCTCCAGAAAGAACTGCCCAGAAAGGTCCCAGAAGGATTATAAAAAGGAAAGATGGTCTAGGCTAAAACAAAGTAAAATGGAGTTCACTGTTAGGGCTGCCTGACTACAGCAATGATTGAAATGCAAATTGCCACATCTTTGTTCACTTACCCCTCCACTTGGCAATGAAATCTATAAAATGGGAATCAAATCTCAGCTTGAGGCCAGAGCTTCTTTGGAGAGCTATCTCAAGCTCTTTGGCCCCCAGAAAAATAAACTCTTCTACTTTCACTCATACTGGCATTGGAGTGATCCTTCCAGAGAATGTCTGCAACCACAAGATCAGGAAACCATAGTCACATTGTCACAGGGATGAAGTAGAAAGAAAGAGGGAAAAAGATCCCAAGCGGAGGACCTGGAAAAACCATGGATAGAGAAGAGAGAAAAGAAAGTTCAAAGAGCTCTTGCCGTGTGGGGAGCTGGAGGGAACTAAAGAATCCATATGGAGAGTAAGAGCTAAAGGGCCAGCCTAGTTGGGCTTGGACTAAGTCACTGTAGGCCCAGACAAGGGAAAAACTCACCCACAGCTTGAAGTTCCCAAGTGGTCAGAGAGCTTACCCTCACCTTGCAAAGGCATTTATAAACTTACAGTGATGGGCTGTCTTCCAGCTTAGGTGAACCAAAAGGACAGCTGGTTGGTTAAAGCTAGGGGCTCTGAATAAACATTCTTAATAATATATGATTTTATTTGCATGTTTCAGTAAGAGAAAGTGAACCACAGTCTCCTTGGTCTGGATCACTGGTTTAAGAATGTTTACAGGCTGATTTTGTTAAGTAAACAACTAATAGGTTGTGACCAACATATTTACCTACCTACCTAGAGAGGACTGGCCCTGCTCCCTGTCAATATTCTCACTGCTATTGGGTTCATGTCAGTCTAATCCACTTATATTATCCTAATGACTTCATGCCTCACTCGCAGAGTCCATCTAGTAAACAAATGTCTATCTTCATACTTGCAATTAGTGACTCTAAGCTTACAGCATGTTTACCCAGTAAGCAATACAAAGAAAGAAGAGGCTCACTTCCATAAGTAGTGCTCAAACTGTCTACTTCCCACACTATGACTTTACCATAGGAAGTCATTGTCTAATAATAAAACTACATCTGAGGAAAAAAAAAATTAAAACTACAATATATTTAATTGGAAATAGCAGTGAAAATTATTTAAATAATGAAGGTAATAATAAATTTTCCAATGGTAAGCAATCATTTTCTCTACCAGAGGTCATTGTTTTTCTATGATTTCTTTTGCAATGGATTCTTTACTAGGAAAAATAAACCATTAACTTTTTCCTTGCATACGGGGATTTATGTATCATTCATTTTATTGGACTTACTTATTGATTTGAGAGAGGGAAAGAGCACTGCAAATGAATTTCAGATGCATGTGCTACTTTGTTCTTCTGGCTGCGCATGGGTATTGGGGAATTGAACCAGGGCCAGCTCTCTTTGAAAGCAAGCCCTTTTAACCACTGTGCTATCTCCCCAGTCCGTATTACTCATGCTTAATTTTGTTTCATTCGATCTACATTCCCCTTCTATATTCGACTTCCCTCTCCTCCTGAACTCACTTCCTCCCTTCAAATATTCTCCCCCCCCCCAATTCTGTTTACATGCCACACGGGTCCTTTCTCCCTTCCCTCATCTCTCTTCTAACTCACCTCTTTATACTTACTCTTGGTTACCATTGTACCTTTATAGGTTTCAACTATATTTTCCCCCAATGTACACATATTTGTAGATATTATGAGCTAAGTCCCCTATAGCAGAGACAACATGCAGTTTCGGTGTTTCTGGGTTTGGTTTACTTCATACAATGTATTTTTTTTTTTTCCAGGTCCATCCATTTAGTGGCTAATTTCATTTTTCTGTTCTGATAAATAGAACTCCATTGTGAATATGTACCACATTCTCTCACATTTTTCATTCATATGTTGATGGCCATCTGGGATGATTCAAGTTCTTAATTGATTATAAATTTCATTCTTCTACGGGTAGATTTTTGGTTTTTCCAGTCCTTAGCCGTCTTTCCTCCACTGAGAGTTTTTGGCTCATTGGTCAAAGATTAGGTGGCCAAAGCAACAAGGAATTATTTCTGGTTCTTCTATTTTCTTCCATTGGTGTAGGTGTCTGTTTTGGCACAAGCACCATGCTATCTTTGTCCTATTGCCCTGTGTATAATTTGAGATCAGATATTATGATACCTCCCATTGTGTTTTCTTAGGATGATATTGGTTATTCATGGTTCCGTATGAATTACTGTTTCTAGCTCAGTGAGGAAGAGCATTGGAATTCTGATGGATTACCATGGTGAACCTGTGGATTACTTTTATCAAGATAGCCATTGTAGTGATTTGGTTCAGGTATCCCATCCCGTAAACTTAGGTGTTCTGAATGCTAGGTTCCTAGCTGATGGAGATTTGGGAATTAATGCCACCTGGAGGGGGTGTATTGTTGGGGGGGAGGCTCATGGGTGTTATAGCCAGTTTCTCTATGCCAGTGTTTGGCACACTCTCCTGTTGCTATTATCTACTTTATTTTCGCCATTGGGTGATGTCCACCCCCTTGTTCATGCCATCATTTTCCCCTGCCATTGTGGAGCTTCCCCTTGAGCCTGTTAGCCAAAATAAACCTCATTTTCCCACAAGCTGCTCTTGGTTGGGTGATTTCTACCAGCAACAGCCATTTTTACAGTATTAATTCTGCCTGTCCACAAACACGGAAGGTCTTTCCATCGTACAGTGTTCTTTTTGACTTCTGTTTTTAATGCCTTGAAGTTTTCACTGTGGAGGACTTTCAGACATTTTGGTTAGGTTTATTTTTAGGTCTAAAAATTTTTGGGTAGCTATTGCAAGTAGAATGCTTTTCTTGGTTTCTTTCTATGCAAGTTCATTATTGGTGGATATGACAGCTACTGATTTTTCAGTGTTGATCTTGAATCCAGAAAATTTTCCGAAAGTAGTTATTAGCTCTAGGAGTTTTCTTGGCAATTCTAGTAGGTCTTTTAAAATATTTTTATTTATTTATTAATTTGAGAGAGAAAAAGAGGTTGGGACAGAGAGAGGGGAGGGAGAGAAAAAGAAAGAGAGAGAGAGAGAGAGAGAGAGAGAGAGACATAAAATGAACATGGGCACACCAGGACCTCTTGTTTATGTGGGTGCTGGGGAATCAAACCTGGGTCTTTGGCTTTGCTTGCAAGTGCCTTAACTGCTAAGCTGCCTCCCCAGCCCTCTGTTAGATCTTTTAAGTATAAAGTCATGTCGTCTTCAAATAGGGGTAGTTTGGCTTCTTTCTTTCCTAATTTTATTCATTTTATGTTTTTGTCTTGTCTTCCTACTCTAACTAGGAGTTTGAGCTAGAACTACAAGTGGTGAGAGTGGACATCTTTGTCTCATTGGTGATTGTAGGGAAAAATTGTGTTTTCTCTCCATTGAATATAAAGTTGGCTGTGGGTATGTCATATGTTACCTTTATTACGTTGAGCTATAACCATCTAGTTAAATTTTATCCATCATTTCTGTAATAAAGTCTTGGTAGACTTCACTGAATGCTTTTTATGCGTCAAAATAATCATGCAACGTATATCCTGCAGTTTATTTATATGGTGTATTACATGTCTTAGTCATGATAGATAATATCCTTAATGTGCTCTTGATATTGGTTTCCCAGAATCCTCTTGAGAATTTTTTCTTGTATGTTCATGAGGTAAATTGGTCTCTAGTTTTATTTTATTAGTTAGTCTATATCTAGATTATTGACCAAGGTAATACAGGCTTAATAGAACAAATATGGCAGCATTCATTGCCTCTTTGTTGTGGAATAATTGGAAAATACTTTGTATTAGGTTGTTTTGAAAAGTTTGATAAATTTTGGTAGTGAATCCATCTGGTCCTGGGATTCACTTTGTGGGGAGACTTAAAATTACAGCTTCAATATGATTCCTTGTTATGAGCCTGTTTAAGTTATTGATACCTTAGAGATTCAACTTTTAAAGGTTATAAGTGTTTAGAAATTTTTTCCATTTGCCCTGTATTTCAAGCTTTTTAGTGTATAAGTTTTCAATATATTCTCAAATGAGGACTTGGATTGCATTGGAATCTTTTAAAACAATTCTGTTTTTATCTGATTTTGTTAATTATTTTCTCTGTCCTTTTTGTTAGTAACTCTAAGAGTTTATCAATCTTTTTTGCTTTCCTAAACAAGGATTCTTTGTTGTTGTTGTTTGTTTTGTTTTTGTTTTGTTGTTTTGTTTTTTTGTTTTTTTGAGGTAGGGTCTCACTCTAGCCCAGGCTGACCTGGAATTTGCTATGTAGTCTCAGGGTGGCCTTGAACTCATTCACAGTGATCCTCCTACCTCTGCCTCCCGAGTGCTGGGATTAAAGGCATGCACCACCAAGCCCTGCCCAAAAAGCAATTATTTTGTTTAATTCTTAGTATTATTCTTTTAGAGTCTATTTTATTAATTTTTGCCCTGGTCTTTATTATTTATAGTTTTTTCATGTCTTCTTGGATTGAGAATGGCTTGAGATGGTTTTGCTTATGTTTTGAGTTGACCCTTGAGTTGTTGTTTGGAGAACACTCCAATTTCTTGATATAGGAAATTTTACACATAAATTTTTGTCTGTGTGCTAGTACCTAAGCTTTATCATTTATCCATGAGATTCATTCTTCTGCATTATCTTATCTGCTATTATTTACTCTAATATGGTTTTCATTTGACTGATCATTGTTTTCATTTCTATAATTTTTGATGTTTTTTAGCATTTCAATTTACTTGTTCTAGTTTTCCTTCATATTTATTCCTTTTCCTTCCCTTTACTCAGTTTCATTCACATATGGTGATATATATTTCACATTTGAATATATTCTTTAATCACCCATTTGCTTACTAGAGGTGTTTTATGGTCATTAATTATTTTCAGCAGTAGAGCTCTAAATGCTTTCTTGGACTTTTCAGTTGTCTCATTTTCAGCTCCTATTGTGGGGAGTGAGGACCGGGAGTATGTTGTAGTGGTTTTAGTTTCTCACTCTCTTTGCTCTATCTTAGGCATTTGTGGAATTGGATGCTCCATCCCTACAACACAAACCACTTTTATTCATTCCTATTTTTCCCCTGACATATTTGGTTTTGTTTGTCTTCTGCGACTTCTTTTAGGGTCACTGGTGTGTTTCTCTAAGATGTTTAGAGGTAAGGCCCAGTTTTGAATCCCACAGATTTGTTGGTAGTTCTAGTGTGCCCAGCTGTAGGATGACTTTTACTGTTAATGTTCTGTACTCTTTGGTTGACAGTGTTCTTGTTTGAGGATATGTTTTATGGAATTTTTGAAGAGTAAAGGGTAGCAGTATTCAATGTTTAAGCAGTGAAGTGAGGAAGGGATAGATGTAGGGAAAGGAGGTAAAGTTTCAAATAAGGAAGTAAGTATATGGGAGGAGGTATGCAAGAACTGTGGAAACTATTGTATTTTATGGAAATGTAGAACAGTAAATGTTTGTGAGTGTAGAATCATGAGGACTATCACGAATGTTTATTTTGGTGGAAAAGAGGTTGTTTTGTTGTTGTTGTTTGACTTGTTCAAAGTAGGATCTTGCTTTAGCCCAGGCTGACCTGGAATTAGTCTCAGGCTGGCCTCAAACAAAGAGCAACCCTCCTACCTCATCCTATTGAGTGCTGAGATTAGAGGTGTGCACCACCACACCCAGCTTGGGATATAAATTTTCAACATAGGAGCTTAACAATTAATATATAAAATTTCACATATTAATATTGTCATGCTATTATTTGACTGGACAGGCTAATAGGGCATTGCCATTTATTTATTTATTTATTTATTTATTTATTTATTTATTTATTTGAGAGCAACAGACACAGAAGAAAGACAGATAGAGGAAGAGAGAGAGAATGGGCACGCCAGGGCTTCCAGCCTCTGCAAACGAACTCCAGATGCGTGCGCCCCCTTGTGCATCTGGCTAACGTGGGACCTGGGGAACCGAGCCTTGAACCGGGGTCCTTAGGCTTCACAGGCAAGTGCTTAACCACTAAGCCATCTCTCCAGCCCAGCATTGCCATTTATAAACAATAACAGCAACATCAATAATAAAAAGAACTATAGAACTGAAAAGCAAAAACAGTAGCTCTGAAAAGAAAATGAGAAAGTATGAATAAGGGGGGTAAGAAAAAGAAAGAGAAAGAATAACAAAGCCCAACAAAAAGAAAAAAAACACAAAACAGAAATAAACAAACATGAAAAGCAAACTCATATTAATATTATTTATATTATTATATATTGATATTGGGTAAAGATAAAATTAAAACCTCTTGGATTACAATATTTAATGGTAGAACCACAAGTCAGCCAAATTAAGTTGAGTGTAGGTTGCACAGGCATGGCAAATGAGATTAAAGATAACAATAATCATGTAGGCTGAGAGTTTATTCCAGGAACAGGAAAGGAAAAATCAGTCCAAGGTCATTTGAAATTCATGTGCAACAGGCAAGTTCAAGTGGCGTTATATATTAATGAATTATGCAAATATTGTGAAGAGGGGACCGTGTCATCAACTCTTTCATCAACTATCAAGAGAAAACATCATGAATTTGTATTACCTGGCAAACTGGAAACAAAGTACTTACCACTTTTCATTTTTATTTCAGTTTTGACAATTTCACATATCATGTATCTATTTATTATCTATCTATCTATAATCCATAGTGCATCTTGATGACATAACCCCATATTGCCACCTGTTATCTCCACAGCCTCATTGTACCATTTTTCTTCCCCCCATTTTTCAGTGACTATACCACTATTGCAGTCAGATTCACATTGCCGGTAGAAGTCACCCAACTAAGAGCAGCTTGTGAGAAAAAGATGTTTATTTTGGTTTATAGACTTAAGTAGAAGCTCCACGATGGCAGGAGAAAATGATGGCATGAGCAGAGGGTGGACGTCACTGCCCCCCACCCCCCGCCAACATCAGGTGGAGAACAGGAATAGGCACACTGTCACGGGGAAACTGGCTATAACACCTATAAACCCGCCCCCAAGAATGCACTCCCTCCTGGAGGCCTTAATTCTCAAATCTCTATCAACTGCGAATCTAGCATTCAGAACACCTAAGTTTATGGGAGACACCTGAATCAAACCACCACATTCCGCCCCGGCCCCCATAAACTGATAACCATACATGATGTAAAATCCAGCATATTCATCCAACTTCAAAAATCCCCCATAGTTAGTTTTTATCAATTCCCATGATGTTCATATACCCCATAGTCCAAGATCTTCTAACTGAGCCATAATACCCAAAATTCCCCGCCCCCAAAATCCATAATGGCACAGAATAAACATTAACACTGAAAAAGATACAATCAGCCAATACCAGGTTTAAAACAACCAGGGAAAACATCAAACTCTGTAACTTCAAATCCAACAACTCTAGTCAACGACAAATCTCCAAGTCTGATAATTCTAACCAGCAACAAGTCTCTGGCATTCCAATTGCGCCCCTCAAGCTAGGCTACTCATAGTCTTCATCTGGGTCTGGAAGCTCTCCTTGGCAGCTATCTCATGGTCCTGACATCTCCACTTGGTCTCCACTGCAATCCATGGTTCATCCTCATGGCCCCATAAGGTCTCCATGCAGACAACCAGCAAACCTGCTTCACACTGCCCATGGCCATTTCCAAAACATAAGACTGTGTTGCAAACTCAATGACCCTCTCCTTTCATTTCTTATACTCCACAATACAATACCAGATAGGAAGCCAATTTGTTAAAAAGGGGGGGGGGGTGGAAAGCAGACTTTGAAAAACAGGACACTCCCTTCAAAAGAGTCTACATTCTTCCTGTTGCCCCATGGTAGGTCAGCTGGCCCAATTTCAAAGGTTATAATCTCTCAATTGCAACTGAATGGGCAGCAATTTACCCAAAGATTTCATTTTTTCTGTGCCATATCCCTCTGGTCACATCAGTTCATTTCTACACAGAGCAACCCTGCACAACTTCTCAGGACACAGATATAACAGCAAGCTTCTCACATAAACTGCTAGCCCAGTCCAAGCAAAGCTCTTTCTCACCCTTATAAGCCAAACCTAACAGTCCATAGTTCTCACCACATTCAGCTCTTTCAACTCTGACCAAAAATCCCATCAACCTGTACTTACAGCACTTCAAGACATCTCTTAGACCAAGGTTTCAAATCCTTCCACATTCATCTTGAAAATAAGCTCCAAAATGCAAAGCCACACAGTCAGGTGTCTATCAACACCACTCCTGGTACCACCTTACTGTTGCAATCAGGTTCACATTGCTGCATATCACTCCCTTGCCAACATAGGTGGACAACATGAACAGGAAAGCATGTCAAACGCTGGCAAGGGGGAACTGGCTATAACACCCATAATCCCACCCCCAACAATACATTTCCTCCAGGAGGCGTTAAATCCCAAATCTCCATCAGTTGGGTATCTAGCATTCAGAACACCTAAGTGTATGGGGGACACCTGACTCAAACCACAACAACCACTAAGGAGAATCACTCTCCCAACCTTCAGCAACCACTAAGTGTCTTATTTCCTAAGGGAAGGGAGTGGCCTTCTAAACCCCTTCACTATCCATAAAAATGTTGTCTGTTCTTATTATGTGCAGGTCTTGCGTAGATTACCACAGAAATTGTGAGTTCATGAGTACAATGCATTTTTGTGTCTAGGCTGCAGAGATCCATAGTCCCCTTTCATCTCTTCTTTTTTTTTTTTATTTTTTTGCTGTGATGTTGTTTGTGCCATTGAGGGGCTGACATATATGTCCTGTGTAGGGCCAAGTACTCATCAGTTACTTCCTCTCAGCACTTTGACCAGTTATGAGTTTCTTCGTTCACTGACTTCCACTACTGGGGTAGGGCCATAGAATTAAATAACTTTTCTGACCACGAATGAGGGCAAAACTAGTTTTTGTATAATGATAAATATTTTAAAATGTTTGACAACGCATCCATTTAGCAAAACAATAGTAGGTTCTCCCTTAGGAACTATGAGCCTATTACTTTCAATTAGCTATAGATAATACATCATTATCCACTATAGTAATCCATTATAGTAATCTCTAAGAATAGTCAGCACAGTGAGTTATATAATAATCAGAAAGAAAAATTACCATGTGAGTACTTCGTAAATTAAAAGCTAGTTACAAACTAGCTTAAAATATGGTTAAAGGTCATTTAAATATTTTTTATAAAAAGCTTATTGGGCAAACTATTGACAAAATAAATTAAGTTTACACATGAAAACAAAGGTTTTACTAATGATTCATACATAGTTGAGTGGCTTTTTTGCAATCAGTCAAGTCTAATGACCTAATGCAAATATCTATTGCTTAACAATGCAAAGCCTATACCATTTCTGGCTTGATAACATATTTTCCATACTCTGTGTCTGTATGTATTTAGTAAGCACTCCTATACATGTTGGTATAGAACAGGGACATTATTTCTATTGGTAAACACTTGATTGCCTCAAAACATGAGGACTTGAGTTCAAGCCCCAGAACCCACCTACAGCTTCTGAGAATGGTGCTAATGCTATGGTCTCAGCCCTGGGAAGGCAGAGACAGGAGGACTCCTGGGACTCACTGTCTAGCCAGCTTAGCCTCACTATCAAGATCTAAGCAAATGGACAACCCTGTTTCAAAATACAAAAGGGGGGCAGTAGACACAGATTATGATTCCCAAAGTTGTCTTTTGGCCTCCAGACACCTGTGCACACACATCCACATGCATAAACATGAACACACTTACGCACATTCAATGTGATATACATATGCAAAATAAGTGCTTATTTACTTCTATAGGATTGATTTCAATCTGATGGTGAGTTTCTTGTCTGGTATGCGACAAACTAGGAAGGCATCACTCCATCCTAACAATAAGGAAAAAGTTGAACAAACTGTAACATTTGCAAAGCTTCCTAGACTTGTGAGAAGAATGTGGTCACAGGGAAAACTGCTTCCTTTCAAAATCTAGATACCACTATTTACATGGGCAGGCATTCACACACAGCATCTTCAATAGAATCTGTATGGAAAAAGAATGAATTGTAACTGGATGGCTGAAAAGATATGATTGAGAGAGGAAAATTCCTGCAGAGTAGTTGTAGGAGGGAAGTTCTGAGTACTGGTTAATCTCAGCTGTGATGTTGACAGCATCTGGACTTGCCTTGGAAACTGATTTCTCACATGTCTGTGAGGGATTTTTCAAGATTGGTTTAAATGAGGTGGGAAGACCCACTCTAACTGTGGGTAGCCCCATACTGTGGACTGGGGTCCTGCAGTGTATAAACATGAGAAAGCTCTCTGAGCTCCAGCATTAATCTCTCTCTTTCCTAGCTGTGGACTGTTTAGGACCAACACCTCAAGCTCCTGCCAGCATGATGGACCGGAACCTTGAACTTTAAGCCAAAACAAACTTCCTTCCTTAAATTAGTTTTGTCATTGTATTTGGTTACAACAAGGAGAGAAATAAGTAATACCAATGGCCTCCCAGGCTTCTGTGGGATTCACTCTAGGACCAAGTTCTCATAATAAATCGCACAGCTAAGCCTCTTAATATTTTCAGTACCAGAAGATGTTAAAGAGCTGTTTTAAAACACGGCAACAAACCCCAGCTTCAGGAGAAACTGAGACATTCTAGCTGACATGGAGAATGAAATAAATATATGGCCACTAAAGGCTGATGAGGCAAGAGCAGAGCTGCTATATAGCAGGGAGTCACGTGACCATTCCGCTGTGAAAACAAAACCATGCCAAACCAGTTGGAAACAATGTGGCCAACAGATTCTCCGAAAGTATTCTCTGCTTCAGTAAAAATGTGGAGTTTATGAAGTGTATGAAGCAGGGTTGGTCATGTCACATCCTGTTTCTGGTCTTAGGCAGTCTTCTCCTTTTAAGACAGTTGACCATCTCAAGCTGTGGAGTAGCCCCACCCCCATTTAGAGTGCAACTTCCTACCCCAATTTACCTAATCTAGAAGAGCTTTCATAGGCATGCCCATAGATTCCCTTTCATGGTGACTATAACTCCTGACAAGTTGACGATTGAGTTTAACCATTAAACCCAGGTTAATCTTGAACTCATTATGTAGCCCAGGTTTTCCCTGCTGCTGGGATTACAGGAATGAACCACAATGTCCAGATGTAGTTTATAAACTTTTCTCCCAAATATTATTTCCTGTAGCAAATAATCAAAACCCAGTGCCACATCAAATGCCATAATTTTACATCTTAATACAAGTCATATATGAAATGCTTGATGCTTGGAAACTGCAGGGCCAAGGTAAGAGCCATTATCTGAGCAGGAAGAATGGTTTTCTAAACAGTGCCTAATGTCAATGAAATAACTTGATAATTCAAGTAGCATGGTTAGAAGTGATTTCTTTCCCTGATGAGATTATAGGTTTTCTAATTTTACTTAATTTCTTTAATTTTATTTGAGAGAGAGAGAGAGAGAGAGAGAGGGAGAGAGAGAGAGGGAGAGAGAGAGAGGGAGGGAGAGAGAGAGAGAAAATATGACAAAAGAGAAAGAGAGATAGGGAGAATAAACATGCCAGCGTCTTCACCCATTGCAAATGAACTCTAGGTGCATGTACCACCTTTGGCATCTAGCTTATGTGGGTCCTGGGGAATCAAACCTTGGTCCTTTGACTTTGCAGGCAAGTGCTTTAAATGCTAAGCCATCGGTCCAGCCCTCACATAATTTCTTTTGAATGGAAACATTTCAATATTAAATTGGGAGCATGTGGGCTGAAGATCTCTTATACAAAATGTTTGGAACACACATTGTTTTAAATGTAACCTGTTCAGATATTGAAGTACATAGTAAGAGATTTTGAACACAGAACCCAAGTCTAAACATTGTTTTATATGTGTCTTATGCACATAGACTAATTGTACAATACTTTTAGTATACCTGAAGTTTTACAATAATGTATTTCATGAAGTCAAGTATAGGACTTCTGAAAAGTTTTGAATTTTGGATTTTTAGATTAGAAATGTTCACCCCATACATTTAGACATCAGGCAGGGTGGACATTGACTACAAATGCAACATTTAACATTTTTATTAATATTTTTTATAAAGTGTGGGGTATGACAGGCTAGATGCACTTTAATCTTTGAACTCTTGAAGTGGTGATAAGAGAAATGCCACATTTAAAATGGTTATACATACACAAATGTGCATGTGTGTTTGTACGTGTGTGTGTGTGTGTGTGTGTGTGTGTGTGTGTGTGTGACTTGTGTGTATATGTGCAGGTGTGAGCACCTGTATGCCACATTTATGGACATCAGAGGAAAGCTTTGAGTGTTCTCCTCTTTACTCTTCTGCTTAATTCTCTTGAAACAGAATCTCTCCCCAAAATTGGAGCTCATGTTGCTTTGCAATTAAACTGGCTGGCCAGGAAGCCCTAGTGATCCCTCTGTCTATATCCCTCCATGCTGGGGTTTCAGGCATGTGTGGCCATGCACAGCTCTTCATACGTGTCTGGGGATAAAGCTCAGGTCCTCATCCTCATGCTGTGTGGCAAGTGTCCTGTTGTAGTAACTCTTCTCCCCAGCCCTGGTCAGTACCTAATGCTTTTGTTTTCTTGGGAAGATAATTTTTTTACAGTAAATATTTTCATCAATGTGTTAGATTTATGAAAAAGCAGGCCATTCACAAGCCTCTAACCGCCAAATAGAGACACTTTCTATGCTGTCTCCTCTTTTTCTAGGTTCTTGTTCCAAGTATCCTTTACATTTGCCTTTCCCTCTGTCTCCGTGTACCTCTCAGTCTTCAGTGTGAACCCCAACAATCAATTCTTCATAATGAGGCCACAGTGACCCATTTCAGCTCCTCTGCTGAGGACTCTGCATGGGGTATCTGAGCACCTGTGAACAAGACACAGAGCACTAATGATCAGCCCCACCTGAAACTTGCTGCTAGCTCAAGGGCACTACATGCCTCACACTTAACATTATAGCAAATACCGAGCTCATTTGATTCCTCACATTTCACACAGTGTGAAAATAATTGTATTTGCTTCCCAGGGGTGTTACTGTAGGATGCATCTAAAGGATGTGATGCTTTTCTCTATGAGAGCTCCCAAGAAAGAAAGTATGGAAAGTTAATTTTAGAGTGTGAGCTCCATATGTGACTTTAATTTTTTTCCCCCCTCTGGATGCCCTTGCAAATGCCTCCATTCCATTTTCTTTTGTTGATGTCCTGTGAACATTAAGTGCCCAGGAAAAGCACACCCTACAGGTGATTTTCTCGAGATACCCCTCCTTCGGAAGATCCTCCAGGCCTTCTGTATCATTACATTGTAAAATTTACCCGAAATAGTCTTAATATCTATCTTTATCATTACAGTAAATTTATCTTGAGAACAAGGATAATTTATTTAGTAATTTTCCTTTCTTCCCCCTGGTTTATTATTATAAACAATAGTTCAAAGAGTTTATTTTTAAGAATTAAAATTTCCAAAAATCTCTAAATAAAATTTGCTCACAAAAGAAAAACGTTAAATTGAATTATAAGTAATGGTAGTGTCACAGAAGATAGATAGGCAAAGAGAAGGCTGCATGGATGAATAAGGTGGGAAGGTGGATAGATGGGTAGATGATAACTGGGTGTGGGGATGCACACCTTTATTCCCAGCACTTGGAAGGCAGAGGGACAGAGGTAGTAGGATTGACATGAGTTTGAGGCCACCCTGAGATTACATACTGAATTCGTGGTCAGCCTGCGCTAGAACAAGACCCTACTCGAAAACAAAAAAAAAAAAAAAAAAAAGAAGATGGATAGATGATAGATAAAAAGATGGGTGGATGTGTTGCTTTGTGTGGAGGTGCATGGCTAGGTAGATGGATGAATGCATGGAATGATTGCATATTCTGGTGTGTCATTGGTCAGATGGATGAATGGATAAATAGATAACAGAGAGATGGATATATAGGTGCTAGATCATTGTGGTTGTATATATGATGGTAAATTTTGAGAGGAGCCTCCATCTATTGAGAAACAGTGTAGGACTGAATGTGGTGACTGAATGTGGCTCATACAGTGGCTCATTCCAGGTTTGAGGTATCATGAAGTAGTACTGGACCTTAATAATATCAGAGTGGCAGGGAAAAATAGATTTTATATATCCCACAGGAAATTTTTTTTTTCCTAGAAATCTGGAACAGAAAGAGTCAAAGGAGTCCAACTTAAAATTTGAAAGGTAAATAATAAAGAAATTAAAATGAATTCTGTTTTGAGTAGTAAAAAGGCTCTGGTTCAATATCTGAAACACAGTTAAGACCTATAAATAGGAAACTATTGCATAGTTCTGACCTACTTTCATCTGATTGCTTGACTTTCTACTCTAGGAAATGTCATATTGGTTAATTGTACAGTTTATCAATCTGTAAACTACCATGGTATTCCTATGCTCTTTAAAATGCAATCATTGTAGATAAGTACTGTTACCATTTTCATTTCAATTTTTGATCACATAGCAGTGATATAATATTTTCTCATTACATTTCAACACAGATCATGCCCTGACATAATTTTCTATCGTTGCTTACCAAATGCTTCTTTCAGACAATATTTCCAGTAAAATGTGCATTCTCACAATGTGGAACACTGGGTCCTTTAGGGAAGGTGTTGTAATCAGAAGCTCTTTCTAAGTCATGACAGTCATTCTCCACCAATGGTATAAACAAGCAATAATGAATAACATTATACAAAGTTGACCTTAGCATGATTTTTTTTTTAATCTCACAAAGAAAATATATTAATCAAGACCTTACATTTCATGAATAGATTTTCCCCTGGTCTGGAGACATAGCTACTGCTATAATGCTTATTGTGCAAAGCATGAGGACCTGAGTTGATTTCCTAGCACAAACACAGAATGCTGAGTTTAGTGTCACATACTTGTTAATCTAGTGCTAAACAGGTAGACACAGGTGGACCCTTGGAGCGCACTGGCCAATCTGTCTAGAATACTTGGTAAATTCCAAGCCAGTGAGAAACCTTGGCTCAAAAAGATGGAAGGCACACGAGGAAGGGCATCCAAAGTTGTCTTCCAGTGTGCGTGTGCAAGAGAGAGAGAGAGAGAGAGAGAAAGAAAGAGTTTCCTCCTGTTGAAGCAGGACAGGTGAAAATTGTCAGTGTTGTCTTACTTTCCTAAACCTTTTTAATATTTTTTTTATTTTTATTTCTATTTTTATTTATTTATCTAAGTGCAACAGACAGAGAGAAAAAGAGGTGGATATAGAGAGAGAATGGGTGTGCCAGGGCCTCCAGCCACTGCAAATAAACTCCAGATGCGTGCGCCCCTTATGCATCTGGCTAACGTGGGTCCTGGGGAAACGATCCTTGAACCGGGGTCCTTAGGCTTCACAGGCAAGTGCTTAACTGCTAAGCCATCTCTCCAGCCCTCTAAACCTTTTCAAGTATATTTCCTTTTTGAAAGCATCTTACTGTGGAGTCTTCACTTGCCTAGAAGTGGGTATACAGCTGAGTTTGGCCACACATTTATCCTCTTCCTCAGTACCTTGAGTGATAGGATTATAAACTATCACCGCCCTGCCCCGGCTGCTCTAACCTTTTAAATATCTCATCTTTTTTAGCTTTGTGTTTTAATTCTAGAGGCAGGCCTATGTGAATTTCCTCTGCACTTCAACTCACATGAAATTTGCCTGTCAGAACAAAGAATGCAGGTGCTTCCCCAGGAGCTTCAGCTCCACAGTCTGCATGTGCTTTGACAAAAGGACAGAAACACCAGCCTGAGAACAAGCATTTCCTATGTGTGTCTCACTGCATCCCTTCTGTGTCTCATCAAACCCCTTCATGCCCCTAAGCTCCTCAAGATGGATGGGGCCTTTGAGTCAGAAATTATTCTTGTGTTTTCCTTAGGGTTGGCCTTGCATAAATCCATTTCATCAAACTGATTTCTGTCTTTGTATTTTTAGTGCATTAGTAAGAAGTACAACCTAAGGTTTTTGCAGCACCATATGGAAGATACAAATGACATTTTGCAGCATTGTAAGAAAACATGAGTTGTCTCTTCATAAATGTGAAGTATCACCTTGTAAACTCAAGTAGAACACCTTACTGTTTAAAAATGTTACATTTTGGTGCACAATGTTTTAAATGGCACAGAAATTTTAATCAGTGGCTCAACTAAACATATTTTATTATAAAACATATTCATATTAGAAATAATCTTTTTAAATTAAAAAATTGTCATTAATAGTATTAAATCGAATTAAAATTATGTACATATAATTAAGAAAACTAGACTCACTTATATATTTTACCTTATCTTCATATTATGAGTGCTGCCTGATCCATTTAGTATCTCTACATTTCTAGTCATGAAGCAGACACATTTGTTTAGCCAAGTACTTATACATATTCTCCATAAGCTCCTCCAACCATTTTGCTAGTCAAAAGAGATGCTAGTCAAAAGCTAGTCAAAAATAAAAACCCTAGTAGAAATTTACCTTCTCCTTGGTTCTTCTATTTTTCTGGTATTCTTTGGCACTCTTTGGATTGAAAAAAAAATATCCTAGATCCCATTTTCTTCTTCATTCTTCATGTCCATTGTGTGTGGGCATGCATAGGAGGATGCACTTGTACCAGGACATTAAACAAATTGAACAGTGAATGAGTTGTTGAAAAAATAAAGATGATCAAATAATTCCCAGAGCTGGATGAAAATTAAAACATATCAAAATTTGTGGGAGACAAAAAAAAGCAGTCAATTATATTCTTACATTATTAAAAAAAAAATAGGGAGATCTCAAATAAGTAACTTAATGATCAATCTGAAGTCTTTGGAAAAACAACAAACTTGACCCAAAAGTACCAGATGTGAAAGAAATAATCAGGATCAAGGCTAAAATCAATGAAATGGTAATTAAGAAGAAAAAAAGAATCAATGAAACAGAGTTGATTATCCAAAAATATAAGCAAAATTAACTAAGCCTTAATAAAAATAGCCAAAGGGAGTGACTATCATAACAAAGAACATTAGAGATGAAAAAATGATAGTACAACAGATATAATGAAATTGAGAGAATCATAAGGACATATTTCATAAATCTATGTTCTGCCAAACTGGAAAATTTTGAAGAAAGTGATGAATTTCTTGACATATATGATCTACCAATCTTAAACTGACAGGAGATAAGTAATTTAAATAAAGCTATAATACGTAAAAAGATTGAAGCTGTAATTAAAAAAAAAAAAAAACCTCTCAAATAAACACCCAAGTGCTGATAGGTTCACTACAGAACTCTATCAGACCTTTATACAAGATCTAAAACTACTGTTCCTTATGTTACTTCATAAATTGAAAAAGCTGAAATGTTCTCTAACCCCTTCTGGGAAGATCATTACACTATTAAGCAAACCCAGGCAGAGGCGAGGAAAAAAAAAAAAAAAAAAACTAAACTAAACAATAGATCAATATCTCTGATGAATATAGATGTAAAATTTTTCAAAACTTTTCTGGCAAATTGAATTCATGAATACATTAAAATCATCACCTACCTTGATGAAGTCATTTTACTCCAAGTATGTAAGGATAGTTCAACATATGTAATTCCATAAGTTAGTACACCACACAAATAGACTGAAGGGCAGCAATCACATTTACACACAAATAAAATAACAGTAAACTTCTTATATACCAATCATGAACATACTGAGAAAGAAATCATGGAAACAGACCCATTCACAATAGTCACAAAAATAAATATCTTAGAATATTCCTGACCAAGGAAGTACAAGATTTCTACAACAAAATTTCAAACCACTTAAGAAAAAAAAAAATTGAAGACATTGGAAGGTGAAAATTTCCCCATGCTCATAGATTGTAAGAATTAATACTGTGAAAATGGTCATCCCACCATAGGCAATTTATAGATTCAATGAAATTCCAATAAAATATATAGTAACGTTCACCACAGAAATAGAAAAAAAAATCAAGTTTAAAATTCATATGGAAGGACAAGTGATCCAGGATATCCAAAACTATCCTCAGCTGAAAGAATAGCACTGGAGGTATCATTATACCTAAATTCAAGTTATACTATCTAGGTATTGTAATAAATATAATATGGTCCTGGCACAAAAATAGATGCACAGATCAATGGAATAGAGTAGAAAATCCAGGTGTAAATTCAGATAACTATAACCACTTGGCTTGTAACAAAAATACCAAGACATACATTGGAGAAAAGACAAATGCTGTTGGTATTAGATATCAGCATGTATAAGAATGAATCTAGACTCTTATTTCTCACCCTGCACAAAAATCAACTCCTTAATGTAAGTCTTGAAATCCTAAAACAACTAGAGGAAAAAGTAAGGCAAACACATAAAAATTCTGGCATAGGAAAGGACTTTCTGAATAGGATTCTAGGAGCCTGGGAATAAGATAATCAATAAATAGAATTTCCTGCAGCATAAAAGCTGTTGTTATACAGCAAATAAAACTGTAGGTTGAGTCATGAGAAAGCCCACAGAATGGGGGAAGGTCTTTGCTAGCTATATATCTGACAGAGGATTAATATCTAGACTATGCAAAGAACTACAAAACACAAAGCAATAAAAAATCCCCATCAAAAATAGTCAACAAAACTTAAGAGTACCCCAAGGAAGAAATGCAAAGGACAAAACCATTGAAAGATATTCAACAACATCAGCCATTAGGGAAAAGCAAATTAAAAACACTTTGAGATTTCATCTTACATAAACTGGCTATCATGAAAATAAAAATCAATGGCAACGAATATTGTTGAGGGTGTGGGGAAAGAAAAACCCTTATAAATTGTTGGTAGGATTGGAAACTGGTACAACTCTATGGAGCTCAATAACGATGGATCTCAAAAACACAAAAATAGATCTACCATATGACTTGGTATACCATTCTTACATATGTTACCCTAAGAACTCTATAATTTAAACACTCAAAACTTATCAAAGCTGAAACTAAGAGGTTTCAGAGAGCTCAGAGCAAAATGAGGCATCCCTGTCACACTCTCTGAGGCTCAGGGTTCACTGTAGAAGAGTGAGCAGAAAGAATATAAGATCATAGTTTGGAAAAGAGCACTTTGGGGCACTGTCCTCTGCACAAGAAGTGATGGAACATCCATTACCTTACAGTGGCCATGGCTACTCCCCAAGACCTGCACTGTAATGAGTTCATCAACATTTTGACATAGGAGGTGGCGGAGGTCAAAAAGAATGAGACATCAAAATATAAGAAGGAATTACTTGGAAAGAGGAGGGAGTTCAGTGGAACAGGGCTGGGTGAATGAGACAAAAGGGGGTCAATGTGAAGGGCATATGATCAAATTACTGTATGTGCATGTATTAAAATTCTCAATAAATAAAAAGAAAAACTAGTCATATTAGAAAATGTACCCACTGTTCCTTTATCTCAATAGGTTTGAAACATTGCCATTATTTATGAATAGGTCACATTCTAAGATATTGGTGGTCAGTAATTTTTACATACAAATGGGAAGTTATTTTAACTGATCACCATACATTTGAGTTTCAGTTTTGCATTATTTAATATAGTCAATTTAATTTACCCAAAATAAAGTCAAAGGGACTCATACACATTTCACCTATTGGTATTTGAATCTCCTATCTAACTACCATAATAAGCCCTTTTATTCTCTACTTTACTAATTATCTTTTTAACCTCAATGTCACTCTGGAATGCATTTACAAAGTGATTCTTCTCTGGAGAAAACCTAGATAGATGTTTACATTTCTGTGCAGACACAGGGTAGTTAAAATTTTGACCCCAAAATTAGCTTTCCACCCACTATACAAAATACAAGGCTTGGCCACTTCCACTAGAGTGTTCTCTGAATATTTTTCTCTTCATATACTATCTACTGATTAGGGGGAAAACTAAACATCTCCAAATTTCAGGTCCTTATGATTCATATTTCTTACATATGAATCCAGTGTCATAATTACTGATAGATACCTCTAAGCAATCCATGTCACAACATCAACATAAACATGTAACCTCAAAGATCACCAGTGGTCTCACAAATTACTCCACATTTGGTAAATAAAAACAATAAAAAAAAAATTCCTTGCAGAGTTCTAGAGAAAAGTTTGAAATCAAAGTACAGATTAGGAGCTTCCCTGTTCGCCTCTCTTCTACTTTCTGCTGGCTCCTAGCCGTGCTAGCTTCTCTTTGTCTTTGGGGACTCTTCACAGTGTGACAGAAGTGTGTTCTTTCTTTTCCTCCATTATTGCTCAATATTAAATTATCACTTGGTTTATGACCCATCCATCCTATCTTGAGTGGTCTCTGCTAGAGATCCTTAATTCAGTTACACGAGAGAAGACCCTTACTCTAAATAAGATCACATTCTTAGGCTCTCACCAGTCATATGTTGGGGGCCACAATCCAATCTACTAAAGTCATCATGGACAGCTGTGAGAAGGGGCAGTTACACTAGATAGATCTATCTTCTGTCACATTGTAATGTGTGCGAATACTCGACTGTTTGAAGGAGCAACACAACTGGGAAAGCTCTCTGGCTGGATAGGATCTTCAGTGTGAGCTCTGATGCAGAACGGATACTCTTTCTGAAGAAGTGTAGTGGTCAGCTAACTTATCTAACTGATCTTGCTAATATTAGAGTTTAAACACTCTGTACAATGGCACAGATATCCTGGAAGCTCTTCTCTAACTAACATAGACATAGCATGGCTTATGTGGCTTCAGTAGTTAGAATGCCTGCATAGGATGTGTGATGCCCTGGGTTCAATCTCAACTCCACATAAGACAAGAAACAGCCACATGTAAATTAAAGCACTTGGGAGGTAGAATTGGAGAGTCAAATATTCAAGGCCACCCTTATCTACATGGTGACTTTAACGTCATTTGAAAGGATACAAAGAAGAAAAGTAAGAAGTGCTATCATATGTAATTGGCCAAAGCACCCATTGAAAGCTGGGCAAACATCTCAGGTATACCCAGTATATCAGTAACCTGGCAGGTTTGTTGTTGAACTGTTCTTGAAAATATCCTCTAATAAATTCTTATACTTGAAACTTTTTTTAATATTTCATTTATTTATTGGTGAGAGACAGAGAGAAAGAGAGAATGGGCACACCAGGGCCTCCAGCCTCTGCATATGAACTCCAGACAAATATGCCCTCTTGTGCATCTGGCTTATGTGGGTCCTGGGGAATAGAACCCAGGTCCTTAGGCTTCACAGGCAAATACCATAACAAGTAAGCCTTTTCCCCAGCCCCTTATACTTGAAACTTTGACTTCAAATCTCATAGCTGCAACTTGAGGTTCTACTGGATCATTGATGTTTGTATTATCTTTTAGAAGGTCTGTAGCTGAGTAGATGATTCCTGATGCTTACTATAGATAACTTATATGGGTTATACATTAATCCCTTGTATTATTCAACATTAGCCTCCTATATAATTGATTACAAGAAGAATGCAATATAAAAGTCACATTATTTTCTTTTAGTGGATGTTACATATTTAAGCATAATGGACTTATTATAGCAATGACCTTCCAGTGATAGTGCTTCAGAGTAGGGCTGGCAAGCATTTTGTGTTCTAAGAGCACAAAGTCATGGCACAAAGCATGCACCCAGGTTTGTGCCATGTACCACCACTGAGATGGTTTATACATGACAACCAACAGGCTGATGTGTTCATTTTCCCATTGCTGTGATAGAATTACTGTTAAAAGCAATTTTATAAAGTAAGGTTTTTGGATGGAAAGGTGAATTAGTTGTTAATGCACTTTCCTGAAAGCCTAAGGACCTAGGCTCGTTCCCCAAGTACCCATGTAAACCAGAAGTGCTGGGTGGCATTTGCCTTTGGAGTTCATTTGCAGTTCCTTTGCTGGAGCTAAAGGCCATAGCACACCCATTTTATATCTCTCTCTCTCTTTCTCTCTCTCTCTCTCTCTCTCTCTCTCTCATTGGTTTTCTCTCTCTCACTCTTTCTCCTTTCTGAAATAAATAAATAAAACAGTGTTTAAATATGTAAGGTTTCATTTAGACTCATGGTTTGAGAGGATATGATCTATAATGGCAGGGAAGGCACATTGAGAGACAGAGGTATGGCAACATTGGGTCCACAGAGAGGGATGAATACTGGTGCTCGCCTTACTTTTTCTTTACTCCCATGGAAAATCACCCAACAGAATGTTGTGTGACCATTCATATATAAATTTGGCTTCTTACTTAAATATTATCAAAAATATCATCATAGACACCCGAACATTTGTATCTCCTAGGTGAGTATAAATCCAGTCAAGTTGACAGTAATGACAAGTCACCACATCTATCACAGCTGTTCTGATGACACCAATCACACCAATGATGAGTTAGAAAAGTATCTTTGCAGAACCAGGAACGTCCCATACCTTTCTCAAAAGGAACCCATGTCCCTTTAGCAATACTCACAACTCATTGAAAGGTAGAAAGTAATTCAGACCAAAAAGAGATGATCATACAAATGAAATCATGATATTTAAAATAGAATGGGCCTGTTTCACTATGCGTAGTACTGCCATGGTCTTTTTGAGTGTGTGTGTGCGATGTGGCAGGTGTGAGTGCAGGTGTGGATGCACCACTGTGCCCGTTGAGCGAAAGGACAGCCCTTGCCTTCCACCCTGGGTGCTCAGTGTGTTCTATCATTGTTCGCTTGCAAAGCTCTCCAGGCGAGCTGGCCCTTGGGCTTCTGAGAGAGTCTCCTGTCTTCCTGTCTCTGCCTCACATCTCAGTGCAAGTTTGCTGAGACTGTACGTGTTAGTGTTACAGCATCCAGTTTTACATGAAGTTATAGTTACCTTCGTGTCGCGGGGACAAAACACCCCACTAAAAGCAACTGAAAGGAGGAAGGGGCTAATTTTGGCTATGGTCTTAAAGGGAATTTTTAGCATGAGCAGACTAAACATCTCATCTTGCCATAGCAGCGGGCAGGAAGTATAAAACTGAGCTAGCTAGAACTGGCAAGGTAGAGTTGGAATATAATACCCCAAATCCTTCTCCCAGCAACACACTTTCTCCCAAAGGCTCCAACTCCCAAAATGATACCAGGCAGTGACCAAGCATTCAAAAAGAATGAGGCTATGGGGAATATCTCATTAAGCTCCCTCACATGGGTTTTGGAATCTAAACTCAGGTCCTCATATTGGTGTGGCAAGAGTTGTATGCACTTAGTCATCTCCCTAGCCCTCTACATTGGTTCATTTCCACACACACTATATGTGCTAAATCATTTCATTATGTCAGAAACATTGGCAGTTATTCTCATTTATCTTTAACAAATGTTTAAAACCAGTTGATTAGAAATTAATTAAGTCTCCTTGATATGTATTAAACATGGCTTTAGTGCAAAAGTTGTCTCTGTAGTGTGAATAACTATTTTTAAAATTTAGAAATCATTTTCTTAATTTACCAGGGAAGAGCTTCAAAGGATGAATGTTCATTTTACCCTATTTGATTTCAAGTTTAAATTTTCACAGTAGTGATACATGTTTTGTAAGTGAGAGACACAAACAGTAGTTGGCACTGGAAAAACACTCTTCAGAGAACAGAACCATCTGTTCCTAAAGACACAGTCACAATTAGAAGACCACAATTAGAAAAGACTGTGTCCTCCACAACATAGTTAACCTTCAGTGTGTAGAATTCTGATCTCTGCTCCTCAAAACTCTGGGTAAGATGTATTTAAAAGGCTTTTGAAATTAACTCTTTTTCTCTTTGATTTCTTGCACAGAGTTTTTTTTTTTTTTCTTAAGAGTAATTAATATCATTGGCTAGGTGATCATTCAAGTGTAAGATTGGTGAAGGCAGAACAAATGCTTTCTTTCACTTTATTCGCTATTTTTTAAATATACTTTACTTATTGATTTATTTACTTGAGAGAGAGAGAAAGAGAGAGAATGGGCAAGCCAGGGCCTCCAGCCACTGCAAACAAATTCCAGATGCATGTGCCCCTTTGTGCATCTGGCTTATGTGGGTTCTGGACAGTTGAACCATGATCCTTTGGCTTTGCAGGCAAACACCTTAACTGCTAGGCCATCTCTCCAGCCCCCTTACTTTTTCTCTTTAATCCTTTTCTTGTGATGTCAGACATCTTGATTTTATTCAGATTCCAATGCCCTGATATTTAATTACAGATTCTGGGCACCATAATCACGGTGATATGAGATAGTCATATATCTTCCCTTGAATCTCACTTGGTTATTCAGTAAGTAGAAGAGAAGCACCTGAATAAGATGTTAAGAGAGACCTTAATTCAACAGTCATTTATCAAAAAAAAAAAAAAAAGAAAAGAAAGAAAGAAAAACATAATGTCAGGCTGGAGAAAATGGCTCAGTGGGTGCCAGTATGTGTTGTTCAAGTGTGAGGATCTGAGTTTGATTCCTATCACCCACATAAAAAGCCAGACATAGCCAAACATACCTGTGACCTCAGTGCGTGGGGAAAGGGAGAGAAAAGGTAAAACAAGATCACTGGGACTCAGTGGACAGCCAATCTAGCTGAAAAGCAGCGAACTTTAGGTTCCGTGACAGGACTCTTTCTCAAGAAATAAGATGAAAGATTACAAAAGGAACTCAGGTCTCCACACACATATGCATGAGGCATGCACATCTACACACCCTTGTGCAAACAACAGACACACAAACCAAACAAAAAGAAAGAAATCACAAGACAGCATACTTGATGATAGTATTAATATAATTTAAATGGGTTTTCATTTGTTTTGTTCTTTTTTCTTTTGGGGGGGATTTTGAGGTAGAGTTTCACTCTAGCCAAGGTTAAACTGGAATTCAGTTAGGGTGACTCAGGGTGGCCTTGAACTCACAGTGATCCACTTACCTCTGTGTGTTTTGTTTATTTTAAGAACATAGTTACAGGTCCATCTTAACTTTTGGAAATATATAGCTTCTTTGGAAAAATAATAATAAAATATATAATTGATATTTTTAACATCAATATTTATCTTATTAATGTTAATGTTATAAATTAACATGCAAAATTTTACTTTAAAATAATATACACAATATAAATACTTCAAAGTACTGAACTAATATTTCAGAAAGCTTACCTTCATGTTAAATCCCCTGTGACTCTAACCTGTAGCATAAGAATTTTTCATACATTGTCGTCAGCAGTGATGGAAGGAAATGAATCCTCACTAAATATTTTACAAGCTGTATCTATTACCATGAATATTATATCAAATTAGAAATTTGTATATCAAAAAGGAATTTGCAGGGCAGAAGAGAGGGATCAGAAGCTAAAAACCCTATCTAGGAAAACCTACTGGCCTGGATTTGATGTCCCAGTACCCATGTAAAGATGCAAAAAGTGGCAAATGCATCTGGAATATGTGTGAAGTGGCAAGAAGTCGTGGGGAGCCTCTATCTCCCTGTCTGTCTTTCTGCTTAACTGTCTATCTATCATCTGTCTATATTTCTTGTCTATCTCACTGTCTCTCAAATAAATAAAAATATTCAAAAAAGAGAATTTTTTAATTCTTGGCTAAAGCAGTACAAAGTGAACAAATGTAGGGGCTGTAGTACAAAGAAAGAAGGTATAGGAAAAATAGAATGATAAATTTTAACTTTTTTATTATGATTAATACTTAACTAAGTCTTCTGTGTAAATGAACTGTCCCTGAGAGAAACAATTTATAAATAGAAAAGTTTGTTTTGACTTACTCATTTTTGTTACAATTTCGAACGTAATCAGGTTGGCCCCAAACTTACATGTAGCCAACAAGAGTGACCTTGAATATCTGATTTTCATGCCTTCTCCTTCCAAGTGCTAGAATCATAGGCATGCACCATCATGCCCAGTTTTACAAAGTGATGGGGATCAGATATAGGCCTTGTGCATGCTAGGTAAACACTCTACTAAGTGCTCAGACCAAACTCAGTTTTGTTGCACATTCACTTTTCTGTGGCTCTTGGGTTAGTGACCCAAAAAAGGAAGCTCCTCCTAGTAGCCATTCATGATTGTGGGGGCAGAGCAGAAACACTTATGTTGTGTCCATAAAATGAAACTGAAAGAATGAAACCAAGGTCACATTTGTGCTTTCTTGAGCAAGTCACCCATAACTTAAAGACCTCCCACAGGTCACATTTCTTCAAAGTCCACTGTATCTTAAAACAGCATACAGGCAGCAAGGCTTAGACACAGTGACCTTTAGGGTCCCTTAAGATCAAAACTGTAGCACTTACACATAATTTAATGTATATTTTTCTACCTTTTACCATATGCATATGAATATAATAAAGATGATGAGCATATCTATCACCCCCATAGTTTCCTCCTGCCTCCTTGCAATCTGTCAATCCCAACACATCACGCTCACCATCCCCATGAACCTGTGGTTTTTATCTTTGCATTGTCTGTGTATATAACCAGTTTATGTCACAGGAGAGGAATTTTGGCCTTGAGGTACTCTAGTTATATATGGAAATTCCCAGCAATCCTCCTATCAATAAAAATTAACCAGATCTCTGTTTCTGTTCTTGGCTGTGGTAGAAGATAGTGGACTTAATCATTGTATTACATTCATAGTAGTGTCAATACATTTAAACTCCAGGAAGGAGATCTTGAAGAAATGCTGGCATTGCTAACATCACGCACATACTTACAATAATGAAGATTAATGTATTCAATGTTCACTTATTGCAGTCCCCTTCTCATTTTTGGTACAAAGCACCTGATCAAAAGAAGCTTATGGGAAAAAAAGGTTTATTCTGGCTTGCAGACTCAAGGGGGGAACTCCATGATGGCAGGGGAAAACATGGCATGAGCAGAGGCTGGACTTCACCTTCCAGCGGTAGACAACAGCAGCAGTAGAGTGTGCCAAACACTGGCAAAGGGAAGCTGGCTATTATACTCATGAGCTGGGCCCTGACACCACACCTCCTACAGGAGACTCCAATTCTCAGCTTGACATCAGCTAGGGACCTAGCTTTCAGAACATATGAGTTTATGGGGAACACATAATTCAAAGCAGAACCCTGAATATGTAGAATACCCACTCCCCCCAGTCATGAAAAATTTATAAACAGGTCAATGATATCAAATTTCTCTTTCAAGAATTGAAGTCAGGTATGAAAATAATAACTGAAAACATCTCTAACATAAAACCTATGTTTGTTTATATCAAAAGAAAATATTCTGAATTTCAGAGGTAAAATCACATGTTAGTGACTATGAGATGGCATAAGGAAGAAGATAGAAGGTTTTTCAAGATATGACACATCGATGCCCCTTTCGTGCTCTGGAGAATATAGAAAGAAGTTGTTCTTACTTGGGGTGGGTTCCAAGTGGACACTCATGAAGAATAGCTATTACCAAGACTTCAATAGAACTGTTGGCTGATATGACAATGTTATTCAAATAGAGTTTCCAGCAGAGGACTGAAACTAAACCGTGTGATGTTTAATTATCATAGTCAATGTGATTGGATGATAAATCACCTAGGAGATGCACTATTGATATATCTATGAGCATGTTTCCAGAGTTTCAGCTGAGCAAGGAAGACCCCCCCTCACCACAGCCTCTGTGCTCAGACTGAATAAGAGTGGAAGAGGAGGGGAAAGCTTGGTGGGCACCAGCTCTCTGCTTCCCGTCTGTGGACTTCATGTGACTACAACCCTCGTGTTCCTGATACAATGGTGAACTGTATCCTCTCAGTCAATGAACTGAAACAAACCCTTCCTCCTTAAAGGTGCTTCTTTAAACCATATTATTATTTGTTTATTTCTTATGAGATGGAGAGACAGAGTCAGAGAGACAGTATAGGTGTTCCATGGTCTCTTGCCACTGTAAACAGAGTCCAGATATATGAACCACTTTGTGTATCTGGCTTTAGGTGGGTACTAGAAAAATAAGCCTACTCCAGCAGTTTTCGTAACTGAACTCCTTTAGCAACTGAGCTATCTCACCAACCTTTAAGTTGCTTCTTGTAAGGTGTTTGGTCACAGCCAAAAGAAAAATAAATAAATAAATAAATAATGCAAGTAAATCATAGCACTTCAGCATAACTTTTTGTAAGGATTTAAAAATAAATGTAACTTTTGGGCTGGATAGATGGCTTAGTGGTTAAATGGTGAGGGCACTTGCTGGCAAAGCCAAAGGACCTAGGTTAGATTCCACAGTACCCACACAAAGCCAGATGCAGAAGGTGGTGCATACATCTGGAGTTCCTTTGTTGTAGCTGTAGGCCTTGTCATGCCCACTTATTCTCCCTCTATCTGCCTCTTTTTCTCTCTTAAATAAATAAATAAAATATTTTCAAAAAATAAAATACATGTTACTCTTCACCTATTTTAATTTTGAAATTATATTAATTGTACAAAATAAGATTTAATTATAATATTCATGCACATATCTTGCTGTGATCATTCTTAACCATTACCTGTGAGCAGAAAGTGAAGAAATAGTATAGGTGGCCAAATGTAATGCGCCTGCTTCTTAGCCCAGGGAGATGGACTTGACCCTCTAGATTCACCAAGATCATTGTTAGAGATGTGGAGGGAGAAGCATTTAACAAAGAAAGGAATGTCGATATATTTTACACCATGTTGAATTATTAGCTTTGATTTTATTTTCTTTAAAAGTGTTTTATCCCTTCTGCCTTCTCATAGGCAGGAACTTTCTATACTTTATCCCCTTCCCTTAATCTAATAAAGTCTCTTACACTTAATAAAAAGTTCTCCCTCTATGTAAAAAAAAAAAATGCAAAACTAGGCTGGAGAGATGACTTAGTAGTTAAGGTACTTGCCTGCAAAGCCTAACCATGCAGGTTGATTCCCCATTATATACATAAAGCTGGATGCACAAAAAGTGGCACATACATCTGGAGTTCATTTGTAGTAGCTAGATGCCACGGCACACCCATTCTCTCCCCAGCCCCCACTGCTTGCAAATTAAATAAAACTATTTTTAAAGTGCAAAACTACCCCATTTTTCAAAGTATTAAACTAAATTAGTAACTATATGGTAATCATGCTAACATTTTGTCACATTGTGAAATTCACCCACTTGCATAGTGTGCTCCATAATGATCTTGTCATCCTATCAAGTCCTGATGATATGGTTCTGAGGAAGCATATCTGGCCTTCATTAATCAGGTAGCATATGGTCTAATTCATGTGTTTAATCATATGACCTCAAAAGAGACTATCTCCATGAGCAGACTGATACAGCCTTGTTGATGTTGGCTCTGCCGTGCTTGTCTTGTTTATTAGGACAGGTGTCGCTGTCTCTCTGCCAGCGGTCAACTGCAGGGGAACAGCTGGACTTTATCTTAGGCTCCATCACTATGCAGCCTCAGACACCACAAAGGCCATGCTCATGCTCATCTCCTTTGACAATGAGAAGTCATTCCAGAGGCAGATAAGTTCTAAGAGCTACCCAGAAGGAACTCAGAATTTCAAATATAATTTTATTTTGAGTATATAAATGGAAAAGGAAACCAAAGCTAACTGAATTTAGCTGCTAAGCAAACCTATAATTTCTTTGGAGCATGGAATGTAATTATTCAATATGTTTAAATGAGTAAGGGATATATGCTACAACAAATTATGGTCAAATTACTGAGACTTTAGTTAATGAAGCTAATAATATGGACAATAGATACACTTGTAAGTAGCAACAGTTTACCCTCATTGAAGTCTTTACATTGGACATACCATAAATTCACTAATAGGCCTTGCCAAAATATTTTAATTGTTGCATAATATCTCAGTAAATGGATTGTGTTTTATTTATTTGTTGAGAATCCGATTTTATGAAAGTTTCCAGTTAATAAGATCTCAAAGAACTAAAAAAAAAAAATTCAGTACTTAGAAATATCCATCCAAAGTTATTCTGTATTTTATATTCAAGGTTATTATTATTAATCACATTTCATTACCCTTTTTACTTCACCATTCCACTGAAATCTTTCCTTGTTCCATGTTCCACACAGTTCACCTTCTATTTTGTTGCTTTTCTCGTTTTTTGCACCCTCCTGCACCATTTTTTCAAAGTGCTGATTAGCTCAATATTGTATCTGGTGGCAGTGACCTCCACTGTGAGGTCTTGAATGAATGAACCAGTCCTTTCATGTCCAGAGCAGTGTTTAACAGTACACCTCTGGCTCTTACATTCTTTTGCCCCCTCTTCATCAATGTTCCATGAGCCATGGAAGGCATAGTGAGGATGTCTCATTTAGTTCTGAGCAGCCTCTTACTTTTAGCACCTTGTGACTTTTGAGTCTCCTCATTATCTGCAACCACCCATGGTAACATTCTTTCAGCCACCTTCCCTGCAATGTCCCTTGAACCCTAGTGGATGTTATCAAGGTGTCTCATCCAGTGCTGAGCACCGCGCTGTCACTATTTCTCATCCAATTGATGAATCTTGGGTCTCCCCACTTGCACTACCCTTTGCAAAAAAAAAACTAGTTTTTCTATCCAAAAGAACATCACAATAGTCTATGGGTATAAACACAAACCTTTAGAGGGCAGTTTGATGGATAACATTCATTTAGCCAAACGCCAGTGGCAGCTTCACTCACAGGGCCTGGGACCTTCCAAGCCATAGACTTTTGATTCATATTTTAGTGGTAGGTGTTAATTACTTCTCATAGAGGGTATCTCAAATCCAATGCGAAATCTGTCCATTACCCCACTAAAATGACTTGTCACTATCACACCATTGGTGGGTCCATCTTGCCAGGCTGGTCAGTTGTGTTGCTTGTAGGACCCATGGCTGGGTAAGACTGTTGACGACTTTTCTCCCCAGCACACAGAGAACACTTTCCAGTACTATGACAACTAGCAGCAAGGAGGAGGATTCCAGCTCATTTCCTGCTCTATTTCTCAGTGTTCTGCAAACAAAGTATACTGTGTCTTCATCAATAGGGTGATACATCCAGTTCTGGTGGATAACCAAGAGGCTTGGCAATGGTATGTATTGTTTTTGAGGGCTTATGGGTCTCCCTGACCAAAAACTCACTGGGGATGTCCCTTCCCAAACACCAGGACTTTCATGTAAGATTGTATCCCTGCTTAGCATAGCTTTCAACACACTAACAAGGTACTTTCGTCCAATTTCTTCCTCTCCCTTTTTCTCTTTTAATTTATATCATTTAATTAGCTGACAAATAGGTAGGTTTCACCATGGCTTACTCATAAAGTCTTCAGTTTTGTGGATTCCTCCTATCATCCTCTATGGTTGAAAGCATGTATGAGCTATCAGATAATTCTGGTGTAGTCTTTAGGGTATTACATGTGGAATCATATCATCTGCAAATGAGGTTAATTTGACTTCCTACTTTCCAATTTCTATCCCTCATATTTGTTTTTTTTGCCTTCTGTGGTGGTTTTGAACAAATTTCCCCCAAAAGATTCAGACATTTTATTAAAGCTTCTTGGATTTCCAGCTCCCTGGCTCAAGGAGGTGTCACTGGGTGGATCCTAGGGTCCAGCCCTAAGGTGAGGAGGTGGATCTGGAATTCTAATCTAAAGATGTGCAAAGTGCTTGATCTTAGCCTAGAGTCCCTAAATGTTCGCTTGTGTGCCTTGTAGTATGGCTTTTGGGTTTTGCCTGTGACTTTTCTCTTTCTCTGCTTGCTCTGTAACAGGGGTACCAACTTCTGTCATTTTGGAACTTCCTCTGGATCTACAAGCTTCAAATAAGCCCCGTCCTTTATAAATGTGCCTGAATTGGAAGTTTATCTCAGTGATGTGTAGCTGTCTATTATACCTTCTAAATGCGAAGTATTCCATGCAGTATCCTCTGGTTTAGAGCTCATAAATTCTTCTTTTTTTATTCTTTTTTGAGGTAGGGTCTCACTGTAGCCCAAGCTGACCTGGAATTCACTATGGAGTCTCAGGGTGGCCTCAAACTCATGGCAATCCTCCTACCTCTGTCTCCCGAGTGCTGAGATTGAAGGCATGTGCCACCATGCCTGGATCATAAATTCTTTAATCTGCTTTTATCATAGATTTTCTTTCTCCTTATAATTAGGAGAGATGATTTTGCTGGGCATAGTAGTTTAGTCTTGCAGTTGTGGTCTTTCAATACTTTAAATGCATCATTTCAGGGTCTTCTGGCTCTCAGGGCGTCCATAAAAATTGGCTATTATAATGATGGTCTTAATTTTAAATGTGACAAGGTGTTTCTCTCTTGATACATCCATTTATATTTTAAATGTGATGTGACATGAGAATCATCTTTTCTTATCCCATTTGGTATCCTGTATACCTCCTGTACCTAGATGGGCATAAATTTTTCTATATTTGGTAAGTTTTTATATATAATGCTATTAAACTATTTTCTGTCATTTCCCTGATATTTTTTTCATTTCTTGTGTGCCCATAATTTATACATTTGGTCTTCTCGAGGTTTATCACATTTCTTTCATGTTCCATTCATATGTTTTTTGTTTGTTTGTTTGTTTTCTTTTGAATATGCCATTGATTTTTGACTCCTTTATATGTTTCTTCCAGTATTTTCTCAAGACCTGTTATTTTGTCATCCAAATAGTCCAATGTATTGATAAGGATTTCTAGGGAACATTTTGAGATTTTTCATTTCCATTCAGTTTTTCTTCACTGTCCTTATCCCTTTAAAAATGTTCTATTTATTTATTTATTTATATTTATTTACTATTTATTTAAAAGTGAGAGAAAGAGCACAAGAGAAGGAAAATGGGTGTACCAGACTCTCATCACTGAAAATTAACTCCAGATACAAAAAAAAAAAAAAAAAAAAATGGATTTGGGCCTTCTGCCTTTGCAAGCAAGCACCTTAAACCACTAAGCTGACTCTCCAACACCCATCTATCTATAGAGTTCCATTTTCATATATTGGTTTGACTTTGTTATTTCATTTAGCTGATTGTTTGAATTCCTTTGGAGGTCACTCAGGTGTTTGTTCACCTCCTCTTTAAAATCCCACCAGTAGTTTATTAAGTTTTTTTTTTAGTTTGTGCTCTTTTTTATTTCATTAGGCATGTATTCATGTCCTTTTTATAGTTTATTAAGTATATTTATCATAATCATGCTTGTGGTATCTTTCAGCCTGGAATTCCCTCAAATTAGCTCTGATGAGAGATCTATATCACGGGATTTGGAATTTGTGGTGTCTATATGCATCCTTATTTGTGTGTGTGTGGGGGGGGTGTTATGTGTGCACATGCACATGCTATTTATTCTCTGTTGGGACCTTATCACCTGAATACTTCCATTTATCTTGTAGAGAATGCTAGGGCTTACAAGAGTCATAGCAGAGCACAAGCTGGCAAGGGGATTGATGTTTGCAGGTAAGGTGCCCACATAGTTAGGTGGGGAGGGACTGCCTATGTGGAGAAGTTTAGAGTTGCATAGAGCTTTGAAGCAAAAAGACACTTGGTAAACTTGGAAGAGTAGTATGCTGGACATATGGGCTAGGTAAATGGAAGGAGGCCACTGGAATTATAAACTCACTTGTAGGGAGTTAGGCTGGCCTAGAGACTGGGGGAGTCAAGTGGGCAGAGTAGGAGAGGAAGCTGAGCATTTTCTATAAATTGAAAACTCATCACTTTTGGTGCAGCTAGTGTAGGGACCCAAAGAGAAATGTGCATTCAGTGGGAAAAGATTCCAAAGGGTGTGGTAGAAATTGGGACTCCCCTCCTTCAGTGTTGGTGATCTAAGGACCCAGGAGGGCAAAGCAGTGGAGTAAGGAAGGTCTCCTGGAAATAGGGATGAAAATGGGATCTCATTCTCAGTGGCATGAGGTGGAATAAGGCCCCAGAGCAGAACACAGGTGGAGTGGAGGAGGACAGTAGAGGATTATATTAGTCAGGGTTCTCTAGAAGAACAGTACTTAAAGAAGGCATTACATTAAAAGGGAAATTTACTGGATTATTTTACTGCACTCCAGTAGCAGTTGCAGGCCTGACAATCAAGGAACAAGTAGCTGCTTAGTCCACATGTTCAGATGCCTCAGCAGTTCCCATCCACCACTGAAAGCCTGTGGATTTCCTGAGAAGCCACTGGTCTTCAATCCACTCTGGTCTGCAGCCCACACTGAAAGGCAGCAAGCAACTCTGGCAGTCCATTTGAAGAACAGGGGGCTTGTTTCACCCTTACTTATATAAAATCTCCCTCTGAGAGGGACTGCCCACTCTGGGGGAAGGGCTCACTCTGGGAGAAGAACTTCCTTCTTTAGTTAATCCTGGCAGAAATCTTATCTTGGAGACCCACCCAGAAGGGATGTTGGTGGATTACTATACAGAGCAAGTTGACAACACCTCAACCATCACAAGGATTGAGAAGAAATTTGGACCTCATACCTTACAGCAGCACTGGAGTAGAGCCCCAGAAAGACACACAGAAACTAGTGGAGAAAGTTGGGATTAAATTAAGAACTCCAAACCAGTGGCACACGTAGATTAGAAAGGTTGTTCACATTTTGAAACTTGATGCATAATCCCAAGTGGTGGGTAAAGAGCTGGATATATAAGAATGAGGACCTGAATTAGGGTCCCTAGAACTTACATAAAATGCCTAACATGGTAGTTCATCCTTGTCATAAAAGCATGGGACTAACAGATATAACTAATGGGCTTGCTAGATAGCCCATTTCTATGCTCAGTGAGAGATTTTATTTTGTTGTTGTTTAAAAAAATAGTACAGGCAGGATCAGATTAAGGGTGGCAGGGAGAAAGTTGGTCAAAACTAAAGATAGTATGAATAAGCTATATGGAAACCAACTTCTTGATTTAAAATGCATATTTTGAAACAAGAGAGATTGTGCAGAAGTACCATGTGGAGGACTATAATGCAAGTGGAAGCTGTAGGTCATTAGAGAAAATCCTCAGTGCCAAGGATGAGACACCTCCCACCGAGTTCTTGGTCAGGGGTGCCTTTGAAGCACCCCAAAAATACAGGGTATTGCCAAGGCTCCTGGCTACCCACCAGAACCAGACAATAAGACCCTATTTTTGAACATTCCACGTGCTTCAGGACACTGAGAAACCAAGCTGAAGCTGAGCTGTAAGCCTCCTCCCTGTTTGTAGGCTATCATAGACCTGGAAAGTATAATGTAGTTTTCTAGTGGAGGCAAGTCATCAGTGGCTTGGCAGTGAACCCTACAAGCTACGCAGCTCATCATCCAGGCAAGTTATGCCTGCTAGTGCAATAGAGGCATTCCTTTTATGGGAGCAACCAACTGCTCTCTGACTGGATTTGACACCTGCTCCATGGGAGGGAATTGATGTCTGATACTGAAAAGTTTAAAGTTTATGGCTAGGAAGATCATAAGCCCAGGGCTGGGAGTGATGACAGGGGCGTTTCTATTATTGTTTGGCTAAATGTATATATTATGCCCTCCAGTATTTTAGCTTATGCAATATATCACTGTTACTATTAATTTTGGTTAGAAAAGATTGCCATTTCAGATGTCTGTGACTGCTAGGGAAACACATAAATCATTCAGATCCTGAGAAGTCATAGTGGAGACATCTCCATCACACCTTCCAGGGCTCAGACACCACTGTGGAAGGTGGCAGAAACAAATGTAAGAGCCAAGGAATAGTGAGAAGTTCTTTGGAATGCTGTCTTTCTAACCCAAAATAGCCAATGCCTTTACAACCTCAGAGTGGCTGTTGCTACCTGCACAAGATCTCCCTGGTATGAAGACAAGACAAAATGACATAAAAATAGAAGAGGGGCTAGTTGGAAAGGAAAGGATGGGTTCAGTTGATAGGGGAGAGTAGAACAAAGGAGGGTGGTGTGAAAAGGGATTATGATAATGGTACAAGATATATAAATATAAATATTTATTCATATATATAAATATTCATATATATATAAATATATATATGAATACAGAGTATAGATTGACTGAGGAGGACATTCAAAGGCAACACCAAATATGCAGGCACACACACATACCACACATGTATATATATGCTGTGGTGGTTTGATTGAGGTGTCCCCCATAAACTTAGGTGTTCTGAATACTAGGTTCCCCGCTGATAGAGATTTGGTAATTAATGCCTCCTGCAGACATGGAGGCATTAATATTGTTGGGGTTAGGCTTATGGGTATTATAGCCAGTTCCCCCTAGCCAGTGTTTGGAACACTCTCCTATTGGCATTGTCCACCTTATGTTGGCCAGGGGGTGATGTCCACCCTCAGTTTATGCCATCATTTTCCCTTGCCATCATGGAGCTTTCCCACAAGTCTACAAGCCAATATAAACTTTTTTTTTTCCCAAAAAGCTGCTCCTGGCCAGGTAATTTCTGCTGGCAATGTGAACCTGATTGCAACACATGCTTCTCCCAAAATAGAAAAAGGAAAACATATCAAAAATTTTAAACATAGAAAAGATATGTAGGGTTTAAGACTTTTCTTCATGTTGATTTTTGTTATAGTTGTAATATTATATGGCTGTGACAACATTTAGAGAACTATAGTATGAAGAAAGTAGATTTTACACTATGTAAATTCATCCCAATAAAAGTACAATCTTGTATCTGCTCAGCCTTTTGTATTTTACAAGGCATATTTCATACATCATCAATTTAATCTTTAGACAATTTAGCTAGGAGATAATCTTCTTCTTCTTCTCTTGTCCTGGGTAAAGAATGAACACCAAACACACAGAAGGAGGCCCATTCTCATGATTCAAGCATTCTCTCTCAGACACCCAGGTTCTAATGTCTGTTTCTCCTGTTTCCTTGAGCACAAGTTAGTTGATTCAAACACCTGCCTTATTTCTTTTTTAAACATTGAAACCTTTCACAAGAGTTGTGGAGATGGCTTAATGAATAAATCTTTTGCTGCACAAGTGGAATAATCATAAGTTTGAATCCCCAGAAACCACATAAAGCCACATGATCTATGGACAGCATCTGTAAACCCAGCATACTGATTGCAAACTGGGGGGCTCATACAAAAGAATCCCTTTGATGACTCGGGGCAGCTAACCTAGCAAAAGCACCTGCCTCAAGAGTGACACCAGCAGCTGTTCCCTAACTTCCATTACATGCCAATAACATACATACAAACACATGTACACGTTTACCCACTCACCCTCCCACACACACGAAAAACCACCTTCTCATAGTGAATAATATATTAGGTAGCATGCTTTCTAACTATTTCTTTTATATTAGAAAATAATGACTATTTCATTGGATCAATGACTATCCTTTGAAGTTTTGGACTTTATACCTATATTATCTTGCTATTCCTTTCCTTAAACAAAAAAAAAAAAAAAAAAAAAAAAAAAAAAAAAAGGCCCAAAACATGTATCAACAACAACCCTGACAAACAACTGCAAGAAAGCTGCTTTGGGAGAGCCTAAGAAGAGGCTATTTTTGCTTCTGTCTGTAAACTTTCTCCATAGGGGCTATAAATTAGCTAGGCTGGCAAGCCAACTTTAAGGATATTCAGAGCAGACATGTGACACCATACAGATTCCTTGTCTTTAGTGAGATAGGTACCTATCTAGCTCCTCTTAGCCTGCATAGAATAAAAATCACTCAGAGGCATTAAGACCACATGCCAACTGTTACTAGAATCTCCCTTTCTCCCCTCAGCTCCTTGTCCTGTAAATGAGCTCATATGAAGCACCCAGAGTTTGCTGTTATAGAAGACAGAAAGACCTTATTGCAGACTAATAGGAGGCTCTTTCAAGGGTGAGAGTTGGCAATGACCAAAGGGACCAATGTGCTAACTTATATGTTCAGAATATTTCTTTTTTTTTTAAGCCATCCCTCCAGCCCCAGAATATTTCTTAAAGTCTCTGGAGCCAACAGCTTTCATGAGAGGCATTTTCCTGTCCAGCTGATTGACAAGTCCATTTAGACTAACTCTTAGTAGAGGGACAATGGTATTTGGATCTCTGTTGTGGGTAGATATTAATCTCTTAACTTCTGTAATAGCATAGAACATTATGTCTTCACTAAGGCCAGATACACGACTCAGATTGTATTCTTTTGACCAACGAACAAAGTCCTGTATTTTAATTTGCTGTTTTCTATCAAGTTGCTTATTGTGAGGGTATGCCCATCCTCAATGCACTTCAATCCTGCTAATAGTGCACTGGCTATCACAAGTAAAACAACCTCTGCTGCAATGTAAGTTACTCCCCACAGAGAATAGAACCTTCTATCTACCAAGTGCTGGCTGTTGGCTGGAGCTGGCATGGGATGCTAGCATTCGTGCTGTTGTTCAGATTGTCCTGTGCCTCATGCCCAGCACAGGAGAGAACACTGCATTTCCTATGACGCTGAAGGAAATTAGGCTGCTTGTAAACATGGACACTGGGTGGGAAGTCTTGTAGAAACTGAAACATCCTTGGCTTTGTCCATTGCAGCTGTTGAAGTACATCAACCAAGAGACAAAGATCAGTGGAAAAAAAAAATGCACATAACCACAGACCCTGTATGATTGAGCAATCCTCGCATTGTCTGTGAACATGCTAAAGCAATGGCAAATGCTAGGATGGAATGATCTGTTGCTTTATTTTGTTCTCTCTGTGTACTTTTCTCCCCTCACCATCACTGCTCAAAACAAGCCAGGACATCACTGCACCCCAAATTCATGTTCTATTCATGAACTTCAGTACCCCTAAACACTTGAGACCTTGTTTGGAGGATCTAGCAGGGTGCACAGCTACTGGTATACCCTTGACCAAAGACTGGCTCTCTGCTCTTTGGGGAAGGTCATCCTTTTCTACTGAGCGTGCAGCTTGGGAAGAGTTTCGTGTGGAGCGGTGAGAGAGGAAGAGGAGTCCTGGCTGGCCAGCAGCCAGACCAGCTGAATCAACCTGGTGGTCACTGGGGTGACAGGTGTTGCAGCCAAATTGTCCTCATATCCAATTCCCCTAAACATTTGATGAAGGCAGTGAACTTTTGAAAAATTTGTTAGCTGTTTTCCTACAATTGCACCTTCAAGGAATCTATTGCTATTTGATAGTTCAGATACAAACTCTTTAACATGGAAAAATGTACAAATGGACTACCTGGCTTCAAGTATGTGTGAATGCTACTATCATTTGAGTATAGGTCCGTGGGACTGGAATGGACTCTTTGTTAAGGAACCTTGTGGGTTAGACTAAGGCCCTACAAAAATGCAGAACACTAAGCAAGGGAGAGACCAGATCTCTTGTTCTGCCATGCCTTTGAGCTTTGTGAGAAGCAGGGACAGTGTGAAGAAAGAACTTTTGGTTTAAATGTAAAATGTTCACCCGTTGACTCACATAGTTGACTGCTGAATGACCAGTTGGTGGCACTGTTGGGAAGGTTGTGGAACCTTTAGAAAGGGAGCTTGATTGAAAGAAGGTGTCACTGGGGGCTGGGCTTTGAAATTTTACAATGTAGTCCATCTTACATGGCTTCTTGGTGGGGCAAGTGAGGCTGGCTGTGGGCTTCTGTCATGCCATTCATACCATAATTAAACTTACCCTCAAAATTATAAACCTAAATACATCTTTTTCTTCCATCACCTGTTTCTGGTCAGGAATTCTGTCCCAGCAAAGAGAAGGTAACTGACACAAACCTAAATATGATGGAAGACTTACTAGAGAAAAGTTGTTCCTTTTTTTTGTTTGTTTTTTTTCTTCTCAACAAGTGCCAAGGAAGCCTTCAATAACAAAGACCTGTCTGTGGAGCAAAACAAAATATCCTAGGTGTTATATGAAGAGTCAAATCCTTATTATGCAATTTAAATGAGGAAGCACTGACTAATAATCTGAAATTCCATGTCAGTTCTAGCGCTGCTGAGAAGGCTGTTTTTTCTGGAGAGATGGCTTAGCAGTTAAGGAGCTTGCCTGTGAAGCCAAAGGTCCCAGATTCAATTGCCCAGTGCCCAAGTAAAATTAGATGCACAAGGTGTCACATGCTTCTGGAGTTTGTTTGCAGTGACTAGAGGCCCTGGTGTACCCATTTTTCCCTCTCTCTGTTTCTTTCTCTTCTCACTCAAATAAATATATATATATTTTTAAAAGAGTGGGAGTACAATTTTTTTATTTTAGAAAAAAGGAAATAATGAACTAATAAAAGTGAAGAACATCCAAAATGTTCACGAGCATGCTGACACCAAGCACCAGAAATTGACATCGGGGCTCTTACACTGCACCCTCACCATCCCAAAGAAGTTCAGTCCTCTGCGTGCTTATGGTGATGGAGGACAAGACCTAGTGGGACAAAAAATTCCCTGGAAGTCTTTGCAATTTTGAAAGCTACTTTTCACTCTACATCTTGACCATTCCTTTGTAAGCCTGATGGAAGAGGACTTTTCAAATCTATTGGCACTGGAATTTTCTGTTTGTTTGTTTTGTTTTTCAAGGTAGGACCTCACTGTAGCTCAGGCTGATCTGGAATTCACTATGTAGTCTCAGTGTGGCCTTGAACTCACGATCCTCCTACTTCTGCCTCCCAAGTACTGGGATTAAAGGCTTGCACCACCACGCCTGGCTGACACTGGCATTTTAATGACTCTCCACTTCAGCTGTGATCCCATCCTAAGCTTCTAACGGGGAACTCACCACGATCTTTTAACAGAGTTGCCAGTTGGCTGGAAGCCCTAGGGACATCAGGCTAACAAATACAGTCCCCCCTGCACTGTGGCAGGTCAGCTAGACTTGTCTGAGGTTTCCCTAAATGACCTGGTTCAAGGCAGGCTCACCTTTTCACAGAGAGGGCTATGTTCCTGTAGAGAAGAGCAGGAAATCACAGAAAAAAAGAAAAAAAAAATGTCACTTGGCTGCCCTGCAGAGAAATTAGTCTGTTCAAAATACCAGTTGATTTTCTATACCAACAGAGGTGTGTTGACATAATGAGCTCACTGCAAACAGTTGGGCTCTTCTGACTAGTGCAATTTCTAGGAGGATAAGTGAAGGAAAAAGGACTACCAGAAAATAAGATCACCTCTGATTTTTCTCTCTTCAAGAAGAAGTGTTGTCATCTGAAGAGTTACTCTGACACATTGAATTATCTGAAGGAGCGGACCAATGTCCCCATTGAAATATCTTTATCTTTAAAATGTTTTTGTTTATTCTTATTTATTTGAGAGCGACAGACACAGAGAGAAATAGGCAGAGAGAAAGAGAGAATGGATGCGCCAGGGCTTCCAGCCACTGCAAACAAACTCCAGATGCGTGTGCCCCCTTGTGCATCTGGCTAACGTGGGTCCTGGGGAATTGAGCCTCTAACAGGGGTCCTTAGGCTTCACAGGCAAGTGCTTAACTGCTAAGCCATCTCTCCAGCCCTATCTTTATCTTTTACTTAAGAACCAATGGAAATCTAAGCCCAGATATGATACAAGAAAATTACCATTAGGTTCCAAAGTGTTTATGACCAAATGTAATTAGACAAAGTGAAACTATGACAAGAATAAAGTCAAGAGACATGCTCAATGTTGAGAGCGAAGGGCTATTTTAATGATTTTTTTTCTAAATGTCTTGATAGAAAGCAAAATTATAAATTCTCAAAGCCCCTCTTGGAGAGTGCTAGCCTCTGAAATGATGGGGAAATATCATAGGGTGTTATTTCTTTGTTACTGCCATATAATTTGTTATTTATATTTTAGGTGCTAGGGGTTGAATGGATTGTCTCCATATGCCAGGTAAACACTCTACCACTGAACCATATATATATACTTAACCCCTTAGTTTGTTTTTGATGACATTTCCTGGTTATTAATAATGCTACTCTGTATCTAAAGTTCAATAAAAAGATTGTAATGTAAATGGTATTCATGCATACCAAGTACAAAGGTAGAGTTGTTCGTGTGGAGTTTAATGTTTTCAAATTTTTATTTATAAAATACTACCAGTGTGGAATGATAGTTCACTGCGTAATGTGCTTTCTACCCAAGCATGAGGAACTGGGTACTGATTCATAGCACACATCTAAAAATTCTGGTGTGATGGCTTATGAATGTCATCTCAGCACTGGAGATGCAGAGACAAGAGGTTCCCTAAGACTTGCTTGCTAGTTAGTCAAGCTGGTGAGCTGGAGGCTCAGTGAGATGCCCTGTCTCAAAAGATACCAAAAAGAACCACTGAGGAAGGAATTCAGTATTGACCTCTGGCCTCTACTCATGCACACAAACAGACACACACAGACACAGACACACACACACACACACACACACCTATGCTTGCACCAACACAATACATAAGCACACACAAATATAACCAATGTAATATTGATCATGTTTTCAGATAATACCACCTTTTCATTTTATAGAATAACATTATCTACCTTAGAATGCAAAGACTTTAAGAAAGTTATATATTCAACTAATTTATTTTCCATTTTGAAAATGAAATGGCAAATATAGTAGTCAGTTTTCATTTGTGCTACCACCTATTGGACTGTTCTATAAATCTGAGAAATTTAGGTCATATATGTCTCTACACATATGCACACCTTAGCTATGTTCCAGTCCCTATAGAATTCAGCGAATTTTTCACAGGTATTTACACATACTTCTGTAAACTATCCTTACAGATTCTAACAGAAGGCAGAACTGCAGTCGATGACCCAAAAGTTGTCAAATATGGAAAAGTATAAGCACATGTGGAAAACTGCACATAACATCCTGCAGGAATATAATAAGCATCTGAGGGAAAGTGAATTTGATGTTCAGAAAGTAGGTTAGTGTGCAACTATGAATCTTGAAAGCACACTCCTCTATGGTACATGAGAAGTATTTGCATATTCATCTAAAACAAGTAGTCATTAAAGACAGATTGAATCATACAAGAACAGATGGTCAGATAGAGAGGATCATATCATGATGGTCTTTTAGGTTAAGACGATATTTAAGTAAATTCTAGTAGGGACACACAAAATATAAAGCCAGAGTTAACATGATTAATTTACAAACAATAGAGATTTGATCTGTGCTGGGCAATGGTGGGAGTCAGGTGAATCTAGACTGCTTAATTAAGAAAAACACTAAAATTGTCTAAACTCATTAGACAATCACTTGAACTAAGACTGTTAAATTTAACCTGGTCACATTTAACATCTTCCCTTGCTATCATCTTGATATCTTGGAAATAAGCAATATTTTGTTTTCTTCCTAGTACTTGAATTTTTTTTCTTAATGGATTTTATCAGTACTTTCTTCATATCAATGAACCATTTGAGGGCTGGAGAAATGGCTTAGTTGTTAAGGTACTTGCTTGAAAAGCCTAAGGACCTGAGTTCACTTCTCTACATAAAGCCAGACATACAAAACTGTGTGTGTTTGTTTGTAGCAGCTAGAAGCCCCAGTGTGCCCCCACACCCTGTAAATAAATAAATACATTTTTAAAAAGAACTACCTTTTGACTTTTTTCTAATTATTCTCTTTCTACTGTGATTGGTTGCTATTATTATCTCTGTTAGTTCCTTCCCTGGGATTTATCCATAACTTGGATTAATCTCTTTCCATTTTTGGTTTCCTTAGGCTTGAAACTTAGGTCACTGGCTTATGAAGTACCTTTGGATATATGTATCTATATCTCTCTAGTACAGTACTAACTATCTAAAGAAAGTATCATCTTTATGTGTGTGTAAGAGAGAGGGGGTACATGTGGTTACGTTTGTGTGGAAGCCAGAGGACAACTTCAAATGTCATTAAACAGGAATGCTGCCCATCTTTTCTGTCTTTGACCTTTGAACTGACGATTTCCAATTAGGTATACAAGTTGACCATTTAGTCCCAGGGTTCCTCCGATCTCTACTTCCCTAGCACTGGGGTTATAGGCATATGCCACTACACTCAGCTTTTTAACTTGGGTTCCAGGTACTAAACACAGGTCTTCATGTTTTATTTATTTATTTATTTATTTTACTGCGGAAAAGATTTATTTAATGTACTCACATTTTACAAGGCAACAGGATCCAGTGAGGATTTTGACTTAAGCTGTTTACTAACTCACAGATCTCCCTAGCCTCCAATCTCTGTAGATTTATTAGAATAGTTAAACTACTCATATTTATTACAATTCCTGATTTTCCAGTAATTAAAATAATGTGTGTACTTAACTTTCTGATATTTAGGTGGAAACAGTATACTCATAGTCAGTGCTTTAACATTTTTTAAAATTACAATAGTTTTTTTTTTTAATTTAAACTTATTACAGACATAGTTGGTATGGATACATCTTGCATTGGTACCATCCTTTTCCTCCTCCCCACCCTCATTCCATTGGGGATCCTCTGCAGTGAGTTTGCAGGTATTTCCCATGGAATTGTGGGTTATGTGTTGTAGGAGCGCAGCCAGTTGTTGGGATAAGGCAATGCCTCTGGGTGTGATGTTCCAACCTGTGACTCTTACAATGTTTTGGCTCTCTCTTCTGCAAAATTCTCTGAGGCTTGGTGGATATATTTTAAGACTACTTCAGTGATGAGCTCTTAGGAGCCTCTGGATCTCTGCTTTGGCATTCCTTTTCTGTTTGTTATGGTTTGAATATGAAAGTTTCCCCATAGCCTCATGCGTTTGAACACTGGGTTCTAATTGATGGTGCTATTTGGAAAAGTTGTGGACTTAAAAAAATGTTTTTGTTTATTTTTATTTAATTTTTTGAGAGCAACAGAGAGAAAAACAGAGTGAGAGATAGAAAGAGAGGGGGAAGAGAGAGAGAGAGAGAGAATGGGTGTGCCAGGGCCTCCAGCCAATACAAACAAACTCCAGACCTGTGCCCCCCCTTGTGCATCTGTCTAATATGGGCCCTGGGGAATGGAGCCTTGAACCGGGGTCCTTAACCTTCACAGGCAAGCGCTTAACTGCTAAGGAATCTCTCCAGCCCAAGTTATGGACTTTTAAGAGGTGAAGTCTGGCTGGAGGAACTGAGAAACTGAGGGCAGATCTTGTGCATTAATAGCCCAGCTCCACTTCCTGAACTCTCTACTGCCTGTGGCTACAATATGAACAGCTGACCTCTTGCACCTGTCCATGCCTTCCCCAACAGAATGTAGTATATTCCCTGGAAGTGTAACCCAAAATGCACTTTTCTCTTCTTGTGATGCTTATGGTCAGGTATTTGCTCATAGCCACGAGACCAGAAACTAATACAGATGAAGATGTCAAATTTGTGAGAAGAATATTGAAAACAGCCTATTTTCCTGTGTTCATGGGCATTCTGTCTCTTTACAATGTTCATGTTGGCTGTTTTGTACTAACAAGATCTTACTTGTGTCAGGAAGCTAGCAAGATAAATAACAGAGACAAGGACAAATGTCACCTTTAGGATTCTCTACTTTGGAAAGTTATAAACAATAAAACTTAATATTCAGTAAGCAAATTGCTTCCAACTTGTGGTACCCGATAAGTCTTAAAAACATGCGATGATCCAATGTTTGCATTCAGATGTCCTCCAACTCCCTTGCATGTTACTGAAAGAGTAACTGACACTGTCCTCTTTTATAGGAAGGAATAGATTCTGGTTATATTGGACCATTAATTTGTTAAATGGTTGTGAACAGCTTCCGTTCCTTCTGAAGAACTATCATCACTAAAACTCTACTGCCTCCATTTCGGTGTTGGATTTTGGCAATTCCACAATCTCTGTAAGGAATAATTTAGTGTGTCTGAAAGACAGATGACAGAGCTCAAATCTTTTCTCCTGGGAGATTTAACCTAGAAATTCTTCTTAATGCTAATGGCAGTTACTCATGTCAAGACTGGAAAATTGATGTCAGAATACACTCCTAAATCTGTTTATACAGTTAGTGTATACTTTGAAAGGTTTTCCCACCATATGGTCCTTAAAAACATGTTCATAGGAGCGGGGAAGATGGCTCAGTAGGTATAGTGGTTGTTGCACAAGCACAGGAACTTTGCATCCCCAGAACCCACCTGAAAGCTGGGCGTGCGGCAGCACATACCTGTGAGCCCAGCACTGGGGAGGAGACAGGAAACTCCCTGGGGCTTGCAAGGTATCTGGTCTGTGAATAGCTCAAAATATAAGTTGAAGAGTGACTAGGAAGAAATCCAACATTGTTTTGGCCTTAACATGCACACATGCCTTCATGTATCACTACAGATACAAAACTTGTGTATGCTATACACATATACACACACAAAAAAAAATTGTCTGCTATTTAATCCATGGCATTTAAAAAGCAAAACAGGTTCATTCTCACAGGTACTCCACATATTTAATTTAAGAAAGAAAAATAAAAGTGATACATGCCAGAAGACAGCAGATTTGAGCAGTAAAATAAGACAAATTCTCACTTATAGTTAAACTCTCCACACCATAAGAACTTGAGGAAATGCAGATGGATATTAGGTACATTTATATGCATGATGTATACATTTTCCCTCTTGATGGTTCTGCTGATGGGAGAAATTAAAAATAAAAGAACAAGAAAGTAGTACTCTGCAGAAAGAAAACTAAGAATTGAGAAAAAAAACAAAAAACAAAAAACAAACCTAAGGATTGAGAGGCAGCATTGCAATAAAGACATCAGGTAGCTGCCATTCATCTGTTCACGTTTGAACCATATGTGGTTCTAGTTGCATATGATTAACACAATTTTTGTAAGCATATGCTTTTAACCTGTGATCCATCTCTAAAGCTTTCAGAGAATTTTTAGAACCTTCTATATATTTCAAGAATATATATTTTTGCCCTCACATGATTCCTTCCTTTCTTGAAAAACAAAACATGGCATAATATGTGAAAGTGTTTAAATGTTTAAGCATAATAATTGCAAGTGAAGATGGCTGCCTTTATAATCAGAATGGCAGGTGTAATATGAAGCACACTAGGAACCAGAAGACTTCATTTACTTTTTCCTTTAACCATAACCTCTATATTTGAAATAAAAATAGAGAGTAAAGGAAAAAAAAAAAGACAGCCAGACATGGTGGTGCACGCCTTTAATCCCAGCACTTGAGACATGAGTTTGATGGCAACCTATGACAACATAAATAGAGTAAGACCCTACCTCGAAAAACCAAAAGAAAAAAAGAACAAAAATGTACAACTTACAAGTAATTATTTTAAAATGCCAAAATACTGACTATTGCAAAAACCATGATTACATACTCAGATTTCTTGCAGGTATTCGGGGTGGTACCACTAAAAAGTCCACCTTTTCTTTTCCTTATATGTACTGTAGATTTTTGTGCATCAAGTTGTAGTGAATGTTCCAAACAAGAATAATAATAGTGGCAACAACAAATTATAACATATCTGGCAAATAAGCATGAGGAAAAATTTCATCACATCAGAGTCTATACTCTTTGGAATGGATATTATAATAGATTTTGTGATAAATAGAATTATTGCCTTAGAAAGATATCACTCTCTGATCTGCAAAATCTGGAATATGTCACAAGCAAAGGAAGCTTGTAAAATGTAATTAATTTTATGGACTTGAATAATTTATTAGAGATCATCCTTGTGGTAAAGGAACCACACATGTCCCCCAAAACAGAGGTCCTGTCCCAGCTGTGATTGAAGAAGGGTGATAATAAAAGGAAAGAGGTTGGAAAGTGTGAGGTGATTCTGTCCATCACTGCTAGCTTTAAATCAAAGGAATGGGGCCATGGGCAAGTAGTGCAATCAGCGTTTAGAAGCTACAAACATGTGTCACCTTACAGCAAATGAAGAAATGCTGACTTCACTGCTCAGACAAGACTACAAAGAAGTCAGCCAGTAACCACAGTCTAGAAATGTTATTTTTTTTTCTATAGAAGAACCAGAAATGAGCCAACCTTGACTATGCCATGTAGTATCCAAGAGAGACCATGTTATATGCATGGAATTCAGGACATACATACATACATGTGCATGTACATGTGTGCATGTGTTGTAAGCCTTTAACTGGTGTGCAATATTTTATACCAGCAACAACAAACAAATATGCAGACAAACAGTATATAATATTTATTCTTTAAAAAATCATTTTTCTTATAATCATTTTTCTTATTAATAAATGTTGATTTGCATACATATTCTATCTTTGGTTTGATATTTGAGCTTTCTATATTGTGGTAATTAGATAATCAAAGAGGCAATGATGGGCTTAAAGTTGTAGTTCTTTGACAAGATAAAAAGTGAAAATGAATTAACTCTGGAGCAAGTGCACATCTAGGGTCAGAACCTCAATACCTACCGACATGAAAATGTGAGCTACCTGAGAGAATGCTATTAAGATAGGTTTTTTTGAAACCTTTAGAGTCTTCTCTACTCTGGATTTATTGAGAAATTTGATTGGTTGACAATATTAGTTAATTCCACAATTTGGAAGATGGCTCAGGGTATAAGGTGCTTGCTCTGTCAGATCTGAAGATGCCATGTAAAAGCTGGAAGCTGTAGTGGGCTTCTCTAGTCCCAGCACACTGACTTCAAGATGGAAGGAAGAGACAGAGAATTTCCAGGAAGCTCACGGACCAGCTGGTCTGGAAAATGCACTGAGTAACAATAATGAGAATGTGATTCACATGATGTGGAAGGCAAGGACCATCACCTGAAGTCATCCTCTGATCCCTATGTGCATGCCATTATAAGTGTGTGCCCACATCAATACACATGGAAGCACATCTCACACACACACACACACACACACACACACACACACACACGGAACACATACTCATACCCCAAGATAGAGTGAAGTGAATACTTTAATTAATTCCAAAGTTGAAGTTAGAAAGCTCAGCAAGGGTAGTCACTCATGACTTTGTTTTGGCCCTTCACACCATTTATTATGGTACCTGAAATGCCACCTCACTGATATCTGAATACTACTTATCCCCCTGGATACCAGAGATTTGTACAGTGAAGTAACTATACTGGTGACATTGCAACTTTCTCAAGAATCACTCATGCTCCTGTCTTAGATATTTTTCTCCTTGGAGTTTGTCATAGTGTAACAGGAGCATCATGGGGATTCTGGCCTCATTTCTAGATGACTCCTGACAGGTGTAAGCCCCACTTCTTTCCCTTAGCCCTGTGCCTAGGCAAGCTGAGTGCAAAGCCCAAGAGCTGCTTTCTTTGTCAACCTTCTGAAAACTCAAATAACGCCAGCTCCACCCCCATGGGGAACTTTCACCTGGCTCTCACTTGTAACCCTTTGCTCTACCTAGCCATCTCAGAGCTACCTGGGGTCATGCCCTGGCCTTTGTAGAGACTTTAACTGTGGACTTCTGCTTTCTTGTGTGTGTGGTATGATCCCTGATGCATCATTTTACTTGTCTGTGTTTCTAAACAAAAATAAAAATTCCAAAAGAGACAATATTCTTTTATTGTGTATGTGTGGTATATGCGTGTGTACGTGTGTGTATGTGTATGTTGCAGGCATGTTTGTGTTCAGATACACAGGCCCTTTGTGCACACGAGCCAAGGAAGATGGAGACTATTCTCCACCCTTGCTGTCTACCCTACTTCTCTGAGACAGTCCTTCAGTGTACCGGGAGTTCCCTGTTTTTCAGGTAGGCTTGTTGACCAGGGAGCAGCTCATCCTGTCCCCACGTCTGCAGCACTGGAATCACTGACGTGCTTGGCTATACTCAGTCTTTTATGTGGATACTAAAGACCGAAGTCAATTTTCATGCTGGTGCAGTATGTTCTCTGACATACTGAGCCACCTCTTCAACCTCACTAGAGGTAATAGTCTGGATTATATGTCACTCACTGCACCTCTCACAGTTCATACCATATATAAAGTACTTAGTCATTTGGGACATTGTGTGTGTGTGTGTGTGTGTGTTTATGAGAGAGAGATTTTCATTAATATACTAGGTATTTGCTAAGCAAAATTAATTCCCTTATATTATTTCCCAGTGAAATTTAGTGACTCAAAATTAAAATGAACCAGCCATAGGGGGCAAGAGACAGGGCATTGGGGGAGGAGAACAGATGACAAAAATGTATAATGAAGTATGAATGAAAATGCCATAAGTAAATGTACGCATTTGTATATTGACTTAAAAATTAAATTTACACTATCAAATGGGGGCTGAGGAGATGGCTTAGTGGCTCTGTGTACTTGAGGTGCAGCATGAGGGCATGCCTTCAATCCCTGGCACCCACAAAAAAGCCAGATGTGGTCGCGCCTGCCTGGAGTCCAGTGCTGAGGAGGGGACAGCACAATCACCGGAGCTCTCTAGTCAGCAAGTCAAATGACAACAGCAAAATAAATAAATAATAAAATAAAAAACAAACGTGTGCTCCAGGATGAGAGATGAATTATGTTTCAGGGAAATAAGGCAGGTGACTGATAGAGGACAATGCCTGAAGTAATCCTCTGGTCACCACACACATTAACCTGGTGTATCTGTATGCATGTGCATACACACACACACACACACACACACACACCTCACATATACACATTCCAAATTAAATGTACTCAGAATCTCATCTCCACACCCCCAAAAGACATTAAGGTTGTATTCTATTCCTGTAACAGTCACCTAAGATAATCACCTTATAAAAGGAAAAGGTTTATTTTGAATGGCAGTTTTGGAGGCATTGGCCCTTCAAGCTAAGAGGCAGAGGCATGATGATCTCATTGATGATGGCTCATTTATGAACTAGCACATCATTGGAACAAACCATGGCAACCATATTCCTCATAACCCAGATATCAAAGAGTAGAAAGGGGGAGGAGATGTGGCACCATTTTCTCTAAAGTCATACCTCACTGATAATCTACCATTATACATTGCCTCTTAAAGTTTCAGCCGTGTCTCAACAATGCCATTCTAGGGAAAATGTGGAACTCTGAAGGCCAAAACTATTTCAGAAACAATTGTAAAGTTCTACTTGAGATTTAGTTTTGCAATCTTATTGGGTTGGAAATTTCTAATCTTCAGAAATATTAGTATAGTTGAATTGATACTTGGTGCTGTAACATTCTGAAATTCGCATTGCATGGAACAGCTAAAAAAAAGAAAATGAAATTTTCTTGCTTTAAAAATTATTGCTGACACATCCTTTATAATAAGATTAAATTGAATAATTTAACAAGATGTAATGACAGATGATAATGAAAATTGTATATCGCCTATTATCATGTCAATCAATAACTAATTTAATTCCCTTGAAAATAAAAATGAAATGTTTATTAAGCATTATATACTATACAGAGTTATAAATACAAGGGTTCTGATGGTAAATAAGACAGATAAGTACTTTGATCTCACAGATATTATTTTCATTCTATCAGTCTTTCCATATGTGTTCCTCTTTCAAAAACTGATGGTATTATATTCTGTATATGATGCAAGAGCTCATTTTTAAATGGTCAAAACCAATGCTGCTAGTTTCCTTAAAAGTGATGTTAATCAGTTATTTAATTTAAATGACTGGCAAGATAGAACAGAGCCAACATGATTCACCATAATTTCCCCTCTTTCTGAACATGAAAGTTGAGAGCATTCCCTGATTTCCACCTATATTTTAGAATTGAGGTCATATTAACAAAATTCAGGCAATCATAGGTTGACTAAATGAATTATAATCTTCTTTTGCTCTAGCTTTTATTTTTTTAACCAATTCAAAGATAATGGGATGGCTCAGTGAATAAAATGCTTGATGTGCAAGCAAGAGGGCCGGAGTTCAATGTCCCAGCACACAGCTTTGTAGCTCATTTATAATCCCAGTGCTTGGGAAGTGGGGACAAGAGATCCCTGGGCAAGCTAGGTAGTTAGACTAGCTGAAAAGGCAAGGCTTTGGTTTAAGTGAGAGACCATGCTTCAGTAAATAAATAGAGAAAATCAAAGAAGACATCCAATGCCAACCTCTGGCTTTCCCATGCACACAAATACTAATAGACACATGTGTGACCATATATATGAACACACATGCATGCACACCATACACATATACACATGCAAAACTACCCTTGGAACATACTAAACCTTCTGTGTGTGTGGGTGGGGGGGACAACAACTTAGTATCTTGATGGTTCAGAAAGCTTTCTCATAAAATGCAGCTTTTTTGGCGGGCGGGGGGACAAAGCCATTGAGTTTAATTCTCACGATCAAACACATATATTGTGTTAAGGCTTTGAAATGCAGGGGTAGATTATTTGAACAGGCTAAACAGATCCAGACAGGTCAGGACAGTGGGAATTTTCTTGTCTGATTACTTCTCTGATGAATAATAAAATTGTTCACATATGTTCTGATGATCAACAGTTGTACCGATAACTCACAACCTTAAGGAATACTCTTAGGAGGGGGCAAAGATAAAGTTCCTACCTTATATTATTTTGCCCAGTTGCTTCCTTCTCAATTTTCAGTAGCTGTGGGGAATTGCTCTCTAAGTGACTAATTAAGACTAGAGGCCTGAGGTATCCAGCTCTCCTAAGTGATAATTACATGAGATTAAAAGCCAAAGACCAACAGGCTTTAAAGTACTTAATGGGGCACAGTAACAAGGGTGATGTATGTGTTTCCTGGACTAGCAGTAGAGATAGCCTAAAAATCGGAGCAGCTCAAGAAACAGGAAGCAGGGCTGGAGAGATGATTAAGTGGTTAAGGTGCTAACCTGCAAAACCTAACAACTGAGGTTCAGTTCCCCAGTACCCACTTAAAGCCAGATGCACAAAGTGACTTATGCATCTGGAGTTTGCAGTGGCTAGAGGCCCTGGTGCACCTTTCACCTTTTCTTCCTTCTTTTTTTCCTTGCCCCCTTTCTCCCTCCTTCCCTCCTTTCTTCCTATCTTTCTTTCTTTCTTTTCCCTCTCTGTCTCTCTCCCTCCCTCTCTCTCTCTCTCTCTCTCTCTCTCTCTCTCTCTCTTTCTCTTTCTCTTTCTCTTCTCTCTGCTTTCAAATAATTCAATACAAATATTTTTAAAATGAACCAGGAAGCAGAGGTGGTCATGGATCAACCTTTGCATTGCAGAGGAGCTCAGGAAGAATAGCACAATCATCATGGGCTGGGCATGTAGGCCATTTGGTCAGTTGGTAGAATGCTTGCCTACTATACACAAAGCCCTGGTTTTGATCCCCAACACCAAATAATCTGAGCATTGTGACACACACCTGCAACTGCATTACTTGAGCAGTGTAGGCAGGAAGATTAAGAGTTCAAGGTCATGATCAACTGTATAGGGAAATTGAAGCAAGCTTGGGCTGACTTGACACTCTTGCAAACAAAATCAAACAAAAAATCATAGAAGTTGTTAATGAAAAAAAGTAAATAAAATGCACAAGAGAAAGAAACTAATTAAAGTGAAGGTCTCTTACAGACGTGTCAATAGGATGATTTTTGTTTTACCAGCTTTGGTTTCTTTATTGCATATGCATTTATGTAAGGTGTGAATTGTGGTGTTCATATGCATGTTCACGTGTGTGTGAGTGCACATGTGTGCATGGGCGCATGTGTCACATGTGTGTCCATCTGGAGTCCAAAGGTTAACACTGAGTATCTTCCTCTTCCATGCTCCTCTTGACTTAGGCAGTGTCTCTCCCTTGTGACCAGAGCTTGCTGATTTGATTCATCTAGCTAGCCAGTTTGTCTTGGGGCTGGTTGCTATCTGCCTAGCTCTGAGAATTCAGGTGGCAGTCATGCCCACCTGCATTTACTTAGGTAGTGAGAGGCAAACTACAGTCCTCATACTTGCATCAACTGCAGCAAGGACTTTCTTGGCTGAGCCTCTCTGTAGCACCCTACAGAGAAGTCTTGACAGTTATAGCTGTTGCTTAAATCGCACTCCTTTGGAATAAGTCCTGGCCTGCAAGATTTGGCTACTGTTTTGAGCTCTTACCAATAGGATGATTGAACCTGTAACTTTCAGAGAAGGCAGCTTCTCTCTGAAATTCAAACTGGGATGTAAAGATATTCAGGAATCAGTCTTTATTGACTAAGCTTAAGCATATACATATACTTTTTCTGGGAATCCATCATATATCTGGAGAAGAAATATCACCAACCTACAGAGAGAGAACAGTCACTGGAGACAATCCAGGGACAAGTAGCAAAACTGAAGAACACATTCCCAGAGACAGTAACAGTACAGTGCAGCACTTCTAGATTCCAGCTCCAGCTAAAAGGTGGTGGCAGTTTCTGCGCACTTTATAAAGCAGCACTGTATGTTTTCATATGTCTACAGGCTTGTGGGAGGGAGGGGTGCCAGAGGTCAACATCGGTGTCTTTTTCAATAACACTCCACCTCAATTTTTGAGACAAAGTTTCTCACTGGCCTGAAGCACACCTATTCAACTGAACTAGGTAGCCATCAATGCTGAGATCCTCCTGTCTTTGACAACCAAGTGCCAGGATGACAGATATGCACCCTCATGCCCAGAATTTTATGTGGGTGCTGGGAGTCAAACTCAAGTTCTCACACTTGAGAATCAAACACTTTACTCACTGAACCATATCCTCAGCCCAGATAATCTTTTAATGTCTAAGATGTTAAAACACTCAGTGCGATGGTTAGTCTGAATTGTCAACTTGACTGGTTTGAGAGATTCTTAGGGCTGGGTTTGTCTGAGTTATTTCTTTTTTCTTGGAGAAGACTGGCATGTGAGACAGAGAGGAAAAGACATACTGATGTGGGATGCACTGTTCCAATAGACTGGGGCCCTGAATGAAGTAACAGTGGGAGAGGATAGAAAAGCAGACAGTATATGCAAGCTCCCTTCTTCAGGGAGTGTCTATTGCTTTTCTTCTTTTTTATTTTTTTAATTTTTAATTTTTTTATTAATTACTTTTGTATTCATCAAATACAGTCAGTTTGGTACCATTATTAGGCTCATCCGTGACCTAACCCCTCCCCTCGGTCCCTCCTTATTGAGGTATATGAGTCATGCATTGTAGAGTTAGCCCACAGTTATGGGTAAAATGTCTCTGCATATCATGGCCCAACATGTGGCTCTGATATTCTTTCCACCCCCTCTTTCGCAAAATTTCCCTGAGCCATGTTGGCTTCAGTGATGAGGTGTTGAGTCTTATCACCCAAAGACAATAGATCCCAGCTTCCTTAGCCCTTCAAAATGGATTCACACCATCACCTCTCCTGGAATGTTCCAGGCCTTTAGTCTTGGCCTAAGGCCATATATATATATATATATATACATTTTGTTTGTTTGTTTCCCATATTCTGTAGCTTCATGCTTCTTGAACTAACGTCTGTGTTCTCTGCCCCTCCAGTAAGCACACAAACATTTTTGACCTAATCCTGCAACCAACCTAATAAGTTTTATTTTATACTGTATATATTCCATATATATGTATATACATGTACAAATATGTATACATGGATATATATGTACATGCACATATATGTATATGTACATATATATATGTGTGTATGTATGTATGTATGTATGTATATATATATATATATATATATATATATATATATATATATAGTTTTGATTAGCCTGATTATTTGATAGCCTTCCTTCCTCTGGTTTTCCTTGCTCCCCTATTATCTCCTCTTTCATTCACTTATCCCTGCCTTTCTGTATGATCTTAAGATCCACTTTATATTGTTACCTATACATATACTCTACCTATCATATATAAATATATTCTATCATGCATCATTTATCCATCAATCATTTAATTATCTCTGAGTCTTTTATCTATTCTATTGTTTCTGTTCCTTTAGAGAACTGCAATACATGTTTAGAAATGAGCATACTTCAAATTACTTAGACTATATATAAGGAATCCATCCATCTTTTCCACAGCTCTTATGCATGGCTTTGCTTCTTCCCAGTGAGTTTCTTTGGCATCCAGCAAGGCAGCAATGGATCTTATGATCTGTGCTTTGCGAAGTGGCTTTCTAATTTCAATGTTCAGCAACCACAGTGCTCAGTGAGATTTATTTGAAGCAAGGAAATTGTTTGGGGGAAGTAAGTTTTACAAGACATAACAGTGCTCTGTGCTTTTCACAGCTACCACTGATAACATTTGTGACACTTCCGGGGAAAGTGCAAACTGATATAACCCTACAGCACATGTCTCTCCTGGGATTGGCTTTTGCTCAGTTAATAAAAGGTCTCAGAGTACTTTAACCATTAAGAAAGAAAGGCAATGAGTGGAGACCGGGACATCAGGCCGATCTCTCTCAAATAAATTACCATGCCTCCCAGAAAATAGGAAGAGTTGGAAATTGACATGCTGCATAAGGAACTCACTTAAGTCTTGAGGAATACTTTCTCCAAAGACTCCTTTTATTTTATCTTGGAGTGATATACAGAACATTAAAATATGCTTTTTTATACTTCAGTCTTATTTCTCTTTCACTTTAGTTTGGCATAGAAATAAGAAAGAACAGTGGTAAGATGTCAAAAGAATAATAATAAAAAATGAAGTCAAATGAAGTGTTTTGGAAACAGTTCTTGGAAAAAATACAAAAGTTTGTGAGGGTTACAAAAATTATGAAGTGCTGCATGTGACAGTATGATTCATCAATGTAACTTTGCATTTTAATACAAAGGACATTGCATTGGATATTGACTAAATAGCTGTAAAATTGTTGACAAATTATTCAACTATATTTTTAGCTTTTGTATGATCAAATGGAAAAGAGAAAAACATTGAAAGCTAGGCTAGATAGATGGCTCAGTTTTTACCATGCAAGCATAGGTCCAGATTTATATAAAATATTGGGTGTGGAAATGTGTCTGTATGTCAATCACTGGGGAAACAGAGACAGGTAATCCTCAGCACATGCTGGTTAGCATGTCTAGACCACTTAGTCAATGCCATGTTCAATGAGAGATCTTGCCTCATAAAACTAAAGTGGAGATTTCTTCTAGAAGAAGACTCCTAATGTCAACCTCTGGTATCCACACACACACACATGCACACATGTGCCCACACAACTGCACACATATGAACCTCCATAAACACACCACGAGCCTGCATACATGCAAAATTTATTAAATATGTTATGTACATAACAGTTAGTTTGCATTAATTCTCTTAATTTAAAAATGAAAAAATGAATCATCTCAAAATATCCCCATGATATTGAAGAGTTTATGTATATATTCAAGAGGAAGAAAGAAAATTCTACCTTGATATCTGTTTGTTCTATCTCATTTTATCAACTTTCTAATAATCTCATGGGACAATATATGTGAAAATAACTTATTATTTGAAATGTACAAAAGTATGATAAGTGCTTTATTCAAAAATGTTTCAATTGGTTTTTGATTTAAGCAACCAATATTTTACACATATTCATTCAGCAAACACTATGGGAAGAGAAGACATGATGCCTTTCCTTAGATAGTTCATTTTCAAGGTTAATCCATGTACAAATAATTGAGTAAAATAACGAGTTAAAAAATGGTATGGTTTGTATGACTAAATAATCTGTCTCAAGATATGATCAAATGTAGTCATTTGTATTAGATGGCAAAAATAATGTACATATTTGTATATTTGTTGAATTGTTTAGAATAACTTAGTATAAATAAATTCATAAGTTAACAAGTAAATGAATAAATTACAAATTCCAAAATAACCTAGCTTTTAGAACTATGGTATCTCAGCATATGTTCAGACATAGCTACTTTGATTCTACTAAAAAGCTAATATAAGACTGGGGAGATGATTCAGTAGTTAGACCACCACATAGTGAGTTTGGCTCTTTTTTGCTACACTTGAGATTTGATCTCAAAATTTGGGGGTTGGAGCCAAAGAGATGACTCAATGGATAAAGTGATGGCTGCACAAACTAAGCATCTATGTTCAGATCCCCAGCACCTACATAAATGTCATACTGGCATAATATGTCCTTAGAAATAGAGAGTAGGGGGTCCTCCCATCAAGATGGCCAGCTACACTGGCTAAATTGCTGAACTCTAAGTTCAAGTGAGAGATCCTGCCTCAGTAAATAAGGTTGAGAGTAATTCAAGAGGACACATGCACACACTCACTCACACAACTATGTACAACAAAATGTACATACCTGTCTTCCTTTTAACAGAAAATAAATGTTTTCATACACCAAAATAAAGAAGCATTATTATGAAGGTATCATTGTAAATGAGGAAATGTTCCTAACTAGAATCTTCAAAGCTTGGAACTGGTCTGTCCAAGAAATGTGAGAAAATTTAAAAAGCACAAATTCAGTGTTAGGCACAATCTCTTACAGAGTCAGGAGAAATAAATTGAATAATTCATAAACAAGGTCTATGGCAGTTGTGAAAAAAAAAATAGTGGGCAAACCAGAACAGGCCAAGGGCAATCTGATAGCAGATTTCCTACAGAGAAAATGCTAGTGAACCAGTGAGGTTGCTAGCCTCCAGCTTTTTTTCAAGAAGGTGGTCTCAGCTGATACCTGTAGAAGCAACAGTCTGTAGGGTTTTCCTCCCACAGTGTAAACTGTTCCAGGTTGGAGATTGGAAAGGTGATAAAAATAGCACATTTTTCTTGGGGTATGTCCTAGAGAAATGAACAGAAGAAAAATGTACAAACTCCATGCTAAAAGGCCTTGAAGACAAGCTTTCACATGATAAAAATGTGTCACTTTTATCAAAATTAAGATTTGAATTCTAAATAACTAATCTCTGTATCAAAGGTCATTAACAATGGAGTGAAAAGGTAACCGATGGGATCTCCAAAACAAACTGAGGTAATAGGTATATTATATTTACAAAGATCTTACTACTCAAGGATTGGGATGGGGAGATGGCTCAGAGAATAAAAGCACTGGGAACTATCATGAGGACCTCATTTGATTCCCAGCTCCCACATAACAATCTGAGAATGAGGCTGGAGAGACGGATTAATAGTTATGATGCTTTCCTGCAAAGCCCAGGAACATTGCCTACATAAAGCCAGAAGCACAAGGTGGCACATGCATCTGCAGTTCATTTACAGTGGCTGGAGGCCCTGGTGTGTCCATTCTCTCTTTCTCTGTATCTGCCTCTTTCTCTAATAATTAGACTAAATTAAAAAATCTGGGCATGAATGCACATCCCTGTAACCTAGAGTAGAGGGGCCTGAGCATAGCAAGGTCACTGGAGCTTGCTGTTCACTCAATCTAGTTGAACACAGTAGACTCCCACTCAGCCAAGGACTGTGTCTCAAAGCAATAAAGTGATATAAAGGGCATCTAGCGTTATCCTTTGGCCTTTGTTCATGTGCACATGGGGTGTGAGCATATGTATGTGCACACACACACACACACACACACAAACACACATACACGCCCGAAAAATATTCCTGAAACTCAAAAAAAAAAAAGACTAATAAAACAGAACAAGAAAGAAAAAGTAGCAAAAAAGGAAAAGACAAAAAGCAAATGAAAGAAATATAAAAATGATCCAAGGACTTGAATAAAAATTCTTAACAAAAAAATGCAAATGCCATGAAGACATTTAAAGATAATCAAAATAAATCAAATCCTAATTACAATGAAATACCATTTCATGCACATCAGGATGGTGTTACAGGTTATATACAAAATGTGTCATACAGACTTATGTGGTCCCCAAATGACGTTGCAGTATGGGGGGATTATGGGGCCTCTATGGTGGGTCATTGGAGTAGGTGTTTGAGGGTTATATCCCAGACCAACTTCTAGTCCTACTTTTGACTTCCAAGCCCACTCCCAACGTGAGGGGTGCTACATCCTCCCACTTCCATATAATCCTAACCATGGATTGAAATTCTATAAGATCATAAGCTTAAGTAATAAGGTTTTCCTCTTAAGTTTCTTCTGTCAGAAACTTTGTCAAAGTTACAAAGCAAGGTAACTGACAGAAGATATGAGGAAGAAAGGGAAACAGAAAAAGATACATAGGCAAAGACATTTCTAATCTACTGGGGGTGAAGATGAAGGGCAATTGAAACCTTGGTGCCCTGTTGGTGAGAATGTAAAATAGAAAAAAAAAAAAAAGACAGTTCTTCAATTACATGTAAATGTGTTTTAAGGTCTAACAATTACATTCATGTGTATATGTCCAGAAGGATTGAGAGTAGGTCCTCAGAAATAATGGCACACACACACACACACACACACACGCACGCACGCACGCACGCACACACAAACATTGTTCACAATATCCTAAAGATGAAAACAAAACCAGTGACCACTGATGAACAAATAAGCAATGTATGCAGCATGTGGTCAGTGAAATATTGTTTAGCATTTAAAAACATCACATTCTAATACATGTGATAATATGAGTGAACCTTGAGGCCATTAAATTAAGTGCAATAAGTCAATCATAGAAAGACAAATGAATATGACTCCACTTATATGAGATGGATATAAGTGACAAACCAATAATGACAAAAAGCAGAACAGGCCTTTCCAGTGACTAGAATAATAGTTGATTATTCAGTAAAATTTTAAGACGAGTTTTATAAAAATAAATCTGATTTTAAATGGTCAACAAAACTGTGTTTCTTCTTTAAGTCAATGGACAATTTAAGGCCAAAAATATGTAAGAAATTTTTTATCATTTAGAAATCATCTTAGACGGCTGGGGAGATGGCTCATGCAGTAAAGTGCTTGATGCACAAGCATGAGGTCCAGAGTTCAGAACCCCAGAATCCATGTAAATGCTGGATATTATGATCCTATAACCTCAGCAACCTGGAGGCAGAGGCAAAGGCAGGGAGACTCCTAGGCAAACTGATTAGGTAGGCTAGCTAAGTTAGTGAGATAAGTGAGAAGCCTTGTGTCAATAAACATGAGTCGGGGGGTGATTTATCAATACACATGATATTGACCTCTGGCCCCCACAGCCATGAGCACACATGTGCACACACACATACAAGTGAACATACACACAACAGATGCATACATGTATCACACATACATACACATGCAAAAAAAATCCTCCTTCCAACACATGCAGGATGAATATGAGTAGAGACTGGAGGTAGTTAAGAATTTATTTAAAACAAGAAACTTGCTGGGCGTGGTGGCGCATACCTTTAATTCCAGCACTCAGGAGGCAGAGGTATGAGGATACCATGAGTTCAAGGCCAGCCTGAGACTACATAGTGAATTCCAGGTCAGCCTGGATCAGAGGGAGACCCTACCTCAAAAAACTGAAAAAAGGGACTTCCGGTTAAGATGACAGCGTAGGTATCACGCCAAAGCAGCCTAGGGGGGGAAAAGACCAAAAAAACTCAGCAAAATACACACTTTTACTAAAAAGTGAGGTGTATAGGAAATTGAGGCGGAAGCGGAGAAGTAGAAGAGTTATAGAGCATCCAGAGCCTGCACAGGCGGAAAAGCGGCTCCAGCAGCTCGGCCACCCGCCGCAGCCACGGAGCGGCAGAAAGCCGCCGGACTCTCGGCTCGAGCCGCAGGAAAAGCCAGGTGCGGGATTTTCCCCTCACACCGCGCTCTCCGCAACTCGGGAAACGTGAGGGGAGAGCGGCAGCGAGCAGCGGAGGAGAAGACCGCGAGGTAGAAGAACACGTGGAGCAGTGAGAGATCCAGAGCAGCCGCGGCTCCCTCCCCTCCCCCACCGCCTGAACCCAGCTCCAGCGAACACAGCAGCGGCCCGGGACCCGGCCACGCCAACTTGGGCTGACAGCAGAACCCAAGCAGGAGCAGAGTTCGGCAGCAACTTCAGCGGCTCCAGCACTGGTACCAGCGGCCGCAGCAGCAGCGGACCCAGGAGCGGCAGCGGCGGCAGATCCCGCAGCAGCGGCTTCGGGGGGAGCAGCGGCGGTGGACACAGCAGCGGCAGCTTCAGCAGCGGTGGTGGCTCCGGTGGTGGCAGCTATGGCAGCAGCAGACGCAGCAGCAGCAACTCGGTTTGCCCCGTAGGAAAAGCAAGTGCCCAGCTCCAGAAATCAGAACAGCAGCCTGACGACCCAGGCAGCAACTTGACTGAGACCAAAATCACCCAAGGTAACTGGGATTGCACCAGATAAGGGTCTCACTTGGTCACAAGCTGACTTGGATCCCTCAACAGACCAGAAATCTAAACCTCTTTGTTGATAGAGGATCTGGTCATTATAATAACTACTCTTGCATACATACTCGGGGCTGTTTTTGATTGAATGTGTACAGTGTTTAGTTAAATTTTAGAATCTACCTGTATTTTATTCCACTCAGCCTGCTTGAATACTCCTAAATCAGGGAAACTCAACCCCTAAGAACATCTTTGTAGATACTCTGAGAGTCTTAAGAGCCACACCTAATACCTTAAGGTCCTACCTTGAAAATATATTACATCAAATCAATTGATACAGCTAAGAATACACAGCTAGCTAGAAAATCCAAGCATTAACTTAATCCAAGATGCAAAAATATATACATTATAACACAAGAAACACTAAAAAGCAAGACGATATAAATCCACCTAAAAGTATTAATGCATCAGAAATGTCCTCCAGTGAGAAAGAGTTAGAGGAAATGCCAGAGAAAGAGTTCAAAAGAATAATTATAAATATGTTCAAAGAGGTCAAAGAACACATGAAAACAATCAAAGAAGAAATCAAAGAGGAAATGAAAGAGGAAATCAAAGGAATCAAAGAAGAGGCAGGTCACCAATTTAATGAAATAAAGAAGGCAATACAAGACATAAATAGGGAAATAGAAATAATAAAAAAAAAACCAGTCAGAATTACTAGCAATGAAGAACACAGTTAATGAAATAAAAAACTCTGTAGAAAATCTCACCAGTAGGATGGATGAGGGAGAGGACAGAATATCTAAGCTAGAAGACCAGGTGGCAGACCTAATGCAGTCCAACAAAGAGAAAGACAAACTTATAGAAAAGTATGAGTGGGAATTTCAAGATATTCGGGACACTATGAAAAGATCCAATATAAGAATTCAGGGGATAGTAGAAGGAGAAGAACTCCACTCCAGAGGCATAGTAGGCATCTGCAACAAAATCATAGAGGAAAATTTCCCCCAAATTGGGAAAGAGGTGCCAATACAGATACAGGAAGCCTTTAGAACCCCTGCCAGACAAAACCCAGAAAGAACCTCTCCTCGCCATATTATAATCAAACTTCCAAACACACAAACCAAAGAAAAAATATTGAAAGCAGTTAGAGAGAAAAATCAAGTTACCTACAAAAGCAAGCCCATCAGGATTAGAGCAGATTATTCAACACAAACTTTTAAAGCCAGAAGGGCTTGGAGTGATATATTCCAAGTTCTGAAAGATAACAACTGTCAACCAAGGTTACTTTATCCTGCAAAGTTATCCATTCAAATAGATGGAGAAATAAAGATATTCCATGACAAAAGCAGGTTAAAGGAGTATTTGAAGACAAAACCAGCTCTACAGAAAATACTTGATAGAATCCTCCATGCTGAACAAAAGGAAAAGCACACATATAAGGAACCTAGAAAAAACAAGCTATACTCAAATACCAGTTAACAGAAGAGAGCACATGTAGAACCAGTAACACACACACACACACACACACACACACACACAAAATGGCAAACATAAATACACACCTTTCAATAATATCTCTTAATATCAACGGTCTCAATGCCCCAACGAAAAGACATAGATTTGCAGACTGGGTTAAAAAGCAGGATCCTACAATTTGTTGTCTCCAAGAAATTCACCTTTCTACAAAGGATAGACATTATCTTAGGGTGAAAGGTTGGAAGATGGTGTTTCAAGCAAATGGGCCTAGAAAACAAGCAGGGGTTGCTATCCTAATATCAGACAGGGTAGACTTTAGTCAGACGTTAGTCAAGAAAGATAAGGAAGGTCACTTTATATTGATTAAGGGCACACTCCAACAGAAGGACATTACAATGCTAAACATATATGCACCTAACATGGGGGCTCCCAAATTCATCAAACAAACACTATTAGAACTAAGGTCACAGATAACACCAAACACAGTGGTGGTGGGTGACTTTAACACCCCACTCTCATCAATTGACAGGTCATCCAGGGAAAGAATAAACAGAGAGGCATCTGGACTAAATGAGGTCATAGAAGGAATGGACCTAACAGATATATACAGGGCATTTCATCCAAAGGCTGCAGAATATACATTCTTTTCAGCAGCACATGGAACATTCTCTAAAATAGACCATATATTAGGACACAAAGCAAATCTTAACAAATTCAGGAAAATTGAAATAATTCCTTGCATTCTATCTGACCACAATGGAATTAAACTACAAATCAGTAGCAAGAAAGGCTATAGAGCATACACAAAATCATGGAAACTAAACAATACACAACTAAATGATGAGTGGGTCAATGAAGAAATCAAAAAGGAAATCAAAAAATTTATAGAGTCAAATGATAATGAGAACACAACATACCAAAATCTCTGGGACACAATGAAGACAGTTCTAAGAGGTAAATTTATAGCCTTAAGTGCCTATATTAAGAAATTAGAAAGGTCGCAAGTAAACGCCCTAATGCTTCGCCTTAAAGCCTTGGAAAAAGAAGAAAAAGGCAAACCAAAAATTAGTAGACGGGAAGAAATAATAAAGATTAGGGCAGAAATTAATGAGATAGAAACAAAAAGAACAATCCAAAGAATTTGAAACAAAGAGTTGGTTCTTTGAAAGGATAAACAAGATTGATAAACCCTTAGCAAATCTGACCAAAAGAAAGAGAGAAGAGACACAAATTAATAAAATCAGAGATGAACAAGGTAACATCACAACAGATTCCAGAGAAATTCAAAAAAATCATAGGGACATACTATAAAAGCATATACTCCAAAAAGTATGAAAATCTGAAAGAAATGGATGATTTCCTTGATCTATATGACCTACCTAAATTAAATCAAAATGAGATTAATCACTTAAATAGACCTATAACAAACATGGAGATCTGAACAGTTATCAATAATCTCCCAACTAAAAAGAGCCCAGGCCCGGATGGATTCACTGCTGAATTTTACCAGACTTTTAAGGAAGAGCTAACACCATTGCTTCTTAAGCTTTTCCAGGAAATAGAAAAAGAAGGAATTCTACCAAACTCCTTCTATGAGGCCAGCATCACCCTGATACCAAAACCAGGCAAAGATAGAACAAAAAAAGAAAATTACAGACCAATCTCCCTCACGAACATAGATGCAAAAATTCTCAACAAAATATTGGCAAACAGAATACAAGAGTATATCAAAAAGATCATTCACCCTGACCAAGTAGGCTTTATCCCAGAGATGCAGGGATGGTTCAACATACGCAAATCTATAAATGTAATACATTACATAAACGGGTTGAAGGACAAAAATTACATGATCATCTCATTAGATGCAGAGAAAGCATTTGACAAAATCCAACATCCCTTCATGATAAAAGTCCTACAGAGACTGGGAATAGAAGGAACATATCTCAATATAATAAAGGCTATTTATGACAAGCCTACAGCCAACATATTACTAAATGGGGAAAAACTGGAAGCTTTTCCACTAAAATCAGGAACAAGACAAGGGTGTCCACTGTTCCCACTTCTATTTAATATAGTTTTGGAAGTCTTAGCCATAGCAATAAGGCAAGAGACACACATAAAAGGGATACAAACTGGAAAGGAAGAAATCAAGTTATCATTATTTGCAGATGACACGATTCTATACATAAAGGACCCTAAAGAGTCTACTAGCAAGCTGTTAGAGCTGATCAAAACCTACAGCAATGTAGCAGGATACAAAATAAATACACAGAAATCAATAGCCTTCATATATGCTAACAACAAACACACAGAGGATGAAATCAGAGAATCACTCCCATTCACAATTGCTTCAAAAAAAATAAAATACCTTGGAATAAACCTAACCAAGGAAGTAAAGAATCTATACAATGAGAACTTTAAAACACTCAAGCGAGAAATTGCAGAAGACACTAGAAAGTGGAGAAACATCCCTTGTTCCTGGATTGGAAGAATCAGTATCGTGAAAATGGCAATCTTACCTAAAGCAATCTACACATTTAATGCAATCCCTATCAAAATTCCAAAGGCTTTCTTCATGGAAATAGAAAAAACAATCCAAAACTTCATTTGGAATCACAAAAAACCTCGAATATCTAAAATAATACTGAGCAACAAAAAAGAGGCTGGTGGTATCACCATACCTGATTTTTCCCTATACTACAGAGCCAGAGTAACAAAAACAGCATGGTACTGGCACAAAAACACACATGTAGATCAGTGGAACAGAACAGAGGACCCAGATGTAAGCCCAAGTAGCTATAGCCACCTGATATTCGATAAAAATGCCAAAAATACTCATTGGAGAAGAGACAGCCTCTTCAGCAAATGGTGTTTTGAAAACTGGATAAATATCTGCAGAAGGATGAAAATAGATTCTTCTCTCTTGCCATGCATAAGAATTAAGTCCAAATGGATTAAAGACCTTAACATCAGACCGGAAACTTTGAAACTGCTAGAGGAAAAAGTAGGGGAAACCCTTCAACATATTGGTCTTGGCAATGACTTTCTGAATACAACCCCAATTGCTCAGGCAATAAAACCACAGATTAACCACTGGGACAAAGATTTTGCACCGCAAGGACACAGTGAAAAAAGCAAAGAGGCAACCTACAGAATGGGAAAAAAATCTTCGCCAGCTATATATCTGATAGAGGATTAATATCTAGGATATACAAAGAACTCAAAAAGTTAACTAATAAGGAATCAAACAAGCCAATCAAAAAATGGGCTATGGAGCTAAATAGAGAGTTCTCAAAGGAAGAAATATGAATGGCATATAAGCATCTTAAAAAATGTTCTACGTCACTAGTCCTCAGGGAAATGCAGATTAAAACTACATTGAGATTCCATCTCACTCCTGTCAGATTGGCCACCATCATGAAAACAAATGATCATAAATGTTGGCGGGGATGTGGAAAAAAAGGAACCCTTTTGCACTGCTGGTGGGAATGCAATCTGGTCTAGCCATTGTGGAAAACAGTGTGGAGGTTCCTAAAGCAGCTAGAGATTGATCTACCATATGACCCAGCTATAGTGCTCCTAGGCATATATCCAAAGGACTCATCTCATTTCCTTAGAAGTACATGCTCAACCATGTTTATTGCTGCTCAATTTATAATAGCTGGGAAATGGAACCAGCCTAGATGTCCCTCAACAGATGAGTGGATAATGAAGATGTGGTACATTTATACAATGGAGTTCTACTCAGCGGTAAAGAAAAATGAAGTTATGAAATTTGCAGAAAAATGGATGGACCTGGAAAGTATTATACTAAGTCAGGTAACCCAGGCCCAGAAAGCCAAGCGCCACATGTTCTCTCTCATATGTGGATCCTAGCTACAGATGACTGGGCTTCTGTGTGAGAATGAAAATACTTAGTAGCAGAGGCCAGTAAGTTGAAAAGGAGACATAAAGGGTGGAAAAAGGAAGGGAGGAGGCTACTTAATAGGTTGATATTGTATATATGTAATTAATTTCAATGATTGTAATGGGGAGGTAATATAATGGAGAATGGAATTTCAAACGGGAAAGTGTGGGGGTGGGGAGGGAGGGAATTACCATGGGATATGTTTTATAATCATGGAAAATGTTAATAAAAATTAAAAAAAAAAAACTGAAAAAAAAAGAAAAAGACTAGAACTTTGAAAATGTGATACTTATTATAAGAAGTCATTCACAAAACACCTCATATTTTGTATTCACTTGTATAAAATGTCTAAAGTAGTCAGAAGTAGCAGGACATAAAATATATCTATGCTTCTTTAGGGATGATGGAATGACCAGGTTGAGGGAGGACATCTAAAAGATATGATTTTTCTTTTTAAATATTTTATTATTTTTTATTTATTTATTTGACAGAGAAAGAGGGAGAGAGAGAGATGACAGAGAGAATGGGCATGGCAGGGTCTCCAGCCATTGTAATCGAACTCTAGACATGTGTGCCCCCTTGCGCATCAGGCTAATGTGGGTCCTGGGGAATCAAACCTGGGTCATTTGGCTTTGCAGGCAAACACCTTATCCACTAAACCATCCCTCCAGCCTAAGATATATATCTTTAAGGGGTGATAAAAATGTAAAACATGAGCTGTTGTGATAAGTTGAACAAGTCTATAACTACACTAAGAACCACAGAATTGGAGAAACTAAATGGATTCATTTTTGTGAGTGGAATCTGTTATCAATACAGCTGTTAGTAATTGTATGCCATGTGGATTTTATGTCGATAAAAATTTTCGCTACTAATTGAGCTCTTAAAATCTTTGCACAGTTTAGTTTATTTAACACCACAGGATTCTAATCAGAAAGGTCTTCCAGCAAAGCTCTCAGCAGTAGGTGTTCTTAAGCCTCCAGAGCCTATGATCATGAAACTTAGAGTTTGTGCTTCAATCTTCATTTGCATGCTACCTAAGTTTAATTGTGCTTTGTCGCATTCACAAGCTTTCTCTAATTTTCATTTTAGTATATCATACTGAGTTAAAGCAAAGAAATGTTTGAGGAATGGGTTCAGTAGTTACTTTTCTTGTTGCTATGACAAAATACCTGACAAAGTGCCTCTTAAAGGAAGGAGGGTTTGTTTCGGTTTACAGCTCAATGGGGTACAGCTTTTGATGATTACGAAGGCATGATGGGAATACAGGAAGCAACTGGTCACCTCATGTACACAGTGAGGAATCCGAGACAGATGAACAGTTGTGTCAGCATTTCTTTCTCTTATTGATTCAGTCTGGGACTCCAAATCATAAAATAGTGCCCCACAGTTAGGGTGACTCTTCACAATCCAAATAACATAATCTAGAAACATACTCTTCATATGCCTAGATTTATCCCTGTGTGATTTCAAATCCCATCAACTGCCAATCAATATTAACCATCACAATGTGCAAAGGATTTGAGGAAGCACATGGGAGAAGTGGCAATATTTGTGTGTAAATTACTGTTATGAGAATGAAGGTATATGAGGCAAGAACTGGCTTGAGATATTTTTCCATTTCCCACTCTTACCTCTCACTTTTTACACTGTGGAGAAGGTTGACTGACGTGTACTGGGAAGAGGAAGGTATGCAGAAGGAAAGAGAAGATTCCAGATCATCACAACAGTTTGTGTTTATTTGAGGTTTACAAACATGATTAATCTTCCATGAGAGAAGATACTGTTAAATAAAATGGAGAAAACCCTTTGACCTGGTTCAATAGAAAGACAAAGATGTGGTTTTCAGGGGAAATGTTCTTTATTAACATTATACCACCAACCAAGGGAAAGGTCAGATAGAACAACCAATAACAAAAAAAAAAAAAAAATTAATTTTTGTGAATTTTTAAGGGAGTGCTTTCTATTAAATATAATGCCTTGCTATGGTGTGAACATGCTTCAGACTGCTAATATTGGAAGCTATAAGAAGATGCAGACTTGGATTTAAGGTCATAAATAAGTTGGTCCTGGCTATTGCTGGTCCTGTTATCCACCCAAACTGTGAGATTTTTCATTAACTTTACATGATGAATGAACTGTGTGGCTGTAAGCAACAACATAAGTCCCTTTAATAGAACAGCGCTTGTAATCTAACATCTATCAGTGCTTCTTTTATAGAGGGCCCAATGGAGATAAACCAGCATTGATCCTGTAGACCTGGGCTAGAAAAAATGTAACAGTATCAGGACTGGCATTGGAGCAAAGTCTCTTTCTTGCTAGGGCTGTATTTAGAGATGCTGTGATGGTTAAACTTGTCAACTTGATGGGACTTTAAAAAAATGTATTTATTTATTTATTTATGAGAGAGAGGTGAATAGATAGAGAAGAAGTGAGAATGGTTGTGCCAGGGCCTCCGGCCACTGCAAATAAATTCCAGGCTCATGTGCCACCTTGTACATCTGGCTTAAGTGTGCACTAGGGTATCAAAATTGGGTACTTGAGCTTCACAAGGAAGTGTCTTAACACTAAGCTATCTCTATAGCCCTTGATGGGATTTTTTATGGAGTTTAGTATCCTTAACTGAGATGAGGAGACCCATCTTAACTGTGTGCAGTACCATCCTATGAACTAAAGTCTCAGACTGAATAAAAAGAAGAAAGAGGACTGAGCACCAGTATTCATCCCTCTCTCTGCTTCCTCACTTCTAATATAATGTTATCAGCTGCCTGAAGCTACAACCACCATAATGTCTTTACAATGATGGACTGGACCTTCAAACTGTGAGCTGAAAAACCCTTCCTTAAATTCCTTGTGTCAAATATTTGTCGCAGCCACAAGAAAAGTAATGAAAACTGACCCCTTGAGAGGTATCCAGGTCTAGAATCTGAAAGCTGTCTCCATGTTTTAACCTCTCATTTGCATCATGATCTCGTAACTGCCACATGTTCGCTGTAAAGATGTGCATCTTCCAAGGGCCTGATAATTTGTGAAGACAGGAAGAAGTATAGTTAAACATTGACATTACTAGGTCAATCCAGAAAAAAGAAAATGTGACTGACAGGAATGTACAATAATGCTCTCCATGAATTAATGAGGAAAAAAAAATTCCGTGTCCTTCTCTAAGCTAATAATTCCATTAGCAAGAGGAAGCCCGGAGGGGTGTAGCAGCATGGTTTTTCTCTCAGTACTCATCACTGAGCCTTCAAAGCAGGACTGAAGTCTCAGGAGAAAGGTGGTGAGAAAAATGTGAAGGGTTCTTGTAGGGTTTGTTTGTTTGTTTTCCATGGAAAGAATAAAAAAAACAACATCTATTGCTACCATTATGAATTTAATACATTCTCTAGCTGATAACAAAACAATGGCTGGCAACTGAGGCATCTCTGTAAAGTTGCTCTATTTCTCTGTACAATAACCTTGGCTCTTTTTCTATCAAAAACACAGGTTAAGATGCTGAGCAAATGTCTTAGCTAGTAAGTGCTTGCTGCTCTAGCACAGGGACTGAGAAGTTCTGTCAGGGCCCACATTTGACCCTAAGAACCTACAAGTAAAGCCAACTATGGCAACCTATGTCTTAAACCCAACTTTTAAGTGGAGCAGAGACTAAAGAATCACTGTCAGCAGGCCTGACAGAAAACAGCTGCTCTGGGTTAGTGAGAGGATCCACCTCAAAGAAGACAATACACAGGAGTGAGAGAAAAGGATGCCTGACATTCCACTCTGGCCTCTGCACATGAGTGCATGTGTTGCTTGTATCTGAACACACATGCATACACTATACACATACACACAGGATAAGAATTATTTTCAAAAGTCTGGTTCAAAATTATGTTTCCCATAAAGGCCTATGAAGACCACCCCTTACTGACTTTTACTGTTTCCCAATCCCTTAATGTTTGCATTGACTACCTAATAAAGTTTTCTCCAGAAATTTTTCTGATTTTCTATTTCAAGTGAAGATCTCTTTCTTTTTAAGTAAATATGCTCTTTAAAAAAAAGAAATACAAGCACTGTTAGATTATAGATAGGTCTGATGAGAAGGGAGCACGGAAGTCCCTTCTTGTCTAGGCAGAATGAGTAGTGCTCTGTTGCTCACCGTTTCTCTTCACATGCAGCTCAATGGGACCATAGGACAGGTGTTGAAATCCCTATTTATCTACACACTCCACATGCCTGGACATAATGACAGATTTGTGCTCACTCTCAAGGACAGCACTTTTTTTCCCCCTAAAAGTTTCTTCATTCTGAAGTTTTTCACTCTCACCTATCAGTGGTAACCAAATGCCATTTTCAAGATTGGTTTAATTGACTAGTCTTCCTGATGAAGACATCTTGACCATGTTAAAGTGCCTCTTCTTCTATTACCTATGGAACGCCCTTGCTGGCAGCCATGGTTGTGGGCTGAATAAGTAATTGAAAGACATTATCTGCTAAGTTGTCTGATTAAAATTCAGTGATGCCTATAGAAAAGTAAAACGAGCAGTTGTGCTGACTAGATTCTAAAGTAGGTTAAATGGATTTCTGTTCTTTTTTTGTTTTGTTTTTGACTGATGTGATAAACATCCTTGGCTTGTGTAGACACATCATAAACGAACCCTGGTAGTCAATGCATGATATCTATGGAAAATTGATCTTTGTCTCATAAGTTTGTGTCTGTGTGCATATGCATATATACATACACACAAGAATGAAAGAAAAACAAACAAACAAGGAAATAACAGAACAATCTATATGATGACTGCTGTAATTACAGGTTGTCATGACAGACTAGATGAACAGACAAGCTTCAGACTTAAATATGCCACATAAAAGGTTTTCTCCACTGATGGCTACCTTTTGGATACTTTCTTACAAGCATTTTGTGTGTTTTTGAAGTGGGTATTGTCATTGTTTCTTTCTTTTCTTTTTCTTTTTTTTTCTGAATCACAGACTCAGTAATAAAGCAAGTGCCCAGGCAGGTTTCCTAGCAACTCATAGGCTTTTTAATTTTTTTTCTCTGGTTCTGGTGCTTTTTTGTTGGATGCTCGGGAGCCTTTTCTCAAGCTATTAAGGGTCCTGCACAGCTAATCCAGAGTAACACACTTCATCTTGGTCTAACTTCCTGAAAGTCGATATTCATTATCATGGATTATTTACCTTAAAAATGGGACCGCGTTGGCCCTGAAAGATGTCAGGAGACTGGATATAACTGCAAAATGACAATAAAGTGGAGCTGCTGAAGGAAGCAGAGCTACAGACTGCAAAGGGAGGGCTGGAGAGATGGCTTAGCGGTTAAGCGCTTGCCTGTGAAGCCTAAGGACCCCGGTTCGAGGCTCGGTTCCCCAGGTCCCACGTTAGCCAGATGTACAAGGGGGCGCACGCGTCTGGAGTTCGTTTGCAGAGGCTGGAAGCCCTGGCACACCCATTCTCTCTCTCTCCCTCTATCTGTCTTTCTCTCTGTGTATGTCGCTCTCAAATAAATAAATAAATAAATAATGAACAGACTGCAAAGGGAGAAAGTGGCATGGAGATGCTGAGCTCTCTTGTGGAGCTCCGGCTGCCACACTGCCTGCCCCATGCTGCAGAGCTCAGCTGAGGATCCCTTTGTTAACATAGTCATACAGGCTTAGGATGTCATCAGCAGACTCAAATGTTTTCCCAACCATCTACTAAGCATTTGTAAGATTCTCAACATGACATTAAGCTTAAGTCTATCTATGACATAATCCAAAGGAAAAGAGTATTGGAGACCTGGACACTGGCTCTAAGTGTGTCCTGCAAGGTGTTCACTGAAGTACCCAAAGAAAAGAATTCATGGCAGATGGGTAGATGGCTTCATGTGTAAAAGCGCTTGTTTTGAAATGTGAGAACCTGGTTCAGATGCACAGGATCCATCTGTGGTAGTTTGAATGAGATTTCTGCCAATAGACTCGTGTGTTTTGAGTGCTCGGTCCCCAGTTGGTGGCATTTTGAGAAGCAGAACCATACTGGAGTAGGTACAGCATTGGGATAGGCTTTGGGGTGTTGTAGCGAGCTCCTCCTTGTCATAACTCAACTCACGCTCTAATTGCTTGTTGCCAGGTCCACAGGCGAGAAGTGATGTCCTGCCTCTGCTCTATGGTCCCTATAGTGACAGAATTGCCCCTCAAACTGCAAGCTGAAATACACCCTTTGCTCCCCTTAGCTGCTTTGGTTGAATTTTTTGTCCAAGCAACATGAAGGGAAATATACTACTATGTAAAGCTAGACATAAAAGTGAGGCTCCATAATCCTAGTGAGGGATGCAGTGTGGGATGCAGTGACGGATGCAGTGAGGGATGCAATGAAGGATGCAGTGAAGGATGCAGTGAGGGTGGATGCAACTGGCATGGGAGAACCAATTAATAGATTTTTCAGGAATGATGCCAGTGGGAGTGTCAAGTTGTCCATTGACAGAATTAAATTATGTAAACTTGCAATACATATTTTTTGAATTAATGACAGAAAACACTTCCAACTGACCTAGTACTTCACTGTATTTCAATAGTAACCATGAACTGGTATGGTTTACATTGTGAGAACTGGTAAATACTGTGAAGCAAGGCTGTTTCAGAAGATTTGGGATTGGATATTCGAATTTCAAGTACCCTTTATAATCCAATGAAGTGATCACTGTAAGTTACCATACTCATTTTTATTGTAGATGAAAGAATTAAGACACATAGTAAGCTTGAGTTAGACAGTAAGTGGCTACATTGAGATCACATCCTGTCTCCGGGTCTCAAAACTACAAATACAATTTGCTCTTGTCACAGCCCATTTATTTTTCTTTTCATAAAAGCAGAGAAAGCAAATCTTTGGTGATTTCCTGCATAACATTGTGTGCTGTCTGAGTCACACAACCAGTCCTTATCACCCTGAGCCCCATGTGCCATTTCCTTCATGGGGAGCAACACTCCTATTCCTTCCTTTCAGGTTTACTGTGGGAAACATGAGACATAGATGGGAATGTGCTGTAAAATGAATACAAAGTCATTAACTTTTATATACTTTTTCATTAAATGCACTTAATTTTTAACATCTCCCATGATAATAATAATAAAGTTGATACTAAAAGGGCACAAACTGTGTTTGCTATTGAGAATTAAAAAGAATAGAGACAAAGACAAGTAAATTATAGGACATTGATTTTCTGTTGCATCCTACTCTCTCATTCACCCACTGAGTTATATTTTATTGGAGTGGTGAATTTCTGAATCAAGTCTCAGAAAATTTTAAATGCTAAGGAATAATAAGTGATTTAGACTTTTTCATCACATTTCTGTACATAATCTACAATTTGTATGTCAATTAAAAATAAATGGAATTAGGGGCTGGAGAGATAGTTTAGTGGTTAAGGCACTTGCCTGCAAAGCCAAAGGACCTCAGTTTGATTCCCCAGTACTCACAAAAGCCAGATGCACAACATGACACATGCATCTGGAAGTTCCTTTGTAGCAGCTTGGAAGCCCTGGTGCACCCATCTTCCCCCCTCTGTCCCTCGTTCCCTCTCATAAATAAATAAATAAATAAATAAATAAATAAATAAATAAAAATATTTTAAAAATAAATGGAATCAGGGCATGGAGGCACTCACCTCTAACTCGTCAATCAGAGGCTTAGGTAGGAGGATTTCCATGAGTCCAAGGCTATTGTGGGTTACAGAGTATGTTTCAGGTCAGACTAGGCTAGAATGAAACCTTGGTCAGATAAAAAGAATGCATATACATAGAAACATCATATCCAAATGGAAAATAGAATATGTGTAGCAAAATTATATGTAGCAAAGTTACAGGAGCGAGGCTGAGGAGATAGTGCAGTGGTTAAAGTGCTTTCTGCACGGGCCTCATGAGCATTGTGGATTCCCACGACTCACCGAGAAGCCAGACACTGTAGGTGGAGGTGTGTGTAATCCCACTGCACCCACAGCAAGATGGAAAGTGGAGCCAAAAAAATCAGCAGCAATGAATGAAAAATAAATACCCTCTAAGGCCAGGATGAAGGTGAAGACTGACACTTCAAGCCCATTCTCATTCCCATATGCACGTGTGGCAAGTAGATGCCTCCCCCATCTCTTTCCTCTAATTCCCATTTATTTACACATTGTGGCATTATATGTTCTCTGCTCTGTGCTCGCTCTCTCTCTCTCTCTCTCTCTCTCTCTCTCTCTCTCTCTCTCTCTCTCCACACACAACACCCACACACGTGCACGCACCAAAACTGCAGAAGCCTTCTTGAAGAAAAAGTGTCAGAAGAAAATGAAATTGAAAGTTTAAAGTTTGAAAGAAAGACAAGGAACTGTCAGTGAAGCATTCTAAATGACAAAAAATCTTATAAATAAATATGAATTAAAGACTTTTTCCTTCCAAACAAAAGCTGAGAAAATTCATTTCCATCAGACTGTTCTTTAAGTAACAGGAATGTGATACTAAATGGAAATAAGGTAATATGCAAATAAAGAAAAATACCAGATGTGGTTGAAATAATGATTAGTGGTTTTCAAGACCATACAAAATAAACATTTTAATAGCACAAAGGGGGCTTCTCAAATAGGCCTATGTGAATGTATGAAATTGTAGCCAACAGAACAAAAGAACATGACTGGAAATATGATACAGTGTTTACATTAGTGTAAATAAAATGCATATTATGTACAAATAGGCTTTGATAATTAAAAGACTTACATGATAACATATAGAAGCCACAAAAACTAATTACAGAAATGAAATCATATGCCCATTATGTACCTAAAATTAAATGATTAAAAAGTCTCAATCAAGTAAGATAAAAAGAAAAGCACAGGGCGGGAGAGATGTCTCAGTGGTAAAAGGATCTTGCTTGCAAAGCCTGACAACCCACATAAAGCCAGATGCACAAAGTGGCACATATGTATAGAGTTAATTTACAGTGGCAAGATGCCTGGCACACTCATACACACTCTATTTATTTATTTATTTATTTATTTATTTATTTATTTATTTATTTATTTTGAGGTAGGGTTTCAGTCTAATCCAGGCTGACCTGGAATTCACTATGCAGTCTCAGGGTGGTCTTGAACTTGTGGTGATCCTCCTACCTCTGCCTCCTGAGTGCTGGGTTTAAATATGTGCACCATCACACCCTACATACACACTCTTTTTATTGCTTGTTTCTCTCTGTATCTCTCTCTTTCAAGTATGTAAATGAATAAAGCATTTTTTTGAAAAAGTAAAAGAAATATCAGGAGAGATGGCTCAGCAGTTAAGGCATTTGTTTGCAAATCCTAATGGTTTGGTATGAATTCACCGGTACCCATGTAAGCAAGTTATACAAAGTAGCACATGCCTCTGGAGTTTACTTACAGTAAGATGTTCTGGTGCACCCACACTCACTTTTCCTTTCTCTCTCTCTGTCTCTCCCCCCACCCTTTGCAAATAAATAATTCAATGTTTTTTTTTTTTTTTTAACATGAAAGATAAAAAAAACTATACCAACAAACCTTGTTCAAAATAAAGTTTCAGCATTTATCAAATAAAATAAACTTCAAAACAAAGTACAATAGCACATTAAAGAGCGTTCTGACATATTAAAAAAGAAATTGTAATAGTCTTAAAGATGAATACACTAAAGAGTTAAAAATACAAGAAAAAGAATTTTTATGAAAGGAAAAATAGGTAAATTCAAAAATCACTGTAAATGTCAGTATTGTCCCTGTCTGAAATAAATTACATATTTTAAAAGATCAAAAAGATCCTAAATAAATAGCCTAATGACATACCTGAAGGTCCTAGCAAAACATGGACAATGTCAATCCCAAATACAGTAGATGCCAAGAACTAGTAAAGGTTAGCATAATGAATGAAATGGAGACTAAAAGAGTAATTAAGTATGAGGATTGTGGAGATGGCTCAGAGGGTGAGTCCTTGCCACACAAGCATGGCTGCCTGGTTCACCCTGAGGTCACTTTCACTGCATACCTCTCAGTCCTGTGGGGCCTGAAGGCATGAGGATCCCTGGGGCTCACTAGTAAGCCAGACTGACAAAATGTACAGTAGTTCCAGTGACAGACTGTGTCTCAAGGAGACGAGTAAATGAGAAATAGAGGGAGAAATCCAAAGTTCTGTGGCTTCCACACACTTGTACACAGCGCACAGGCACTTGCATAAACACAAGTGTACATATCATAAACATGCACCATATATGCACACACACAAACATACGTATGGCATGTAAAAATAGAAGAAAACAGACATATACTCAATGAAATAACTGATTGTTTAAAAGATCAACAAGTTTGACCAACCCATAGAAAAAGCAACTATAAGAAGTACAGAAAATATGCAAATAAAAAAAATCGAAGGTGAAAGGAAATGGATGCATATGACTTCAAAATAATCCAGAGAACCATTATGGAATATATGGAAAACTTTTATCCCTCAAACCTTGAAAGTCTGTAAGAAATGGATAAAGTCTTAAACATATATATCCTACAAAATAAAAATAAGAAAATATATGAAGACACCTAACAGACATAAAATTACATGAAAATCTTTCACCTTATAACAAGTGTCCAAGGCCATTAACAATTTTGAGTGATTCATATGAGGAAGATGTTTAGCATAGGTATTATAGTTACTGAAAACATACGAGGTAGTAGTAAATATAAACACATTTCCTTTACTGATGGTTTCTTGAAATGTTCAATATCTCAATAATGTTAAAAAAGGCAAACACTGGTATGTCAATCAATATTCTGCTGCCATATTGCCTATCAAATACCATGATCACTACGACAATGTTGGTCATGGGTATGCAAGTGAGAAATTGGTCTCTCTTATAAACAAAAAGTAATTACCGAGAGTCCAATTTATGTTAAACAATGTATGGGTTAAAAAGAGTCATAGCCTTTACTTCAAAGAGTTTACAATAAAATAGAAAGACACAGTCTTCTCTTAGGACACAATTTGAAGATAACAAAATACACAGTGCAATTAGATGTCAAGCTTGCGATATAATGCATGCTGTCAAGTTCACAGGAGAGAGAGATCAAAATGATCTGCAATCATGAGGATAGTTTCAATAATAGCAAACATCAAACACGTTCAATTGCTGAAGAAGACACACACAAGCCAAAATGACAATGCTTACAAGTACACATTTCTGCTAGAAAGAGTCTATACAGCTAGGGAACTGAAGCAAGGATATGTAACATAGAAACATAGCCACAGGCAAACTCACCCATTCCCCTCAGGAACAGATAGTTGGTGCTACAGTATATATTGGAATAGGAACCAAAAGTGTAAGTGTGGAACAATTGAAATAAAAAAGAACAGGAACTCTGTGTTTTGTGTGTGTGTGTGTGTGTGTGTGTGTGTGTGTGTGTGTATGTGTATGTGTGTGTGTTATATTGCCATGTGCCAACACATGTGTAGAAGTTGGAGAATAATTTTGAGGTGTCAATCCTCCCCACCTTGTTTGAGACTCTGGACACTCCACTAACTGGCCTGCAAGCTTCAGAATTCTCCTGACTCAACCTCCCAAGTCAGTGAGTGCAAGGGCTTGCAGGCGTATGTGCTATGTGCAATTTACCTTCCTTGGGTTCTTGGCTTACACAGTAAGCAGTTTTAACCACTGAGTAATTTTCACAGCCTCAAAATAGTCTTGATCCAGAATATTTTTTACTACTACATGTCACATAGACATGTTCTGGCTTTGTAAACAGTCACAATGCAAACAGTCCTGGACCTCACAAAAACCAGGCCCACATAAACAATCTCAGTTATCAGTACACACATAGGATAAAATGGTGTCAACTGCCCAGATCATCCCAGACTCTTGATTGCAACACGTGAATATTAATTATCATGTGTCCTTCCTGGCTTCAGCAACGATTCAATGAAACATACCTGGCCAGATCCACGACTTCTCAGTAACCTCCACAGCAGGGGTCTTGAGAAAAGAAAGTCACCTTGATAAAGATCTTAGAAATCTGCTAGAGCACTGCTTAGGGGAAAACAAAGCAATACTGCAGTCTACATTATGTCCTCACCGTCCAAGGTGGCAGCTCTCGGAATGGCATGTGAGCATTTGTGTTCATTCCCGGGAAACTTGCAAGGGCTTGTGAGATCAATACTATTGACAGAATAACAGGTTCATTGTTTTCTCATTCTCATGCTGTCTTGGATTTTACAGTAGATACTCCAAGTGTCATGTAGTATGTATATAATCATAAGAAATTCAACACATACACACAAAAAATAATCTCTATATGACCTGGAACTCACTCTGTAGTCTCAGGTTGGCCTTGAACTCATGGAGATCTTCTTACTTCCCTAATTGTGGGATTAATGGTATATACACCATACCCAGTATAATGCCAAATATTTTAAAAGAAATTTCACACCCTATATTACCTTCTAAGATCATCTTCCATAAAAGTATTTTATCTCAGTATATAATGAGTTTTTTATTACTGTTCTAGTACAATAAAATAATATTAACACTGTTCCTTATTTTATATAAATTTTAGTACAGTAAATACTGATAGGTATTACTGATATGAACAGCAGCCTTTGGAATTTTCAATAATTTTTAAGAGTATAAAAGGATTTTGATAAAAAATTAAACTATAAAACTTTAATCTAAAAATTCATTAAACTGAGAAGGAAACAGAAGCATGAATAAAAAGCACAAAAATATTTAATCTAAAACTTTATTAGAGAAGGAAATATAGACATTTTGCCTATGATATTTGCAATTTTAATATGTCCACATCAAAGTAAACAAAGTGCTTTATTATAACCCAGAGACCTGATGTATGCAAGACTGTGAAAGAGAAAATTTTAATAGTGAATTTTATTAATTTGTTGGCATCCATTTATTAGGGAAATGAACAAGACCAATGTTTAATAATGTAGCCAAATGAAATCTAAAGCCACATCCTTTACACACAGAGACTCATGTGTGTTTTGGGACAAGATGTTGATAAGTTCTCTTCCAAAAGATAGTACACTGCTATTATACTTATAGCAACACAAAAATAACCACAACTGACTTTTTAAGTAGGGTTCCCCATGATCTTAAGACTCAAAAGACTAACTTTGTATCAGGTGCTGATCGCACAATGAATATTCATTGTATAGCTGTTTAACTGTAGAGTTTCTGCCTTAAGATTTTTTTCATTTGAACACTGATGTTTTATACAAATGTTCTGAGTGGACTTGATGAGTGATAAATATTCCAAAGTTAGACTAGATATTGAGCGCTGAGAAAACTTAAGGAGAGGTTCGTGATAGGGAGAAGCAAACATAGTAGGATGAATCAAGCTCATAATTTAAGTCTTCTTTCTACATCTATAACATATGATTGGTTGGTCTCACCACTTTATCTGAGACAGAACATCATCTCAGAGTCATAGGGTAGAGCAAAACCTTTTACCTCATGACAGGAAAGAAAAAGGGTAAGAGTCAAAATTTCATAATCCCTTTTATGGGCATGCCATAATATCCTGAGGTTTACTCATCAGTTTCTAACTATAAAGGTTTATACCATCTCACACAAGTTCTAGGGGTTGGAGACCACACCTTTAACACATGGGCATTTGCATGATATTTAAGATGCAAACCATAGCTTGTGTCAAGCCACAGATATCCAGTTATAAAGTGATACATTTAAATATACTTAAAAGAGAAAACAGTGAGGAATGAAAAAGTGTGGAGTCTGACTTCTTAACAGATAAAAATCAGAAAGACTACAGTAGAAATAAAGGAATCATGGGAGGAAACCATCCAGTTCATTTCATGATTAATTTGTCTATTACATAAGCCTGTGGAAATGAACCAAACACTATTCTTGAATCCAAACATTTGATAGTAATACACCATAGATATGGCCACTGAGACTTGCGAATCACTTCAGTATGCTTACATATTCATTAGACTTTAATTTTAAAACTAATTTAAAACAAAGAACAACACTAAGTCTTAATTGTTTAGCTGCAATAAGATTGGCCACTGAAAATATTTTCATGAAATATCTAGTTTGGCATTGCTTAGGCATTTTCTATAATTATTTAATAGATTTCAATTTTTGGTACCTGACTTGTACTTTAGCAGAGCTGAGAAGGGAACTTGGATTTCAAATAAAGTTCACAGAAATGGCATGCACAGTAATTGTTACCTCAAGTTGATGGTCTCCTCAAATAAATGAGAAATGGTGGGCCAGTTCATGTTCTCCATGAGTGAGAACCATCCTGATACAACTACTTCTTCCTACTGATACACCTTAACAATCAGAAAAATACATCCAATTAGAAGATAGATTACAATGTGGGTAAAGGAATTATCTTGAAAGTATGAGGAACAGAGTTGAGACCCCCAGCATCCATGCAATGCTTGGTGTGTATGGATGTCCTTCAGTAATCTCAAAGATTGGAGGTAGAGACCAGAGATCCCTAGGGAAAGCTGGTTAGCTAAATTAGCCAAATAATAAAGCTCTATATTCAAGTGAGAGGCCCTATCTCAGTAAATAAAGTGGAGAGTGATCAAGAATGACACCTGACATTGATATTTGGCTCAATACATCTGTACACATGCATCTATACAAGCATCCACAAACATGTGAATGCACATAGACACATGTATACATGCAAAATAACTAAGTTAATAAATAGTAAGTCGCATAATATTTTTGACATACTATAAATACAAAACTTTCCCACAAAGTATGTTTATGAAAGTACATTATTTTAAAACAAATGAGAAAATGCTCTTTTCCCATTGCATTTAGCCTGCAGTAATAAAATTCCAATTAAAAAGTCATGCTCAATATTTAAAAAGAAAAATAATGGCTATCAGCATGGAATTAGAATTTACAAATGGAGATGATGAAACATCTAAATTTTGAAGGATGGGATAATATAACTCTCTGAAGCAGAGGCCTCTTGCCTCTGAAATATTTCAGAATTTGCATGGGGCCTCTCCTACAGTTTAAGGCAGTGTACATAGAAGTGGTGTGATATTGAAGAGAGGGTATATGTCTCAATAAAAAAAAAGTAAAGCTATAAAAACAATACTGTTGTTACTCTTGCTTTTCTTGGTGTGCATACACTACGAATACTCAAGAAGGTATAATTCAGGTTTCTCACATTCTTATTGTCTGTGTATGTTGTGGTCTATAAGCAAAGAGGCAAAGACAAAGTCTGGGTATTATTATTTGCAAACTTGAAAGTATTTGTAGCATTTAGAAATCTTGGAACACAAATAGCTAAGATTTTATGGGGTCAAGATCAAGGCAACTATTAGATGCAATTACCACACTTAGTTTTGTGCATTCTATAATCTCATTTCACCTTGTATACCAGCCCATCCTTTATAGCTAAACATAATTAAAAATAAAAAGATTATGCAGTCAGCTTTCTTTTCTTATCTTGAACACTAATAACTCTACTGAGGAATGACCTTAATAGAATAGTGTCAGGGAAGAGGGGATATATGAATATAACCTGATGGGAATATGATAACTTTACAATATTTCAATACAGTAAATTTCTTCTTTAATAAAATAACATAAAAATTCATTATTTCATCACATTTCTTTAAGATGTCCTACCCTTTGTTTGTATGTAGTTGTAGTTGCATTCAATAAAATATACAAAAATATATAAAAATGAATATTTAAAATTAGCTCAAATGAATTTTTAATTTACTAGGTTGGAATGTAATATTGTTGCTTTTATGAAATAGTTGGGTGAATAGTTGAGAGAGTGACACTTAGTAATGTAACTTTTATCTTGATTTGTACCTCAGATTTCTTCTCTAATCGAGGGAATTATCTTCAATAGTTTCCAGCTGAGGTAATAATAAGTCAGTTTATAATAATAATAATAATAACTCAGTTTCTGAGAGTTAGCCAGCTGTGGTTGGTCCGGCAAGGCTGGACAACCAAATCTGCAGCAGCAGAAGGCTTCCACAAGAATATTCTCGTAAAGAGTGGAGGCAAAGAAAATTATAAAGTGACAGATATCAGCATAAACAGGTAGTAGAAGGGATGGACAGATAGCTCAGTCAATAAAGTACTTCCTGTGCAAACATGAAGACCTGAGTGTGGATCCCCTACACTCACATCAATAACAGGTATGGTAGCAAATGCCTATAACTCCAATGCTTAGGAGGTGGAGAGGACTGGATCTCTAGGGCAAGTTTTCTAGACTAGACAAATTGTGAGCTCAGGGCTCAATGGGAGATCCTGTCTCAATAAATACTGTGGGGAGTAATTAAGTAAGACACTCCACATTGACTTCTGGCCTCCACATGCAGGTCCATGCATGTGGACATTTTCCCATAGACACACATGTTCTCATACATATTGGAACACACACACACACACACACACACACACACACACATACACATGAAACATGACCCACATGCATACACCTAGACCCTCGGCAGTATTATCTGTATGTTAGTAAATACATACATAGTAATCCTGTTGAAGAAATTAATTTGAATTTAGGAAAACTAGTTACGTGACATTGCAATCTAATGCAATACTTAACATTGTCATTTACGAGAAAAAGGAGAGTATGTTGGCAGATTTGCACATGAGAATAGAAATAGAGTGAGAAGTCACTGCAAGGATCTGGATGTAACCCACTTACTAACTAGAGTCCATCTGCAGGAAGAGAGATGTCAACTGCTTAATTGGCAGGATGGCATTTGCTGTATTCAAGGAGTTGTATCCAAGCATGGCAAATCCACTGGCTAAGACTTCTTTTAAAAGTCTCTCAGATACTCCTCAGGTATCCCATGTGGGAATTTTTGTAGAAGGGCTGGGCGGGGTTGGAAGTGATTGGATTTTAAACAATTCCAACTATTTTTGCCATGTGAACACCTAAGGACTATCAAATCAAAGTCAAAGCTCTGACAATGTAATTGAATCTTGGCAAGTCAACATTTCCATGAATTTCTTTCCCTCTTTTTCAATTTTTCTAAGTATTGAGTCACAAAGTTCAGTTTATTATTAATGACAACATCCAAACAAGAAACCAATGGAGCAAATACTAGGTGTGCATCTTAACTTCATTCACACAACAACCAAGACTCTGGGGAATATTATCAATTTATTCTTTTTATTCAAGAGGAAAAATAATTTGGGAGAATTTTAATGTTCTCATGCAATTACTGCCCAAAATCTACCATGGAAGGTATTGTGACTCATTGTTTTATCTGCCAGTCATGGAGACGGCTGCCCCAGATCCTCTTTCAAAGAGTGTTTTGTTTTCCCAAATGCTGAATGTGTGGTCAGCAGACAGCCTCCAGGTAACAGCTTTCTTAAAACCTGTCTCAGGTGCAGGGTGGTCTCAACAGTCCTATTCCAGTGACTAATTAATGAAAGCATAAAATGACATTCCAGTAAAGGTGAGGCATTCTTAAATGGCACCAGTGCTCTATGCACTCTGCTGCAGTTGACCAAGGAACTGGCCCTTAACAAAGCCCGATGCTGTAAATTCTATCTGAGCCTTTGATATGGGGGTAACCATATGCAGCACCGAAATCTATTTGTGTGCGTGCGTGCGTGCGTGCGTGCGTGTGTGTGTGTGTGTGTGTGTGTGTGTAGGTAAATGTGCATAGGTATGGAGGCCAGAGGACAACCTCAGTGCCATTCCTTCGGCTCTTCTCACTTCTTTTGAAACAGGGTTTCTCACTGGTTTGAAACTCACCACATAGGCTAGTGTGTATAAGCAATGAGCCCCAGGGATTCACCTGTCTCTGTCTCCCCAGTGCTGGGATTACAAATGTGTGCCACCCAGCCTAGCTATTTTAAAAAGATTCTAGAGAATAGACTCAGAGTTTCTTGCTAGTAAGTTAAGCATGCTACTGACAGATCTATTTCCTCAGCCCCTCATCCATCATGTCCTTACTTTCTTTTTCTCAACTTTCCCCTTGTGCATGGAGACATGCTGTATGTCATTGGGAAAACAAAGAAATGTATGTCTATGTTAGTTTCTGGAAAGTTCTTTCAATACCCTATGTCCTCGAGGGAAACAAGCCTGGGTAGGCAAAGTAGTAAAATGCAGTCACAGCAAAGCTTTCAGCTCTCCACGTGGAGCTTGGGAGCCGGAACGACAGCTCAGTGTCATCCTGTGAGAGAGGCCACATGTTACGTCCCTCTCATGACATCAGTTGTACACTGTCTAGCAGGGGGTTTTAAGTGACAATTGAGGACAATTTTCAGAGACAGAGTTAACGGGGCACTAATTATTAGAATGCCTTTTAAATTTTATTATCTTTTAAACTCTGTGTATTTGTATATGTGTATACATTCATGCCAAGACATGCATATGGGGGTCAGAAGGCCACCTTCAGTGCCAGCCTTCATCTTCCTTCACCTTGTTTTCACACAGAATCTCGTGTTTTTTCCTGTGTACCCTAGGCTGGCTAGCCTGTGAGTTTTTGAAGATTCCCCTGCCTCTATCTCCCATCTCCTCATAGCCAAATTGAAATTGCAGGAGTTACCTGCTATCATGACCAGCTTTGTATGGGCTCTGGGGAGATGAACCCAGATCATCAAGCACTTTAATTCACTGAGTCACCTCCCCAGGCCTTAACAATACATGTTAGTGCTAACTCATATCACATTTGCAAATGACACATTTAAATTTTAGTACTTTTAATCTAATCTTAATGTCTTTAAACTATTTAAAATATAATGTAAAGAGGAAGAGAGAGGTACTTGTACCAGAACTCTTCGGAATGCTCAGAACACATATAATGTATTAAACAAACTATAAAGCCAATTCTTTAAAAGGTACACTAAAAGAAAACTAGAGTTAATTATGTGGAATTATGAATATTTGGGCAAGAATGGTGTCGATTTAAATATTTTAATCAGAAGAAAGAAATAGAGAGAGCCTCCTGAATCTTAAAATATTACACATTACAGGCTATGGGAAGGAATGAATGAAAAATATACAATTACATTTCCATATGCTGTTAAAAGAATGAAGGCAGGCTAGAAGACAAGCTGGTGAGAGAAGGCTTGAAGTTCAGCAGGGAACAAATATTCTAGGAAGCAGAGCTATGCATAAAATATAGTGGTTGGCTCACATCCCATGATGCCATTCTTTTTTAAAAAATATTTTTATTTATTTATTAGACAGTGAGAAAGAGAGAGTGAGAGAGAGCAAGAAATAGAGAGTGAGAATGGGCATGCCAGGGCCTCTGGCCACTGCAAACAAACTCCAGATGCATGTGCCACCACGTGCATCTGGCTTACATGGGACCTGGAGAATTGAACCTGGGTCATTAAACTTTGCAGGCATGTGCGTTAACCGCTAAGCCATCGCTCCAGCCCCCATGCTGTCATTCTTTATTATTGTTTTATTTTCATTTTGAAAATTTCTTACATGTACATGGCATATTTTGATCATGTTCATCCCTTGCTTAATTCTCTTATCCTCATCACTCCCATAAAACACCTTCCTATTTCTTTTATGTATGTGTATATTCATGCAACCCCCTGAGTTAAGTTAGGGTTGCTTCCACAAGCAAGGGTAAGGAGTTTACTACAAACAGTATTACCCTTATGCTTCTGCACCTAGCACATTAGTTACAGAGCCATCTCCTCAGGCTCTAATTTATTTTATTAACATACCAAAAGGATATACTTTAATTACCGCACTCCAAATTAGGTTTCTTTAAATCCATAGACAACAGGTCACACAGCCTAAGCAACTTGACACACAGGTATCAAACTGTACAATCTCACCCTGAGCAATTTGTAGATTTAGGAAAATGGATTATAACAGTTACATTATCTATAACCTATGCTTCTCTTTCATATTTATAAGCATAAAAAGGGATGGATTTGCTTTATTTTTTTTCTTTCACTGAAAAATAATAGGGGAAAGGAAAGGTTTGGGACATTATGATTTGTTTTTCTGCCTACCATGAATGTCTGAGGTCATAATTATATAGGATTCAGAAAGCAGTATTTCCAAGAATACAACACAAACCACTCAATTTTCTCTATCTTGGTTCCATCTGCTATTTGGCTTCTAGAAGCTACACACACACACTCACACACACACGCACAAGGCTGAAACTTGAGGAAGAACACTGAAGATATTCTCCACAGTCTAGGAAAGTTTAAGATTAAATTATTTGTGTGTGTGTGTGTGTGTGTGTGTGTGTGTGTGTGTGTGTGTGTTTTCACAGAAGCACATGTGGAAGCCAACATTGATGCCAAGTATCTCTCTCAATCACTCTCCACCTTATTTATTGATATAAAGGTCTCTCATTTGAACTCAGAGTTCAGCTATCCTAGGTTGCCAGCTCATTTCAGCAGTCTTCTGTCCCTGCCTCCAGAGCATTGGAATTACCCGCAAGTTACAGTTCCCATCAGCATTTATGAGAGATCAAACTCAGGTCTTCATGCTCATATGGCAAACACCTTACACACTGAGCCATCTCCCCCTACTTCTAACTTTGTTATCATTATATTGGACACCAATGAGTACACCACGTATTCATGGCTTATTGCCAGGAATTTTGGACTACGAAATTAACCATTCATATGTATCTTTTGTATGTTTTATCAGCACAGTTTAGTGTAAATGTTGTGAACATTTGTATTGCAAAGACTTTGGAATTAAACTCAAATTTCATCTATGATACAAAGTAATTGCTGGTGATATTCCTAAGTACTTGAGATTCAGCATTGAAATTTTAAGTTATATTCCATGGAAAGTGATAAACAAACACATAACTTAGAGATTGTCTTTACTTTCAAAATGACACACGTGAAATAAAAAAGATAAAAAACCTAGATTACTTCAATATAATAAAATTATAAGAGATACTTAGGTATGATGAAATTTTAGAAACACCAAGGATGGAAATAATTTATCCCATGTAAGACATTTTCATATCATGTAATTTTTTTCAAATAAATTTTAATTGATGCATAAAAGTTCTATATATTGATGGGGCATCATGATGTTTCAGTAAGATAACTTTGTATAATACTTACAATCAAGATAAACATATCTTTGTACAAAAATACTCAACAGACTTTGTTGTAACTTTAACAGAGTGACTCGGTGTAATTACCCAAAGTCACTTTACAGAGTAGTAGAACACAAGAACTTATGTGTGCTGCATCAGTAGAATTTATTTCCCAGTGATCATCCTATGCTACCCGCCCTCCCTCTTAGTCTTCTCAGTGTCTGGAAACCTCTCTTCTAACATAAATTTCTATACATAACTATAGAAATTAATTCACATAATAAAATATTCAACTAGTTATAAATTTCTGTATGTATTATTCAACAATATGTGGCACTTAACTCTTCAACTCTAGGATTTGTTTTTCCCCTTAAAATGCTGATAGAATTCAATCTGCAGTGTCAGTTTTTGGCTACTCCTTCAGGCATTGTTAAAAACCATTCCTGCTTTAACTCCCATTCTATCTCTTATTTCTGTGTGGATTTGAATGTATTTCCTTGTCTCCTCTGTACTAGCAAGATTAAAGTCTTCTAGAAAACAGAAGTACAAATGGCTCTTTTCATCTTCTCCCTGTGTTCCACACATAACTCACTTAGAAATATCCAATAAGTAGTAAATGGACACATTTTAATGAGAAATTGCTCATGGTCCCTTTTTGAGAGGAATACTGCAAGTATCCAGTGAATGTTCTTGACTCAATTACTTATTCCTCTATTTTCTTGAGGGCTTCTTTTACTGGCAATATCCAAGTGAACTTTAAGACAGCTATATATTTCAAAGTTATCTACATCTCTGTTCTTATGTCCACATTAAATAGTAACAAGAATATAAAACTTCATCCCTTATAAAAATTATATTCTTTCTTACCACGGAGTAAAGTATAAGTACATGAGACACACTCTGGTAGACCTCTTGCATTGAAATTACTCTAAAAGTAATGGAGTTAGTAAATCAAGAAATATCAACATAGATTTTCAGGTTTGAAGTTAATTATAAAAAGTATAAAATATTGGTATTTTCCAAAGCAAGTAGCATTTCTCTCAAAATCAAAACATCACCATCAATATAGTTACATGATGGATATCCTTTTTATACTACAGTGAAGTATCAATTTTATTTTACTTTTCAGCATAATAGATGTTTCATATAAAATATGATATGATAAAATTTTCTAGGATAATTTATTTTATGTGAGTCAAATATACTTGTTCCCATAAGCCCTATTTGAAAATTTAAAAATTGGGCTGGGAAGATCACTCAGTTTTATAATACACTTGCCATGCAAGCATGAATACCTGAGAACCCACATAAGGCCTTGACATAATAAGCCAAGCATTTGTAGTCCCAACATACCTATGGTGAAAAAGGAAATTGAGATAGGAGAATCAGGTAAAAGCATGTGAGCTAACTAGCCTAGCAAATACAATGCAAAGAAGAGACTCTGCTTAAAGTAATGTAGGAAATACAGACTGACATTCAAAGTTGTCCCCTAACTCCAACAGATGTACTGAAGCATACACATACAAACACACACACACACACACACACACACACACACACACACACACACACACAGAGGCCACAGACCCAAATAATACTTTTAAAAAGCCACAAATGATACTGAATAAAATTAAGAATTATATCACACCAACATTTTTTGTTGTTGGAAGTATTTATAGATTTGAGTCATGGGAGGGTTTGGGTTCTCTACTTACTAAATGGGCATAAATTTCCCCAAATCAAGTAGAATTAATGTAGACAATCTTTTTGGATAATTAAGGACAACCAGCTACAATTAATGAGTGTAGATTCCTGGGTCCTCAGGCCAGCAATGGTCCCCCAAGGAATCCAGGCAACCATGCAGATCAAAGTTGTGCATGTGATGAGAGAAAGAATCACTCTCAGGAGATAGTTTTGGTGAACAGCTCAATTTATTGTCAAGGAAACGGGTTTATAAGCAGCTGAGGGTAGGAAGAGGGTCCTAAGGGGATTGGATATACAAGCTTGCTTGCTGATGCCTAATGAGCATATGGGGACATATATTCCAGCATATAGGCAATGGTATATGGTAGAGGGGGATGGGCTATGCAAAGGTTGCTAGCTGGTACCACTGGCCAAAGGCCACAGGGTTATAGGTAAAGCCTAAGTTTTATCTGAATGTCCAGGTATCCTGTGCTTGGAGAGGGAGTGCCCTTGCTTCCTACAGATCTCAGCATCTGCGATTTGGTCCTGGGTTCCAGGCTCACTATGACCCTCCAAGAATGGGGGAGGATCCTGGCTCACTACAACCCCTGAGAATGGGGGAAGGAGATCCCCTGCTGGTCTGGTCCCCCAGATATGACTGAGATATGACCAGTGGTACAGGCTGCTAGACTTGTCCATAGCCTGGGGCCTTCATGTCAGACAGCTTAGGTTTGCTTTAACCCAGGACCCTGTCTATATCCAACAGTGCCCCCTTTGTTTTTATAATGGGGAGGTGTCATCATATTGAGTGTAATCCTTACAGTCTATCAGATAGAGCTGGACAGCACACAAGAACCTCATTAGTATCTGCCTTAACAATATTAGTTACTTGTTGTCTGAGAAATTTTATGAGGCAGAGGGCTACAAGTAATAGGTTTCCTATAACAAGGAGGGTGCTAAGGAGGGGGAGAAGCCAAGTTATTAAAGGGTTAGAAAACCAGGTGATGGGGTCCTCAGTTTTGTAGAGGTCAAGCAGCTTCTTGCAGAGCTTTTTTGAGAGTTTTAACATCTTGTTCAACAACATTTGATTCATTAGCCAAAAAACAACATTCTTCTACCAAGACCACACATGCCCCTCATATTCAGCAGTAATGAGGTCTAAGGCTCTATGGGTTTGAAGTTCCACACCGATGAGAGAGATCAATTGTCTCTGAAGAGATTTGAGGTTGTTGGTGGTGAATATCATGGCCTGGTCAAGCTTGTCTAGGAAGTCTCCTGTGAGGTTGCTGGTCTGAGCTAGAGTGGCTCCTGCCACACCAAAGGCACCCAAGGATAGCATCAGGCTGAGGCTTACCAGCAGTGGGATGAAAATCTTTCTTGGTTGGCACAGGTGGAGCTGATCGGTTTCCTCTTCCTCAGAGATACACCTGTGGAACAATCAAGATTGGAGAACAATAAGTGGGAGAGGAAATATTTATGCATGGGGTGGTTAGCCATTCACACCATAGAAGAGTGGGTGTCTTGACACAAGTTGTCTTGATTATGGAAACATTGAAGATGCATTAAGCTATGGTCAGCTTATAGCTGGACACGCAGGGAGGCACACCTTGACTGGAACCAAAGAGGGGAATATCAGTAAGTCGGGTTTGGTAATGGCTTGTTATAGATGTACAGTATTGTAGGGTGGCACTAATAGGAACTGCAGTTAGTGAGGTACAGGTAGGAGATGCACAAAAGCAGTTAGAAGCATTAGGACGGTTAGTAAAAAGGGAGAAGGTTGGCTACATATTGGTTATATTGTGTCCATGTTATAGTGGCTTGTATTTCTTCTGTTACTTGTTTTTCCTGTGAGAGAATATGATGGTTAGTTTGCACCGGGCAGGAAGCAGGGATGTACTGTCTAGAAATATGAAGAGTGCCAGAGTGAGATGATGAGTAGTAGATACTAGCATAGAGTTTTCCCATCACCCTATCCTCCAGTGTTCATTCCAGCAGTCTCTTATGGAGAGTGTGCATTCTCTAGTTTTCCAAGAGGCTTTGAAGACAGGGTCTGGATGCCTAAAGCTTTCAATGGCACAGTAATTGTATCAGCATCCTCCATAATAGTCCTGGCACTCTTTGTTGGTTTGGCAATAGGCAAAGTATGCCATGCTATTTACACAAAACACAGACTTAGGATAGATATAGGTATAGATATAGATATAGATATAGATATAGATATAGATATAGATATAGATATAGATATAGATATAGATATAGATATAGATATAGATATAGATATAGATATAGATATAGATAGATATAGATATAGATATAGATATAGATATAGATATAGATATAGATATAGATATAGATATAGATATAGATATAGATATAGATATAGATAGATATAGAGTGTTTTGGCAGCCCTTAGTAGGGCAGTATCCTGTACCAATGACTTTATTGATCCCTTGTTAGGTCTCTTGGGCTTCATAGCACCGTCCTCCATGGGGGAGGGGGATGATAGAGGAGGCATGAGAGACATTTCCATTGAAACACAAGATTGTTAAAGCCACAAACAAAATGGATGAGAAGGTGCCTGTGGTGGGCATATGGCTTTGGCTGTATCCATGACATCATGGACATCCACCCAGGGGGCTCCTTTTTTCAGTCATTGGGGGTGGTGCTTTCTCTGTTTCTTGTCTCTGATCTGTCAACATCAGGCAAGCCATCTTTGGTCAGTGGGATGGAATTGGAGATTTTGTGCCAGTACCCAAATGAGTCTGGGCTGGTCCTGTAGAAAGACACAAGCAAATCCTCTTTCCATGGTGAAGAGGGGGTCTGCTCCTTTCCATATTCCATCTAAGGGATCTCACTCTTGCACCAGAATGGGAGGAGAAGTCTCTGGTGTGTGCCAGTGCAGGGTGACAAGAGGGTATTGGGAGTTTTGGTATATTGAAAATGTTTAAAGTACTTTGAGCCATGACTAACTGAAGGTTGGGGGATAGGTATTGGACTGTTGTTTTCTAAGTTGGGCTTTTGAGGTTTGATGTGCACTTTCTACTATACCTTGGCCTTGTGGGTTATGTGGGATTTCCCTATGATGGATAATCTTCCATCACATGCAAATGTTTTGAATGAGGAACTGACAAAAGCTGGGCCATTACCATTTCTTATTTGGTGGGGAACACCCATGATCATAAAGGTAGAGAGCATATAATGTATAAGTTTTTATGAGTTCTCTCCTGTTTGTGCTGTGTCCCATATATAATGGGAGTAAGTATTTACTGTCATGAAGACTTATTTCTGATGACCAAATTGGGAAACTTGAGTGACATTAATCTGCCAAAGGGCATTGATCTTGATGCCTTGGGGGTTAGTGCCCATTGTCTGAAGGGCAGTTGGTGTTATTTTTGAGGCACAGGACTTGCATGATTTTACTACATGTTTGAGTTGATATGGGGGAATCAGAGGGAAACATGATTATAATCCCTTAATGTTTACATGGGAGCTACCATGAAATTATTTTGCTTCCTCAAGGGTGGCCAGGAAAATGTCTGCTGGGTTTCCTGAGGAGGTTGTCTGGTAGGCTAATGCATTTCCCTTGGTGAGGGGGCCAGGTAAGTGGCTGTGAGATGTTATCTGTTGCACAAACAGGGGGCCCCTTCTTTTTCTAATGAGGTTGGTGACTTTTGTCAGCAGGGGTGAAAGAGGGTTTTCATCTAATCGGATATGTGAGCAAGCAAGCCTGGGAGTAAGTTAACAGCATAGACTCTATCTGAAAAGAGATTAAAGGGGCCTTCTTCTGCAAGGAGTGCCAGATAAATGGGATATAGTTCCTTATATTGTGGGGAACTGTCAAGAAGTTTTCTAAAAATGATGGTGGGAGGTTGATCCCTGGATGATAAAGAACTACCACTGTTCCTTTCTTTCCCCCTGTCTGTAGAAAATGGGGTGGGGGTCTCCAGGGATTTTTTTTTTTTTTTTTTAAAGAGGTGGGGTGGGAGCCATTTTAGAAGGGGTATTGCAGGAATCCATTTTTCATTAGGGTAGTGATTGTCACTTTGACCAAGGAAGCCTATTAGGCTGATGGCATTTTGGGAGTGGTTCTTAAATACCCATTGTATGTCTGCAAGGGAGAAGGGGGTTATGAGAGTGTCAGGTTCTTTGCCAAAGGTTTGGAGAGCCCAATATTGCCCATTTTTTATTATGGTTGCAAGGGTGTCAATCTCTGTTAATGTACATGGGGCACCACCAATGGAGGTGTGGAGCCATTCCAGCACTCCTTGGTGTTGGTATTGTGGTCCCATGACAGTTGGGGAGGAGTTAAATATCATAAGCTGAACCAGCTTGTCTGGTGAGTACTGGACAAGTGCCATATCAGAAAATATGTTATTAATCTTAGTTAATGCCTGTATTGCCTCTGGGCTTAGGAGGTGTGGAGAGGATGGGTCTTTGTCAGCTTTTAGCATATCAAAAAGGGTTATAAATCACTGGTGGGGATAGGAAGCCATGACCAGAACCAATTGAGGTTACTCAGAAAGCTCTGAAGTGAGGCCAATATAAGCTTCTGGGGAAAGGAGAGTGTGGGTTTAAGAGGCTGGGCAGAGGTGAAGGAGAGTTCTGTACCCAGGAAAGCTGTGGGAGAGATAAGTTGGACTATATTTGGGACAATTTTGAAACCTGCCTCAGTAAGGGAAGGTGTTAATCGATCCCTTAGCTGGGGTGGTGAAGTGGAGGAGTCTTTCCATACTAGGATGTCATCCATGTAATGATAGATATTAAGGCCTTGATCTAAATGTGGCTTTCCTGCCATAGCTGCTTCTTGGCATATACTGGGACTATTAGCCATATCTTGAGGCAGGACCATGCACTCAAAGCTGTTGGCAGGTCCCGCATTATTTATAGAGAGTACTGAGAACACAAAAGGTTGTTGGTCTTGGGGGTGCAGGGGGATAGAAAAGAAACAATCCTTAATATCAACAGCAAGGAGGGGTATGTTGGCTGGAATGGCTGTCACAAGGGGCAGTCTTCTCTGAGTGGCTCCCCAAATGAGCATGGTTTTGTTGATGACCCTGAGATCTTGTGGTAAACTCCATCCTCCTGAGCCCTTTCAACTTACAAACACAGGAGTGTCCCATGACTCCATGAGGGGCAGATATGATTAAGTTGGAGTTGTTCTGTTACTAATGAATTTAGGATTTCAAGTTTCTTCCTTGGCAGAGGCCACTGTTCAATCCAGGTTGGCTCATCAGAAAGCCATTCTAGGCAGGGAGTTTCGTGTTTAACAGTGGCCTTTAGGATTGGGAATGACATCGGCCAAGGTATCTCTCATAGTGTATCTCAGTGCATTTTCCTTCTATATTACTGGCAATAACTGTATCTAGGGCCTCAAGTATGTCTCTCCCTAGCAGGTTAGTTGTTAAATCTGCCACTAGGGGTCAGATGAGACATGTAGTACCATCTATAGCCTTCCACTTACAGGCTTCTTTGGCAACTGTGAAGGACCACCTATCCACACCAATTGGAGCCCAGGAATTAATTCCCAGTGTTAGAGAACTTGAGATCACTTTATGATTGTTTTATTTGCCCCATTTGAATTTTTTTTTCCTCCAATCTCTAAAGCCAGGCTTGGTTGGGCCCCCTCTAGGATGCATGTCACCCATTGTATATTATGAGTTTTCCCTCTTATTGGTGGGGCTGAGGGTTTCCCCTTTTGGAATTTAAAGGCTCTAGGGGCTCGCCATCTTTGTCATAAATAGAGTGACAGTGTTTTTGTCAGTGATACCCCTTGTGATATCTAGGTCAAATTATTTTTGGAGGGGGGGTGCATTTATTGGCCTGATGTTCAGGGCATTCTTATCCCGATGTCCTTTTTCTCCACAAAAGCATTTGCCTCTGGGTTTTAAGGATGCCACAAAGGCTTGTGCCAGAGAGGTGGCCTTATATGAGTCAGTCCCAATATCTTGAGTGGCAACTATCCATTTATCCATTTATTTATAATGCTATTCCTTGAGGCTTTGGCAAGTCAGCCTACATTCTAAAGTCATACCTTCCAAAATACTGCTTTTGAGAAGGAGGTCCCTGGCCACTGGGTAGGGAATTTTTCTCCCTAAATTGGTTCTTTCCCTTAACATAAAATCAGAGAGGGTCTCCTCTGGCCTCTGATGAAGAGACAGTAAGGAAGAGGTGTTACCTTGGGTGCTGGGGGTGGGGGGGCTGGGTGGTATTTTATCCCATGCCTGGAGGGTGCAGAGGTGAACCTGGTCATAGAACCCTGGGGGCTGTTGTCTATTGAAGGCCTGTGGAGAAATTGCCCTGTCGGAATAATTCATCAATTCCCCAGAGGATGCCCTCCTTATTTTGGTTTATTTTTATTTGTTAGAGGAATTTGAAGGAATAGGGGACTAGGCAGTGAAGACTGGCAGATATCATGCCAGTCCTGGGGCATATTAATGAAGCCTTGTAGGCTCAGGAGGAGGGACTTAGTCCATGGAGCATGGATCCCATCCTCCATAATGGCCTGTCTGAGTTCTTTAAGATCGCCAGCTTGATAGGAATACCAAACTAGGTGCCAAGCCCCATTTGGTTGAACATTAACAGGAAAAGCTGATAATTCTTGACTGAATATAATTTTATTGTTATCTTGGGCCTCACATAGTTGTTGTGTGATTGTAAGTGGAGGAGTAGATATAGAGGGTTCCTGGCCAGGGGAATTTATCATGTTAGGATTCCTTTGGCCTATATTACATGAGTCTGGAGGAGGGCAGCCTGGATTGAGAGGCAGATATAATGGCAAGGGTGTATAAAGGGGAGTGGGTTTAGGGGAGTTTGGGGTCATTTGGTCTCTAATTTCTTCCATTGGTTTTTCAAGGGAATTGAGGTCTGCCACTGGCTGGTTCTCAGGACTTCTCTCATTGGAGTCATGATCTGGTTTTTGAGTGGAGGTGGTTTTAGGGAGGCTAATGTATTACCTAACAGCTTCTATGATTGGGAGAAAAGAGAGATAGAGAGAAAGCTTCCTTCCTGAACCTCCAGTCTCCTAGCTAAATAAGCTATGCAGGTCCACATGCCTGGGTCATATAGATAGCAAGAAATCACTCAGCGGGCAAACTGGAGAACTTCCTCCCAAAAGGATGTAGCCTCTCTCTGGAAGAACTTAATTCCCCTAACTTTCAGGAGAGTTCTTAGTTTATGAATATGTGATTTCTTTTTGTGGGGGAGACAATGATAACCATGACAGAGAAAGATTAGAAACACCAAGACCAGAGGGCAACATTCCTGAGAGCTGATTAGCTCCAGTGGCGGGGGGGGGGGGGGTTCCCCAATAATGTGGATCTGAGCCTGTCCACAAGTTTAAGTGACAGGTGACCTTCCTTACAGACTTTTAAGAGGTCTAAGTATAACCAGTTTTTTTTGTGTGGAAGAGAAACAAATAGATGACTCAACAGGCTGTTGGGGTACAAGCAAAGGACGGCTGGCCTTCAGTTAATACTGAAGAGTGGTGTCGGCCAAAGACATCAGTTGTCAGTTCATCCTGTGTGGTCCCTCGCGATGGTGGGAATGGAAAATGAGGAGGAAAAGTAAAAGCCTGCCAGCCCTCAAAAATGTAGAGGCAATGCTGGGCGTGGTGGTGCACACCTTTAATCCCAGCACTTGGGAGGCAGAGGTAGGTGTATCATCATGAGTTTGAGATCACCCTGAGACTAGACAGTGAATTCTAGTTCAGCCTGAGCTAGAGTGAGACCCTACCTCAAAAGTTGTCTGTCTGGGAGAGTTTACACTTACCTTGGCACATCTCAGAAGGTCCCTGTTCAGGTGCCAGCTGCTGGTTCCTGGGTTCTCAAGCTGGTGCTGGTCCCCCAAAGATTCAAGGAAACTGTGGAGATCAAGTTTGTGCACATGTGACACTCTTGGGAGACAGTTTTGGTGAACAGCTCAGTTTATTGGCAAGGAAATGGTTTTATAAGCAGTTGAGGGTGGGAAGAGGGTCCCACGGGGATTGGACATATGATGTTGCTTGCTGATGCCTAATTAGCATATGAGGATATACGTTCCAACACATAGACAAGGATATATGGTACAAGGGGTTGGCTGTGCAAAGGTTACTGGCTGATACCATATAAGGAATTTCCTAGGCAACTTACCAGACACTATGGGGTTATGGGCAAAGTCTTATCTTAATGTCCAGGTATCCTGGGCTTGGAGAGGGAGTGGCCTTATTTCCTGAAGATCTCAGGTCCGAGATTTTGTCCTGAGTTCCAGGCTCACTGTGACCCCCAAGAATGGGGGAAGGATCCTGGCTTACTGAAACCCCTAAGAATGGGGGGAGGAGCTCTCCTGTTCATCTGGTCACCAAGATATGACCAGTGGTTCAGGCTACTGCGACCCCCCCCCATAGCCTGAGGCCTTCCTGTCAGACAGTTTAGGTTTGCTTTAACCCAGGGCCCTGCCTATGTCAGACAAATGAGTAATTAATACTTGCTGAGAATAGAACATGGTGCTTGATCTTTGCTCATTGACACTTCACAGTCTATGAGGTGCTGATCTTACTTCTAGAGTCTCTTCCAGCTATATCCTGACAAGTAGTAAAACTGATTCCAGTACAAGTGGAAAATCTGAACAAACAGCAAGTAGATAGAGTAGGCAATCAAAATTCAACAGGACATTAAAAGATACATACATAATAATCAAATGACATTTGTCCCTGTGATGTAAGATACTTTAGCAAACCAAACATGTGACATGTCTCATTGAAGAACAAAGGATAAAGTCACAGGATCATCTCAACAAATGTAGAAAAATACTTCTTAACATTCAAATTCCTTACACAAAAAATTCCATAAAATAGGTATAGATTGAACAGGCCAGAATACATAATGCCCACATTTGACAATCCCATGACAAAGTGGTGAAAAGCAGAAAGCATTTCTTCTGAGATGAAGAATTAAACTGACTTTCACCACTCAAACTGAGTCCTTGACATCTTGCCAGAGAAATTTGGAAAGAAAATAAAGTTTATTCAGAAAGGAAGAAGTAAAATTGTCTATGGGTGCAAGTGACATGATATTGAAAGCCCTAAAAATGCATGAAAATCTGATCCATTCATCCACTTATGGGTACTTAAGATATTACTATTGTGAATAATTATACAGTGAATATGCAAGTGGAAATATCACTTAAAGATCATTTTAATTGCTTTAGCAATATTCCAAGAATTTGATACTCCTATATCATATAAATTACATATTTAATTTTTATCAAACTTTACTTTAATTTTAGTGTTCCCAAATTACATGGCAAAAGCAATGCAACAAGTTTCTCTCATCCACATTGTTGAAGATACTTAACTCATTTGTGTAACAGTTATTGGAGCAACATTGACCTGTTATACCATGGTGGGTTTAACTAGCATTTTTGATTATTAGTAATATTATATGCTTAATAATATAATTGATGATCATTAAATGTTTCCTTTGAAAAAATTTTAATTTAATCCTCTTCCCAGTTTTAATAAAGGTACTAATTTTATTACTATTAAGTTTGATAACTTTGTGAGATATTATCTTAATATGAGGTATATGGGTAGCAAAAACTTTTTTCTGTTCCATAGCTTACATTTCATTTCATTCATTGCTTCCTTGGTTTTACAAATATTTTTAATTTCATGCAATGTTAAGTGATAAATTTTACATTTGTGCTTTTTAGGTTAGATTCATAATCTCTTTGCCAAAACAGTGTCAAACATCTTTTTTTCTCCCTAACTTCCTTTGGAGTAAAGAATATATTATCAAATAAAATAGGATGTTGGTTACACAATCCTAGAAGTTTGTCAAATCAATAGAATTATTAAATCTAAAATAATGATTTTTATCTTATTATTTCAATATCTGGTTCAGACACTTTAACATCTATTATACTAATCACCTTTGAGTCATTATAAATAACTACCCTTACAGGCAAGATTATTTCTGTTTTTTTAATCTATTTACTTATTTATTGTTGTTAACAACATATTTTGTATAGATATAAGATAGGTTGGTACCCTATTGTTCCTTGTCCCTGACCCCGTTCTGCTAGGGACCCTCCTCAGTGAGGTTGCAGGCATTTCTACAATATTGGGGATTATGTGGTAGCAACAGTCATTTTTTGCTGGGAGGCAATGCCTTTGGACATGATGTCACAACCTGTGGCTTTCACAATCTTTCCACTCCCTCTTCTGCAAAAATTCTCTGAGCTGCGGTGGGTATGCTTTAAATCTACTTCAGTAATGAACTCTTAGGAGCATAGGGATCTCTGCTTTGGGAAGCAATACTCTTGCTTGTCTCCCTAATTCCTCTGTGGTTTTAGCGGTGGCTTGGCTGAAGTGCAAGGGGTAGTTACATCCTTGTGTCTCACTATTTTCTGAAAAAGAAAAGTAGATTCTCCAATGGAGAGTGAAGTCAGGATAGTTTAAATGGGACAATAATTATTAACTTAGGGAGAATTTGATGTATGTAACCCCTCTTTTAGCCAAAGACTAGTGAGAACTTGACACTGGAGAACATAATTTTTGTCTTCATAGAATTCTGACCTGGTTCCTAGTTCTAGACATGGGCTTTTATTTTTACACTGAGTGGACCTTTTATGGATTAAAGACCTCCATATAATACCTGGAACAATTCTCCTGCTGGGAGAAAAAAAAATGAGGGATTTTCTATGATATGGGAGTGGGGAAAGACTTCCTGACAAAAGCTCAGTAGCCCAGGAAATTAAACAATCACTCAACCAATGGGATATCATGAAGCTTAAAAGCTTTTGCACAGGCAAACATATCATAATTAGAGCCAATAGAGTACCCACAAAATGGGAGAAAATTTTTGCCAGCTATAACCTGACAGAAGCCTAATATCTAGACAATAAAAACAACAACAAAAAACAATTAAACAATAAAAAGAGTCAAACAACCCTCTCCAAAAGTGGTGCAGAAAACTGACTAGAGAGTTTTCAGAGGAAGATTAAGAATGTCTGATACACACTTATGAAAATTTTCAACATGCAAATTAAAACAAATATGAGATTCCATCTTATTCCAATAAGGATGACAATCATTAAAAAAAAAAAAAATCTAACAACAACCAATGATAGACAGGATGTAGGGAAAGAGGAACTCTCATCCATTATTGGTGGGAATGTAAACTTGTACAACCACAATGAAAATCTAGTTTATTTTTCATAACAATTCTGAAGCTTCCAATGCAAACTTGGGTAACATCATTATTTGGTATATCTCATTAGGACAGTAGATTGTGTCAAGAGTGCACTACAGAGATTATAATCTAGGAAGTAATGAGACAGAAAGGAGAGGTAGGATCACAAAAACTCTGTTTTGTTTTATAAGGGGTGCGTGTTTGTGTGTGTTTGTGTGTGTGTGTGTGTGTGTCTGTATGTGTGTGTGTGTGTGTGTGTATGATGACTAAAGCCCAATAGACTGGCCTTTTTAATGAGAGAGGGAGAATTGGTGTGGCAGGGCCTCTAGCAATTGCAATTAAACTCCAGATGTGTTTGCCCCTTGTGCACATGTGGTTACACAATCCTAGAAGTTTGTCAATCAACAGAATTATTAAATCTAAAAGAATGATTTTTATCTTATTATTTCAATATCTGGTTTAGACACTTTAACACTCAACATCCAAACCATAGCACCCAAGTATTGTATTTTTTAATTTTTTGAGGCTGGCTCATGAACACTGAGTCTTCTAGAATGAATTAAACATATAATAAGTAGCTACACATTGATTCAATTGATTTTTGGAGGTAATGTTGGCTTTTCATCATTTATATCTACATAAGTTATTTCACCCTTTCTCTAATGTCTAAATACCCTTCTTAATTTTTTCAACACATCAGTGTTCAAAAGCATTTGTTGTACAAGTCTAACAGCAAATCAAGATGCCCAGGACTCACATGAAGTGGGATACGTGACACATACATCTGCGATCCCAACACTTCCATGACAAGAGGAGGTGTAGTCACAAATATATCATCAAGTCTGGCCTACTCAGCTGCTAAGCTAGAGGAAGAAAGACCCTTTCTGAAACCAGATGGAAGAAGGGAACCAACACCCTAAACTTGTCATCTGACCTCTACATGTGTGCCATGGCACACAAATGCCACCCCGCATCATGCCCATAAATATCCATACTCACATCAAAATACATTAATGCACATTTATTTGCATTGTTTATTACTGACTGTGAATTTGTTTTCAGAATGGGAGATCTGGGTTAATATGTTGATCATAGGGTCACAACAAAAAAAGGTAGCTGGCAGGTATTACCCAGAAATTTACTTCCGGATGTACTCTATGATGGTGTTAGCATGGTGCTGTGGAAGGAGTGCAAGCTCCAGAACTGGTAAAAGCACTGGAAAATAACAAATGTCATCTCTAATCCCCATGCGTCTCAAGAGATGATGTGTGCTATTTCTTGTCTATGTCTTCAGGGTAGCCATACCTACCCTTGCTTCTCACAAGAAATCATCTAGAGCTGCCAGCATTTACAGACATACACCGCATAGCTAAGAACAGACTCCATTATATTACAATGGTAATCTCTTTCACAATATAACCATTCCTCAATTACTCATTTGCTTTTCATTGGCTTTTGTTAATTTTTATTAACAAAATTATATATATATATGTGTGTGTGTGTGTGTGTGTGTGTGTGTGTGTGTGTGTGTGTTATAGCATTGTAGAATTGTTAAATTAAGCTAATTAGCATGCACTGCTTCATCTTCTTATTTGTTACAATATTTTGATATACATTTTCTTGTTGACTTTCACATATCCATATTTTGTTATTATCATGATCATGTTTTATGGTAGATTTCTTTAACTTATTTCTATCAAATTATAACTACATCCTTTGACCATATTTTCTCCCAGACACTCATTCCCTACTTTTAGAAAATATGTTAAATTCTTTGCTACAATACATTTACATCTACTTACAAATATAATAGTCCATGTAGTAGGGTGCAAGTAGGTATTTTCAGATTAAATACCATAACTGCAAAACTAAAAAGAATTACAAGCTGTTTGCAAATCTCATTCTTGAGTTTAAAATATCCTCCATTTTAATTTTTTAATTTCTAGAGTTGAATGGCATCTTGCATCCACATTATATATATATATATATGGGACTTCCGGTTAAGACAGCGGTGTAGGTACCACACCAAAGCAGCCTGGGGGGGGGGGGGGGAGACCAAAAAAACTCAGCAAAATACACACTTTTACAAAAAAGTGAGGTGTATAGGAAATTGAAACTGCAGTGGAGAAGTGGAAGAGATCCAGAGCATCCAGAGCCTGCACAGGCTGGCAAAAGCAGCCCCAGCAGGTCTGCTGACCGCGGTGGCAGCAGCGCACCAGAAAGCCACCAGGCTGGGCTCGAGCCACAGGAAAAGCCAGGTAATGGGAGCTTCCACTCACAACGGAGCTCTCCACAACTAAAGAAACGTGAAGGGAGAGTGGCAGTGAACAATGGAGGAACAGATCACAAGGTAGAAGAACACGTGGAACAGCAAGAGAACTAGAGCAGCTGAGGCTCCCTCCCCTCCCCCACTGCCTGTTCCCAGCTCCGGCGAATAGAGCAGTGGTCCCAGGACCTGGCCATGGCAACTTGAGCTGACAGCGGGACACAAGCAGGAGCAGAGTCCGGCAGCAACATCAGTGGCTCTGGCACCAGCAACAGTGGCACCAGCAGCGGCAGCTTCAGTGGCAGCAGCGGCAGATCCAGCAGCAACAGCTTCAGTGGCAGCAGCAGAAGATACAGCAGTGGCAGCTACAGCAACAGCAGCTTCAGCAGCAGCAGCATCAATAGACCCAGCAGTGGCAGTTTTAACAGCAGTGGTAGCAATTCCAGCAGTGGGGGTGCCAATCTGCAGGGCCACGGTTGCCAGGCTCGGTTTACCCCACAGTAAAAGTCAGTGCCCAGCTCTCGAAATCAGAACAGCAGCCCAATAACCCAGCCAGCTACTTGACTGAGACCAAATTCATCCAGAAAGTTAACTGGGATTGCACCAGGGAAGGGTCTCATTTGGTCACAAGCTGACTTGGATCCCTCAACAGACCAGAAATCTTTACCTCTTTGTTGATAGAGGATGTGGTTGTTATAACTACTCTTGCATAAATACTCGGTGCTGTTTTTGATTGAATGTGTACAGTGTTTAGTTAAATTTTAGAATCTACCTGTATTTTATTCCACTCAGTCTATTTGAATACGCCCATAGCAGGGAAACTCAACCCCTAGGAACACCTTTGTAGATATTCTGAGAGTCTTAAGAGCCACACCTAACACCTTAAGCTCCTACCCTGAAGATATATAACATCAAATCAATTGATACAGCTAAGAATACCCAGCTATCTACAAAATTCAAGCATTAACTTAATACAAGATGCAAAAATATATACATTATAACACAAGAAACACTAAATATAAATATAAATCCACCTAAAAGTATTAATGCATCAGAAATGACCTCCAGTGAGAACAAGTTAGAAGAAATGCCTGAGAAAGATTTCAAAAGAATGATTGTAAATATGTTCAAAGAAGTCAAAGAACAAATCAAAGGAATCAAAGAAGAAATCAAAGAGGAAATCAAAGGAATCAAAGAGGAAATCAAAGAAGACGTAGGACACCAATTTAATGAAATAAAGAAGGCAATACAAGACATAAATAAGGAAATAGAAATAATACATATTTATACATATATAAGTATGAATGTTTATGTCATCATAATTGATAAAAATTCATTTCTATTCTTGCAATAATCTTACCATTTTTATCAAATAAATGCTTTACAAACAGGTAGAACATAAACATTTTAAAAGTGACTTCAGTTTTAAGTTAATCAAAGAACTCAGGTTGGTACAAAGTATATCAGTATGACATTAGTTATAATGTGTTTCAAGCTCTGAGGATGGAAAACATGACTCAGTGGGTAAGGCACCTGCTGCACATGCATGATGACCTGAATTCAGATCCTTAACAATTGACAGACACCAGGTGTGGCGATGCACAGCTGTAATCCCAGGGCTGCGGAGGGGAGAAAAGCCAGAATCTACAGGGCTTTCTGTGTAGCTATTCTATCCATTACAGGGACTCTATGGTCACTGAGAGTCCTTGTCTCAAAAAATAAAATAGACAGTGACTGCCCTATGCCCTACACACACTTATGCATACCACCGTATACCTACAGCACCAAAAATATACTCCAATTTCTGATTATATATTTATGAAAACTCTGACATCATGGCTTATATCTGTCCTTTTCTGCTTTCTTATGTAGAGGATGGATTTCCTCTGATCTCTGAAATGCTTTCATTATCCTTCCCAATGGATGATCAGATATGTGCTCTGCTTTGATTAGCCGGTCTAAGCTCTGGATAAACACTGAGTGGGTTTCTTGATATACTTCCCCTCAGTTGTTGTCATCTGGATACTCTTACATCTATTAGTAAAGAACTTGAGTGGTAGGAGAGTATCTCACATATTCCAGAATACATATTCTTGAAACATCTGGAAGAAAGGAGCATTTTTTTTTTTTCTGCAAGGAACCTCCTTGCCATACGCCTGAAGTGTAAAACAGAATAAAGGCAGACCTGAAGAGTATTGAAGTCTCATCTGTTTTCAGTCCATCTTTTTTTCTTCTTTCATTGTATCACCTGTTTAAAAATGCACACATTAATCTGTACTATTCTATGCTTTCCCAAAGTGCATGTCACATTATGACATTAAAAGTCTCCCATCAACATATAATGACTGTTCATCAATGTACATCCTGAAATAAGATCATTACATTTTAAGTGGGCAGAAACTCACCAAGTTGGGAGAATCACCTGACAGAGTAAGAGCACACATACTTTTCTAAAAAGATGCCACAAGGCAAAGACAGCATCCATGCCCATTTGCTTTAGTAATGCACTAAATAGTCTATCCCATGAATGTAGTTATATGCATTCATCAATCTGAAATGTTGTAGATATCAAATGTGAAAAAATGAGTTGAGGGGATTTGGTTATAACTCCATTATGCATTTGATATTGAATTTATGGGCTAGGGAGAGGGCTCAGTGGATAAATCGCTTGTCTTGCAAACTTGAGTACACGAGTTCAGATCCCCAGATCTCACATGAAGCCAGATGCTGTAACATAAGCATCTGTAATTCCAGTATGTCTCTGGCAAGGAGAGTGGTCGAGACAAGAGAATTTCCCAGAAGATTGCAGGACAGCTAGCCTGGTGAATGCAGTGGTAAACAAGAAACTCTGCCTCAAGTAAGGTGCAAGGCAAAGACCAACATCCTGCTGTGGCCTGTGCACACCCACACTCACACACATCAATATGCACACACAACATGCAAAAAAATATGGAAAAGTACTGTATTGATAAGTCCAAGACTCTTTTCTAAAAAGCATTTTGATTAAATATATTTATTGTATCCAAATGGATAAACACTGAAGAATTGCTGGCTAATTGGTAAATTTCGTGTGTGTGTGTGTGTGTGTGTGTGTGTGTGTGTGTGTGTGTGTATAAGAATGTATGTAACTTATATGTTTCCTGGGTGCAGTGGTACATGCCTATAGACCTAGCTACTCAGGAGGATGGGTGAAAAGATCATTTGAGCCTAAAATTTAAAGTCAGCATGGGCAACATGGTCTCAATAAATAAAATTACTAAAAGGATGTACAGGTATTTTATCAACCAGACTAAGAAAATTCTTAATCAATGAAAGCTATTGAAAATAATGAATATGAAAATAACTCCTATATTACTAACGTTAGAATTTCTCAATTTCTAATGAAATTTTATTAGCCAAAATATGATGCATTAAAAATCATTCCTAATGTTTTTTAAATGCAACACTAAGCCTGGAAAGATGGCTTAGCATCTAAAGTGTTTGCCCGCAAAGCCAAAGGACCCAAGTTCAATTCCCCTGGACACATTTAAGCCTAATGCACAAGGTGTTGCATACATCTGGAGTTCATTTGTAGTGGCAGAAGACTTTGATGTGCCCAATCTCTCCTTCTTTTCTTCCTTCCTCTTTCTTTCTTTTAATTTCTTTCTTCTTCCTTCCTTCCTTCTCTTTTTCTTCCTTCCTTCATTTCTGTCTCTCTCTCTCTTTCTTTCTTTCCTTTTCTTTCTTTTCTTCCTTCTTTCTGTCTATCCTGTATCTCAAATAAATAAATAAAACTTTAAAAAAATATGAAAGGGAAGACTACAGTATATAATAGAATAAAACAGTAATATCTTTTTAGATGTGTCAATGTAGGCTCATTTTGTGTTTTGAATTCAATGTGCCCTATGGGCTCATGTGTTTGCAGCCTTGATCTCCAGCTATTGTCAGTGTCTGGGAAATGTCTGGGACCTTCAAGGGGTAGAACCTTGTGGGAGGAAGTGAGTCACTAGGTGTGAGCCTCGTGTTTTTGTGGTCTTACTCCACTTCCTGTTCCTCCATGGCTCCCTGATTGCTGATGTGGTGAGTTGGCTTCTTGCTCCTGCCATAATTTTCCCACCATGATGGTCTCTACCCATTCCAACTCTAAACCAAAATAAAGCCTATCCTTCCCCAATTTGCTTCTGGTTGGTTGGTTGTACACAGTAAAGATAGCTTGTTAGGATCAATATACCATTCTGGTCTGAGAGGTTGATAATGAAGGTGGCCATGTTTGTGTTGGGGTGGGGGAGAGGTACATAGACATAAAACTGTTCTGAAAATAAAGCAGCAAAAGCTGGGTGTGATGGTGCATGTCTTTAATCCCAGCACTCAGGAGGCAGAGGTAGGAGGATGGCCATGAGTTCAAGGCCACCCTGAGACTACATAGTTAATTCCAGACTAGCCTGGACCAGAGTGAGACCCTACCTCAAAAAACTAAATAAATAAATAAATAAAATATAAAACAACGAATAGTGATATTCCTTTATATCTACTGCCTATTATTAATTTTACTGGTTGTAGTTAATGTCTTTTAAATCATGTTTTATGTTCAAGTTTGGTTTTCATTGCCTTTACAAAACAAAGCATTATAAAGCATTTGCAAACTTCAATGATTCTACAAATTCATTCTAAGAAAATATATATACATACATATATATATGTATGTATGTGTGTGTATATATATATAAAACAAGTGGTTCATGTTCAAAAATATTAAACATGTCCATATTGTAAGAGAACTATGATAAAGCTGGGCGTGGTGGTGCACACCTTTAATCCCAGCATTCAGGAGGCAGAGGTAAGAGGATTGCCATGAGTTCGAGGCCACCCTGAGACTCCAAAGTGAATTCCAGGTCAGCCTAGGCTAGAGTGAGTCCCTACCTCGAAAAATAAAATAAAATAAAGAACTATGATAAGCATGTCTACCAACAACTAAGGAAAGTATCTTCTATGACCCGACCCTACTGACCTCAGAATTTTTCTCTCCTAGTCTTAACTAAGGTATCAGTCATTCAGACAATGAGACACACTGAACAGCTGGTCCTCACTGCCTGTGCAGTCCTGGAATTCTCTTAATTGGTGTAGACTAGTAGCAGTAACCCAGTGAAGTCAAGTGGCTACAGCAAAGTGGATACGCAAAGGGCTCCTCCATTTGCCCCATCCTCTGGGGAATAATTTCTTTGAAACCAGGAACAGCAAATGGAAGTGAAGCTGTCAAGCTAAGCTCACTTAACATAATGCTTGTTTGCCAAGGAAAAGCCCCCTGCTACACATTCTGGAATTTTCTCTTATACTTACATTTCACATCTGGTAGCTGACTGTAAGCTTTTCCACCACTGCACAAATTTTGCTTTTTTGTGCTGGAATAAAGGGGGACTATTAACCACCTAATTCAGACTAATAGCATCACATTTTACAGAATTAATGAGATGCTATAATTGCCGACACTGTTTACCTGCTACTCTGGGAGTATATTTCAAAGGCACACGAATTAGCCATTGCCTGCTTTATAATTAGCGTGTGACAACTCTAATTCCAACAGCATGTTTAATCAACAGCAACAGATGGGAGTGTGCCTGGTGGTAAGTCACCCCCTTCACAGTTCTGGATAGCAGGTTAGTCCTGCTGGCTCAGAATTATAAACTATTTAGCATAGCAAGTGCTAAATTACTCATAATATTCTCAGTCTCTTTTTAGCTGATCACTGACTGTCACACTATACCCCAAATAATTGTCATTAACTCAGATGCATTGAGTAGTTACTGTTCATTTTAACTTAAAGCCCCTTAAAGGATATTTTCACAGTCCATTTTACAGGTGCTACGACTGAGTTTCGAAAACCACAGTGGCATACCCAAGGCTTTCCTTTTAAGAGCGGTAGGTATTACCACCCTCTGGCTCCTTGCATCCATGCTACTTACCAACTGTATTCATTCCATAATGATAAATCCATGTGGTATTGTAGAGATGTGTGCAGCTGTTTACTATAGGGATCTTGGTTCTTGCTAGGAAAACTATGCAGGTTTGTGTATCTCATGGTTATAGGAGCCCCATTTTCTAATGTTCCTACTTACCAGAGCCAGACACGAAGAAAGAGGATATGAGCTGGCTGCCTGGTCTCTTCTTCAGCTACAGTTATCCCTTAACTCAGCTTATTGGCCTCAAGTAACAAGTCTCAAAAATGTTAGGAATTTTCTCAGTGAAGTAAACCTGTTCTTAAATGTTTGTATCCTCACCAAGTTTCCCATAAATACAGCACCTTGAGACTTCACCACCACCTCCTCTAAGCTACACCAATCATGGGTTAACCACTACAGAGCAAATATGATCCAGCAGACTTAGTAGAGCTCCAAGTCTAAACTTTCCAGACTCGGACAACCAAACACACATTGGGAATGTATCCCAAGGGCCCAGACTTCCATGTTTCACCTATCACTGCTAAACACACATTGTCTTTCTCATCTACCTCTCTGCACAAAGTAAATTAGACACTCCTTTTTCTGTGTGTGTATGCATTTGAAAGTTGGTGCGCACATACACGTGTGCATGTGCATGTGTGCACTTATATCAGTGTCATAAATATCCCTCAATTGCTTTCCAACTTATTTTTTGAGATAGGATCTCTCCCTGAACCTGGAGCTCACCAATTTGGCTCAACAATATAACCAGCAAACCCTAAGTATCCTCCTATCTCTGCTTCCCAAGCACTGGGCTTGTGGGTACATGCCAACATGCCTAGCTATTAAGTGGGTGCTGGGACTCAAACTTGACTCCTCATGTTTATGTGACAAGCCCTTTACTGGCTGAGCTACTTCGCAGCCCAATTTAGGCACATCTTGATCCAGAATAGAAAGTTTGACACAAATGTTGAGATTATCTGGGAAATTTGTATACAGAACAGTAGCCATGTCCAAATCACTCCTTTTCAACATTCCTGGGAACAGACCTCCACATTTGTCCTTGCTAAAAACTTCCAGTGTGACCCTTAATCTCTAATCAGGAATGAGAAGTCTAGCTTCAAACTTTCAAGTACAGGATCGCCTTTAATGTTTTTCAGAAGGAATAACTTATGTCTTTATTGTAAAGACTTAAGCCTAGGGGTAAATTGCCTGTAGCCATCATTTCTTAGACCCAGAAAGTGTAATCTGAAAAGGTTCTGGCCCCAGCAACAATTCTGAGGCATTTTGTCCTAATTTGTATTGTGCTTCTGTTAAAGAAATAACAACTGTGATGTGATCAGAACTGATGCTACTTTCATTTCTTTGTAATTAACCCCAGGGAAGACCTTTATGCATTGTGAAAATACATAAACACCTAGCTGCTAGACATGGTCTAATAGCCTGGAATCACAAAAGAATAGAAAGAATGCAAATAGCTGTAAGCATTCTTCAAATATTCTTAGATTTTCCTCGTTCAGTTGGTTGCAACTGAGGTTCATTGACTGGTCTTTATTGTGGTGAAATTCTTTAAAAAATACATGAAAGGTCACACACTCATGAGCATATTGTATTAATGTTACTAAAAGAGTGACTTTATAGATCTTTCACTTACATAATATGTTATCTTTTAACTCAATTTACACATTGACACATACTTAATAATAACTTTGCATATATGTAGACAATTTAATTGGTTCACTTATCGTCTTATAAATCATGTTAGTAATACAGCTAAAAGATAATATGTGTGCATGGGTTTATGATACTAGAGATTGGACATAGGGCTTTGAACTTATGGACAAACACTATGCCATTGAGCTACATCACCAACCCGGGTTTTACTTTTTATTTTGAGACAGAGTCTTACTGATGCTACTTTTACGCTGGCTGGGGTTGAATTCACTCTATAGCCCAGAGTGTCTGAACTTGTGATCTCCTTGCCTCATCCTCCTGAGTGTCTGAAATTATAGGCTTGCAGATCTCTGTGGGGATTTAAATATAAACAACACAGTTTCCCTCAATCTGAATCATAATACTAAAAAATCTATTAGGTCAGATCTCTCTCAGGATCAAGTGAGCATTGATTCCTTTGTGTTGTCTAAGATCACTCCTGGTGATCGATCCAAGTGCTAACCAAGTCTGAAGTTTCTTAGTTTAAGCTTCAGAGATCTGGTGCATTATGGATGGGTGGATAAGCTCCTGGTGCTCTCTCCATCCTTTGAACCTCAGGACTTTTGATGACACATGACATTACCATGACTGATCTGATAGGACTAATGCCTCTCTCCACCTATCCTTGCAGTTGCTAAGAATTCATGTGTTGATTTGAAAGCTACCCAGACGACCCTATTCCTCACAAATACTCAAAAGAATGTGGCATATTGCCTACTAAGTGTGGTTCTAACTTCCCGATATGTTTTCCTGTCATGACATTACACACTTGGTTGAATCTTTACAGTCAGCATTGTTTCTTTGACAGCCTACTAGAGGTCTATGCCAGAGAATAGCTATTGTTACCTCTCATATTGTGTTAACAAGCTTCAATCTCAGAAGATGATATGTTCTTGCTATTTCTTTGAATTCTAGTTAGATACTCAATTTACAAATATATGATATTCTGATTGCACATGACTATAAATCACTATAATAGCTAAAGAGGATTTTTGCTACTGAAAAATAAGCTTATTTGATGCTGGTAGATAATAATTTCTTAAAAGCTTTTCCAGTGCACTGGATTTGGGTGATTGAAGTACATAGATCCTGTCAAAATTATTTAATCAAAGGCTGGGGAAATGTATTAGCAGTTAAGTCACTTGCCTGTCAAGCCTAAGAACCTTGGTTCGATTCCCCAGGATCCACATAAGCCAGATGCACAAGGGGGTGCATGCATCTGAAGTTCATTTACAGTGGCTGGAGGCCCTGGCATGCCTATTCTTTCTTTCTTTCTCTCTACCTCTTCCTGTCTGTCTCTCAAATAAATAAATAACTAAAATATTTTAAAAAATTGCTTGATCAAGACACACACTTAAGCTGGGGAGATGTCACAGGTAATAACTTGTTTGCTACACTAGCATTAGGACCTGGATTCAGATCCCTAGCATCCATGTGCAATGCCTGATGATGGCATGTACCTGTAATGCCTGCACTGTGTAAGTATAGACATCTCATCATTGAGGCTTGCTGGCTACCTTATCTAGCTCAATCAGTGAGCTCTGGGTTCACTAGAGACCCTGTCTCAAAACACAAGGTGGAAAGCAATGGAGAAAGACACCCCAGATCAACCACTGGGCTCCACATGACTATGCACCCATATCAATATGTACTGCGCTCATGCACACCGTGGCAGTAGATGAATGTACGTCTCTCATAGACTAAGGTGTTTTTATTAAGACTCGTAACTTGGATCTCCAACCATTTGGCTGGAAGATGTCACTGATGGTGGATCCTAGAGTCCAGCCCTAAGGTGTATTTGAGGGAAGATCTGATTTTCCAGCCCAAAGGAATACAGAGGTCTGAGCTGTTGGGTGTCTGCTGTTTGCTGCTGTTTGTGCTTGCTACTTAATGCTTTTAGGGTTTGTTTGGTTGTTTCTCTCCACTTGAATGTATTCTAACATCATCTACAATTGATGGAACTTCTCCACTCTGTCTGTAACCTTGAAATAAATCCCTTCCTCCTCTAAACTGTGCCTAATCTGAATGTGGAACCAAGAAATGTGAAACTGTCTATAACACACACACACACACACACACACACACACACACACACACACACACACACACAATTACTTATTACTTAGCACGCATACATGCCACAACACAGCAAACCATTCCCAACTAGCAAAGTAATAGACCCTACATAGAAAATATTTAGTAATGTCATCCAATCTTGTAAACTGAGCAGTCAGAAGAAGTTTCACAAATAAGAAAATCATAGATAAAATTTTATTAATGTAAAGGAGCTTTTCAATATGTGAATAGTCTCAATTAGAAACATTTTGCAAATATTTCCTCAGAGAAATTATTTAAATCTCATGGAACTTTGTGTAAAAATAAGAATAATTGTATATAGGAACAAATAGTGGGAAATACAGGGGCTCCATGAAAAATACCCATGCTGCTAATGTGTTTCTATACTATGAACTTTGCGTTCAAAATAAATGTCACTATTGGCAAATGGTTGACACATATAGGGTTTTTTTATGTACTTTATGTGCTTTTTAAAGAGAAAGAGAGATACAGAGAGTATGGAAGTACTTCAGGGCCTCAAGCCACTGCAAACAAACTCCAGACACATGTGACTCCTTGCGCATCTGGCTTAAGTGGGCACTGGAGAATCAAATAAGTCCTTAGGCTTCGCAGGCAAGTGACTTAACCACTAAGTCATCACTCCAGCCCCTCTATGTGCTTTCTTAACCTATCAGGTACAATTTTTTTCATAATTATCTAAAACATTTTTGTAAGTGTTATTAAAAATTTTGAAAAAAAAAATCTTTGAAAAAAATCACAGGTAATTGTGTGTTTATGTATGGAAATATAATGTTGAGATCCACAGATAAGATTTCTATGAAAAACATCTCAAATTATTCACATCTAGAATTTCTTTTATTAAAATTCTGTGTCTACTGTCTTCGTGTGTTTAAAATTTGTGTGTATGTATTGTGTGCATGCATATGTTTGTTTGTGTTTATACGTGTGAGTGTAGGTGTGTGGGTATGTATGCATGAACACACATACATATGCCATGACACATGTGGGCATGTTAGATAACAACCTTGGGTGGTGGTCCTCGTCCTCCCCTCATGTGAGACAGGGTCTCTTGTTTCTTACCATTGTCTCACAGGCTTCTGGGGATTTTTCTGTCCCTACTCCCCATCTTTCTGTAAGTGCATTGGAATTACACCCCACACACACCACCTTGCTTGGCTTTATGTGGATACTGTAGATCAGAACGCAGGTCCTCACAATTTAGGAGAAGTTGCTTTACCCACAGAACCATCTCCCCAGCTCACTTATGGGGCTTCTATTGAGGTAAGTGTGTGTATTTACTGAGTACTCATGTAGTCAAAATTGCAAGCAGTTGGTACAATAGGAAGCATTTATTTGTAAGTTGGTTTAATTAAATGGATTAAATTACTCAATGAAAAGGTTTCACATTAATGTTATAATCACAGGCAAGTCAATCTTCTGGGAAAATAAAGTTATTTATCTCTATGTTACTGTAGTGTTTTTTTTTCATGCAAGTTATGACCAGACTCATAATATAAACATACCATGGATCCAAGTACTATTTTAACAGTAAATGTTGGTAAATTTTAATTGACATGACCCTTTTACATTTATATGCCTGGTTAAAAGATTTATATACAACTTAATAAATTGGGCAAAAGCTATATATGAATGTAGAAAGTACAATATATAGAAACTGAGGAGTAGAGGTGTGTTTAATTATAGGCTACTTTTAAAGTTAGTTTTGTATTTAGTGAATACAGTCAAGTTGATAACATTGTTAGCCTCCTCCCAGCCCTCCCCCTCCACAGGAACCCTTCTTGTTGGGATGTAGGGGCCATGCATTGTGGGGCTAGCCATCAGTTATGGGTAGGAGGAAATGTCTCTGTGTATCATGACCAAATGTGTGGCTCTAACGTTTCTTCTGCCCCCTCTTCCACAAATTTCCCTGAGCCATGTTGGGTTCATTTTATGTCTGCTTCAGTGATGAGGTCTTGGGAGCCTCTGTGTCTCTGGATATCTGGTTTGGTAGGAGTTGATTGTTCTGTGTATCTATCTCCTTCACCCTGTGCAGGTACCAGGTTCAAGAAGAAAACAAAACTCTTGCTTGTTTTCCCAATTATTCTTAGTTTAAGCTGGGGACCTTTTGATGTATAATGGGGTGGTTCTTTCCTTAGGATCTGTGTGTATCTGAAAAAGAGAAACAGATTCTCGATGAGAGTAAAATTAGCACAAGATAAATGGGATAAACATTATTCTTTTAGAGAGAATTTAATAGGTGTAGGCCCTCTTCTAGCTCACAATTGTGGAAGCTTGATAATGGAGAGTGGGCTCATTTTTGGATATGGTTCTGACTTGTTTCCCAGCTCCAGCTATGGGTTCCATTCCACTGAGCAGATCAGTTAGCCAGATCAAGAGCAGTTGGTTTCACAACCTGGCTGTGCACCACTATTGCACTCGTGTGAGCATCATGTCAAGTTGTTTGCTGCTGAGTAGGTTAGAATATGACGTGCTTGGACAGATAGTGGTCAGTTTCCCTCAGTCACTCATGTAGCACCTTCTGGCACTTGACATGCTGTCTGGGGACTGACTCTTCCAGCTTTCAGCCATGCCACTCCTTGTTACGTGCCAACAGCATAAGGTATCTTCAACGGTAGGGTCTTACACTAACCTTTGGTGGGTCATCAGTACTCTGACAGAAATTTGTCTTCTCTTTGGAAAACTTGTACATCTCTCTGATCAAGAGTTCAAGAGCTCATTGTGGATGATAGTCACCTGCTGGTACTGGGAATTATAGGTCAGTGCCCAAGAAGAGAAGGAAGAAAAAGATAAGCATTATAAAAGAGACAGAGAGGTGAGAGAGAAGAGGGAGTGAGAGAGAGAGAGAGAAACAGTAACAGAAGATTAAGGTTAGTCTTCATTGTACCCTCTCCAGGGCCTTGTGACTCAGGTGTTCCCTCTAAGGGCCTGGTGTAGGTCTGTCCTTTTGGATATATAATTGTATGGTTACTTTTTTATTTTATTAATAATTATTTTTGTTTATATTTGAAGGCCTCTGGGGAAAGCAAGGTCAATGTAAATCTATGACATGGATTTTTCCTTTAATGAATTTATAAAAGAAAAGTAATAACATGTAACAAAAGTGAACTAATTCCTGGCTGAATCTCATGAAGTAGTCATTTTTCAAGTCTATTCTTGATTCATAGCAATATTATCTTCTGCAAGAATTCCCATTGCTCACTAAGGTTTGTTTTTATATGCAGAAAGGAATAGGGCTGTCAGGAGACCAGGCAGGTCTCTGGCATTGTCATTTGTGACAAGTAATATGCCATCATTTTTAAGAATAACAAAATAATTACCTATTAGTCCATCAATAAAGCTTAAGCCCTTTTGGCTTAGAGTCATGGAAATCTGAAAAAAATAATTCATTAAAATGAAATCACTATGAAAAATTTAGACATCTGCTATGGTTTTTACATTATTTCCAGTAGTAGATCATTGTATATAAGAAGCTTTGAGTTGGAAGAATGTTTTAAAAAATTGTATTCCAAAACGAAACAACGCAATTACATTATGACACACACACACATATATATGTATATATATATATATATATATATATATATATATATATATATATATAATTTTATATATTATATATATGTAATCATGTATTCTGTATTAATTTTCATGTTGTAATTTTTGTCCCCATTTTACATAGATTTTCCAAAGCAAAACAAATGAAGTAACAATGGGAAAATAAATAAGTAACTGGTGTCTTAATGCATTATGCAGGTAACATTTATTCTAAATGTTCACCTATAGCATGCATTCACAAAGCAGATGGGAAGAATTACCTTAGAGTGATTCTTGGACTTGTTTGTTTATAATGCACCACAGTTGATTTTATTGTTATTCTCCTAACATGTTATAAAATAATCCAACATGTGTCACATTATGTTAATGAATAATTAAAAGCCAGCATGACAGATCTATAATTTCTTGATAATGAAGAATAAAAACAATGAAAACAGCAGGAAAACAGACCCAAAAGAAATTTAAACACAATTTGTTTTTTATGAAGCATATGCACCTTATAGTTTTGTACTTTATATTCAAGACATCATCATTAGTCCAAGACGCCATGGGGATTCAGAGTTGCATATCCTTAGTGAGAATAAGATGATGTAAATATCATTAAATGATTATAACTTGAATAGAATATTAGGGCTAGGTAGATTGCTTAGAGTGTGAGAGTAATTTTTTATAAGTATGAGGGCTTGAGTTCCATTCAAATGTAAAAAGTGGGGCCTGGATGACTATGTCTATACCACTCTGCTGAAAGGGATGGACAAAGGAGTACTGCTTGGACTCCATGGTCAGCCAGTGTGACTGAAAGATGGGGCATTTATGGTTCAGAGAAAGACCCTGTCACAAGACAACATGTCAGAGGAGCAATAGTAGTGTACACTTGACATCTTCTTCTGGCCTCTGAACATATGCACACAATAAATGCACATGTGCACATACATGTGTGTATCTTACATACATAAGCACACACATTTGAACAAAAATGCCATTATATATACAATGTAAGCCACCCAGCTATGGAAAGGCTAAGGGAAGTTCCTTGGAAAGACGTCATGTTTAACTTTCTTATACAAGTAGAATAAAATACATTGAGGATATGTGAATACCAATGACTATTCCACAGTGTGGGGTCCATCCAGGACTAAATAAAATGTAGCAAACAAGCTGAGCATCAGCATTCATCTCTCTCTGCTTCCTCACTGTACAATGAATATAGCCAGCTTTCTAATGCTCCTGCTGCCATGTCTTCCACAGCAAGATGGACTTTAACCCCAAACTATAAGCAGGAATAAAACTCTGCTTCCTCTTCCTTACATGACTTCTGGTTAGATGTTTGGTGACAATAATGAGAAAGTAACTAATAGAATATCTAATAAATATATGGAGGCAGGTTTGTGACCCAGTATATGATATATATTTTAGAGAAGGTTCTGTGTGCTCCTGAGAAGAATGTGTAGAATGGGGTAGAATGTTCTGTGAATGTCTGTTAGGTGTAAATTTTCTATGGTTTTGTTGAGCTCTCTCATTGCCCTGTTGAGTTTCTATTGGATGATCTTGTCTATTGCTGATAATGGTGTATTGAAGTCCCCAACTATGATGGTGTTCTTGGTTATTTCTGATTAATTTTTGAGTAGCTTTTGTTTTATGAATTGTGGTGCACCCATGTTTGATACATAAAGATTGATAATTATGATATCCTCTTGCTGGGTTGTTCTCTTGATCTGTAGGAACTAGTCTTCCTTGTATTTTTTGACTATTTTTTGGTTTGAAGTCTATTTTATCTGATACTAGTATTGATATGCCTGCTTGTTTCTTATTCCCATTTTCTTGGATTATCATTTCCCGCCCACTCACCCTGCATGATATCAGATCCCAAGGCTATATTGCTAGAAATTAACAACAAAAATCCCATCGTCTCCTGGTAACTAGACAGCACACTTTTAAACAATAAACAGGTAGTAAACAAAATAAAAAATGAAACTGAGAAATTTCTAGAAACTAATGACAATGAGAACACATGTTAGCAAAAGTTATGGGACACAATGAAGGTGGTCTTCAGGGGAAAAGTCATAGTACTAAATGCCTTTATAACAAAGACAGAGAAATCCCAAATCAATAACCTAACCATCCACTAAATGCACTGGAAAAGCAAGAAGAATCCATCCCAAAAAGCTCCAGATGGAAAGAAATATTAAGATCAGAGTAGAAATCAATGTATTGAAAACTTAGAAAGCAAGAAAATTGATGAAACAAAGAATTGGTTCTTTGGAAAAATAAACAAAATTGACAAACCCCTTGTCAATTTGATCAAGAGAAAAAAAAGATGCTTCAAGTTAACAAAATTAGACATGAAAAAGGAGAGATCACAACAGACATAAATGAAATTGGAAGAATCATCAAGTCTTACTTCAAAAACCTCTACTCCACAAAATTAGAAAATATGGAGGAAATGGATAAATTCCTAGACACATCTAACATCTACCAAAGCTAAACTCAGAGCAGATTAATCTCCTAAACAAACCTATCACACCCATCAAAATTGAAATGGTAATGAAAAACACCTTCCCAAAAAGAGGAGTCTAGGAGAAGCTGGCTTTTTAGCTGAATTCTATCAAACCTTCACGGAAGAACTCAAACCAATCTTTCTTATACTGTGCCACACAATTGGAGAAAAGGAAAGCTCCCCAAATCTTTCTATGAAGCTACTATCACCCTAATTCCAAAACCAGGCAGAGATTCATCAGAAAAGAAAACTGCAGACCTATTTCCCTGATGAACTTAGACACAAAGATCATGAACAAAACCCTTTCAAACAAAATTCAACAACACATCAAATCCATTATCCACCTTGATCAAGTGGGCTTCATCCCAGGAACACAGGGGTGATTCAACATATGGAAACTTGCCAGTTTAACATACCACATAAACAAGGCTAAACACAAAAACCACATGATCATTTCAATAGATGCAGAAAAGGCCTTTGACAAAATACAACATCACTTCATGATCAAAACATTGGAGAGAATCGGCATGGTCAGATTATGTCTTAACACAATAAAGGCTATATGCAAAGCCACTAAAGCCCAAATAATGCTTAATGGAGAGGACTGGAGGCATTCTCATTGAGATCAGTAACAAGACAGGGGTGTCCACTCTCACTCTGCTCTTCAATATAATACTGGAAGTCCTAGCTTAAACAATAAGACAGGAGAAAAAAATAAAGGGGATACAATTTGGAAAGGAAGAAGTTTTTCTCAGATGACATGATTCTATATGTAAGAGACCCAAGAGCTTCCATTCCAAAACTCTTAAAGGTGATAAACTCCTTCAGCAAAGTAGCAATATACAAAATAAATGTACAAAAATCAGAGCTTTTCTATATAAAAATGACAAACATACAGAGAAAGAAATAAGTGACATTATCCCATTTTCAATAGCAACAAAGAAAAATAAAATACCTTATAATAGCAGTAACCAAGGAAGTTAAAGATCTATATAATGAAAACACAAAAGCACTCAAAAAAGCAATTGAGGAGGACTTTAAAAAATGGAAAGACCTCCCATGCTCCTGGATAGGCAGAATTAACATGGTGAAAATGGAAATCCTTCCAAAGGCAATCTATAGATTCAATGCAATTCCCATCAAAATCCCCACATCATTCTTCACAGAGATAGAAAAATTGATCTCAAAATTCATATGGAAAAGCAGAAGAAATTTGAAGAAAAATGGTCGAACCTGGAACAGATAATTCTCAGTGAACTTACCCAATCACAGAAAGATAATCACCACATAGTCTCACCCATCTACAGATCCTAACCTGAATCTCCCCAAGTTGCCAACATACCGACCAAGCATCGCAAGGAATAGACAATAGGGAGGGTGGGGATGGAGAAGAGGGTAAGGGAAGGGGTGGGCACAAAAAACTTGACCCAAAAGGCAATGGTACCATAAAACTCTACATCCTAAAAGATGGACCAAATGGTTGAACCTCCATACTCCCTTAGAGGGAACACCAGATTCACAAGGCCCTGGAGAGGGTATGATGAATATTGACCATTATCTCCTCCTGTTTCTGCTTCTCTCTCTCTATGTCTCTGGCTTTCTCTCCCTCCCTCCATCTTCTCTCTCATCTCTCTATCTCTTTTATATCACTTATCATTTTCTTCCTTCGATTCTTGGGCATTGACCTATAACTCTGAGTACCAGCAGGTGGCTATCATCCACAATGAGCTTTTGATCACAGAGACCTACAAGATCTCCCAAAAGAAGACAGATTTATGTCAGAGCACTTGATGACCTACCATAGATTAGTGGTATGACTCTACTGCTGAAGACATCATACACTGTTGGCACATAACATACAGTGACATGGCTGGAACCTAGAAAAGAGTGAGTCCCCAGACAGTGAATCTAGTGCCAGAAGGTGCTATGTGGACAACTGTGGGATTATGAACAATATCTGTTCAAACAATGCGTGGTCTAACCTATTTAGGAGCAAACAACCTGATGCTCATACAAGTACAATAGTGGTGCATAGCCATGGTGGGAAACAAACTGCACTTGATTTGGCAAACTGATCTGCTCAGTGCAACAGAACCCATAGCTGGAGCTGGGAAACAAGTCAGAACCATATCCAAAGCTATATCTGTTCTCCATTAAACTCTATCTAAAAAATAATTGTTATCACATTTACTTGGTGCTAACATTACTCTCGATTGGATAATCTGCTTCTCTTTTTCAGATAGATGCCATCCTAAGGAAAGAACAAGCTCATCATACTTCAAAAGGGCCCCAGCTGAAACTAAGAATAACTGGGGAAACATGCAAGTATGCTATTTTCTTGGAGAACCAGGAACCAGCACAACAGTGAAGGAGAAATACAGAGAGAACAATCAACCTCTACCAAACCAGATATCCAGAAACACAGAGGTGCCAAAGTTCTCTACACAGAAGCAGACCTAATATGAACCCAACATGGCTCAGGGAAATTTGCAGAAGAGGGGAAGAATATTAGAGCCACACATTGGGTCATGACACGCGGAGACATTTCCTCCTACCCAAAACTAAAGGCTAACCCCACAATACTTGGCTCCCCAATAAGGAGGGTTCCAGTGGAGAGTGGAGGACAGAGAGGAGGCCAACAATGGTACCAACTTGACTGTATTCACTGACTACAAAAATTAAAAAAATATATAGATAAATATAACTTAAAAAATAAAATATATGCTAAAAATATACCAAAACCCAGAAACTAATTTTCTCCTAGTAGTAGCAGCTGACACTTTAAATCACAGATACTTGATTTATTGATTCACCTTCATTTGAATTGTTCGGGCTTTTCATATTGGCAAAGGATATCGATTTTAGCTGTGTCTCTTCCTTTTCAGTCAATATTCTTAAACAAGCCTGTCTTGTATATGAAATATTCTAGGAAGTCATAAAATAAAATATCTTTTAAAACAAATCTGTTTATAAATAGCACTTATATATGATGTAACCTCTGAGGATGAAAGAAGACTATGAAGCAATGGATATATTTTTTAGGTCAGTATATTTAATGTATAAAATTTCATTCATACCAAACTAACATCTGAATAATATCCAAATGTAACTGATTCCTAAAAATGTTGTTTTGATTTGGGGAATTACCCAAATTAATTCAAAGGTATTTTTAAGTGTAAAAGGATGATTTTCTCAGTTTGCAAAATAGAGATATTCTGAATCTAATTATATTTACAAAATTTACCTATTAAATTGTGTTTGAAGAGAGAGAGCAAGAGACAGGGCAGAGGAAAGGATAAGGTAAATAAAAGGTCCACTGTCAATAGACAAAATAACCAATGAAAGATTTAGATGTCAAATAGTCGCTCAGGCTTTTTCACAAGAAGTTTAAAACAAGTAAGGTTAATAGCCTAAAGGATATGATAGAAAGTCTATCGAAACTATATGGAAAAAGCAAATGGACATGGTACAAAGGAGGCTAAATGTGGCTAAAGGATGTATTTAATGAGTTCTTTAGGTGGTACAATGCCTACAAGGAAAAGATAAGAATTTGGAAAAAAAAAAACTTTCTAAATAGAAATCAGTCAGGTAAAGAGGCACAGATATGAAATATCAGCACTCAGGAAGTAGAAGGAGGAGCATTATTAGTGTAAGGCCAGTATTGGTTATATTAGATTCTTGTACATACAGAAGAACATTAAATAAAGGAAGAAAGACAAATGAAGGCAATAGTAGAAGATGAAAGAACTCTAATATTTTAGAACTAGAATATCAAAGATATGATGAAAGAAATTTGACAGAAAATATCTTTATTTTTAAATGTATTTATTGAGACAGGACTTTATTGGGTAGTTCAGGTTGGCCTTGCATTTATCTTTCCAATTGCTGGAATATTAAGTGCACAAACAAATACCCATCTAAAACAAATAATTTTAAAAAATTATTTATTTATTTATTTATTTATTTATGAGAGATGAAAGAGAAAGAAAGAATGAATCAGAGAGAGAGAGAGAGACAGAGACAGAGACAGAGAGACAGAGAGAGAATGGGCATGCCAGGACCTCCAGCCACTTCAAATGAACTCCAGATGCTTGTGCTTCCTTGTGCATCTGGCTAATATGGGTCCTGGAGAATGGAACCTAGGTCTTTAGACTGTGCAGGCAAGCACCTTAACCACTAAGCAATCTCCCCACCCCAAATAATTTTGGGTTTTGTTTGTTTGTTTGTTTGTTTTATAGACATAGGGTCTCACTCTGGCCCAGGCTGACATGGAATTCACTACGTAGTCTCAGGGTGGCCTCAAATTCTCAGTGATCCTCCTACCTCTGCCTCCTGAGTGCTGGGATTAAAGACTTGTGCCACCACACCCAGCTCCAAGTAATTTTTAAAATGAAGAGAAGAAATGTTCCATAAATGTAGCAAGAAACCAAATCATAGCTTGGATTGGAAGTCACCAAGCAAACTAAACCTCACATAATTTTTATAAACTTTCACCTCTGTGACAGATAGTGGCCCAGTAATACACCTCAACTCCCACTGCTTTGTCCTGTAATGCTGAGGCTGCAGTACTCAGTCCACAGGACTCACTAACAGTCAGAGCCTGGGGACCAGATCAAATGGCATGAGAAAAAGGAAAGCCATGTCCTGCTCTTTCTGCAGCTAAAACATTTCCATAGTAGTACACATGTTAGAGTTTGATACTACACTACTCAACTTTCTTTTTTCCAGAAAAATAGAATAAAGCTCCAGTACCATCCATGTGGCCCAACCTTAATCTTTGAAGACTCTTAATTGATTTATTTTAAAATTTTGTTTATTTTTATTTATTTATTTGAGAGCCACAGACAGAGAGAGAGAAAGAGGCACAGAGAGAGAGGAGAGTGGGCGCACCAGGGCTTCCAGCCACTGCAAAGGAACTCCAGACATGTGTGCCCCCTTGTGCATCTGGCTAACCTGGGTCCTGGGGATTTGAGCCTTGAACCGGGGTCCTTAGGCTTCACAGGACAGAACTTAACCACTAAGTCACCTCTCCAGCCCTCTTTAATTGATTTTAGTGGGTAGTAGATGCAGACTGATGCTGTTTACTTCAGACACTAAAGGATGCATGTATTTGTTATTTTTTTCTAATTGCTATGAAAAAATATCTGATAAAAACCACTAATGGAATAAGTTATTTATTTTGGCTTAGAGGTCAAGGTGAGAGTCCGTCATGGCAGAGAAGGCATGGCCAAAGGAACAGGAGGTAGCTGGTTTCCTTGTTTCCACAAGCAGAAAGCAGAGAGCAATGAGTGCCTGTACTCAGCCTGCTTTCTGCTTTTTACAGGGTCCATGGGATGGGGCTATCAACCATCACGGAGTGTCTTCCCAAATCTCTTAACCTAATCTTTAAATTCTTTCACAAACATGCATAGATATTTTTCTCCTAGGAGATTCTAAATCCAATCAAATTGACAATACAGATTCACAATCACAATTGAGTTAACTCACTGTCTCCCATCTCAGCACATCTAACACCTGCCACCAGTTTTCAGTATAGTGGCTCGCATTTTGCTGGCAGCAGATTACTTTTGAATAAATATATAACCCAATAAGTTTTATATTGTTAGGAGCAACACTGTCCATATACTCATCCACATACATATACATAATTACGGTTTTGAACAAGAGGCAAGTGATAAAATATATTTTTGTTGTATAATGTACCAGATAAAATGTTGAGCACACTACTGAATGAATATAATTTCCATTAGTATGTGCTTGATCACATGTATTAAAGTATCCAGAGTCCATTGGGACCAAAGATCCCAACATAGAAGATAGTGTCATAGGGAAATACTGAAAATGATGCAGATATTGACTCTGGAGAATACTTAAAGAAACTGACTCAAATCCCTTACCTAGGCTTAAGCTCACACACAAACCTGGTTTAAACTCCTACACACGACTTAATTATGAGACAAAGTCTAATTATATTTTATATAAATAATCAGAAAGGAAAAAGTTCTATCCACTGTAAATCTAGTTCTATATGACTCCAAATTCTACATCTTTTTCCATTATGTTATACTATTATCCCAGTTTCTTTTGTTTGTTTGTTTATTTATTTATTTATTTAGTTAGTTTTCTGTAATTCTTTTGGCTTTTAATGAACCATTTTCCAAAAAAAAAAGGGGGAAATTATATGAAACTCACATAAGCAATAAGATATAGACATTTTGTATGATTTACACATAACACAAATGGATATTTAGATTATTTGTTAAGACAAAATATAGCTATATGTCTGTCCCACAGGGGCCTAAAACTTGCTATATTACCAAATTGTCCCAAACTTGTAATACTCTCTGCTTCGGACTTTAAGTATTGGAATCATAAGCACGAATCATGACTCTAGCCACTATCTCAATGTGAATTGTAATTAGAAGTAACAAAAAATAGACCCTGATCATTACTAGAAACATTTCAAATATTTAATTGCCATTTCTGGCTAAGTACAACCACATTTGTAAGCATACTTACATAATATTAGTATCATCACCAAAGATTCTCGTGAGCACCTCTGACGTAGAATATAAGATATTCACAAAGGGAAAGTAAACACATCCTTTATGTTTTCCAAAATCCATTGTGTCATTTCCAATTTTACTCCTTAATACATTTCAATGGCCTTTCAAAGAATGTCTGAAATTAGTTTCCAAATTATAAAATAACAAATAAAAGTTCTTTAGGCCAGATATCCAGAAAACTTAGAATGAAATGTTATATCAGTTTTTTTGAGCATATTGAAAAATGAATAAATGTTATTGTCAGGATACAGGTACCATTTCTCAAAATGGAATCATAGTAAATTTCAGAAAAAGTTGAAAGCATATAGTGAATGACTGTGTAAAAACTATGAAATATGAAATGTCAATCACTGTCTTAATGAAACAGGGATAAAGGATTACAATGATTGAAATAAAGAAGTATAGCTATTGGAAAATGTCAGAATTTTTCTATACATGCAGTATAGTAATGTCTTTATTTAAAAAAAAAAAAAAACAAATTCATGGTACTGAGAAAATACAAGTCAGCCACTACAACAAGGTAGATGAATCTACCAGCTTTCTCGTGCATTAAGTACCAGTAAGTGAACTTCAAGTCATATGAGAGAAAAAAATTACATGGAAAATAACTACTCATACTCAAATTACTAATAATAACACCAAATCAGCAAGAATGACAATTACCACAAGTGAGATGGAGGGAAGTCCTACTAGGAAAGATGGAGAACAAAGAGCACAACACAACAGGCATCTTGAGGAAGGGTCTCAGGATGTCAACCTACTCACACCCTGGGTTGAGCCTCCCTTTACTCAGCTAAGAGACAGAAGATTTGCTCCAATAACAAAATTACCCCAGGATCAGAAGGCCTTACCTTGCAAGTCATGCAGAGAGCTGAATTGCATGTATCCTTTTTGCAGGCAAAGTGTACTTTTCTCTCACCGCCTAGAAAACAGAGCAGTGGGCTTGGCTAGGTACCATGTAACACACCCTAAAGCAGGAAAAAACATGTATAGATGAAATCCAGAACAGAGAAATTTATTCCTTAACACAGCACTATGCCCATTGCAGGCTTTGAGGGCGCTGCCTCCAGGTAAGGACCATTCCTGACTGGAGGCACACTTGTGCAACCAGGGAAGAATTGTGAGGCAGGACATCACTGCTTTACCTTCACAGTCTCACAGTGGGTCGTATCCCTTCTATGTCAAAGTTTCCTACATATAACAAAAGATGATGATACTGTGTTTTGTTTTGTTTTTCTCGCTGTGTCCTTTGGTTATGTGTAGTACATGTGATGTAAGGTGTGGTATGTAATATGTAATATATGCAGAAGTGTGCCATGTGCTCATATGTGAGGAGGATGACCTCTTCTATTACTCTCTTGCCTTATTTTCTTGAGACAGTTCTCTCACCGAAACTGAAGTGTGCCTGTTTATTAATTGATTTATATTTTTGGTGTGGAGAGGGGGCCAGTAAGATGACTGATCAGTGAGTCTCAACCATCCTGTCTCTTACCCCATGGTGCTGAGCATAAACACGTGGAGCCTCACCAACACATTTATGTGGCTTCTGGAGCTCAAAACAGGTCTTCAGGACCAGAAGGCCTTACCTAACAATAACAGCAGGTCAGCAAGAATGACCCCAGTCAGTCACAGAGCCAGTTCCACCATGTTGAGCAAGTAACTCTAATCTCTCCATCTTGGAACCACATGGAAAACCCCCATTATTTAAAAGTAAACATTGGGAAGATCATTGGGAGAACAAATGAAATACTGGATAGAAATAAATTTGAAATTTTCAAACAAGTCATTTTTGAAATACAAGTTAATATTCCATAGTCCAAAATCTGATTTGTTGCTTTCTTATTAGAAACATGAATATTGACCACCTCAACCTTGTTATTTTTTATAGTCATACCATAGATGGTCAAATGTTAGACCTCTTCAGATCTCACTCTACATTTCAAGCTCTTTTCCATAGCAGTACTGTTTCGATTGAATTAATGAAAGATGATAGATTTTGAAGAATAGATCACAAATCTTTGTTCAACTGATAGGAGACAGAAATTGGCTAGGTAGTCATGGTAACAGAACCCCAAAGTGAATGTTTTTTGATTCCTTGACTAAAAGTAGGAAATGCCACTAAGCTTACAGAAGCCTGAATGTTACACCCTCCAGGAAAGATCTCTAGATTAAGGTTGTACCATACCTAGAGGACAGAAGCTCTCATCTTTACCTGAGATTACTGGCAAAGTTATAAAATCTGGTCTTTGTTCCCAGCAACCTGCCGACCTGGGTTTCCCCATCTAGCTACTCCCCTGACCTGAATCTCGAGGTGAGCTTCTCAAGCCCCTTCTTGCTTCCTTGGGCAAGACCTCTGCCTTCTTCCCCCTTTCCTGGTGGGGCTTTTCAAACTCCCTCTTACCTCCCTGAGCAAGAGCTTCACTTTGCTTCCTTCTCTTATGTTCTAAGGTTAATCCCCCATTCTCTCATTCTTCCTAAAGCTTTAAGACATAATAAAATCATTCTGAACCTTATTCTCTGGTTCGTGGATTTCATTCTTTGAATTCATAGGAAAGGATCTGGAAACACTGCACACTTTTGGTATATTGGTGGACAAGGAACCCAAAATTCTTGTATCATAACTACTATCATGTTGGACTTAGATCAGAATTCTCTACTAGAAAATAGAAAGTGGAAAAGGAAAGTTAATTACCAAGAATAGTTGATAGAATACAACATCAAAGCCCAATTAAATCATGAAGAAACAAAATAATAGATGACAAGTAAGAAATAGATGGCTGAAAAAAATAGATGAATATTGACAATTCCTAAAAGACAATTGTTTACATGAGAGAAATAAAAGTGCAATCTGCAATAAAAGAAATACATAAAATATCAAATATGCATTTCTAAGTCAGCGCATGAACACATGGAAGTTGTTCCATTTGGAGTAACAATAAAAGGGCAGTCCACTTACAGCTGCAGGATATATGAAATGAAATTGAAAATGGGGTTTCAGGCCACAAACACTACTTCACTTTTATAATGTTCATATCAATTTATCTTGGAGGAAAAATAGCCTAAATCCTTTTACGTGAGTTGGAGTTACAGTCATAGTACCCAGTGGATGCCAGAGAGGGAATAAAAGGAATATATCAATATATTTCTTCTCATGGTTAGAGACTGTTATATTACATCATATGTCATTTCCACATAAAATATTTCTTTTCACTCATCCCCTTAGTAAGCAACAGAACTTCTGAGTTAGGCACTAGAAGGAGATAGATTTAAGGAAAATAAATGAAATTCTCCATGTTTTGGGAATTATAAGTGAGGTTTATCTACCAAAAATGTGAGCATTTGATTTGTCATGATAATTTAAAGTAAAACAAATATGATTTAGAATAAGATAAAAAGCCACATAAGTTATTTTGAATTTGAAGGTTTGAATTTTAACTTTGGAAAACAAAAATATGTTATCTTATAGAAACATTGCTACCTCCAAATAAAGCAAAAATATTGGAGAATTTAAATAACATAACAGTTTTTTTTTTGTCACTATTGTTTTAGTTTATAATTTAAGATAGTGTCTCTCCATGTGGCCCAAGGGAGCTGGAACTTAACATCTTCCCGCTGTAGTCTCATGAGTGCTGGGATGGCAAACACACAGTCCTATCCCCAGCTTCACTCACAGTTATTACCTGACAAAGAGCAGATGGGATTCATCCAAAAACCTTAATTCAAATTCTTTACATAACAGCAGTGCTGTAGCTTCCCCTGAAAACCATGCTCTCTGGACCAACTGCAGAAAGAACAAAAAGTTTGCGTGTGGATAAAGTAGCCTGAGCAGAGGCTCAGCCACGCTGGTGCCATGCCATCTGATTTGTTTGTATCTTGGGAGACTGGATGAACTGATGAGCAGATAAACCATACAGAGAACCAATGAAAGTCCTCACACGGAGAGAGCAGAGCTTCTTGATGGTTGAGGGAGTAAAATGTGGGCTCAAGAACTATAGATAAGGAAATCTCTTCCCCCAGAAGTGAGGAGGGAGGGCTTTACCAGGAGAATGGAGGAAAACAGGGGGAGAATCCCAGATCACCTAAGGGTATCCCAAACTGCCTGCAGAAGCAAACTTTGTATTAATTGCATGTGAGTTGTCACAGATGGGTGGTAAGGGAAAAGTATAATGTTTTGGAGATTATAATTCATAACTAAAATTGGTTTCCACATTTAATTAATCTAATGAGTTTATGTTGGCATGCATTTTATTAAAAGAAGGTGTTCTTTAACATTCATTCTGAAGAAACAGATCATGCCATATCAAATATTCATAGTGACTATGTTTTATGAGCAAAGAAAATTTATCTAGGAAAAAATATTTAAAAATTGGTTTATTAATTGCTTCTTTTATCTATTAGTTACAATAGTGTTCCCTGGAATGAATCAAATGAACTACCTAAAGTGGAAAGAGTTCTGTATCAAGGTTCAGTAGGGGAAAAGATATAGATTAAAAATTACGAAGGAAATTTACTAGATTGGCTTGCATGAGACAGGCTGGGTAGTCTAATCGTGACTGCCTGCATGCTAGAGAGGTTGAAAGCTTGGAAGTTGTTCAGTCCATGAGGCAGGATGCCTCAGCAGTCCCAATCTCATGATGGAGGCCTGGGGAATTCCTGAAAAGCAGCTGGGCATCAGTACACATTGGAAGGCTAAGAAAGCTGGAGTCTGATGTCAACAATGTCTGGAATCAACAACAACAGTAATGACATAGAAATTCCTTCCAATGAGAATTAAGGCAAGCAAGCAAGTGGCACTGTTTATTTCTTGGACTTAATGTTTTATGTGGCTGAAAGTTTCTACTCACTCTGGGGAAGAAGTTTCCCCTTTCAATTAATTTTTTTTCCCCCCCTGGGAGATACTCCCACAGGCCCACCTAGAGGCATGTCTCACTTGTTTTCAGATCAAGTCTAGTTGATAATTATGGCTAAATAGTTCAAGTTATACTAAATTTGTTGCAGATAACCATTTACAATTGCAAAAAAAAAAAAAATCCTAAATTTACCCAATGCATGCCTTGTCTTTGGTAAGCTATGCAACTCAGCATACATGCTAATGCTTGCAGAAGGCTGGCAAAAGTTAGAACTTTTATTCCCAAATGGAAAATACTAACACATAGAGTTCTTCTCTTTTAAGCAATCATCAAGGAGTTCAAAACTATTTTCTCTGGAAGAAGTGGTGCATGATATGAAGGTTTTATGAGGTTAGGAAGGCAGACATGCTTGGAACAGACATTTGGCAATGTAACCTAAGCACCCTAAATCATCACTTCGGTTTGGAAGTTAACAACTTATCTTTCCAAATGTCCAAGTTAACACCCAGTCATTCACATTAAGAAGTATTTGAAGGTTGGCATTATGACTGAGTGAAATATGTAAGAAGCAAAATATGCTCAGCAAAATATAGCCCCAAGACTGTCTTGGCCAGCTGAGGTTACTGTAAATTGTTTGCCATGCCATTTTCTTCCTGCAGAAAATTTTTTCCACAACAACCCAAACAAAAACAACAAAAATGTATGTTTACACACACACACACACGCATGCACACACATATAGCATATATAATATTACAACATATATATATATGTTGTAATATTATATTATATATATATATTATATAATATATAAATATTATATATTTCCCCAAACTGAATGTAATACATATATATATTACATTCAGTTTGGAGAAATATCTTAACATCTGTAAGTTATTTTGGTGTGGAAGTACTAAGGAAAGTATACAGTTTAAACAAGATACTTAGAAAGTCTTATTTATTAAGCTGGGCATGGTTGTGCATGCCTTTAAACCCAGCATTCAGAGGCAGAGATAGGGAGAGTGCCATGAGCTCAAGGCTACCCTGAGACTACATAGTGAATTCCAGGTCAGCCTGGGCTAGAATGAGATCCTACCTTGAAAAACAAACAAACAAACAAACAAAGAACAACAAAAAGTCTTTTTTTATTAGAATGATTACCTCTCATAGAACAGAAGATTTTAAAAGTCAATATGCAATCATGTAGGCTGAGTAGAAAGAAAGAAAGAATGTAACAGTGAAAATACTTTGCCTATTCTATAAAGGGAAAGAACGGGTATCTGAAAATATAGATCAAACTAAAAATTGATTTTTTCCTTTAACCCTTCATTTTAGCAAGCCTTGTATAATTCTAAGCACTTATAGGATTATAAACTCACTTCTTTATTTAATTATTCATTGATTTCAAAATGTATGTCCTGTTTGTTACCAGAGAGACATTGGAGATTTTAGGCGGACCCATTATTGTCAACTTATATTTTTATATTCTGTTTGCAGAAAACACAAAGCAGCTATGTGAGTCTTGAATTCTACTTACTTTTTTTTTCCTAAATTGAAAACACTACTAATACTGTCCAATGCTCCCTACTGTGATATCTTTTCCTTTCATTTTATATAAGCATTTCCTATTTACTTGGCAAGATCTAACTTGAGTTCAACTTAATCTGTCTTAATCTATTCCATCCTACTCATTTAGTTTTTTTTTTCTTATGCTATCTATATGTGCTTGGTAATATTTCTTATTTGCCGTATATGACACCAGACACAAAGCTTTTCTTCAAGACATATAAAATTAATATCTGCCCATATAAATTATCCTGTCTTCCTAAGAAAATTTGAAGGTTATCAAAATTAGATTCTGAGGTTATTACTTCTTTGTGATCATAAGCTTAACATGAGAAGAAAGAAGCTCAGAGATAAGACTCTGGTTTCAGTGGTGAGATTGAATTGGAAAAGCTCAACAACATGGATATAAGGAAAATCAAAAAGCATTTAATTTATCTTATCTACTTGTCAATACATTTTATATCAACAAGTGATCATTAAACAGATTATTAGAATTTTGCATTGGTTAAGAACTTTATTGGAACTAAGTAATATAAGACATGATAATACAACATAAATAAATGTCTGCTTATGTTAGAGAAGTTTCACTGAGCACACATGCACATGGATAAACATAAAGGAAACTCCTCATAACTGTGTTCCTTCTTAAAACCTATTGACAGTATGCCATAAATATTTTAATTTTCTAATTAAATGAGATAAATTTTAGCATACTTAAGATACAAAATATTAACATTTTGGTAAAATAGCATTAACAATTTAGAAAATTAAGGTCGTGAGAGAAAAGTTATCACAAACATATATATATATATTATTATGCCAAAATACCCGACAAAAAGCAACTTAAAGAAAAAAATTCTCAGTTTGAAGGGTTACTTACTGCCATGGTGGGAAAGGCATGGTTGTGGGTGGCTCCATGGCATAAGGAACTTGCAATTGCTGCATGTTCCATGGTTCCAAGACCCAAATCAGGGCAGCTATAGCCAGTAATCCATGGTCCTTCATCCATATATCCCTATGTCTGCCAGTTGGACTCCATATCCAAAAAGGTTTCATAATCTCTGGACACATTACTCAGCTGGGGTCCAAGTGTTCAAACACATGAGCCTTTGGGAATACTTCACATCCAAATAATAAAGAAGAAAGTATTTGATAGTACAGAGAAATAAGGATAGAATGACATAAAAAAAAGAGAGGGGTAATGTTGACTTATAAAATTTATAGAGCAACATTATCTCAAAAGTCACTATAGAATATATTGTTTCATATCTTCATATAGTTCTACCAGTTTCCCGAGGCTAATAAAGTTAACATGTTATTTTAATGATGAGTAATAGTCATGAAACTGTTGTTAATGAATGAAAATCCATTCTACTGTTGAAAAACTTGTGTTTTAATGAAGTTAAACTCTATTTCAAATGAATTATGAATTGCTTGGTCAAAATTTTCTTTAACTTTTATCTATATATCTTACTAACCTGGAACAGAACTCCTTATGTTTTCATTTCTTCTGCTAGCTATTTATTCAGGTCAGTGACATTTCTGAAAAATTAATGGTAAAATAAAAAATTTCATTTGTTGCTGAATTTCTGCTAGGTGTTTCTAAAATAGCACATTTTAAATTCAAATCTTAGGAGCAGTTCACAAATTTTATAGTAATTCCCATTTCTCTTTCTAAGCCATTAGTTTTTCCTCCAACTGGGCCAGCACTGAACCTTGAGGATGTTTTCAAATAGATCAGGTTCATAGGTAGAGACTGATGTCTTATTATTCAAAAGTTGAGCTTCACTTATACAAGATAGCATATCGTAGACAAAATGCAAGAGCTTCAAATTACATATTTTCTTCATTTGTCATTAGGAGGTATATAATCTTAAATGATTTAATTGAACTTTCTGAGTTTCCCTATACTCGAACAAGAAACAGAAATAAGCCCTCCCACACAGAGTTATTTATATGTTAAAATATGTAAAATCTTTAAAATGTGCAGAAGATCCCTGCTGCATACAACTTGACCATTTTCATATTTAAAATAGTTACATGTATAAAATTATATTAAAATGGCCTAAACTCTTATGAATAGTTGAATGAAACTGAAGTATTTCAAAACTTGATATTTAGATAACTGAATGCTTTGTACACATAATAGACTTGGCATTATACAGTTTCATCATTAAGGAAGATGTGAAGAAGTGTCTGTGGAGATGGTCCCATGGGAAAAGTTCTTGCCTCACAAGTATAAGATCCTAAGCACTTATGTAAAAGCCATATGAGCTCACACATGCCTGTGATCCAAGTTCTGGGGAAGCAGAAACAGGTGGTTCCCTGGGAACCACTAGCCAGCTAGTCTAGCTGAATCAGTGAAATATTGATTTGTTCTTAAAAGTAACATTTACCTCTGATCTGTTCTCACCTTTTGATCTGTGTACACATTTATGTGCACCCACCCAAACACATAAACACATACATGTATGCACATTATGCATACATTTGCAAAAACCAAAACAAAACAAAATAAAAAATAAGGTGTGCTCAAGAAACCTAAGTATAATATGCATAAGTCTTCTAAGCAGCTTTCACAAAACAATGTTATTTCTGGAAGGTTAAAAAAAAAATCCCTGAAAATAATGTGGTTCCCTGCAGCCTTGGTTTCTTATGTCAAACAAGGTGAGCTTCTGACTTCATGCCTTTTTATATTTCTCCATGCCATTTGTAATTTTATGAAAAGCACCCCGAAATTGAGTTATACTCAATCTCACCAAGTGCAAAGTAGATCATATAAAAAGCAGACAACCCACACCGAGAAAAGCCAAAGTCCTCCACAGTGAGATCTGTCTTTTTTACAGGTGTCTGTAAAGTGTGCTATAAATTTCCACACTAACCAGCCGCCACAGCCATATGTCCAACATTTACCAAGCAAACGTAAGGCAAGGCATTTAAAATACTCATGGAAGATCATGATCTTTTAATATCTACACAGCAGTGTCTGTACTGAGAGAAATCAAAATTGTGCTACATTTAGGAATTAATGACGAACAAGAACATGAGAATATCAGAGAAGATATCAGTGAAATCGCAGTACGTTTTGCAATGGAGTCATGGTGAGAGGTATATGAATGAAGAGCGATAGCTAATTTACCATGGGAATGGGACCTCTCAGTTGGTGAGGGTAAGGATGGAAGCTGCGATGGCTTAGTGCTGCTGTTCATTGGATCAGATTAGGAATTAAGTTTGAGATATACCAGGGTCTCCGACGTAGTTTCCAGGAAGGACTGATGAAAGTGAAAATGCTTCCCGCAGAGTGGGCTTAAGTTCCTGTGGTGGACTAAATAAAAAGAAGGTCAGGAAGCGGCCGCGGTGGTGGTGCCTGTGGTGGGCAGCGAGCCCAAGGCCGTTCGGGTTTGGGGCTGTCGGGGCCTCGGGGCAGAGGCAGTGGTGCGCGCTCGGGGGAGGGGGGTAACTCGGGTCTGGGTTCTGGTCCCCCGCAAGCTCTCCCGGATGGCCCACTGTGTGACCTTGGTTCAGCTGCCCATTTCCTGTGGCCATCTCATTGACAAGGACATTGGCTCCAAATCTGACCCACTCTGTGTCCTTTTACAGGATGTGGGAGGGAGCAGCTGGGCTGAGCTTGGCCGTACGAAGCAAGTTCGGAACTGCTCAAACCCTGAGTTCTGCAAGAACTCTGCAAATTAAGTACCACTTTGAGACAGTCCAGAAGCTGCGCTTTGGGATCTATGACATAGACAACAAGACTCCTGAACTGGGGGCTGATGACTTCCTAGGGGCCGCTGGGTGTTCCCTAGGACAGATGTGTCCAGCCGGGTATTGACTCTACCCTTGATGTTGAAGCCTGGAAAGCCTGCTGGGACCCTCACCACAAGGAAGAGACCAGCAAGAGGGAGGGAAGCAGCTTGTGTCAATGAAGAATTCATTGGTTGATAATCTTCCCGTCTTAGGTCTCTGCACAAGAGTTGAAGGACAGTCGTGTAGTAAGTAACCATGGAGGTGGAGGCCTAGCAATCGAGATAAGAAGGACTTCCTGGGAAAATCAGGTCCTTTTCTGGAATTCTTCCGCCAAGGTGATGGGAAATGGCACTTGGCATACAGATCTGAGGTGATCAAAAACAATCTGAACCCTACATGGAAGCGTTTCTCAGTTCCTCTGCAGCATTTCTGTGGTGGCGACCCCAAGCACACCTATTCGGGTACGCTCGCTGCTCAGACTGACAGCGATGGGTTACATGATCTCATTGGCACCTTCCACACCAGCTTGGCCCAGATGCAGGCAATCCCGGACACCCTGAGAAGCAGCGAAAAAGGAAAAAGCTACAAGAACTCTGGAACTGTTTGTGTCAAGCCTTGCCAGGTAGAAATGGAATATTCCTTCCTGGACTGCATGATGGGAGGCTGCCAAATCAACTTCACTGTGGGCGTGGACTTCACTGTTTCCTTCCCTGACTCCCTGCACTGCCTGAGTCCTACCGTGCTGTGGAGCGTGAGCAGTGCGATTCAGGACTATGACTCGGACAAGCTGTTCCCAGCATGTGGATTTGGGGCCCAGGTTCCTCCTGACTGGCAGGTCTCGCATGAATTTGCCTTGAACTTCAATCCCAGGTATCCGAGGCATTGTGGATGCTTACTGCCAAGCCTTGCCACAAGTTCGCCTCTATGCCCCTACCAACTTTGTACCCACCATCAACCATGTGGCCAGGTTCGCAGCCCAAGCTGCACATCAGAGGGCCACCTCGCAATACTTCGCGCCGCCCGCGACATAGCACAGTTTGTGCCTTTCCGCCGATTCCAGAATGCCACGCGGGAGGCACTGGCCAGACTGTGCTTGCAGAAGGGCCTACACAGCTGGTCTCCCACTTCAAGGCTCAAGGTTGGGCCCCACTAAAGGTGCCTCCAGCCCCAGCCAAGGGCCCTGCACAGACTCCCCAGGTTTAGGTTCCCTTGGAGAGCAGGCTGTGGCTAGTCTTCGGCCTTCTGCCAAGATCCTCTTGGTCCTCTATGGACCAAGCCTGCATATTGTTCCCTGAGCGAGAACTGGATACTTTCATATTTGCTTCTGCTTTTGCTGCCCTTGTCACTGGCACCCCTCTTTCAGTAAAGACCATGGCTTCTTTTTTTTTTTTTTTTGATTCTTAGTTTCGGTTTGTTGATGTTAGGGGTTGTTGAATGACAAGGATACTTTTGCATTGATAGCCCCCACAAACAAATTTATATTTCTAGCCAGGTATCTCTTCACTCCAGAAGATATGGATTAAACTTTTTTTGGGGGGTGTTGAACTTTTGAAAAAACAGACTTTAAATAAAAAGCAACTACATGGAGGCATGTGCCTTTAATCTCAGCACTTGGGAGGCCGGGGTAGGAGGATCTCTGAATTTGAAGCTATACTGAGACTACATAATGAATTTTAGCTCAGCCTGAGATAGAGCTAGACCTTGCTTCAAAAAAAAAATGTACCTCGCCCTGTCTCAGGGTAGAGCTGAACTTGGGACCATAGACAAGATGGAAAGTGCAATTTGAACCTTATTTTTATTTATTTTGGATATTTCAATTTATTCTGTTATATGAATATACCAAAATTTAACCAATCCCTGATTGTTTCTGTTTTATAATTATAAGTAGTTTTGTAACAAACATCTTTGTACAATTATCCTGTGTATCTACCAGGGCATTTATGAAGACCTTGTTCCTAACTATGGAAATGTTAGATGAAAGGGTATAGTTTAAAATTTCAGAGCCGGATGTGGTGGCACATGCCTTTAATCGCAGCATTTGGAAGGCAGAGGTAGGAGGCTCCCCATGAATTCAAGGCCACCGTAAGAGTACATAGTGAATTCTAGGTCAGCTTGGACAAGAGTGAGACCTTACCTTGAAAAACAAACAAACAAACAAAAAACTTTCAACAGGTAATAACTGTTACAGTCAAACTCACTTGTTAATCTGACAGAAAAATCCCATTCCCCAAAATCTCATTTTTAGCTTGAATTTACTTAAATAGGAAGGTTAGTTGTCATTTCCTATGTGTACTTGTGAATTATGTTTCTTTTCAGTAGTCTGCTCACAGGCTGTGTATGTACCACATCTTTCATTCTGTCACTGTGTCACACATGTTGAAAATGTTTCTGCCCCAGCTGCTATCCTTTCCTATACTTTCTATGCAGAACTCAAGAAGCAAATTTTATACATTTTACATTTTTTATATATGATAATCTTTCTTATAAAATTCTATCAATGTATCAATAACAAATAAACATATTCTTAGGTTTACATTTAAAAAATAAAATAAAAAGAAGGTCAGGGAGAACACAGAGCCTTTCACCTGAATGATGCTACCCAATAGTGTGAGCATCTGTCTGTCCTATTACTGTTCCCTTTCACAAACAATGGGGCCCAGATTCACTGGTCTTTCAACATGGACTGAAGACCAGCAGTTCTTCAGTAATCATCCAGGCCTTCTGTGCCAAACTGGGACTGATGAGGCATCCAATATCATGTGCTGAGAAGAAACCAGGTTTTCTGACTGGCTAGCCTGCAGAGAGCTATTGTTTCTAGTCTGCATTCTATAAAGTAAGACAGTTCATCCAATTTATAATTCATATTCACTTTATAGGCTCTGCTCCTTCAGAGATCCTTGACTAATGATACAGAAGGATTTAAAGTGACATTGACAAGGGCTCTAGTACCTTTCAATGTAGTTTCATCCATACTAAAGGAACTTAATCTCTATCATTTTCTAGAAGTAAAAGATACATTTTGGAGCTGCACACAAATTAAAAATCTAGCCTACATTAAATTTTAACTTGTCAGAAAAAATTCCAAAAACTAACTTAATGTAGGGGAAGATAGGCAATATTTCCTATTTTAAAATACAGGTTTACCTATATTTTAAATACAGATCTCCCTCAAATATCAGTAGGCTTACTGCTCTATTAAATTGTTAGTGTTCTTTATTGTAACTGGTACCACATGAGGCATGTGAACAGAGTCATATTTTTTCCGTGTATGTGTGGTGGGGTCCATGCACAAGTGTGTGTAGACAGGTACATGTGCAGAGGTCAGAGACTGGCATGAAGAATCCTCTTCTATCACTCTTCCACTTTATATCTTTAAAATGGTATCTCACTAAACCTCAAACTCCTCTTTTATCGTTACATCTAATCTCAAAGCCCCAGTCCTCCTGTCTCATTGCTGGGTTTTAGGGACGCATGGCCACACCTGACTTCTTACATAGGTTCTGGAGATCAAACTTTGGTCCTCATTAAATGTGCCATGAGTGCTCTTACCCACTGATCCATCTGGTCTCAGCAGTTGTAACTTGTGCAGTAGATTCTTAGGAATCTCTCTAACCTACAGAGGTAGTCAGTTAGTGTTACAATGTTCCATGCCCTTGACTTTTCCTGGACTGCTCAAACAGCTGGTATTAGCCATTCCTCCATGCTTGTTTCCTGTGAAGACTTCTAATGACTTTAGTAACCACCCCATGTGTCTCCATTTGTATTCTCCCATCCTACTGTAATCTACAAAGGATAGGATGATCCCATTCATCAGTGTCTACCCAATATGTACATGTCTACATAATGCTCATCAAATGCTCTTAATTTAGGCTAGTTGGTAAAGAGAATTATCTTGTTTTATTACATTTCCTTTTATCTGTACAGATGCATGTGTTATACATGTTCACATGTGTAAGGGTGTGTGTGTGTGTGTGGGTGGGTGGGTGTGTGTGTGTGTGTATGGTTGTACATGCACAAGTGTATGCATGAGTGTGGAAGACAAAGGTCAATGGTAGGGATCTTCCTTGGTTGGTCTCTACCTTGTTTATTCAGACAAAAATCTCTCACTTAACCTGGGGCTCACTAATAAACTACAATAACTAGTGAGCACGATCTGGAGAGCCTGTCTCAGCTGAGCTAGTGGGTATTACAGGCACAAGCTTCCATATCAGGCTTTCATGTGGGTGCTGAAGATCCTCATTCTGTTTGACTAGCACTTCATCCAAAAAAACCATTTCCCTAGCCCAAAATAAGAATCATCTTAGGTTTCAAAAAGAACATTAAATGAGCCAGCTGTGAGGGTGAATGCTTTTAATCCCAGCACTTGGTAGGCAGATGTAGGAGGACTGCCATGAGTTCGACGCTACTCTGACACTACATAGTGAAGTCCAGGTCAGGCTGACCTAGAGTGAAACCCTACCTCAAAAGAGAGAGAGAGAGAATTAAACAATCAAGTCAGACGTTAGCAATTTGACTCAGTTTTTGTAGGCTGCAGGCACCACTGTTAATTAACTTCTATCCGTTCTGTCTTTCCAGGGAAGGAATTCTTGGTGAAGGCCATCTGGGACCCCAGCTCAATGTTGGAGGCTCTCTGCCAGGCTGAGAAGCATGGGAAATAAAGAACTGAGGGAAGGTGTCAGAGAATCTTGGGTGTAGGTCCTTGTTACACACAGGTACCCATTACTTGGTGCTGCAGATATCAGACGAGCTAACCCAGAAGCTTCTAGGGACTCTCTTTTCTCCACTTCCCACCTCACAGTAGGTGCATGGGAATTACAGAAGGCTCCTACCTGGGGATCCTCACACTGGTGGGGTAAATGTTCTTCTCACTCAGCCATCTCCCCAAAATAACTGGCTCAAATTTGGGCCCACAAATTAATTAAAAGTAGGATAAAGTTACATTTTTATCCTCATTTTGCATCTGTTTCCTTCCCTCTGGGCCACCTGCTTACTTCTATATATAGGCACATTAATCACTCAGGGAATGTCTATCTAAACATGGGTGTAATAGCCCTTTAAAACTGAGGAAACAAAGGTAAAACAATGCCTAATGGATCTTACTATTAGCCTTTTTAAAAATATATATTTTATTTTTATTTATTTATTTATCTGACAGAGAAAGACAGTGAGAGAGAGAGAGAGAGAGAGAGAGAAAATGGGTGTGCCAGGGCCTCTAGTCACTGGAAGTAAATTCCAGGTGCATGTGTTCCCTTGTGCATCTTGCTAAGGTGGGTCCTGGGGACCTCAACCTAGGTCATTTGGCTTTGCAGGCAAACACCTTAACCACTAAGTCATCCCTTCAGCTTTTTACACTGTCCTTTTGTAGACCCCTCAAAGCCTATTCCAGGTCTCAAGACATTTCCCTATACCTGTGGTCAACTAGGGTTACAGGAACAGAAAATCCTGGCAAAACAGACCCCTTTCCAGGTGGGCAGTTGTCCATCTTTGTGAAACTGCATCCAGGAGCTACAGTGTTCATCTTTGGACAGTTGGATTACTTTCCTGGAGTAGTAAGAACTTCCTAAGGCCATTTAGCAGAACCAGAATGAAAATAATGGGTGACTCTCTATACAGGCTCCTGCAGCCTTTCTGCCCACAGTGAGCTGTAGGTCAGGGAGACCCTTGAGGTCCCAAAGCAATCTAGGCCATTCACAACATACTTAATTACCTGCCAAATCTAAAAGATAACACCCTGTTGCTGAAGACACCACAGGCTGTAGTCACAGCACATCGGGGAAAGCATGCTGGAGAGTCCCACTGCCAGAGGAAAACAGTCACCAACAGCATGAATAAGTATGGGAGCCGCAGATTATGAGCACAGCCAGCAGGACAGGAAGTGCACACTTGCGCAGTAGTTGCTTGTAGCCTCTGCTCTTAAGCAACCGTCCTCTGATTGGACACAAGCCTGCTCAGTGGGAGGGAACTCATATCTGGTACTGGAAATCAAGTCAGAATTCCATGTTCAGGAAAGAGTGGGCTGGCACACCAAAAAACTCTTAAACAACTTTGCATACCCCCTTTAAACCAAATTGCTCTTTTGCTCAACTAGAGAATCTGTTTTATTTTACAGATGGCAGAGAAAATGGAGAACTTAGCTCCATCGAGAAGGCAAGAGGATAACTTGACTGCCCACATGAGACTTGCCACCTCTACCACATCTGCCAGGGCCCAGAATAAATTGTAGAGGAAGCAACACGATAAATACTACTCTTACTGCTAGCCAGACAACCAGCCCCAAGTTGATAGTGACAGACACTTAAAATAATCAAAAACTTGGAAATCAGAAATCTAGAGACCACAAACAACACAAAATCAGACTGCCAACAGGCCTGCCATGGTGCAGATGCTTGTTTTCGTTTTAATTTTTTTGAGTTTTACAATATGCTATACATTACTCCTATTACCATAGAATTGTAATGGTATCAATATTATAGGAAGGGCTAAGAAATAGTGCAATTGATGCTGGCCATTGAGCAAAATAATTATTGCCATTTTTAAAATATTTATTTATTTGAGAGGCAGAGGAAGAGAGAGAGAGAGGAGAATGGGCCCACCGGAGTCTTCTGCCACTGCAAACATAAACTCCAGATACATAAACCATTTTGTCCAACTGGTTTTACATGGGTGCTTTGAAAGCAAAAACATTTCACTACAGACCCATTTTTCCAGCCCCAACTATTGTCATTTTTATCAATAGTACTTGGGACCTCTCCAACAGAAGGAAGAGGCTGGGAAGGACTATTACCCCCCTGTCTGAGATCTCAGGAAACCCTAATGCTAGTTGTATACACTGATGCATGTTATCTTTTGGCCCTGGAGGGGGATAGATTATATATAGGGTAAAAGATAAATGGACAGGAAGTTTCACCTAAGCAGTTATGAGGTGGTTATCATTCATGCTATAATGAGGCTGTTTCAATGCCACGACTACTTGTCTTCTCCACACCCTTATAGGTATCCCTGTGCCCAGCTATGTGAGGAACACCAATAAACTCCTTGGTTTACCAGGATGAATTTTGGTGGAATCATCACTTAGTCAATTGGCAATACCCTGAATGTGGGGAACAAATATTATTAGTATCTCTCCTAGAAAAAAACTTCATGCTGTAATTGCAAACATAATGACCTGAATTTAATCCTCAGAACATATACATACATACATACACAAGGCACCTGAGGCCCTGAACCCAAGCGTGTGTTCTAGCCTCCACATACATGTGTGCACATATGCATGAACACCCTTCATACACACATACACATACAACACACATGTCTTTGCATACACACATGGACACATACAAATGTAAAGAATATTGTAGAGGAATAAGAAAAACCTGACACATGTTATGCATCATGGAGGGAAGGGAGAGGGTCTAGTCTTACACTGAGTAAAGAATAGGCTTTGAGGTGAAGAGGGTTTAGGTGAGGTGTGAAGAGAATTAACCAGCATAAAACCACTGGCCTCTATGAGATTGGAATACAGGCATTTGTCCTTCTGCTCTGTTTAACTGACAAAGCCTTTGTGTGCCTGATGATGTTCCCTCCCTAAATCTCCTCATGGCTAATGGTGACAGCTCTGCTGCTGCTTCTAACTCCAGGTACCTGAACCATCTCTGGTGACTTCTCCTCCCTTTACCCATACCTTTGTAATTAGTCACTTTGTAAATAAAATCTCAAATTACCCTAATTTGAGTGTGCCATCTGCTTCCTGCTGATTCCCTGATGAATATAGTAATTTGTACTGAAAGGGCTTCTGCAAAAAGGCCCTCAGTACTGGATTCTGGTATCATGTTCATGACATATTTGTGCATTTCAGAATCTTCTCCTTGCTGAGTAAGAAAGGAGATGAATGTGATGCTTACGGGGCACAGATAATCTCGAGTATGTGATGGCACTGTGATTGCTCAAATCATCACTGCAGACAGCATGAGATGAAATACAGATGGAGGAGAGAGCATTGGACATTAATCACAACGATGATAATGGAATTACCTTGATCCTCCTGTTATACTTAAAGAATAGCATTGAAGGATGCAAGCATAATGAAAAGCTTAGCAACATAGAACACCACTTGACTAAGGCAATAAACATTTCTCCACTGTACCTGGCAAACTTTCAGCACTCTGAAACTCCCTCCTGCGTGGAACTGCATGTATACCACACTTTAAACAACAGAATGGGTTTTTCCTCCGGTAGTGACATTTAGTTACTCTCCTTTTCAGGTCAGTTTCTATTCATAGATGTTCCAAGATATACCTGGGATCTGGAGACAGGGTCCCATCCAGGGTAGGCTGGTTTGGGGTGCATGCATAATAAAGCAAACTTTTGTGGGCTTTTAAGGATAACCCTGAATGCCCCATGTTATGCCTGTTCACAATTAGTTTTACATATAATTAAAATCAGATACATTATGGCAAGGGATACACACAATAGAGCAAAGGTTATTCAACTCAATCTGTCAATTAAAAATAGTAAATCAGGGCTGGAGAGATGGATTAGCAATTAAAGGTGCTTGTTTGCAAAGCCTTCTGGTCCAAGTTCAATTTCCTGGTTCACACATGAAAGCAAATGAACGGGGTGGAGTGTAAAACCCATGGAAAAATACCAGGAGCCCAAAACAGCCCCCCAGATGCAGACAGGCAGACAACCTTGTGACCATAGCATGACCATTAACCCCGCCTAATGTACTATAGATAACCCTGTCAGGATGTTTCTGAGAAGAAAACAAAAAAAGGGATTCCCCACCGACTCCAAGTCTATTAATAAGTAACCAGTAACCAGTGCTGGGACTGAAATCATGCTTCTGCTTCTGTAAACCTGCTTCTGCTCTCCCTAACTCTATAAAAAGAGACCCTTCCCCTTGCCCAGCGCACTCAGCCTCTCGAAGGACTGGAGTGCCCGCAGGCGCCTGTGTAAATAATAAAGCTGCCTCTTGCCTTTGCATCCAGTGGCTCGGTTTTGGTTCTTGGGCGCGGGTCTCCCACCACGGAAGATTCCCCCTCCCCCGGGAATCTTACAGCTGGGGGCTCGTCCGGGATTGGGGACCCCCGCCCAACCCAATTACTGCCCACCGGGAGGTAAGCATTTGATTTGGTGCACCATTCTGTCTGTCTACGTCTAGTTCCGTTTTTTGCGCTGCGTTAGAAAATCGGCTCGGATCCGTGTCGTTCTGTATCTGGGCGGCTTGAGAAGGAGCTGACGGGCTCGGACTTCTCCCCCGCCACCCTGGAGGACGCTTCAGGGAATTTGGGAGCCCGATTTTTCGGAGCTCAACAAGTATCCGAGGGGTACGTTAGTCTGTTGGGTGGACAAACGGTCCCCCCGTCTGAATCTGCATTTTCAGTCTGTTACTGAAGCCGCGCTGCGCGTCTCTGTGCCGGCTGTCTCTCTGTTGTCTTAGTCCTTGGTGTTTGTTTAGTGTTGTCTCTTGACAAAATGGGTCAAAAAAAAAAAATGGTGACCCCCCCCTGAGTTTAACCATAGATCATTGGAAAGACGTTCGAAAGATTGCTTCCAACCAGTCAGTAGATGTCAAAAAGGAAAAATGGCAAACTTTCTGTTCCGCGGAATGGCCCACCTTTAATGTGGGCTGGCCAAGGGATGGGACCTTTAACCTCTCTACTATTTTACAGGTGAAAGCAAAGGTGTTCGATCACGGTCCACATGGACAACCAGACCAAGTCCCCTATATAGTCACCTGGGAGTGTCTAGCGGTTGGCCCACCGCTATGGGTCGCCCCTTTTATCCCCCCCCCCAACCTGCCCCGCCACTGCCTCTCCCTGCCCCTACTTCCTCCTCTTGTTGTCCGGTTGATACCAAGAAGCAGCCCCTGAAACCGGTACTTCCCCCGGACCTCAATACCCCCCCTTATAGATCTCCTCTCGGAAAGACCCCCTACCTATGGATCCCAAACCCAGGCACCAGCCGCGCCCTCCCCCCCTTGCACTCCCTTCCCCAGTGGCTGGATGCCTACGGAGCCACCGAGAGCAGCCACCACAGGGGGAGACTTCACAAGCCTTTCCCTTGAGGCTCTTCTCAGGACAGAAGAAAAGCAGAGTCTTTCTGGAAGCCAGAAAGAATGTTCCAGGCGATAACGGGAGACCCACCCAGATACTAGATGAGATTGATGATGCTTTTCCTTTGACCCACCCCGATTGGGACCACACCTCAGCAGACGGTAGGGGACACCTACGCCTTTATCGCCAGTTGCTCATAGCGGGCCTCCGTGGTGCTGGGCGCCACCCTACTAATTTGGCCAAGGTAAAGCAAGTAATACAAAAACCAGATAAATCCCCTGCTGCCTTTCTAGAGAGAATTAAAAAAGCAGAGAGGATTTTTAATAAACGAGAGACAGCAGAAAAGAGAGAGGACCACCTACACAGGGAGGCAGAGGATAGAAAAGACAAGCATAAAAAAAAAAAAAAATGCTAGGAAACACACGAGAAGCAGAGAATTGAGCCGCCTCTTGGCCACTGTAGTACAGAACAATGATAGGACTAATAGGTTGGGAGACCAAAGGAGACCCAGACCCAGAGTGGACCGGGGACTATCGCCCTGACCAAAACCTTAGGGAAGTTAACAAAAGGGTAGAAGATATCCACCCCACTGTGCCTAATCCTTATAACCTGCTGAGTTCTTTACCTCCCTCTCATCAGTGGTATTCAATCTTAGATTTAAAGGATGCCTTTTTCTGCCTGAGACTGGCTCCCCAGAGTCAGCCACTGTTTGCATTCGAATGGAAGGACCCTGACTGTGGAATCTCAGGGCAATTAACATGAACAAGACTTCCCCAGGGATTTAAAAACAGTCCCACCCTCTTTGATGAAGCCTTACATAGGGACCTGGCTGACTTTCGAATCCAGCACACTTCCTTAATTCTGCTCCAATATGTGGATGACCTCCTGCTTGCGGCCTCCTCACATCAGGACTGTCATACAGGTACCGGGGCCCTGCTTGAGACTCTGGGACACTTGGGCTATAGAGCTTCTGCTAAGAAGGCCCAAATCTGTCAACAAGAGGTCACCTACTTGGGGTACAAATTAAGAAATGGCCAACGCTGGTTAACACCGGCCCGCATAGACACTGTAGCTCACATTCCTGTCCCCCAGAACCATAGACAACTCAGAGAGTTCTTGGGGACCGCTGGGTTCTGTTGCCTATGGATACCAGGGTTTGCTGAAATGGCAGCCCCTCTTTACCCCTTGACTAAACAAGGAACCCCCTTCAATTGGACTAAGCCACAGCAAGAGGCTTTTGACAAAATTAAACACTCTCTCCTCTCTCCTCCGGCTTTGGGCTTGCCTGACATCACCAAGCCCTTCGAGCTATTCATAGATAAAAGACAGGGGTTTGCGAAGGAAGTGCTAACTCAGCAGCTTGGACCATGGAGGCACCCGGTTGCATATCTCTCAAAAAAGTTAGATCCAGTGGCCTCAGGCTGGCCACCATGCCTAAGAATGATCGCTGCAGTTGCAGTCTTGACCAAGGATGCAAGTAAACTAACCCTGGGGCAACCTCTGACTGTGCTAACGCCACATGCCATTGAGTCTATCGTGAGACAGCCCCCAGATCGCTGGCTGTCTAATACACATATGACTCATTACCAATCCTTGCTTCTCGACAAAGACCGTGTGCAATTTGGTCCGGTAGTGGCCCTAAACCCGGCCACCCTGTTGCCCCTCCCTGAGGGGCCAGAGACTCATAACTGCCAGCAGATTCTTGCAGAGGTACACGGAACCAGAAAGGATCTCACTGACCAGCCGCTGCAGGATGCAGACTTCACCTGGTACACGGACGGTAGCAGCTTCCTACTAAATGATGAGAGGCGAGCCGGGGCCTCAGTGACCACCAGAGACCAGGTAGTCTGGGCTAGCGCCCTGCCCGGAGGGACTTCAGCACAAAAAGCGGAACTCATTGCCTTGACTCAAGCCCTCCAGCAGGCTAAAGGTAAAAAAAAAAACAAAAAAAAAAAACTCAATGTGTACACTGATAGCCGGTATGCATTCACCACCGCCCACATACATGGGGAAATTTACAAAAGAAGGGGCCTGCTGGCTTCAGAGGAAAAAAAAAAAAAAATCAAAAATAAAACTAAGATATTGGCCCTCCTCAAGGCTCTGTACCTACCCCAGAAGCTCAGCATTATACACTGTCCAGGTCATCAGAAAGGAAACAGCCCCGAGGCCATAGGGAACAGGTTCGCTGATAAAGCCGCCCGTGAGGCAGCTCTGGGACCCCAACTCTTGATTCTGATGGCCACTGAGGAGGGGACTCCTAAAGCAGCATCTCCAACTCCGGGATGGGAATACACGAATGAGGACTTGGACTTGATTCAGAAACTGGGGGCATCATATGATGCTGCCCACGGCAAATGGACTTACCTAGAAAAGACTATTGTACCTCAAAAGATTACAGCCCTCCTCATTAAGCAACTTCACAGGCTAACCCACATGAGTGCTCAAAAGATGAATACTCTACTAGAACAAAAGGAAACAGGACATCTTTTTCTAAACAAAGGTTCAATCCTAAAAGAAGTTGCAAACACTTGCAAAGTGTGTGCTCAGGTAAATGCTGGATGAGCCCAGATGGCCCTTGGGTCTCGCCTGAGGGGACACCAACCCGGGGCTTATTGGGAGCTCAACTTCACTGAGGTAAAACCGGGTATGTATGGTTACAAATATCTCCTAGTTTTTGTAGACACTTTTTCAGGATGGGTAGAAGCATTTCCCACCAAGCATGAAACCGCCAGAGTGGTAACCAAGAAATTGCTAGATGATATCTTTCCTCGGTATGGAATGCCACAGGCACTCAGGTCAGACAATGGGCCTGCCTTTGTCTCCCAGGTAAGTCAGTCAGTGGCCAAGACACTGGGGATCAATTGAAAGTTACATTGTGCATACAGACCCCAAAGTTCAGGTCAGGTAGAAAGGATAAATAAAACAATTAAAGAGACTTTATCTAAATTAACGCTTGCAACTGGCTCAAAGGATTGGGTACAACTCCTACCCCTGACCCTTTACAAGGCCCAAAACACCCCAGGCCCTCATGGCCTAACCCCCTTTGAAATCCTCTATGGCAGTCCCCCGCCAGCTGTCACTTTCATGCTTACAGAAATTTCTAATTTTACTGATACCCCCACCTTACAGGCTCACTTGAAGGCCCTACAGTTGGTACACCAGGAAGTTTGGAAACCTCCAGCAGCTGCCTATAAAGAGACAACTAATAAACCGCTAATCCCCCATTCATTCCAGATAGGGGACTCGGTTTGGGTCTGTCGACATCAGACCAAGAATCTGAAACCTCGCTGGAAAGGACCTTACACCGTGCTCCTGACAACTCCCATGGCCTTAAAAGTAGACGGAATCGCCACTTGGATCCACGACTCCCACGTCAAGGCTACCCTGACAGAGTACCCAGACAGCACACCACCAAACCTCGCATCATGGAAAGCACATCACACTCCAAATCCCCTAAAGATAAGACTCTCTCGATCTTAACATGCCTCTTCTTAGCTTTCAGTTTTGTGAGTAACGTCTCTGCTAGTCCTCACCTTTCCTTATCTTTGACTTGGCTAGTCATTTCTGAGATAGGACAAATTATTTGGTCTAATACCTCCCCTGCCCTGTTATGGACATGGTGGCCCCCCTTAACCCCCAATCTGTGCGCCTTGACTGCCCATAGAAAACCTTTTAAAGAGACTTTTAAAAAAGACTCACCAGAAGAGACACAACCCTCCTGTTAGCCCAGGATGTTACTCCAAACCTGCCAGACAGTTGTTAAAGTCCACTCTATATGTTTGCCCCCAACATGCCCAGGCATCAGACTGTGGAACTAGAGTGGACTATTATTGTAAAAACTGGGGATGTAAAACCACTGGAAATGTATACTGGCAACCCAAATCCTCCTGGGATTTTATTACTGTAACTCGCCTAACTCAGGGTAACAAGATGCTTCTAAACATTACTTTCACTTCTCCCAGCAAGGCAGATAGGACATGGCTCAAAGGCCATACTTGGGGGGTCCGTCTTTACATAGATGGGCCAGACCCAGGTTTCCTCCTCACCATTAAGCTCCAATTATCAACTGACATAAGTCCAATAGGCCCCAACCCAGTTCTACCAGATCAAAAACCTATCCCCCGACTCCCACTTTCCTTGGCCCCGCCTTCTAAACCTACCAATGTTATAATTCCCCCTCCTAAAAGACCAACCACTCAACCCTATAAACCCCAGGGAACAGGTAATCGACTTTTTAATATAATACAGGGGGCCTATCTCTCCCTGAATGCCTCTAACAGTAATTATGCCCAAGACTGCTGGCTCTGTTTAACTGCTAACCCTCCTTACTATGAGGGTATAGCCTTTCCAGGAAACTTTACCAACTCCACTAACATTCCTACTCGATGTCTTGCTGTTGCGTCTCATAAATTAACTCTTTTTTTTTTTTTTTTTAAATTTATTTATTTGAGAGCAACAGACAGAGAGAAAGACAGATAGAGGGAGAGAGAGAGAATGGGCGCGCCAGGGCTTCCAGCCTCTGCAAACGAACTCCAGACGCGTGCGCCCCCTTGTGCATCTGGCTAACGTGGGACCTGGGGAACCGAGCCTCGAACCGGGGTCCTTAGGCTTCACAGGCAAGCGCTTAACCGCTAAGCCATCTCTCCAGCCCATAAATTAACTCTTGCAGAAGTAACTGGCCAGGGCTCCTGTATTGGGACCATACCCACTACTCTTCAACATTTATGTAACAAAACCACTCCTGTGTCCCCTGGAGCTTACTACTTAGAATCTCCAAATGGAACCTATTGGGCCTGTAATACAGGACTGACTCCTTGCGTTTCTGCTACTGTCCTTAATTCTACTGCTGATTACTGTGTCCTAGTCCAGTTATGGCCACGCATTACCTACCATAGATCAGAATTCATTCTTCAGGTATTTGAAAACAGACCTAGGCGGGAGCCCATAACCCTTACCATCACCCTCCTTTTGGGAGCAGGAGAAATCTTAGCGGGGATAGAAACTGGAACAACTGCCCTGGTACACTCTGAGCAGACCCGAGCCCTACAAGAAGCGATAACCACAGACTTACAGGCCATAGAAAAATCTATTTCTGCTCTAAAAACTTCCCTTACTTCCCTTTCAGAGATAGTATTGCAAAATAGAAGAGGCCTAGACTTGTTGTTTCTAAAAGAAGGGGGCCTCTGTGCTGCCCTTAAGGAAGAATGCTGTTTTTATGCTGACTACACGGGCATAGTCTGGGAATCTATGAAAATGCTCAGGGAAAGACTAGCCCAGAGGCAGAGATTGCTAGAGTCACGACCGGGCTGGTTCAAAAGTTGGTTTCATAAATCCCCCTGGTTCACCACTCTTTTATCCACCCTCCTAGGTCCCCTACTCATTCTTGCACTCTTACTAACCTTTGGTCCATGTATTCTCAATAGGCTGGTACAGTTTATACGCGACAGGCTGTCAGTTATCCAGGCGTTCGTCCTCACTAGTCAGTATCAGTCATTAAGCCAAAATGACATAGGATTATAAGTAAAAGATTTTACTCAGTACCAAGAGAAATGGGGGAATGTAAAACCCATGGAAAAATACCAGGAGCCCAAAACAGCCCCCCAGATGCAGACAGGCAGACAACCTTGTGACCATAGCATGACCATTAACCCCGCCTAATGTACTATAGATAACCCTGTCAGGATGTTTCTGAGAAGAAAACAAAAAAAGGGATCCCCACCGACTCCAAGTCTATTAATAAGTAACCAGTAACCAGTGCTGGGACTGAAATCATGCTTCTGCTTCTGTAAACCTGCTTCTACTCTCCCTAACTCTATAAAAAGAGACCCTTCCCCTTGCCCAGCGCACTCAGCCTCTCGAAGGACTGGAGTGCCCGCAGGCGCCTGTGTAAATAATAAAGCTGCCTCTTGCCTTTGCATCCAGTGGCTCGGTCTTGGTTCTTGGGCGCGGGTCTCCCACCACGGAAGATTCCCCCTCCCCCGGGAATCTTACAGGAGCATACAGCTGGAACTCATTTGGAGAGACAAAAGGCCCTAGCATGCCATTCAGACTCTTTCTCACTTTGCTTACAGATTTAAATAACTATTTAGAGCTAGAGAGATAGTTTACTAGTTAAAGTGCTTGCCTGGGAAGCCTAAGGACCCAGATTCAATTCCCCAGTACCCATGTGAGCAAGATACACAAAGTAGTATATGTGTATTTGAGTTCATTTGCAGTGGCTAGGGGCTGGCAACCCATTCTCTCTTTATCTGCTTTTTTGTCTCTCAGGTAAATAAATAAAATAAATAAATATTTAAAAAATATTTAGAAAGTTGAAAAATAGACAATCCACTAGAGTACACTTTAGCAATCATCCATTCCTTCCCCCAAAATCCCATGAAGTGAGGCCCCAGAAACTACTTGGAGTCCTTGAGTGCTTCCTATTCAGGCCTTCTGACCCTTTTGGTAGCATGTTATCATTTTGCTCCTAATAAAAAATATTTTACTGTTAATTTTGTGTTTGTACATTTTTTCCAATTCTTTAACATTGCAAAGATAAAAAGTCCCTGGAATTAGTCATAGAGAGACCACCAGGAGAATTATAGGAAAAAATAAAAGCCTCTTCAGAGAAACACAATGTCAAGTCACTTTAATTGTGGGACAAACGTACTGCAGGCAAGACCCTGCAGAATTGCTGTTCTCCTCAAAACCCCACCTCACATGTCTCACTGAAGGAAACAGACCAAAAGAAAAGGAATAAATGTTAGGATCTAAAACAGGGTCATTTACACATCTAACAATATGCCAACATTTGAACTCTAAAACCTTGCATTGAAGAACATCAATGGGTGGAGGAAGTCCTCCTCTGCCTTAAACTATTTTAACAAAATGAGTTATTATTGATTCTTGTCAAGATTAAGCTGCACCCATCATCTCTATTGGCTAGTTACCCATGCTCTTGTAAATAACCCTTTGCCCACGCTCCTATAAGACACTAATCAAATTTTTAAAAAAGAAGTAGAACGTAGACATTTTTGTTGCACCCATTACCTCCATTGCAAGTTACCCATGCTCCTGTAATTAACCCCTTACTCATGATCTGGCAATTCACTCTAATCAAATTTTAAAAATAAAACAAAACATTAAAGTAGAATGTGGACAGTTTGGTTATACCCATTACCTCTATTGGCAAGTCACCCATGCTCCTGTAAGTAATCCGTCACCCATGCTCTTGTAAGCCACTCTAATATTTTTTTTTTAAGTCATGAATATAGAATGTGGACTATGTTGGTGAAGGGGATCAGCATCAGTGGGGCAAGAGAAGGTAATGATGGATAAATATGACTAATGTACGTTTTGTCCATGAATGGAAATGTAATAATTAAACCATTGTGTATGCTAATAAAAAAACTCAAAACAATGGACATGCTGGAATTAAGTTATATAAGACACAAAAAAAATTTCTTGCACCAATAAATTAAGAAATAAATATGGTAATATGTCAGAGGCTTACTGGTATTCTTAAAGATGTTCACACTAGAGACTATGTATGTAATAATGATATAAATTAGATGACAGAACCCCAGAATTGTGTGGTTCTTAGTAGACAGAGCCAAGATTGGGAATTGTAAAGAGACTATATCATAACTCAGGGATTTAGGACAATGTCAGTCATCAACCAGTGTCTAGAAATTAATATGTGGTTGTCATGGCCAACCTCTGAAAGGCCCAAGAATTCAGAAGCCCAGAAATACTATCACGCTCCAAAGGGAGCTTAAGAAATGTGAAATTAATAGGGATTATGAAGAAAAGTAAGAGATGAAGTGCCAAATATACAAAATGTCTGCTATACCTCTTTTATCTACTCACATATATATGCCCAGTTTCCCCACCCACTGGAAAGAATGTCCTGTATAGACTGCTGTAATGGCTTCCTTCTGAGTCCAATTTCCTGTGGTGTTGGGTCAGTTGGATTGTGTAGCAATTTCCTCCAAATTCAGTTATTTCCTCCTGAAGGGAGGAGGGAGTCAGGAGGTCAAGCAGCCTGGGACAGCTGAAAGTTAAAAGGTCACATGACCACTCCACAAGGTTCTAAGAGCAGTAAACAACTGTCAGGGGCAGACTCTACCTTGGTTGTGTAGCAATTTTCTCTGAATTAACACATTCCTTCCTGTTTCATCAGGAGACTGGGGATGTCAACAAGTCTGTGAAAGCTGAAACTAAAAAGACCTTTCCATGACGTTATATAAAAGGTACCTAGAAACGTTGCCTTGGAAGCCAGTCTCTGACTAGGGGAGCTGCCTGTGATTTTGCAGTGAGCTCCAGAGATGCTGCTTCTGTGAGCGGCTGCTGTCAGTGGGCTGCTCAGTGATGCAGCTGCCTTTGAGTCCTCCATGCCGCTGTAAGCAACCCCGATGTCCTCATTGCTTCACCAGAGGTACTGAAGCAATCAGAAGTTGGTGTGTCATCTGTGCCGTATCTGGGTTGAATAGACATGTGTTCACATTGCCCCAGGGATAAAGTTTTACATGGGCAATACTTGGACAAGAGAACACATAGAAGAGTTATAGATCATTGTTTTTTGTTCTTCCCTTATACATTGCTCTAAGGCTGTTATCTTTATTGATACTGAACTTTCCCATGGTGGACCTCGTGTGCTCATTCTTCTTCTGTCTCTAACACACTCCTCTACTCTTATGTTTAGGGACTGTGGCAGCTCTGCTGCTGAGACTCACCCTATGATTCCTCCAGTTCTGTTGCACTGTCCCTTGTGTCCATCCTCACACTTATAATTAATCCATTTTAAATAAATATGCCATATATATTAATTTTATTTTGTCTTCTGTTTCCTGTTAAGACTGACAAATAGAATTATGTTCCATATTAGACACTTTGGGGACTTGGATTAATGATAAGACTAATGAGATGGGAATTTGCTCTTTTTTTTTTTTTTTTTGAGTTAATGTTTCTGGCTTCCAACAGCTTCAGCTGCTCATTTAACAACAGGTTCTTGGCAATCCTAGCAATTAAATCTTATGATTAAATCATGTATCTCAGGAAACAAGGCTTCCTCAGTTAAAAACAAATAGGAGTTTAAAAAAGGCTAGTAACATGGTGGCATGGAGTGCTAGAAAGAAACAAAACAATGAGTGCTGGTTGTTGCAGTAAAATAATATAAAAATTGGCATATTAGTTGCTTTCCATGTTGCTGTAAGAAAATACATGGCAAACTCCACTGAAGGAAGATTCCATTTTGGCTCACAGTTTGAGGCTCTAACCCCATAATCAACCACAGGGATGTCATGGTGTCAGAAGTGTGAGGTGACTGGTCACATTATGTGCACAGTGAGCAAGCAGATAGCAATGGAAGCATGCGCTCATCTCACTTTCCTCTTTCTATTTAGTCCGGGGCACAACTGAGTTATTGGGATGGTGTTATCATGGGAAACTGAGGAAAAAAGAACTAACATCTGAGACAGACTGGAGAATCAAGATGAATTTTTATCTCAGTTTGGGTCCAGGGCTATCTCTCCTAATGGCTGGGCACTGAGCTCTGATAGCTCAGAGGTTTTATAGGATCTATGGCAGGAAGTTTGATATGAGTTTGAGTTCTTTACACTTTTGGTGGGTTAAATTTCTGGGCTACAGGACTGGGTTCTCCAAGCAGAAAAGTACAGTTCAGGAGAGCATGCCTATGGCTGCATTAACTAGAAAGCATTCTATGCAAGATGCAGCTGCACAGACTGTGAGGAGACTGAGGGTCATGCTGTCTCCTTGGTAAAGGCTATAAAGCAAGGCAAAGGGACTTTAGAATGTCATCTGGGTCTGTTTTCTCTGTCAAATTTCATCTGTCACAGTGTAAAGAAACCTCCGTCTTTATGTGTCCCTGCCGTGATCTACTGTAATACCACAGACACAGGTATTTGCTACAGTGTCAAAAAGATGAGTCATGCACCTTGGTTGAAGGGTTCGCAGTGTGTGGAATATTCCCTAGACTCATGTTTTGAATACTTAATCTGACGCTGGTGGCAGTTTGATAGGTGGAGACTTGCTAGAGAGGTGTGTTGTTGGCAGCAGGCTTTGGAGCACTATAGCCCAGCTTTCTCCTTGCCTGAGTTCAGCACATGCGTACTGATTTTTTTAATTAGCTTTCTATTCTACAAGTACAGGCAGTTTGGTACCATTATTAGGCTCATCCATGACCTACCCCTTCCCCATTGGTCCCTTCTTGTTGAGGTATATGGGTCGTGCATTGTGGGGTTAGCCCACAGTTTTTAGTATGATAAATGTCTCTGTATATCATGACCCAACATGTGGCTCTGACATTCTTTCCACCCCCTCTTCTGCAAAATTTCCCTGCTGCTTTATACCTGTGCTGAGACAAAATGTGGTGTCCAGCTACCGTTCTACCATCCTTTCCCTTCCATGATGAAGATTCCCTACCATCCTTTCCCTTCCATGATGAAGATTCCCCTTGAGAATTTAAGCAAAAATAAACCCTTTCCTTCCATGAGCTGCTTTTGGTCTGGTGTTTTGTCCTAACAGCAAGAAGGTAACCATAGTAAAGTCAATTGAGACTACTGTAGAGCTTCCAAAACAGTAACTTCTGAATGTCTCATCCAACAGCACAGAGAAGTGTGGTAGGCATTTGCAGCTGTTAATACCTTGATATATTTCCCTGTTAGAAAAGAGTTGACGAAAGACTGGAACCTATCCCAAGCCTTTAACTGCTCTGCACCTTGGAAACACTACAATTCCCAATTGGATTAGCATAATTACAAAACATAACACAGAGCATAGATACCTACCCATAGAAATGTGAAAAGGGAATATATGAGGAATATTGCACTGAAAAAACTGGTCAAAGTATTGCATTTATATATATAGATTCATTTAATATAAATATGAGAAAATTTAGTATTATTCCCTAGCCATACCATATACAGAAATTAATTGCAGATGACCAGTTGATCTAAATGTAAAACAGAAGTTTTTAAGACACAGTTTTGATAAATATCTTTATTACATTGAATCAGAAAAAGTATTTAATTATTAAACAGGAAAATAACTAACTGAAAAGATTGATCAATTTTACTAAAATATTACAAAGAACTAAGTTGTTCATAAATACCACTAGTAGTGTGAAAAGGTAAAGAATCAGTTTAAAGACCTTTGTAATGCATGAGGAAAATAGATTATATACATCATCTACTAAGAATCCTCACAAATCAGCAAGAAACCTGAATCTAATGACCTAGCAGGCAAAAAGGCAAGAAGAATGACCATGCCTATCTAGATGCGTATGATAAGGTTAATTATTATTAATAACACAGAAACACGAAAATTAAAACCACTGAGTCAATATTTGACTTATTTGAGTTAACATATGGTGAAGAATTACAAATGATGAAAAGTGTAATAGATTCCTAACTTTCATAGGATGTTGGAGGTGATATAAACTGGCACTGACACATGACAGTCATGACTGCATATGATAGATAGGAGTGTACTGACTCACGTAGCCATTTCATTTTTTGGCAGAAATCCAACAGAATGCATTCATGCATGTGATAACTGGCATGCATGACAATATTCCTAGAGGTTGTAGTCATAATAGCCTTATATCTGTATATTTATGCTCCCCAGAGACTTGCTTGTCCCATAGCATATGCCCTGATTATGGAAATCAGGATCTTGGATATGCAATTTGTTGAGACTTTGCTGGAATACGAGTGGTTCCTTATTTCAATATGACTGATGTCCTTGTGACAAGAAGAGACATAAGGGGAAGAGAGTCAAGGAGACAGAGACTAGAGTAACACACTTACAAGTCAGAGTACCCAGAATTGCCATCAAAGGTCAGGCGATAGTGGAGGAAAGAAAATTTCTTCTCTACGGGGTTGACTAGCTTGTGTGACCTTGCCTCTAGCTTCAGTTCACATTTGTTATTAGAGAGAACAATGGGAAATACACGTGTGCTGCCCTAGGCCACCCTGGGTGTGTTCTGTTTTAGATGCCTAGGGAGTCAGTTTAATTGAAACTCTCATAGCAACAGCCCAATTGGCCATGAAAAGTAAAACATATTAATGCAGCATACCTACACAAAACAAGACATTATGGAACAACAAAAAAAAATGGTACATGTAAACACAACCATAAATCTTAGTGGAAGAAGACAGAGAAAACATCTACTGGTTGATTCCATTAAAGTTCAAATATAACTAAATTACGTACATATTGTTAAATGTCCTAAGAGTAATTACATTTCAGATGGAAGAGAATATAATGATTGACAAGAGATACAAGAGTGACTTCTGATGGTCTATTTCCTAGTCAGGATGAATACTATATTGATGGCTGTACTTTGTGATATTCTATGGGTACAGTCTGCAATGATGTGTATTTATATTACAATTCAGTAAGAGGTTCGTAGGTGAACTCAACATTTGAAACTTTATTCATTACAAAAAGAAAAGAAAGTACTCCTCTGCAAGACAAAAGCTAAATATATAAATTTATATCATTCTCTGGAGATTTCTACTTTTAGGTTTTGTCAGCAGCAAGGGGACTTGACTGAGCCCCTCAGTGTCTTGCTCAACAGCTGGAAGAGTTCCTCCAGTCTTCAGGGACCTGAACCCAGGATAAACCCAGGCTTCGGGCCTTTGTTTCTCAAAGGAATTTCAGTATGAACCACTATGAATCAGAGTTGTAGATTTTATGGTTATTTTAACACAGGCTTAAGCATGGGGATTTGGAGGGGAAAAAGTCACTAAGAAAGCAAATGGCAGCAAACCTGGGAACATGTATATGGGCTTCTCTACATATCTTAACATTGACCATATATACACTCTTACTTACAACCCAAAAGACTGCTGAGACTCTTTTACCCTCTTTTTTTTCTCTCCTTTTGTTAAGGGAGATTATAGGGTGGCTCTGTAGAAGCCTTGGATGCAAAAAGAATCTGATTTTGGAAAAACCAAAAAAAGCAGAAGCCACTAGAAGAGCACAAGACGTTTAGTACATGTCCCTTCCATGTAAATGGCATTATTGGTTATGTTCTCAGAAAATCACAGGTTTATAGCTGGGAAAGGAAGAAAGTCTTTAAGCAGTTGTTAATTGTTGCTGGAATTCTTACTTATATGTTGGGAGGAGACTCCAATCAGACTTGAGGCCAGGGATTCCTTCTCCTTTCTCGAATAAAATTATGTGTCCATATTTTTCCAATCTTTCTATATTGCCTCATTTCTGTAACAGATATTGACCAGCTTTAAGATAAAAAATAATAGCATAACTAAGTCTGGGGTCAGGAACATTGTCTCTGCCCTATTGAGTAGACCATCCTCAAATGCATTCTATTTGAAATTCTTGTTGTTCAGTATGAAGGAAGGTCATCAGTTTTGCTCTTACAGGTCATGGAAATTTGAAGAATGCCTTGTCTCTGTCAGCCAGTGATCTGTATGTCTTAGGACAGCAGAGGCTTCAGCAGTTTTAACTACTGAAATTGTTTATGAATTTCATAAAAAAATCCCTAATTAAAATCATGTGTGTGGCTTTAATTTAAACAGTCCTGAAATAACTGAGACCCTCTCTAAGATTGTGAGGAAAGTTCTGATCATGCTGTGTGGCAGTAAAGCATGCAAACTAGCTTAGCAACTTGCCTGCATCAAGCTGCATACACACTGTTTTAAACAGTAGAATGAGTTACAACAGCTTGACAAGGCCTCATTTCTATTCAAGCATGTTCTGGGCTATATCCATGTTGAATGACAAGAGATCCATTGAACTGTACTGATTTTGGATGCATACTTTATAAGGAAAGCTATGTGAACTTCTAGAGAGAATCTAACTTAAGTCTATATATGATTGGATATGCATATCACTAAAATCAGATGCATCCTGGGAAAAACATGTGCAGTAGAGAAAAATTTACATAACTCAAACCAGAGCACCATCTAAACAATGCCTTCTATTCGCCAGTTTCTCTTTTACCTATACCCTATGAAAAGAAATCTCTAAGCAATACCAGCTGTTATTGGGCAATATTGCTCAAGGACCCCACTGTTCTCCTGCTGTGTGTACCCCACCACTTTCCACTTTTGCTTTAACCTCTAATAAAATTTCTTACCACTTGCTGTGTATACTACTTCACTTCTTTGAACAAGACCCCTAGAACTTGGTAACAGACAGAGACCAACTGTAATCACAGGTCTACAAATGTGATCAAAGTCCAGAGACCTCTTTTCTGGGGGATCGATTCTTATTCCAGCAGTCTAAATTCTTAAAACTTCTACAAGCTACTTAATTCTTTACTGCTTCTTAATACAACAAATCCTCTTATCAAAGTGACAAAGTACATTGTACTATTCAATATGGAGAAAAATGAACTTTATGCTAAGACAAAGAAGAAAATCTAAGAAAAGGTGAGAGAAGGGAATGTGGGTTAAGGTAGATTAAGTAAGGCTAATTAGAACACAGCAAATTGCACTGACATGGCTAGAGATTTAATTGCAGAGCACTTTGAATACTAAATTGACCTTTCCTTATTTCCTGCTGGTGACAGCTGAGCTAAAAATTCCTATGGTGTGTTTCCTTTGATTACCCACATCTCCCTGCAAACATCTACTGCAGTACGTGTCATCACCATTCCTCAATTTAACTGTGACCATCTGCGGTAGATACCAAAGATAATCACCAACATTGCTCTGTGAACCCCAACAACACCATGGGAAACTTCAGGCTAGAGATCGTTCATACTGACATGCCAACCTCCAGCATTCTGCCTGCATAAAAGCCAATGGTTCAAAAATAAAAAGTAGAAATAACTAAATATGACTGCATGAATTGCCCATGCTTAAAAAACCCAAGAGGCATTATAGGAAAGTGAAACATAAACAACTTTTGTCACATGTTTCTAGGAGGACAAACAATTGATTAGTCCCTTCTATGTAAAAACACATTGTGTCTGGCAAGAATTTGTTTACAACAAACCCAAGCATACAATAACCTGTGAAATACTCTATGATTAATTTGCTTATTTTAAGAAGGTCTATAAAGCCTGGAGAAAGTTTGAATACATAATGTTTAGTGAGTAAGGAAAAGGGTATGGCTTCCAAAATCATTTATGAAGTTTATGAAGTAATCAAAGGTACATTTTTGAAATCACGGATGGTGGGGAAATAAAGTATCTTCAACAAGAGAAAAATATGTTTGTATCATCAAATGAAATTAAGGAGCACACCCTGGAATGGAATTTAGTGCTGAATTTTCAGTGGTTCATAACCAATGGAGCCATCTTGTTTTTAAAGGCATAATATGGTTTCTCTAAACAGAACTCTAATCTATAGAATGATGGAAACAGCTCCCATTACTGGAGAAAATATCACTGCATTTCATAACTGGAAGTTTCTCTGAATAACTCAATAGTCACTGAAATTGCAGTAAAAATTGAGAGTTCAAGATGAAATTTCCTCCCTTCCATGGGCTACAGTAAACGAATAATTTGAGAACTTTTATAGGAAAACCTCAATATTTTTACTGATTGCTTAACTATCTATATGTGTATGTGCTTGAAAGCAATCTTATACCAGTAATGGCAGTATAATAATTACAAAGGTAAAGCCAGTACTGAATTGTTCAGTTTTACTCAGTGTTGACTAGATTGAGAAAGCTTCCAGGAATACATGTGTTTATTAATTAAAACTAATTTAGAGAAATATTAAACATAAAGACTTTAAGATGACCTTAATGCAATGAAACACAGGAAAACTTAAACGTTTCTACTCAGTGCAGGAGTAATAAGCATAGTTCTTGTTGAATAAACAATTAATATTTAATGTCTAATAACAAAAAATCCCAAAAGACATGGCAGCAGGAAATTCATCACTTTCATTTAATTAAGAAAACTTCACTAAAATCATTTCTTTAATAAAGAAATCCCAATGGATCTAGATTTCAGACATGAATTGTATTACCAGCATAAAAGGTGTTGTCTTAAACAAGTATTCTTATTTTGTGCATACATGTGTGTGTGTGTGCATGTTCCTATGCATATATGTATACATTAGTAGGCATACATGACTGTGTGTGTTTGTGAAGCCCAGAGGTCAACATAGGGTGTCTTCCTCAATGGTTTTCTGACTTTTTTATTCTTTGAGACAGGATTTCTCACTGATCCCAGATCTCACAAATTTCTCTTTACTAGTTAGCCAGTGAGCCATAGTTATCCGACTGTCTCTGCCTCCCTATCCCTGGGGTTACAGGCATGTTCCACCATATCATTCCTTTTATGTCAGTGCTGGAGATTCAAACTCAGGTTCTCATGCCTTTGTAGCAAGCACATTACCAACTGAGCCATCTCTGCAGCCCATGTTTTCCCTTTGAAATGACTGTGGATATCCTGAACCAGAATAAACAAGGGGCAGGAAATTTATTATGGTACTTATAGGAGATTTGGTTTCTGAAGAGTTATTATATTGTGTTCTGGGTTATGCTAAATACTGTCTTGAAGGTCCAAAGCATAGACCTGATTACTACCATGTGATTTAGTTGTTCACGGCAAGGTCTAATCATTAGACCTTCTGAGTTTATTAAGTTATTCTTTTCAAATGCAATTCAACAATGCAGACTTTTTTTTGTCTTTTTTAAAAATTGATTTTGAAAGAGAGAGACAGAGAATGGGCATGCCAGGGCCTTCAGTCTCTGTGAATGAACTCCAGATGTGTGCACCCCTCTGTGGGCAAGTGCAACATTGTACACTTTTGTCACTGTGCATCTTGCTATGCATGGATCTGGAGATTCAAACATGAGATTTTAGGCTTCACAGACAAGCACCTTAACAACTAGGCCATCTCTCCTTCCCTCTTTTTGTCTTTTTATATGGTAATTACACTCCCCTGAAGACAATAATCTTCCCAGTGTTCCATGCCACTCTGGGGATAAGAATAGTAAACAAGCATAGTGGTACCTAAGATAGATCCCCAGCCCTCTAACTGCCTTTAAATGTCCATATTTCTTGGATTTGTTTCTTGTACCTCCACATTAATCCCTTAGAAACGAAACTCTTACAGAGCTCAGTTATCCTGCTTTATCCTCTAGCTCACGTAAGGTCATGGTCTTGCCTTCCACAGTCTTTCTGGCTGCTAACTGCATCCTACTAGACTGCAGAGACCCCAACCCAGCTCTGGCCAGTAGAGCCTACATTAGAACCCTGCTGGGAAATCAGGAGATAGGGTCAGAAAATGGAGGATATCCTGATGACCTTGATCTTTGCCTGTCACATAAGTACTAGTGATTGTTTACATTACAAAACTGAACTTTTTCTCATATATTTTTAATGCATTCTAGGTATGGAGAGATAATTCAGTCCGTACAGTGTTTGCCTTGTAAGCAAGAGGACTTGAGCTTCATCTCCAGGACTCATGTAAAACTGCCAGTCATGTTGGTTTATGCTTATAAATCCAATACCAGGGCGAGAGTGACCAGAGGGGCTCAGGGGCTTCATGGCCATGTAGTCTGGCCTAACTGGTGATCTCCTGGCCAATGATAGACAGACAGGATGGTTTTCCTTAGCAACAACACTGAAGGTTTCCACTCTGCTCTCCACAGATATACACATGCATGCATAATACATACACATAATACATAGACATACATGTGCATATACACATATACAGTAAATGGAACATTGTAATACATTCTGTTCATAACGTTTTTTTTTTTGCAAAATGTCACTGTAATTTCAATTACCCTCTTGTATAAACTTAAAATAATTTAATTTTTGACATCATAAACACCTCCCAAGGAATATTTAATTTTACACTGTTATTTTCAGTGACTTTAGGACAAGTAGAAATGGGACAAAATATGCTATACAGTGATAATGGACACCATGCTATAGATTAGAACGTTGTTTTACACATCCGAATAGGATGAAGACTACAGTAACTGAGTTATAGGGTTTGATTCTCAAATCCTAGTCCAGTCTCTGCCTGTAGATAGCTGTGGGATTATGAGGCATTTATTACAGTTTCTCTAGGGATTAATTTTTCATACTTAGAAGAATTGCAATAAATTCTTTCTGACATTTTTTTAGGTTTGACATTCTGTAATTCTAAGAAGCATTTTATTGCATTTGTGAGTATTTATATTACTTTTTTGGCATGTGAGCTTCACATGCACAAAGATGTGTCCTTGTTTCATTGAAATTACATTATATAGATTAGTATTTTGAATTGCAGAACAAGCGTTAGAAATATGTTCTCAATACTTATTTCTACACTAACTAATATATTGGTATATTCATGCTTTTAAAAAGCTTAATTTCAGATGTAAAGTCATACAAAAATGAATTGGGGATGTGATGGGCCCAGGTTTATACCAGTAGTTTTAGGCATTTTAGTCTACCTGACTTTTCCTACATGCTGTGTCTCTCTTCTCTATGCCCCTGCACTAATCAGATTCCGATACACCTAGAATGCTTACCCAGTTGAATAGGGAAATGTGTTGTAACATCAATCACATTATTATCCAATATGGGAAGCTATGTTAATACACAAGAGCTTTGCAATGATTTTGAATTTTAAATTTTGTAATATATGTATAAATATAGAAATATACTCCTAGTTTAAAAAATGGAAAAATTTCTCACATCTGTGCAGTAAAAGTCATATAAGAAAATATACAAACGCCATGATAGCATCCCAAAGAGAGGAAGTAATCCGATTTTCAATGAACAAAAAAAAAGACAAAATTTAAATATGTTTATTCAGGTATGGCAAACAGAGGTGAGATACAGAAATAAAATCAATACAGAGGACTGACAAATATAATATTGAGAGAAACACAAGGCAATTTTAAAAGTTTTATGGAGCATGATCACATTCACATGAATTTTAAAAACATGTAAAATATACTATGATGCAAACTCAATATTTTATTAAACACATAAATGTAGTCTTTTACCTATAAAATTCGGTAATGGTAATATGATTACATGAAGTATACAACCAAATTTTACTTTGTGCATATGGAAAGAGGAGAGACAGAGAAAGTGTTCAAAAAGGTTTAAAGAAGAGACTTCCAGCCAAGATGGCGACTGCCTAGCTGTGTTGCAAAATAGATGTCGATCCTAAGGAGAGAGCCACCCCATCATACCTCAGAAGGGCCCCCACTGAAACTGAGAAAAATTGGCAAAACAAGCAAGGGTGCTGTTTTCCTGGGGAACCATATACCAGCACAAGGGGGAAGGAGACCAACACAGAGAAAAATCAACTCCTACCAAATCAGAGAGCCAGAGCCTCAGAGGCCCCCAACACCTCATCACTGAAGCAAACCAAAAATGAATCCAACATGGCTCAGGGAAATTTTGAGGAAGTGGGGGTGGAAAGAATGTCAGAGCCACATGTTGGGTCATGATATGCAGAGACATTTATCTTACCCATAACTGTGGGCTAACTCCACAATGCACAACCCATATACCTCAACAAGGAGGGGCCGATGGGGAGAGGGTAGGTCACGGATGAGCATAATAATGGTACCATACTGACTGTATTTGCTGAATACAAAACTAATTAATAATAATTTAAAAAAATTTTTTTAAAGTTTAAAGAAATAAATGTAAAACTATTTTAAAAAATGTATGGATCCAAGTTTATGACATTAGTTTTAGGTTCTGCCATAACTATGTCATTAACTTAATTTTGCATCTTTCCCCTCTGTTGAAGGGGGGGCAGACTTAGGGAGACTGGACCTCTGAAGGTAAAAAGGGCAGGTAAGTTTTTCTTATCTCTTGCCTAGTTCCAAAGAACTGTTTTTCCACAGACAGTCAGGACCCTGACTGGCAGGAAGGTCTTTCGTAGGATTTAAACATTGTGCTTGGTTAAGTTCGGCCCCTGGAGCTAATCTCTTCCTAAGATAGCCCCTAGCCTTAACCAAAGCCAGCCCACCACGCTAAGGTTATAAATATGTTTGCAAGGGGAGGGCAGGCTCTCTGACCACTTGGGAACTTCCAGCTGTGGGTGAGTTTTTCCCTTGGCTGGGCCTGGGTTGGGTTTTGGGCTCCACGTGGTATACTTCTCTTCCCCCCCCCCTTTGTTTCCCCTTATCTCTCAGCCTTCTCTTTCCACACTCCTTTGTAAAACCTAAACAAAATGTGGTACTTTAAAAACCATTCCTTTGATTCTGGAAATGCCAGTTCTTTGATTAGTTTGCACATATGAACTCAGGGCTTGGGGTTTCAGAAAGCACCCAGAACCCCAATTTCTCCTTTAAACTATGACTCTACAATAATCATCCATGAGAATATTGTTGTTTCCTCTGAAAAACATACTAAAGAAACTGAAAAAAACCTCAGCTATAGTACATAGGTATTTTCAAATTATAGTGAATGTATGATATTTTATGACATTTTTCTCTTAGCAAGCCTGAGATTTAAACAATAATCACATATTATCAACACATTTCTTGGAAAGTTCAGTAGGTGTTCCTGAATTCACATTAGCTTTATATAAAGTGTGTTACCTGTGAACATATGGTTGAGTTTTGATTATATATATATGGATATATATATATATATATATATATATATATATATATATATATATATATATGGATATATAGTGATAGGTCAAACAAATGTTTATAGATGAATGAAGAACATCACAAATCACCTTTTTGCTGATTATAACTTAGCATCTTAATCTTTTTTTATATGTTGGTACAATCTTTTCTCTCTTCCCTCCCCTGAAAAAAATACACCTTAATCTTGATAGGAAGGTAAAGCAGCTAAGTGTCCTCTAATGTATTATTTACCATCTACTTAGCTCTGAGTACTTAAATGAATATCACTGTGATTAATGACAGGATTTCTATATCCTTATCAATACATGCACACACATTATTCTCCAGGTATATATTCAATAAAACATGTAGCACAATGGTTTACAAATAGAAGTTTTCAATAAATCATCATGCATTGATTAGGAATTTGGCCTTCTACTCCAATCTAATAGGATCTAATGCAACATAAATTATATAACATTTTAAAGAATGTAGCTTGTGTCAGGATGAAAGAGAACTGGATTTTAAATAATAAATGAAAACTTTCATGACACATGAAAAGGAAAAAGTTCAGAAGATTTTATTACTATGAAATGTTTCAAACTAATGCATAGGCAGCAGGAGGGAAGGAAACAGAAACAGGTGAAGATTTTTTCATTATCTTTCAATTTTCAAAGCAAATATTTTTAGAACGAAATACAAGGGTGAGTTTTCATTGTTTTTCATTCTATTTCCCTTTCACCTGATATCTAATTCTGAACACAGCAATGACAATATGAAAATCAATAGGCGTAAAAACAAGATCAATGGTCCAAATAGTTTTAAATAAATGTACAACCTCTTCTGTTGGTAAAAGATCTTATCCAAGAGTTATGAGGGTTGCAACTATACAATCAGTCCACATAACAACATTACAAGGTGGCTTTTAAATAACTTGGGCTCAGATGCAACTCAGATGCAACAAGGGATCTGGAAATATTCAGTGCTGTGGCCTGAAAGTAAATTTCCCTCCCTCTATTCTCATGAATTTTCATACTTAGTCTCCATCTTGAGAACTGCTGGGAAGGTTGTGGAAACATGAAGGTGAAACCTTGCTGGAAGAAGTAGATTACTGGGGGCTGTGGACTTTGCGGTTTTCTAGCCTGGTCATGCTTCCTGTTTGCTCTCTCTTCCTGACTGTGGATGTGATGTGAGGAGCTTGCCACTTCTTTACGATGAGCCCCTCTTTCGTTTATGTGTTCTTTTCTTTTATCTTCTTCCATTATGTATGTTCCACAACATATGGATGGGCTCAGTATTGTACAACAGGCACTGTCAGGTCATGAATGCAATGGTCATTTCATGTCTGGAAGATTGTCTTCTTTGTCTTCTTCTGGAATGCTCCCTGAATCTTGGTGCAAGTAATACCTTATGTCTTGTTTAGTGGAAAGTCCAACTGCCACTTCTCAGCACTATGAAAATGTATGAATCTCCACAGTAATCATGGCCACCTTCAAAAAGAAGCTTCTCTGACCAAAAGTGAGAACACCACTAATATATGGTCATAAACACAAATATGTGAAGGCAATTTGATGGTTAGAACATATCCATTTAACCTAACAATAGTACCCTGGGGACCTATTGCCTTCCCAACTGTAGGCTTTTACCCAGATTTTCAGTACCAGGCATCATTTCCCTCTTGTGGAACAAGCCTCAAATTCAGAGGAGTTATTCACCCCTATAACAATCATGCCAGTATGGTACCAATGCGAACATTTTGCCTTGCTTTTGTAGTTCACAGGGTCCTGTGCTACTTAAATCTATTGATGGTGACTTTTCTCCCCAGAAGCCTACATAGAACATTCCAGCACTGTGACAGCTAGCAAGTAAGGAGGAATCTTATCAGATCACTTTCAGTTTGATTTCTCCATGACCTGCAACATAAACATGTTCCATCTTCAGCAAGAAAGTCTTACTATCTAATTCTGGTGGTATTGTATGTTTTTGTTGTCTCTTCTTGTCCTTGCTCCATTGATAGGAGATTTTCTCCACCCTTTCGAACAGGATGTAAATTGGAATGCCTTGATTCATCCTAGTACTTGGAACCATGTCCAGTGACCCAGACTTATCTTCATGATAACCAAATCTAAAAGACTCTCAGAATGATTTTGCTGTCTCTAGTGATGTTTTATTTTCCTTAATCATTTTCCAACAGCTCCCAATATTCCATTTTTTTTTTCCGAAATGGAAGAGTCTGAACTCTATCAATCAAGTTTATAAAATAAACACATATAACTATAATCTCATGTAAAATTACTTAGCAGGAAACACACATGCAAGAACACATAAGTCAAACTCACTAAAATAAAAACCCATGCAGTCTGCCATTCAGTTCTCAGAACTTAATCTTCACATTTCATCCTTGTTAAATGTTGACCACACAGACCTGACCTAAAGTAGATTAATCACCAAAAGCAAAGATACACACCTTGCTTAAAAAGTGAACCTTCACATAATCTTATTGGTGAAATCCCTTCTGATTTTCCTGAGAACATTTTGAACATCATACCACATTTACTAATGACCTGTTAATGTACTGATACAGTTTGCACTTATATAAATTATGGAGTTGCTGAACCTAGAGAAAAAAAAATTGTACATTTCAAGGATATGAATCAATCATGCTGATAGTAATAGCTGTCAACTACATGCCCTTTACATTGTGTTATTTCACAGTTCCTTCACCTTGATGAATGTTAGAGGTGACTTTGAATGTCTGGACAATTTCAGACTTTTTCTCTCAACTTCTCTCTGAGTTTAAATATTTTTTTTTTTCTCTCAGGTGGCTAAATATACCCACATGTACACAGCAATACAGTCATGCAAATTAAGATTGAAATGAGGAGCAAAAGGCGGTCTCCTCTCTGCAAGTTATAGTATAGACTCTACAAGTGAAGACTATTGAAGAATGCTTCACTAGACTGGAGGGCTCCAACTTGGGTGTTGAATACTCCCAAAAGTTGTACATGTAGTTTTGTCCTCAGAACAATATTTGTGGAATCTTTAGGAACTGATTCTAATGGGATGCTCTTAAGTTATTAAGAGCATGCACTCAGAAGTGGACATATTTTCATTGGTAAAGTGCTTGTCTTACAAGCATAAGGACCTGAGTTCAATCTTCAATATCTATGCAAAAGCTGAGCACAGTAGTACACAATTGTAACTCCAGTACTAGAGAGGCAAAGACTGGATCTCTGGAACTCACTTGCCAATTAATATAGACTAACTAGTGAGCTACATGCCAATGATAGATGCTGTCTCAAACAGTTACACTTGAGGATTAACAATGGAGATTATCCTCTGGCTTCACATGCATGCATACGCACAAATACGCACATTCATAGTAATATGCAGACACATGTACATACACACACACACATACACATGGGAGACATTGTGTGTCATAGCCTATCCTTTCTCCCCTGATTTTCTGGCTTGAAACAAGACTACTCACTCTGACTCACACATCTAATATGTTATTACTTTCCAAAGCCAATGGATTTGAGCCTCCCATACTGGCAAGGTAGATAACCATTTTCCCTTTATAATATCTAGAGCATGTAGTGACAGAAACTTATACCTTGCTCATAAAGAAGGAAAGAGAAGATAACTTAAAGCACTAGTTTATAAGAATAGCCTAGGTTTTGAAGCATCTATTCAGATTAACCAATCACTCAGCAAGGTTACCAGGAGCAACCACTACCAATTTTCTTAAGGCTTGGGGACTATTGTATGACACATGCTTGGCCTCATGCCCTTGAAAAAAAAAAAATCTAAAAGACAAAATAAATGTCCTTCCCAAAGAATGCCTACAGAGAATTAAACCTAATATTAAAATTAATGTGACAAGGAAAGTTCAGAAATACTTCCCCCATGTTATGCATTAATAAAGTCATTTTAATTATAATTAAGTAAGCCAGGATTTGGCATGAGGAAATTTTTTACCAAAGGAGATAAAGGAATTAGGCTAGGCAAGCAAAAGGAAGAAAGGTTCTATGGTAATACTGATTTATTTTTTTAAACTGGAAAATAGTTTACTAGGTAGTATTTTTCAGTGGAGGTAAACCCAAAATCTAGGTTATATCTCAGACTATTTTCTACCTGTCATCAACAGCCTGTAAAGATAGTCAAGGGCATCCTAGAACTGACCACAACCCAAATTGGCTATCTTAAATTTTTGTTCCTCACAAATACTAATTTTTTGCCTCATTTTCTCTCCCATTCTGTCTCCCTTTCCTTTCACAGCTGAAATTTTACATTGAACTATAGAAAAATAAGAATAACTAACACATATTTAAAGAAAAGGTTGGACTGGAGAGGTGGCTCAGTTGGTAAGATACTTGGGGTGCAAACATGAAGATTTGCTTTTGATCTCCAGCACCCACGTAACTGCCTGGTACAGTTGTATAACGTGTAATCCCTGCACTGGGGAGAAGTAGACAGGAAGATGCACAGGGATTGGTGGGTATCTAGTCCTGCTGAATGAGTGAGTTCTATGTTCAGTAAGAGAAACTGTCTCAAATAGTAAGGTAGAGAGAAAGTGTTGAAGAAAATATACAATGTCATCCTCAGATCTCCACACTTGTGTATATGTAACCACACACACACACACACACACACACACACACACACACACACACACACGTAAGTCCCTGTACATCTAATTATACATATATGTGTACCACATATACACACATTCAAGAAAGTAAAACTGACTTAGTGAAACCTTTGAAGAGAGAATCAATGAGATACCCATTTAATTTTCTGTTTTCTCACCAATCAGCCAGGGTCACCCTTCATAAATTCCCACACATACCTCCTCCTTTTTCACTAAAACCAGACTTCATCAGTCACTGCCTCTGTCCATTAGATACCTTTATACAGTTCATTTTCTGCATACTGTTTTCACTGAAGAATTCATGAAAGAACCACATGTGTTACTTAGCAAATATAGAGTGTAGCCTACATGCCATGACTGGAAAGAAAAGTACTGCCACTTAGCCGTTCTTGTTTCCCATGACAAAACACTGTTGAAAGCTCTACAATGTCATAAGACTCTAATGCAGTTACCCCAAAATTGTATGACTGCAACTTGCCAGGCTTTGCTACACAGATTTTCTTTGGGCACACTAGAACCTGTTAATTAAGAAGTTGCTTATAAAAAGGGAGTAGCATGTGCTAAAGAATAATGAGAGGTATAGTAAGTAAACAAAGTTTAAAAAAGATTCCAGCTGCTATAAAAGGCTTTAAAATGAATTAATATTTAACTTTGGAGGTATTTATTCTGGAACTGCGGGGCTATTCTGAATCATTGTTCTTTCTGTGGGTGACTAGTTGCATGACCTTGGGACAGTCACTTCATGACTAAAGCTCACTTATCTAGTCAGTGAGATGGGAATAACAGGGAAATCTTTTTTCTCTGTGTTGTTAATTAGCTGATGAAAATACCTAAAACATGGGAAAAACTTAGTTATCTTCCATTGCTAGTATCTTACTATGACAGACAATGAAACATGAAAACCTACTCAAGTCCTTACCTTTTTTAAATTTGAGCTCGGTCAGGTGATTCAGGATTATAATTTTTGTATCAAAAGCATATTAAATTATGTACAGTGTGTTATCTAATAAAGTCAGATACAATGAGTTATTTTATAAATTATTTTATATGGAGTTTTGAAAGGAGAATCATACTTAAAGAAAAGGTTGTTTTTTTTTTTATTCATGAGATATAAACAATTTCTTTTTATGGAGAGCAATGACTTATAAAAGATAGCCAGCTGATGGATGGCCTAATTTCAGTAGAAAGGCACAGCTATATAAAAAGATATAAATGAGAAAGATATATAAATACCATTGCTGTCAAAGTGGACATTCATTGTGAAAGTGTGTGTATTTTGACAGATTATATTCAGTTGGTGTAACTAATAACAATCTTCAGTAAAAGTGAGGTCCTTCCTGGGACCTATAAGAATTTACTTGCAGTGAGTTAAAAATTTATTTCAGGATGACTTGTATAGCCTGTGCAGAGCTGGGAGAACCATGATAAATGCTGTATACATTCTGAATTTGAGGAACTATCAAATGGGTAGCATGCAGTGCTACCTAAGGACCCCGGTTCGAGGCTCGGTTCCCCAGGTCCCACATTAGCCAGATGCAGTATGATAATCACATAGAGAGATTTTCATATTTAGCTTTGCTGTGACAAATTGCAAAGGTCATGACCAAAGATTTGATATGCATGTGAGCTGACATGTCTGTTTCACACATGGCTCTTTCTAAAAGACAGTCCATGTGGAAACTACAAGTAAAAAAGTAAACAAGTGATGTGTATTCTCCAATTTCCTAGGCAGTTCTCTACTCAGTCTTCTTAACCATATTGATTCCCCACCACTATTTTGTTTACCACTCCCATCTCTCACCATGGCTTCTTCCATATCTTGAATTAAAGCTGAAATATGGAATGATAATAGGTCCTATTTTTAAGATATCTTTGCCTGTACCATAGGGTAAAGTGCTTGTCATGAAAGTATGAGGAACTGTGCTTGGATCTCAAGAACCCTTATAAAATCCAGGAGTGGTGGCCTATGCCTGTAAGACCAGCACTGGTCAGGCAGAGAAAAGCCTGAAGCTTGTTGACCAGCTATTCTAGCTGACATCTGTAATGAACTCTTGTTTCATTAAGAGACATTTTCTCAAGGAATAAGGTAGAGAATGATTGAGGAAGATTCCTGATGTTGAACTCTGGTCTTCACATGCACACATACACACACATGCATGCACATCTGTACACATATGTGCACCCACAAACAGGAGCATGTGATGCATAAACATATGTGTGCATAACACATATGCATGTAGGTGTGTGTGTGTGTGTGTGTGTGTGTGTGTAAGATACACAGTTTCCTACTTCCCTAGGGTCCTGGCACACACAAACTCACCTGTGCTTCAGAGATCTTACTTGCCACAGACAAGTTCCATAGAAAGTAGGTTGACATAGTAAAGTTTAGCCTAAAAGGATATGAGTCAGGTCATAGAGGCATCTTTACCAGTCAGGGACCTTCTACTTCCAGATTGGGACATTCAAGTATTTTCATATAAGAAGTGGCTTGATCAAAGCTAATTAACACATTGGTCTCTGTCCTACAGCAAACCAGCAGAAAAGACTCATATGATCTTTCTAGGCACTGAAGGAGGAGCATTGATGAAAATCTGTGCCACTTTCTGACTTTCAAGTCCATTTTTACTTCCAAGTAGATTTCAGAGAGTCAGTCTTAAAGAAGAAGATGGAAAGTAACTGAGGAAGACCATCCCACATCAATCTCTGTCATGTCATATGCATATGCCTAAACACACATGAACACACACACATGCCAACATATGTGGGTGCACACACAGCACAGAAACATAAACAAAAATTAATTATTTGATGGGAAAAAATAAAACTAAATGTAACAGGACCTAGAGAGATGGCTTCATGTCTAAAAGTGCTTTTATTTTTCCCAAAGACTGATGACCCAGGTTTAATTTGCCAGTATTATCCATGTACAACCAGAAGTACAAACTAGTGAATGTGTCTGGCATTCATTTGAAGAGAACTGGTATGCCTCCCTCTCTCCTTTCTCTCTATCCCTCTCTCTCTTTCTCTCTCTCACTCTCCTTTTTGTTTCTCTCTCACACACTTGAATAAATAAAATAACAAATGGATATTGAAAATACTAATAGAACCCTAAAATGGAGAAAATAGCTAATAAAGAGATTTGGATTGTTAATCCATAGGAACATTCTCTTAATTTATAGCCTGAGAAGATTTGGAGTTTTCATGATTTGTAGTAGGAGAAAGGATTCAAACCCAAATCATCTTAACATTTCATGGGTTAATGCTTCAGCTTCTGTGTATCAGGGGCAACCTGGGCCTTCAGCAGAAGGTTCTTCAAGTAAGTTACCATAAGGTTCATCCAAATGAACTACATCCTGAGTTAATTTTATATTTCTGTGACCAAGAAAATATTGCAGAATTTAGAAAAATAATCACTAGGTCTCCATATATTCCTCCTGAAAGTCCCACCTGGATTTACTCTAATTTATTTGACAGTTAGATAAGATTGACTCATGTCTTGTTCATGTGAATATATATATAATTTTATTTTTGAGATATTGACACAGAAAGGAGAGAGAGAAAAAAAGAGAGAGAAATAGGTAAGCCAAGGCTTTCAGGCCATTGTGAATGTACTGCAGACATGTGAGACCCCTGTGTGCATGAGTTACATTGCACACTTCCATCATGGTGCATCTGGCTACATGGAACCTGGATATTCAAAAATGCATTCTTAGGCTTTACAGGAAAACACCTTAACAGCTAAGCCATCTCTCCAGCTCCATGTGGATATATTTTAAAGAATGAAGCATTTTTTTTTTTTGACAGAGAAAGAAATGGCAGGTTTGGTTGTTTTTATGACAGATTGCTGCTCTCACAACTCCTAACTTATAAATACATGGTGAATGCCAGCAATCTAACTAAGGAGAGCCCTCAGTGGAGTGGGGGCAGAGAGAAAGGAAACGATGGCTAGCAACCATGTGTTTTTACAAATTTTCTACTTAATAAAAAGATAATAAAGGCAAGAAAAGAAATAATAGATGACAGCAAATATTCTATCTCTGCCAAACACTAGTACATCTGTAACCTGCTGACATTTTAAAAGTTATAACAAAGCATCTTGGAAGATGTATTGCCATGAAACTTATTAAATATGTGTGTTTGTGTGAATTCACTACTGTTGACTCACTTGTCAGCAACACATTTTCTCTCCTTAACCCTTTGAGGAATGGTGGTCATAAAGGCATGGGTTATAGGAAGAACTCTACCCAAAGGTAAATTGCATCTTGGCATTTAAGCCTAATATAGTAATTTTGGAACTAATTGAGATCAAATAGCTGGCAAGATAAATCAGCAGTTGTAGTTGCTTTTAAGTCCACCTATATTAGTTCAATCCCGCTCAGTGCTCACAAAGAGCTGAAGGCATAATCTCAACAGGTATAGAGCAGTGGGAGGAGGCACCAGAGTGTTCATAAGTTTTCAAACAGCAGTGGCCAAACAAGCAACCTGTGCTCAAGAGATAGTGGAAGGAGAGGAGAACAACTCTTAGGTTGTCTTTGGGCTTTGCATGCAAGCTATGCTAGGGGCTAATAGAAGGCACAGGACAAGCTATAAAGTCAAACGTAGGAGTTTTATTTAGTCCTCATGTCTTGCTGTGCCTGGGATAAGAGGGAAGAAACTAACTCCAGGGCCTGTGGCTGGCTGCCCCCCGCCCCCCATAGTGCTAGCCTGTGTCCTCTAAATGGAATACTCAGTATGAAAGAGAAAAATCATGTGGAGATCCCTCCACAGACCAGATCACTGGAGGATATAGACAATCCTCTATTAGTCTAAGTAACCAAAGTGTTTATTTCCACACCCAGGGGATCCAGTCATCTGCTGGGGGAGGCACGGTGGCAAGCACCTCAAATATCTGGTCCTACTACACCCACAGTCAGGAAACAGAGTGATAAATGCTGGTGATTAGATTGCACTTTCTTTATCATAAGGTCTAGGACTCCAGCCCATTATACAATGCCACTCATATTTAGAGTGGGTCTTCATTTCACCTACTCTAGAATCCCCCTTCTAGAGAGCAAGAGTTGCCCTATCTATATCATCTAAGAAAGGGAAGGGAAAGGGAAAGGACTGGTGATCGACAAGTGTAAAGAGAATCTGAAAACTACAAAATGCAAATGATAAACTAAGAGCATATGAGAAATCCATAAATAGACTAGACACATTTAAAAGCTTTGATTAAGATAAAAATAGATGTGACCAGTAGTGTTATCAATTGGGCCATATTTATATGAGCTAAATTTAATTTCACAAACTAATATTGTTTTCCTTTTGCCATAATTTTCAGTGCTACCTGCCCCTGCTTGTCAAAAACGTAGGTTGAACCTCCAGGCACTGCTTTTCTGCTTGACTGCAAAGTGAACCTCTGTGTACCTTATAGCTATTGGCAAGAGTACCTCAGCACTGTGGCCCAATCTGACAGGGATTCATAATACAACCTTAGGGGAGGGAAGGAAAAGAGAAGGGAAGAGAGGGAAAAGGAAAGGAGTGAAAGGGTAGAAATAAAAGTGAGGGAATGGGAGAGGAATGAAGGAGAGGAAGAGGGGGAAGGAAAACACAAGGAGAGTGGGAGAGGAGAAGAAGGAAAGAAAATGAGAGGTAAAAAGGGGAAAAGATCACATTTTGAATGAATTCTGTCTATATTTTCCTCCAAAAAAATCCCATGCAATATCTTTTATAAGTATTTTTAATATGTTTCAATATAAATAGTCGAGTCCTTTATAATCTAAAATTTCACAAATAAGAACCCAACAAACAAATGTACTTAATAACAGTTAATGAGTAGGTTTATCCAAACTTTTTTATTTGCTTCATAGCTAACAATATTAAACTGTCCATTTTATCAAGACATTCATTTCATTATTCAGATTAATTCACAAATAGAAATTCAAAGACCATTGTGGTAAGAACAATCCAAGCTTATTAAAGGATTTAATTTTTTGGTTTGTTTTGTTTTGTTTTTCAAGGTAGGGTCTCACTCTAGCCCAGGCTGACCTGGAATTCACTATGTACTCTCAGGGTGGCCTCTAACTCACAGTGATCCTCCTACCTCTGCCTCCCGAGTACTGGGATTAAAGGCACACGTCACCACGCCCGGCAGGATTAAAATTCTTTATTTCACTTTATCACCTGGAAATTTCTCTATTACGGCTAAAGCTCACTGTGGTGTTTTGAATTAGATGCCCTTCTTCATAGACTCATGGACTCTCAATGACTGGTCCCAGCTGGTGGAAATTTGGGAGCTGGAGCCTTAGTGGAGGAGGTTCATTGCTGGAGGTGGGCTTTGGGGTGTCATAGCCCAGCTTCTCTCCTGCCACAGCCCATCTCACACTCTTGCTGCAAGAAGTGATGTCTATCCTCTACTCTCCCATACCTTTCCTACCATGATGGAGCTTCCACTTGAGACTATAAGCCAAAATAAACTCTTTCCTCCCATCAGATGCCTTTGCTTGGGTGTCTTGTCCCAGAAAGAGGAAGGTCACTACACTCACAAAGTTCAAAATATCTGTGGGCATGTATTCTGGGAACATGGGGCAAAGATCATGAGGCAAGGTTGGAGGATGAAGGTGGGGTAAAGGATTATATCCTTCACTAGTTTTCTTGGGAAAACGGACATACTAAGTGACAATGTAGGTGCTGAAGAGCTAAGAGTCAATGACTAAAGACAGTCCCTTCTACTTGAGGAATAGAGAGGGTTATAAAAATAACCTAGATCCAGAACATCCCAGGCTTTAACACTTAGGAGGCTGAGAGAAGAGCATCGAGAGTTCCAGACCCTCCTGGACTTCAGAAGGAGAACCTTTCTAAGAAAAGAAAGAAGGGATGAATGGAAGCAAGGAACAAAGGAAGGGAGGAATAAAGGAAGGAAGGAAGGAAGGAAGGAAGGAATGAAGGAACGAAGGAACGAAGGAAGGAACGAAGAGTAGTGATAGGAAGGGAGATAGAGGGAGAGAGGAGGAATTTAGGGAAGGTGGGAGGGAAGGATGGAGGGAGTAAGAAAAAGGGAGGAGTGGGCTGGAGAGATGGCTTAGCAGTTAAGCGCTTGCCTGTGAAGCCTAAGGACCCTGGTTTGAGGCTCGATTCCCCAGGACCCACGTCAGCCAGATGCACAAGGGGGCGTACCATCTGGAGTTCATTTTCAGTGGCTGGAAGCCCTGGCGTACCCATTCTCACTTTCTCTCTTTCTCTTTCTCTCTCTCTGCCTCTTCCACTGTCTGTCTGTTGCTCTCAAATCAGTAAATAAAAATAAACAGAAAAAAAAAGAAAAAGAAAAAGGGAGGAATGAGGGAGACTTAGGACCATACCCTCAGCAATACTCCATCAGACAATCCTTGCAATTAGAGAGTCTGGGCACTGTTTTCTCTCTCTCTCTCTCTCTCTCTCTCTCTCTCTCTCTCTCTCTCTCTCTCTTTCTGTTTTATTTATTTATTTGAGAGGGACAGACAAAGAGAAAATGAGGCCGAGAGAGAGAGAGAGAGAAAGAGCAAGACAGAGAGAGAGAGAGAGAATGGGCACGCCAGGGCCTCTAGCCACTGCAAAGGAAGTCCAGATGCATGCTCCCACTTTGCATCTGGCTAACGTGGGTCCTGGGGAGTCTAGCCTCGAACCAGGGTCCTTAGACTTCACAGGCAAGAGCTTAACTGCTAAGCCATTTCTCCAGCCCCACTGTTCTCTTCTATCCCAATCCTTAAACAATTTTGCAGAGTTCGGCAATATAGTCATAGCCAAATGGATCTTTCTTGTCTTCTTGTTTATATCTCTCTTTCTCAAGAGTTCTGTATTTTTCTCCAGCTTAATTCTGTCAAACAAAATTTTATGTAGTGAGACAAAATTTTACTTTTATATATATTTACCTGTTAAATTTCAGTCACCTTAATTTCATGCATGCTTTGTATACATATCTTGTAAGTGTGTGTGTGTGTGTGTGTGTGTGTGTGCGTGTGTGTGTGGTTGTAATCACTGGGCCACTTATCAAAGAAATAATTGACACTAAGAATAAGAATTATTTTCCCCCATTTAAAAAATACGATAAAAATGAAATAGCTTTAAAAGTTTTATCCAGCCTACCAAATAAAACATGTACTCTTTTCTGTCATGATTTCAGTAATGCCACATAGCTATCATCCTTTCAACACTTTTCCCTAATGGGTGTATGATCTAGGAATCATACAAACTGTTTGAGGTTAAGAAAACTGACATTATTCGAAACATTGCAGTGTGATTGCTAGCAAATATTTCCTAGCATCTTGTCATTGAAATATCACATACAAACTAGACATTATGTAATGCATATGCCAGGATAGAGCCTAATGTTCATGGGTTTTGAAAATATAATTTCTAACTTCAACAAACTAGAAATATGACAAATATTCTCGGAGTGTGAATTTATTCTGAAACACTGACAGAATGACAGGCAGTAAGTGGGTCCTCTGTTCCAAAGCGATCGCTTAGGCTAACATGAAACTTTTAATGCCAGAACAGGTGACTTGAAGATTTGGCTTTGTGCCTCTTGTTTTTTTTTTTTTTTTTTTTTTTTTTTTTTTTTTGTTGTTGTTGTTTTTGTTTTTACCTAATCATTTTTTTTTCTTTTTTTCATTATGACTTTCAATATATTCTGTATGGAATATCTTTTCTGCAATTTTCACAGAATAAAACCTAAGTTTAATCAAGTTCTATTTTAATATTATTGAAAGTTAATTTAATCGTCCTTTCTGCTTTCATAAAGGCAGATGGCCAACTATTCAGGGCTGTTCATAGCTACCAATTATTGACACTTCCACTTATATGCCATCACACCCCAACCCATTTCTTCTAATCCTAAAAGTCAATGATGCAGACTCTGGCTTTACCTTCTATTACTTCTTTATTAGTTTTGCATATGTATGTGTTTGTGTGTGTGTGTGTTTGCATATGTTTGTGTGTGTGTTCTTCTATAAGTTCACATACATGTGTGTGTAGATGCCAGACACCAACATCAGGTGTCTGCCTCACTCAGTGCCACTATAATTCTCTAAGGGTCATCTGTCTTTTTCAATCTAATCTCCATCTAATTCCATATAAGTCTTTGATGCACAGACTTTTACCAAACTCAAAGCTCATCAATACAGCTAAACTACATAGCTATTCAGTATGCAGCATGTATTCTTGTCTCTGCCTCCTCAATGCTGGGATCACAGACCAGTGCCCCCATGTCTGGACCTTTATTATCTGAGTTAAAATCTCATGCTTGCACAGCAAGCGGTTTACCTAACAACCATATTCCTATCACTGATTCTAACTTTTTTTTAATTAACATTTTTTTAAAATTTTTATTTATTTATTTGAGAGTGACAGACACAGAGAGAAAGACAGATAGAGGGAGAGAGAGAGAAGGGGCGTGCCAAGGCTTCCAGCCTCTGCAAACGAACTCCAGATGCGTGCGCCCCCTTGCGCATCTGGCTAACGTGGGACCTGGGGAACCGAGCCTCGAACCAGGGTCCTTAGGCTTCACAGGCAAGTGCTTAACCACTAAGCCATCTCTCCAGCCCTTAATTAACATTTTTGCTTTTGATATTTGCAGACATATGCTGCATTTGATCTTATATGTCCCCTTTACTCTCAGTCCCACTATATTTCTCATCACTTACTATGAGCCATGGTGTGGAAGAGAATGAGTCCCCCATGCTCTGTAGCCATTATTACCTTTCAGGAACATCACACAAGAGAAAACAGTTCTTTTATGCATGATCTCTCAAACAGAAATTTATACCACCAAAATTCTACCCTAAACATGACACCAACACATATGATGTATTTTTTTCTCATTTTCATTGTTGGTGACAGTACAGATTCTAACTTGACAGAGATTTATAATAAATTACACAAATAGATTAGAACATCCAACTGTTCTTGGAAATGCTTGGAAAGAACCAAAGCAGTCTTATGCTAAACCCAAAGCCACTCCTGGGGTATTCTAAGTCAGCAGACAGCCTTCATTTAGGAAGGCTGACTGATCAAAAGACATTCCTCAGCACAGAGGGAGAGCACCAATTTCGTGAAGATCAAAATTTATTCTCATATCCAAAATGAATTTAAACAAAGATTCAGAAAAAAAAGACTTCAGAGGGTTGGCTTAGCGGTTAAGGCATTTGCCTGCAAAGCCAATGGACTCAGGTTCGATTCCCCAGGTCCCACATTAGCCAAGGGGGCACACTCATCTGGAGTTCGTTTGCAGTGGCTGGAGGCCATGGCATGCTCATTCTCTCTCTCTCTCTCTCTCTCTCTCTCTCTCTCTCTCTCTCTCTCTCTCTGTCAAATAAATAAATAAATAAATAAAAGTAAAATATTTTAAATAAATAGACTTCAGAAAATATCTGGCCCGTGCTCTCATGGAAACTAAAGAGGCTATGCTTTCATGGAATTGTTTCAAATAGACACGAGTAAAAGAAATTCAAAGAAAGGGAAGAAATTTACAGACACAAAGTCATAAAATGAATATTTTAGGAGGCATCAGCAGATCTAAGTGTAGTAGAATACACAAGTGGCTAGGAAAAGAAAAGGTGGAAATTTTTTATGGAATGCATAAACTGAGAGATCGCTGTATCAGGAAAGAATCCCAGTGGCATCCCTGGGCCTGCTCCAGTGCTCTCTCCTGGGACCGCCCTCGCTCACCGGCTGCCTCTTCCCATAAGTAAGCAGCCTTGGATGATGATTAGGAGAACGTGTGCTCAACAAGTAAGTACACAGAACGGAGAAAGATCATCCTTTGTTGATGATTTCTTGATGATTCATACTTTGGAATAACCCAGCTTTACTCCACAATAGCTTCCAGTAGGGACAGATTTCAGCACTCATCAACTTGTCCTACGGAAACACACATTGGATGAATAAAACCACCAGGCAGTGCTCAATTCAGTTTTATGCAATCCGCTGTGACAAAGAGAAAGGACAATTTGGAGGTATGGGTTCTGACTGTTGGAAAAAAAATTAAAATATCAAGATCAACCAAGGAGAAGTAACAGGGTCTGTTACATGCCACAGGACCCTTTTATCATTGTGACAAAGACTCTATTCAGTGATGGTCTTGTTTCTAACTTCACAAAGCATCCTTGTAATAGGACACTTCTGGAAAGTTTAAGCCACACCTTCAATTCCATGGACATCAGAGGGTGAGTTAAGCACTTTCTTAGAACCCAAAATTTAGTGGGCAGTTACTTAGTGCTTCAGACTACCATATCATCTACCTGTGGTATTCAGTGAGGCAAGCTAGTGAGAAAGCCCCAAGGATCCCATTATCTCCATCTCCCCAGAACAGGGATTACAGGCATATACCAACATGCCCAACTTTTTATGTGGGTGTTATGGATCTGAACTGTTTGCATTGAAAGTACTTATCCTTTTAGCTATCTCTCCAACCCCAAGGATTCTTTTATATATATTTTATTTATTTGTAAGCAGAGAGAGATAGAGAGAAGAGAGGCAGACAGATAGAGAATGGGCACACCAGGGCCTCCAGTCTCTGCAGTAGAACTCCAGATGCAAGTGCCACTTTGTGTATCTGGCTTTACTTGGGTAGAGGGGAATCCAACATTGTTTTTTAGGCTTTGCAGGCAAGTGTCTAACTGAGCAATGTCTTCAGCCCTATTTATTTTCCTTAAAACAGAAACACCTGGAGAAATTCTGACAGTTTAGATATGTAAGAAATGTCCGAATCTATTGCTGAAGACAGCATGTGCTTTGGTTGCAGAACACTGAGAAATCAAGCAGGAACTTTCTTGCCACCTAACTGTCATAGTGTTGGAAAGTGTGATGCAGCCTTGTGAGGAAGAAAAGTCATCACAAGTCTTACCTAGCAGCGTTTACGCAGTCAGGAAAGATGTGCTCACTGGTACAATAGTGGCACGACTATTAGGGGATCAGCAATTGCTGCTGTCTGACTGCATTTGAGGATTTTTTTTTTCCATAGGAGGGAATTCTTTCTTGGTACTAAAAACCTAATTAAAGCTGATGACTGGGAAGGTCAAAGGCCCTAGGAGAGAAGCTACTACTGTTGCTTGGCTAAATGCACATGTTCTGCCCATCAACTTGCTCTCTAAATACTTTTTTTATGCATACATATAGATTAGTTACACTCTCACCTTTGGTTAGAGAAGCTTCTGTTCACTAATGAGACATTGATTATTGGAAATACTCAATACTTGTCAAAGTACTGAGAATACATGACTATCAAGTGCTCAACATTATATAAGACATCTGTATCACCCATTTTAAAGCCCAGTAAACATTGCATTACAGGGTTGGAGCCAGAGGATGGGAGGAGGGCTTTGGAAAGTTGTTTTCTGGACATGAAGTGGCCACTGTGATAATAACCTCACAGTGGATGTTGTTACTTTCACTAGACCCACACAATATTGAACTTATCAACATTTTGTCATGGATTGGGAAGGGGACAAAAATGACATCAAAATAGATGAAGGACTAATCAGAAAAAAGGAAGGGTTCAGTGATTGAAGGATGGGGGCTAGAGGATAAAAAAAGGTAATGGGAGAAATATGATCTAACTATTTTATATACATGTATGAAAACTATCAAAAAACATCTTTAGGAGTGTTAGCAGCAGGTACATATGCTCATATTATACTTACATATAAGCATTTTTACATGTAATTAAACATATGACTCAGTTACAGTGATAATTATTCTTCAAAGCAGTTTCCAAATCAGAGCAGTGTTACATACATATTAAAATCTAAAATCAAGAAAACAGTAGTATTAAGAGAATGGTTGATAAAACTGAAATGTATGAGCTATGTGATTAATTTTGTAAATAAACTTTTAGATATTTCTATTAGTTATTGAGTGTTTAAATAAAACGTTTTTTTATTCTTTGACCTTCTTAACCCTCCACAATTCTAGTGAGGGTCTTCTTTGGTGGATCTATATGTATTCATTGTGGAGACCAAGAGTCTTCAGTTAGTCTGGAGTGGGGGGATACTTTACCTCAGGCTATTTTTACCAATACTGTGGCTCTTACACTCTTTACACCCACTCTTCCATAATATTACCTTGAAATTATTGTAAAAAAGTTATGATTTAGTCAGGATTGACTATCTAACATTGACAACATATATTAAAGAAAAAATTATTTTTCTTTAGGAATAAATTGTAAAGTATCTAAAAACTATCATAAACATTTCAATGCTATGTTTGTCCTTAGAATAAAACTACAAGACAAAGATGAAAATGGAAACTGGAGTAAGTCCCTTCTCATGGTAACTGGGTCAGATTGTTCAAATCAATTTATAGGCAGGCCATCATAAGCTTACCAACTGGAACATAAATAGATGTGAAGCACTTTTGCTAGCATTTTTGGCAATAAAGGTCACAACAATAATGGCTAAGAAACAAAGACCATAAACCTGATTAAATATGTCTGGATATGTTTCTTTTGCATGCTTTCTACTTGTTCATTAATAATCATGTTTTCTGAAACATTTCCTTGTGCATTCTGAGTGGCTATGAGAGAACAAAAACTCCTTTGAAAGTTAACTGCCTGTCAATGAGGCCCATGGTCACTACTATCTTCCTGTATTAGTTACTTTCTCATTGCTTTGAGCAAATACCTGACAAGAAGCAATTTAAGAGAAGGGAGGTTTTTCGTCTTACATTTTAAGGTCACAGTCCATCATGGCTGAGAAGTAATGTTGGCAGAGGCATGAGGCAACTGGCCACAGTGAGGAGGCAAAAGAAATGGATACTGAATTCTCAGTTGCCTCTCTCCTTTCTATATAGTCAAAGAACCCAGTTGCTGGGGTGGTGGTGTTGACCTCTCACCTCAGCTAATCTAATCTAAAATATCCCTCACAGACAAGAAAAGAGGGGTTTTCTCTATGGTGATTCTAAATCCTGTTAAATTTACAAGCAGAGATTTACCCATCACACTTGCCATCCAAGAAGGCCATTTACTCAGTAGCTGAACCAACAGCCTGGTGTATCCCATCTCTGTAAATCATCAGGTTCAGATTTCCTAATATCACACAATAGTGTTTTACTCGGCTATAAAGAAAAAAATGAAGTTGTGGAATTTGCAGGAAAATCGATAGAATCAGAAATAAGAAATCATGCTAAAGTGAGGTAACCCAGGCTGAGAAATGTAAACATCACATATTTTCTCTGATATGTTGATCTTAACTTTTAATGATTGCATGTATCTAAATAAGGTATCTGGAAGTAGATATAGGCCATGAAATGAGAAAAGAAACACCAAGGGAAAAGAGGTGATGAGAAAGGAGGAGGATATAGAAGACAAAAGGAAATGTGTGCTATGTAAGCATAAAGGAGACTATCATGGGCAGGGGAGGACAGAAGGGAGATGGGGAAGAAATGGAGGACTGAAAGCCCAAAACAGAATTTGTTGAAATACATCATAATTTTTTAAAAAATCATTCTGTGTATTCTAACAATAATTCAATAAATAAATGTTAAAGAGAAAGCTAGAACCAAAAATTGAGGGTTTGCATAATTCATCAAATTTCCAAGTCCAGAAGATCCCAAGCAACAGGCTAGGACTGGCTTGGAACACTTCTCTCCTGACTTCTTGCCATTATCGCCTTCACCAACACAGAGATTTCTACTTTAACCTAGTGGCTTCATTCTTTTGTGGTAGGTGCTTGCATAAACTACGAGTGACCTCAAGGATCATTACACAAAGAAAGGTTATTTAAAGTATATAATGACACTTAATATCATGATGCCTATTTTGTTTTTTTTTTTCTTTTTTTTTCCTCAATTTTTATTAACATTCTCCATAATTATAAAAAAATATCCCATGGTAATACCCAACCTCCCCCCCACCACTGTTCCCTTTGAAATTCCATTCTCCACCATATCCCCTCCCATCTCAATCAGTCTCTCTTTTATGTTGATGTCATGATCTTTTCCTCCTCTTATGATGGTCTTGTGTAGGTAGTGTCAGGCCCTGCTTCTCCAGACACAAAATGGCCTGCATATCCATGATGCCTATTTTGAAACACATTTTCCTTGGGGTCTCTAATTCCTGGCATCTATTCAGATTCTAAAGCAAAGCTCAATAGGTGTAGCCAATTCTCTGTTTTACATAACAGCTTGACTCTAAGACTCTCTTCTCAAAGAGAAGCTCTCCCTCTGGGCAGTTAAAAAACCATTCTTGGAGGATAAATGTTTGATCATGAAACAATAATGTTAAGGTTAAAGCCAAACATTCCTTGACACCATATTGAAATGCCAAGTGTGCATTGTCAGACTGCTTTCTTTTCAATCTTTTCCATAGCAATCAGTGCGCAGGAAGTTAAGAGTATTGAAGCAAGGCTTTGAGGAGCACAAAATAATCGATTGAAAGGACAAAAATGTAAATCATCTATGTCAATGAAAAAATGATATAAGTCACTTTGTGCTATTCATTCACTGGATTACAAAAATGTAGACCATCCATCAGAAGTTGCTAGACTTAATTCTCCTGCAGTGAGTCACATGTCTTGTATATATGGTCAAATAGTATATCGTGAAATACTTCCACATAAAATGTCATTGCTTCTTGAGATCTCATTTGTAGCATATCAAAATATAATATATAAAACAATCTTTTAAGGAAAGCACTTCATTTTGACACATAGTAAATCTTATTGAATTTAAGAACATATGCATATACATATATCTAGGAAGTCTCCTATGGATATATTAGAATTACAGATTTGTTGGATGAGTACATTTTACTTTGGGATACATAATTTGATAAAGCTAATGGAGTTATTTTCTCTCTACTTGTTACATGTCATTTATACATCAGGAAATTTTTTTAGTAATAAGAATCTCTGAAGCTAATCTGAACCTGAAAAGGGACGTGAGGGCTGGGTGTGGTGGCACACGCCTCTAATCCCAGCACTTAGGAGGTAGAGGTAGGAGGATTGCTGTGAGTTCAAGGCTAGCTTCAGACTACATAGTGAATTCCAGGTCATCCTGGACTAGAGTGAGACCTACCTTGAAAAGCTAAAATAATAATAATAATTATAATAATGATAATGATAAAAAAATAAAAAGGAAAGGGATATGAGTACTACTGTACAAATAAACAGGTGAACAGCTTTAAGACATGGGAAAATAAGAGGCTCTAAAGGGCTTGTATATAATGTGATGGTCTGAATTTTTGGAGAGTCTGGGCCCTGGTGAGTCAAGTAGAACTTTTCGAAATAAAAGATTAAGATAAACAAGAAAAGTCACTACAAAACAAAATCTTGTTCCAACCTCTAAGACTGCATTGTTTTTCTTCAGCCGAATAAGATAGATGCAACCAATCAATTATTATTATTATTCCCATTTTACAGGTGAGAAAAGTGAGGCAGAGAACAAATAACCAACTCTTTAAGTGGAGATCTGAACTTTGAATGAACTAAGGAGAGATGGGCCACAGTATGCTGTGCTACCAAGTATTCCCATAATACAAATGTATATTGTTTGCACGGGAACAATGGGGTAGATCCAGACCATTCTGCAGGATAGCTGTTCTCAAAAAAAAAAAAAAAAAAAAAAAAAAAAGCATCACCACACAGGGCTTCATGGAGTGCTGCCACAGTGTTGGAAGGAACAGAGAACAGAACATTGCTTCTGAATACACTTTCTCTTCCCCTTAAGTCATTACTTCCGTTAAATCTCATTGGTCAAAGCAAATCAAATGAACATGGCTAATTCTGAGTGGGTTATTTATGCATGGTCAGGGAGGGGAAGGCAACTAAACAGTTAGTAAGCACTGGTGACATCTGCTTCCACTGGCCAGATGGAAGAGAAAAGAACAATCCAGACACAGAGATTCTATTGTTCACTGTGTGTGAACAGAGCCTGAACAGGGTTAAGAAACATGACAGGAAATAAACTTGAGAGACAGAAAGGCATAATGCCTCTTGGGGTCTCTTCTCTGTGCTCACCACTTTTTTAAAAAATTTTTTATTTATTTGAGAGCAACAGACACACAGAGAAAGACAGATAGAGGGAGAGAGAGAGAGAATTGGCGCGCCAGGGCTTCCAGCCTCTGCAAACGAACTCCAGACGCATGTGCCCCCTTGTGCATCTGGCTACTGTGGGACCTGGGGAACCGTGTGCTCACCACTTTTATCGAGTATTCTATAAATATGTGCACTGTCTCTAGTCCCACTGTGGTGTCTTTGTTCAATATAGCACCAATTCCTCATCAAACTAGTTTTACATTTTATTAAAGTGAAGAAATAGTGGGATCATGCTTTCTTGTGTCTCGGATGCTTGCCTATTGAGAGGGTGCTTTCAAAACTCAGTGCACCACTTATGCCTATTATATCATATTATTATATCATATTATATTATATTATATTATATTGTATTATATTATATTATATTATGTTATATTATATTATATTAATCTATTATATCTATGTCATTATGTGTGCAGATATGCACATGTCCATGCAAAATAAGTGAATGTCTAACACTTATTTTGATGTCCAAACCATATTGAATTATCAAATCACTGAGAAAAAAAAAAAGTGACTCTAACTAGGTAAGAGCACTAACTAGGGTCTCCAAATTGAAGGGAGTCCTTAGTATGGCAGGAATCCACTAAATTATTTGAATGGGGTTTGATAAGTGCAAATTTATATATTCAAAGAGTCAATAATTTGTCACACTACTTGAACAAATTTTGTTATTTGATTAGCTTGCAGGTGATTTGATAATAGACAGACTTATATTTTCTTAAGTTACTCATTTATCTCTTTGTCTTAGGTCTCAGTCCTTACTACATAGAGACTTTGAAGAAGCCACTTGACATTGAAATGGCTGACTTCCTAGAGGATTCAAACATACACTTTGAAGGAGAAAAAATAAGTCCAGTTATGATTTATTTGTAGGCTATTGCTCAAATAATTTACAAAATAATTTAGTGTATTTATTAGAATTTTGTCCAGGTATCCAAAAAGTTCTTTAGTTGAAATTTCTGATCTCTAATGTTACTACCAGCTCTAGTGTTTACAGATAATTTTTGTGTGCTCTGTGTGTGTGTGTGTGTGTGTGTGTGTGTGTGTGTGTGGTAAGTAGTGTTTGTTCACTATATACATCTTTATGTGCAGATGAAATTTTATATGTACATATGTGTGGAGTCCTAAGGAAGATGTTAGATGTTGTTTTTTATTACACTTCTGTTTTAGTTCCCTGAGAAAAATAGTATCTCAATGAACATTGTACTTTTGATCAGATTGGCTGACAAGTGAGTCTCAGCAATCTCCTATATTTCATCCTCATTCAGTGCTGGACGTACAGATATGTATGGCCAAGTTTTCTATGTGGGCACTAAGAATCTAACTTAGGTCTTCATATTTGAACAGCAAGCATTCTTACCTATTGAGCCATTTCCTTTACACCATATATGAATTTTAATAGTTTCTTTTATAGCTTTATAATTTGACCTATAAAATTCTAAAATTTGATGTTTATTTTCTGGTCTTTGTACTGCATTTTGGAAACAGAAGTAAGAATTTGCCATCTAAAGTATAAAATATCATTACCTATCCCAAATGTTTCAGGAGGCATAAACAAATGGTACATGACTTTTCATTTTTATTTATTTATTTGAGTGTGACAGAGAGAATGGGCGCGCCAGGGCTTCCAGCCACTTCTAATGAACTCCAGATGCATGCGCCCCCTTGTGCGTCTGGCTAATGTGGGTAGTGGGGAGTCAAGCCTCCAAGTGGGGTCCGTAGGCTTCATAGGCAAGCGCTTAACAGCTAAACCATCTCTCCAGCCCTGGTACATGACTTTTGAGTCACTTTTGTGTTGGAGAGTGTATGGCTGGGTATATGGGCATCTGTTGTTCAGCACCAGCTAATTATTTTTCTTCAGAAATGCAAGCCCCAAACTGCCACATACTCAATAGGCATGACTTTGGTATTGTGTAACTCTTCTCTCCATCATTACAACAAAAGTCTTGAAGTGACTTAGAAGAGAGAAAGGCGGACTTTACCTCACACTTTCAGAGGTTGGGACAATTGGTCTTGTGTCTGAATGGAGGAAGATCACCATATTACAAGCAGGTAGTGAATTGCTCACACCGTGGCAGTCAAGAGGGAGAGGAAGGGAAGGAGAGAGAGAGAGAGAGAGAGAAGATCCCAATATTCCATCAAGGGCACACTCTTGCTGCTAACTTCCTTCCTCTAAAAACCTGCCTCCTCAGTATCCTACCATCTTCAAGTAGCACCATTAGATAAGGATCAAGCTCATGATAAGGACCAAGCTTGCGGTCTTCAGGCATGCTTATGCAAACTATAGCAGGTTTGAAATCTCTTGTTTTGCTTGCTGGAAGTGGATTTGTTTTGTCTTAACATATTATGCTACTAGAAACATGTCTGTAGGTCAGGTGTTGGCCATGGTACTTCAGAATTTGACTACTTACGCAAGTTCACCTCATCCACCTTTGCTTGCAGGGCTAAGGGAACCATACATTCAACCATTCTATTTGCAAGATAAATATAATCTTGAGTGGGTGGTTGATAGAAGTCCAGGCAAGGGTCTCATGAATGCAATACAAGAAATCAACCACTGAGCGACAACCTTATCTCAATGTATTAAGTCAAAATGACAAAATTATTTATCACAAATCTAATTTAAAAAGTACTCTAAATTAAATGTTTTACTTTATCACTGAGGAAAGTGATTTCTGGTAGAAGAGATGGGATGGAAAAAAAAAGCACAGAAATTGAAAACATAATAGATCAATTTTTATCTATAAAATTCGTACATGACTATGCGTATTTTTATAGGCTAAAATGAACACTACAGAACAATGCCATGGTGCACAGGAGACCGCTTGAAGAATCAACTATATTCCCATCTTTGTCAGAGAGGACAAATAGTATAATGGACTTATTTGAGTAAATTAATGATACAGCTATCCTAAAAATAAGTACAATGCCTAAAGTCAAAGAAATGTAGCTATTTATAAATCCAGAGAAGGAAAGAAATAATAAAGAAAAATGTCTCAATAAAACTTGCTGCTTGCTGTCTGCTGTCTGCTGTCTGCTGTTTGCTGCTTTCCAGTATGGGCTGAAGACCAGGGTAGACTGAAGAGCAACATGGATTGAAGAGCAGTGTCTCTCCAGGACACCTCCAGGCCTTCAGTGCCCAATTGGGATCGGGACTTCTGAGGCATCCAGCCTTATGGACTGAGCAGCTACCAGGTTCCTTGACTCTCAGGCTTGTAATCTTCTGTTGTTGGACTGTTGTAAGGTAATCCAATAAATCCCCCCTCCTTTTTTTTTCTTTTTTGAGGTAGGGTCTCACTCTAGCCCAAGCCTACTTGGAATTCACTATGTAGTCTCAGGGAGGCCTTGAACCCCTGGTGATCCTCCTACCTCTGCCTCCCAAGTGCTGTGATTAAAGGGGTGAGCCACCAAGCCTAGCTAAATTCCCTTAAAAACAAATAAACAAACAAACAAACAAAAAAACAGCAAGTAGGGCACTAGGAGACAATTCGCTTGGTTAACTGTCATGCAAGCATGACAACCTGAGTTGGAACCCAGTATTCATAGAACAGTTACCAACCTGGAATGGAGCACAACATATAAAACATTTTTTTAAAATATTTATTTATTAGAAGGAAATGGGTGTGCAAGGGTCTCCAGCCACTGCAAACGAAATCCAGATGCATGTTCCACCATGTGTATCTGGGTTCTGGGGAGTAGAAGCTAGGTCCTTAGGATTTGCAGGCAAGCACATTGACTGCTAAGCCATTTCCCCAGCCCCAATTTTACTGATTTTTTTTCATTAGTTAAGTACACAGTGTGTATACAGTCAGGTTGGTACCATCATTAGCCTCCTCTCTGTCCTTCCCCCTCTGAAGGGACTCTTCTCATTGGGGAATATGGGTCATATATTGTGGGGTTAGCCATTAGTTATGGGGAGGAGGCAATGTCTCTGTGCATAATGTCCAAACTTGTAGCTCTAACAATCTTCCCACCCCCTCTTCCATGAATTTCTCTGACCCATGTTGGGTTCATTTTAAGTCTACTTCAGTGATGAGGTCTTGGGAGCCTCTGTGTTTTTGGATATCTGGTTTGGTAGGAGTTGAGTGTTCTCTGTGTCTATCTCCTTCACCCTTGTGCTGGTACCAGGTTCACCAAGAAAGTATCACTCTTGCTATTTCCTCTATGGTTTCAGCTGGGGCCTTGGTGAGGTACGATGGGCTGATTATTTCCTCAGAATCTGTGTCCATCTGAAAAAGAGAAGCAAATTCTACAAAGGAGAGAGAAGTCAGCAGCAGATAAATGGGATAGCTGTTATTATTTTAGAGAGAATTTAATAAGTGTAGGCCCTCTTGTAGCCCACAATTGGTGGGAGCTTGAAAATGGATAGCAGGCTCATAGTTTGGATATGGTTCTGACTTGTTTCCCATATCCAGCTATGGGTTCCATTCCACTAAGCAGATCCATTGACCAAATCAAGAGCAGTTGGTTTCCCACCATGGTTGTGTGCCACTATTGCACTTGTGTGAGCATCATGTCAGGTTGTTTGCTCCTGAGTAGCTTAGACCATGAGTTGCTTGGGCAAATATTGATTATTGTCCCCCAGTTGCTCATGTAGCACCCTCTGTCCCTAGACTTTTTAACTGCTCATTTGTAGAAATTATCAATTTAAACTGTTTGGGCTCTGGTTGACTGCAGGGTAGGGGGACTGTGGATTTGGGGAGAGGAAACATTATAAATGCAGGGGAACTGAAGACAGGAAAATACTTGGGGTTGACTGGTCAGCTGTCTCAGGTAATTTTTGAGCTCCAGACATCAGACAGACCCTGTCTCAACAAATATGGATGGTGTTCCTGAGGATGATATATGTGCACATATGCACTTACATGGATAAAAGGATGAGTGAATAAGTAAAAGAGAAGATGAAATAGAAAAACATGGAAAACAAAGAAAGTGGATAATAGAAACAAATCACCTAGTGTTAAACCAAAAATCAATGCAACCAAATTATAGTTAAATAAAATAAAACAATTTAATATTATATTGCTTGCTATATACTAATTCAAATGAGAATCACACGAATATAGGAGGAGATAAAATGTTAATACCAATTATAATAATAATTTGCATTAATCATACTAATATCAAAGAGAATTAAAATGAAGACAAACATAATAAAGATGATTATGTATAACAATTAGAGAACCTTTCATCCAAACAAGATACAATATTTTGATATCTGGGCTGGAGAGATGGCTTAGTGGTTAAGTGCTTGCCTGTGAAGCCTAAGGACCCTGGTTCGAGGCTCAGTTCCCCAGGACCCACGTTAACCAGATGCACAAGGGGGTGCACACATCTGGAGTTTGTTTGCAGTGGCTGGAAGCCCTAGCACACCTATTCTCTCTCTCTCTCTCTCTCTCTCTCTCTCTCTCTCTCTCTCTCTCTCTCTCTCTGTTTCTCTGCCTCTTTCCTTCTCTGTCACTCTCAAATAAATAAATTAAATTAAATTAAAATTAAAAAATATTTGATATATGATAGATTATTTTGACTATATTCCATAATAGCATTTCACTGAGATATTAAATTTCCACTATTACAGCAAGAGATTTTAATATGCATTAATAATGTACATGTAAATCATGCAACAATATTTCAGAATTAAATCTTATTTTTTAAAAAAAGACAAGGTCTCAGTCTAGCAGAGGCTGACCTGGAATTCATGCTGGCCTCAAACACACAATCCTCCTACCTCAGTCTATAATGGTGGGATTAAATATGAGCCACCACCTAGCCAACATTTTAGAATTAAATCATGCTAAACTAGTGAACAAACATGACTTAATACATAGAGAATATTATGTATAAGAAACTTTTAAAATATAATATTTAACCTATGCCTTTGGTAAGTTTCCACTGTTATATGTATGTACTCAATGTAATGGCACCATCTCCAAAGTTTAATTCCCTTCTGTGATGGCTTCTGCTGATTACTAATTTGACAGGATTTAGGATCACCTAGGAAATGAGCCTCTGAGCATGCCTGAGAGGGATTATGTAGATTAAGTTAGTTGAGGTGAGAGGAACTATCTTAACTGTGGGTGGCACCATTCCATGGGCTTTGGACTGTATGAAAAGGAAAAAGGCTGGATAAGCACCAGAATTCATCACTCTCTGCTTCCTCTCTGTGGGATGAATGTGACCAGATGTCTCAGCCTCCTGCCACCATGCCTTCTTCCATCATGGTAACCTGGAACTGTAAGCTGAAATAAACCCTTCTCTCCTGAAGCATTTCTAGTCAGATATTTGGTGACTGCAATGGGAAAGTGATTCATATGCCCCCTTTAATTTTTTTTGTTTATATGCTTATAATTTTACTAAACGTATGATACAATTTTAACACTGGGCAGTAGCAATGCTAAATTAAAAACAAACAAACAATAACAACAACAAATTTACAAAAAATACCATGGAAAGAATTCAAATAAAATACCATGATAAAGTATTTTACAAAGTGATCTCATAATTCCTCTCTTTAATTCCCTATAGAGATAGAAATGATAGGGATCAAGAGAGATAAAGACAGAGACAGAGATAGTGAGAGAGAACCAGAGATAGAATAGAGGTAGACATAGCAATAGAGGTGTAGCAATGCTCCAGATATATAAACGTGGATGATATAGATTTATAGATATATTCAGCTCCATATCTCTAGAGGAAGTTCTATACAGTTTCTGTTCATTACACTTGGAATCCTACTGATATCTTTTTCAAGTATAATGTCATAAAGAATATGAGGCGTAGATGTGTTTTCTGTATGTATTATTAACTCTATGAAATGTATATATTAAAAACCAGGCATGTTCCATAGAAACATTTACCAGGCATATGCTCTATATGACATACTTCTAGTGATGTTTATCAGTATACTATATCTTGTGCTATATATCATTTATTAAAATATGGATTTTAATATTAACCAGTGCTGATTTATGAGGGTACACTTCATTCATCAGTCAAAAAACTTTTGTAGCATGTCTATATTTTCTCCATTTAATGCTTATGAACAATTTATTTCCTATGTGATTCTAACATAGAGAAATGGTTTTCAAATCAAGCAAGTCTTTTTCTATAAAGTCACTTCAAATTCATTTTTTGTTGACTGTTGAAACCAATATAAATTCTTTCAAAATTTTCTTTTAAAATTGATTTATGTGCCTGCAAAGCATCATTTTTCCTCCTGTGATTTAAGATATGCATTTACCCAAAGCCCTGATATAGGTTTATACTTAAATATACCAAAATAAAAGTGCACATAATTTTCTGCTTCTTTTCATATGCCCTATTGAAATGAGAATAGAGGAAGCAAGTCAAGAACACAAAAAAATCATGTAAGAAAATAAGGAAGGAAGATTAAGTGTTTATAAGGCATGTGAATATGAAAATTTGATAAATAATTATGAAGGAATTTATATTTTAGTTTTTCTGCTTAAGTCCCCAAGGCAAGATTAACAGCTAAACTATAACATTTCCTATATCTTCAGAGATACTTTAGTAGACAGAAAGGGGGTAGGTAGATGCCTAAGTCAGTAAAGCTTGATGAACAAGCATGAAGATCTGAGTTTGACTTCTAATCACCAACATCAATGCCTAATAGGCATGGTTTGCAGATGCCTGTAATCCCAGCTTTGAGAAGCAGAACAGAGATTATTAGGGCAAACTGGATAGTTAGACTAGGCACATCAGTGAGCTCCAAGTCATTTTTTTTTCTTTCTCTCAGCTATCCCCACATTTTTTTTAAATTATTTATTTATTTATTTGAGAGCAACAGACAAAGAGAGAAAGACAGATAGAGGGAGAGAGAGAGAATGGGCGCGCCAGGGCTTCCAGCCTCTGCAAACAAACTCCAGACGCGTGCGCCCCCTTGTGCATCTGGCTAACGTGGGACCTGAGGAACCGAGCCTCGAACCGGGGTCCTTAGGCTTCACAGGCAAGCGCTTAACCGCTAAGCCATCTCTCCAGCCCTATCCCCACATTTTTTGCCCACCTGTTCTAGCAGTAATGACCGACTTTTTTTTTTCTTTCTGCTTAGATAGGTGCTCACGATCTCACCCCTCCTGGGCCCCTCTTTCTGGCAAAATTTGAAGTGGTAGCTGTACTCTCTACAAACTACTTTCTTCTGTGACTTCATTTTCTCCTGATTATCACTGGTAATGTGCTGGAGAAGAGCAGCCTGGTCGAGAACCTTTAGACTGCAGTTACTTTTTGCCAATCAACTGAAAGTCATTGTTGGTATGCTTGCATTGCTGAATCATAGAGCTTAATTCTGGTGATGGTAACTTAACTGTAAACCAGGAGGAGTAAGAAAGCTATCCCTGGGAGTTGTTAGGGGCCACAGGAATTTATAAAGGCCTACAATGCATCACATTTCAGATAAATAATTTATACATTATAGTACAGTTATGGTGTATTGACACTTTTTATTATTAGTTTTGTACACAGTGTGTATACAACTATGTTGTTACCATTGTTAACTTCCTCCCTATCCTTCCCCCCTCCACAAGGACTACCTTTGTTGGGAAATATGGGTCATGCATTGTGGAGTTAGCCATCAGTTATGAGTAACAGGCAATGTCTCTGCACATAATGTCCCAACATGTGGCTCTAACAATCTTCCTGCCCCCTATTCTGCAAATTTCCCTGAACCATGCTGGATTCGTTTTAGGTATACTTCAGTGGTGAGGTCTTGGGAGCCTCTATGTCTGTGGATAGTTAGTTGTATGAGTTGAGTGTTCTCTTTGTCTCTCTCCTTCACCCTTGTGCTGGTACCTGGTTCACCAAGAAAGCTGCTCTCTTGCTCATTTCCCCAGTTACTCTTAGTTTCAGCTAGGGCCCTGTTGAGGTGCAATGGGCGGATTCTCTCCTCAGGATCTGTGTCCATCTGAAAAAGAGAATCAAATTCTCCAATGGAGAGTGAGATCAGCACCAGATAAATGGGATAACCATTATTATTTTAGAGAATTTAAGAGGTGTAGGCCCTCTTGTAGACACTCATTGGTGGGAGCTTGATAGTGGACAGCAGGCTTGTTTTTTGGATATAATTCTGACTTGTTTCACAGCTCCAGCTATGGGTTCTGTTCCACGAGTAATCAGTTAGCAAAAATCAAGAGCAGTTTGTTACCAACCATGGCTGTGTGCCACTATTGCACTTGTGTGAGTATCATTTCAGGTTGTTTGCTGCTAAGTAGCTTAGACTACGAGTTTCTTGGACAGATGTTGGTCATTTGACCGCAGTTGCTCATGTAGCACTTTCTGGGACTAGATGAGATAGCTGCTTGGAGACTGACTCTTCCAGATTCCAGCCCGTCACTCCATGTTCTATATCAACAGCATATAGTGTCTTAAGCAGTAGGGTCTTACCACTAACCTTTGGTGGGTCAAGTACTCTGACAGAAAACTGTGACTCTTTCTCTCATTTATTCAGTATATTTTTGTTATTATTTGCAAGTAAAAAGTGGGAGAGAGATGAGAGACACAGAGAGAGAACGTGCAGGTCAGAACCTCCAGCCACTGCAAATGAACTCCAGAGGTGTGTGCCACTTTGTGCATTTTGCTTTATGTGGGTCCTGGGAAATAAAACCCATTTCATTAGGTTTTCAAGACAAGCACTTTAACCACAGAGTCATCTCTCCAGCCCCTCTTTTTTTTTTTTTTTAAGTATGAATAGTAAAATGTACTACATGTGACATGAGAGGTAATTTTCTTAACTTTAACTCAGGAACTCTCAGCAACCTTTCCCAAGTGGGAGAGAACACACAGAGTCACTGGGCTATGTCTCTTGGGAGCAATCAGGCTTGATCCATCTTCTAACCTTCTTATTACACTTTTAAAATATTAAATATCAATAGTTTTTCTTTATTTGATTGAATTTGTTCCAGAAACAACTGAGGAAAGTGAAAGCCATGTACTATCTTTTAAAGTATTATTGTTGCCTCCTATGATTTTCCAGACATGATCCACCAACGAGCAAGGTATGCTCTTTATAGTTCCAGTTGCTTGCAATGCTAAGTATATTGCATACTTACATAGTTGGCCCTCATTATCCACAGGGAACTGACTTTGGGACTATCCAATATATTGAAATCTATAGATTTTAAATGTTCCTACACACAACAATGTAGTATTTTGTGTATAGGCTATATACACATATACTTAAGTCATACCTAGACTACTTATACTCCATGCAGTTTAAATGATACATAAGTAGTTGCTACATTGTATTATGGTATCACAAGAAGAAAAGGAAACCTAATAGTTCCTGTCATTTAAATGCACTATTTTTAGTATTTTGATCCATAGTCTGCTGATCTGCAGAGGAAGTACCTGTGAATATCAAGGTCCCACAGATTATTTCATCTAATCTGTTTTTAAGTACTAAAATAAAAATCTCTCCAGAGGATTACTACCATTTCTTCCTCCATCAGTCAATATTTTTAAATAATCCATTTATACGTTTAACTATAATTTCCCTCCCATATACTGTGTCATGTATTTCTTCCATTTTCTAATTAATGCATTTAATTTTATAGTACAGCTTCACTAGAGTATGTTAAATTTATGGATTTTCTAAACTATATTTATTCTATCACAGTAATATGTCATATGCTTTTACTTTTTAAAATTTTTAATTAAATTAAAATTTTAAAAAACTTGACTGAAATAATTGTATAGTCCCCTTCCAACTGTCTTCTTTGTCCCCCTGCCTGTCCCCTCCATTGAAGCCTCTCCTATTTCCTGCTAGTCTCTCATTTTTTTTTTTTTTATTAATTAGTTTTGTACTCAGTGAATACAGTCAAGATGGTACCATTGTTAGGCTCATCCATGTCCTACCTCCTCCCCCTGCCCTTCCTTATTGAGGTATATGGGTCATGCATTGTGGAGTTAGCCCACAGTTATGGGTAGGAGAAGTGTCTCTGCGTACCATGACCCAATATGTGGCTCTGGCATTCTTTCCGCCCCCTCTTCTAAAAGAGAACCGGGTACCAGCACAAGGGTGAAGGAGGTCAACAGAGAGAACAATCAACTCCTACCAAATTAGATACCCAGAACACAAAGTCTCCCAAAACCACTCATTTGTTTTAATGCCTTTTTTTTTTTTTTTTGGTCTACCTCCATCACCCATGACAATCTGGTGATGGGATCAATATGATCTAGATCTTGTGCAGGTAACAATAGCTGCTGTTATTTCATGAATGCAACAGCCACTTTGTATCAAGAAGGCAGTGTACAAAGCCCTCCTCCTCCTTTCTCTGGCCTCCTATCAGTTCTACCACATTTCACTTGTTACTGGAAGGTGTGGTAGAGATGTCTCATTAAATGCTGAACACTCAATTGCCACTTCTCAGCAGTTTTAAATCTCCCCAGTAGTCACTGTCACCTGAAAACCACAAGTAAGAACATCCACATTTGGAAGGTAGTTTAGTGTGCATAATATATCCAGCAACAGTGGTTGCTCCACCCCACCCTGATAGGGTTTATGACTTTTTCAGCCAAAGGCTCTTCACTAGGTTTTAAGTATCTGCATGAATTCTTACCCTGGTAATGGGCCTCAAATGTAATCTGGAAGCCATACTTTTTGTCCTTTTTTTTTTTCTTTTTTTTAAATTTATTTGAGAGAGATACAGGGGAAAAGGCAGATAGAAAACATGGATGTTCCAGGGTCTTTACCTGCTGCAAACAAACTACAGATATATGCTCCACCTTGTGCATCTGTGGGTCCTGGGGAATCATACCTAGGTCCTCAGGCTTTGCAAGCAAGTGCCACAACTACGAAGCTATATCTGCAGCCCCCATATTGTTTTAAATAGAAGAATTTTATTATGGTACATCAAATCACACCTAAAATGCTTAGAAAGTTCTGGAACATACATATGAGAAGGCAGAAGTCAATGTGTTCACTAGAGGACACTATGGAATTAAAGACAGAGTAATATTTTTAAATCTTTTATTTAATTGCAAGTAGAAAGAGATTGGGAGAGAGAAAGAGGAAGAGAGACAGAGAGAGAAGAAACAAGAACACCAGGGCCTCCTGCTACTGCAAACGAACTCCAGATGCATGCACTACTTTGTACATCTAGATTTACATGAGTATTAGGGTGACAGACTTTGCAAGCAAGTACATTTAACTGTTGAGCCTTCTCTCTAGTGCCAGAGTAATATTTTGTCACTAAGATTGATGGAATGAAATGAAAATATGCATATAATATCCTTAAACATTCTTCCTCAAAAAGATGATGAATTAACATTGTCACTACTGGGTAAGATTATACTTAATATAAATATTTACTATTTTTGCATTTGAGTATACTTTAGACATTGAGATAATTTTTCTCTATATTTGGAAATTATTTAGTAAAAGAACTAAAAAATTAAAAATCATAGCAGTTTCACTAATCAATCATAGCACTGACATTTTATATAAAATAGTAAATATGTCAATATTTGTAAATGAAGAGATAGTTGAGTGTTTCCTACAACATTATACATAGTTTGACTGCTAGCTTTATTTGCTAAAGTTTCCCAAACTTTATTTTAGTATATGAATAATATGGGTACAACTTAATTAAGTTAGCCATTCTGCTTTCATTAATCCATTGCATGTTTTCTGGTTTTCATTGTTGCAACTATTGTTTTAACAAAACAAAATTGTTTTTTAGGCATATAGACATTTTATTTGTTTAAGTTTAAAAAATCATTTGTATGTGTGTGTGTCCTGTATGTGTGTGTGTGTGTGTGTGTGTGTGTGTGTGTGTGCATTTGCATGCATGTGGGCACACATATGTACATGAAGAGGTCAGAGATTAATGTTGGTTGTGTTCCATACTTTCTTTCCTCCATATTTACTGAGGTAGGTTCTTTCACTTGAAACCAGAGTTTGCCAGTTTAACCAGCTTGCCCCAGGTCTGCGTGTCTGTACCTCCCAAGTACTGGCATTACAAATGGTATGCAAAGCTCTCTTAGAATTTACATGGGTTTTTGGGATCTAAACTCAGGTCTGCACTTACAAAACAACCACTTTATCCACTAATCCATTTCTCCAGATTTATTTAACATTTTTAAGACCTGTCTTAGAATGTTTCCTGGTCTAGCTTTGGACCCCTGGACTCTCTTTAGAGAACTTTTTCTGTCAACATCCATTGTAGCTGAGAATATAGCCAGGTCAACATAGCTGGCTGAAAGTTCTTTACAGTTAGTTTTTAATAGTGATATTGAGGTACTGCAATTAAGCATGACAGAACTTTTGAGGCTGACTGACCAAAATTGATTCTCCCTTGTACAAGATACCTGCAAATACATAGTTGGTCACATACCCTTGCCTACAGACTGTCCTAAGACATAGTTATAGCCTCAAAGACCTTATGAACACAAAGAACTTATGCCCTTCTTCAAAAGACCTTTAAAGGAAGTTATACCTAGTTGGCATGTTTCTGCTCTGTGTTACTAGTAGAACATGACTACCAGTGCATCATTCCAGGAGTGCACTGAGAAACAATGGCAAATTACAAATGATAGTGTGGGTATGCACACAAAGGGAAGGGTGGAGTCGTGTGTGTGTGTGTGAGAGAGAGATTGAGAGAGAGAGACAGAGAGACGGGGGGGGGGGGGTTTATGGAGCTGCATTCTATCTGTTGACTCTCTGTCTAAAGTCTACTCATGATGTGAGGAAAGAAACACCTGAATTAATTCAGCATTACTTAGACTCTTGCAATGGTCAATTTAGTTCCTAAGTGATATAACTTTGCCTTCAGGAAATACTTAGTCCTTAACTGGAAGATTAGATAGTGCATCTCACTGTGACCTGACCACCACTGAAGGGATTAGATTTTTATGTTTTTTTTTTTTTTCTAACTTAATAGGCTACAATGGGTTTTTATTTAAAATTGTGTCTTTTGATTGGTACAGTAATTAAAATTTTAAATCATATTTTATTCTTTAACAAACATGGCTATTTAACAATTGTATATTTTTCTTTTGCAAATTACTTTATGTCTTTGGTTTCTATTAGGATATTTGTTTTACTTATTAATTTACAAAGGTTCTTTGTAAATTGATGTTATTAATCTTTGGGTGTAGAGGCCATTAATCTTAGATTTTTTATTTATATGTTGTAAGCATGACTTGTTTGCTTTATAATTTATTACTTACTAGTTATAGCATTGTCTTAGTCTTTACGTTTTAATGTTTATCCAAGCTTATTACATTTCCCAGGTTGGTTTTTATCATTACTACAAAGCACATACAATCTTTGAAGTCTTCCTAAATAGCCAATTCCAGTTTGACTTAGCTTTCTGGTTGTGTTTCAATGCCATTGTATTCCATTTAAATCTTTAATTTTGCTAAAATCCATTTTCATGTGTGGAAACTAGCCAGGCCAATATTTATTCTATAGCAAGTTATTTACCACCATGCCATTAATCAAATAATAAGCTATTTTCCACATATATTCAATCATTTCTTATGCTATTTTGTATTTTTTAAGCAATGAATTAACATTATTGCTGTTCCCTTTTACATACCATTTTTTTTATTTTTGACAGCTTCATACACAAATTAATGTATATTGATTCAATCACTCACCCTCTGTCTTCCTCTTCCCCCTTCCATCAAAACCCTTCTTTTCATTAGCTTCCCATCCTACGCCCATGCCTTGTGTATTTAATTTCAGTTTTAAATTGGGACTGTTTGCATAATCATGAATGGAGGTATTTACTCAAGAATAAGCAACCCCCCAGTAACTGGCCCCTAAAGAACATGATTCCCCTCTCTCAGCAGTCATCAGTTTTCACTATTTACACTGAAATGTGTGAGATCTCATGGGCTCCTCTTGTAGCTATGATGAAATATTGATAGCCTCAGTCACATAAAGGAAAATCTATCTGCTGGGAGTCCATGAACATAGCAGATTTGTCTGTCATATTCAGAAGATATAATTCCCCAGCCCCACTTCTCATCTTCCTGATCTTATATATAGTCTTTCTGTTTTCTCTTTCATGTGTTTTCCTTGGAGACTCGGAGGGAGTGGTCTAGATGTCATATTCAGGGCTGAGGACAAATTACTGTTCTTGGCAACATTGTCATCTGTGTATCTTTGTAATCATCTCTACCCTTTGCACAAAGAAACTCCTATGTTGGAGGCTGCAACTATTAGCAATCTGTAGGAACACATATAAATGTTGTGAAGGTAGTCTGACATGCTATCCAATTAGAACAACTACAGTGCTGGATTTCCCCATTGGACACAGGTCCTTGGCCATAGAGTTTTAGCTAGATTTACAGTACTAGGCATCATTTACCTCCTGTGGAGAGCCTCTCAAAATCAGTTAGACAGCAACTGGTTATTCCTATAACTCTCCTGCCACTATTTCACCAGTGAAAATATCTTGCTTTGAAGATGAATTGAGGACTATTAGAGTCCACAGCTGGGTAGTATGGTTAATGCCTTTGCTCCTCCAGCAGATTGCATAATACCTTATGGCTGGGAGAAAGCTAGCTGGTAGAGAGTCAGCATACAGCTCAGGTCCATTTTGGTTTCTTTATTTCTAGTAACCAAAGTCTTGAGCAATGGGGTCTTACTATGTAGTCTTGGTGAACAACCAAGAGCCATGATAATAGTCAATATTTTTTTTAAGGAACCTCTGTGGCATCCCAGAAAAACAATCCACTGGGAGGCATCTTATCACTGGCATTGAGATTTTTTATTAATACTCTATGGCTTCTGGAAGCAACTTTATCCAACCATGTAAGGGACCTCTGTTTAAACACTAAAAATTATGTTTTAAGTTACATTGATAAATAATAGATTTCCATATGGCTCCTTCACATGTCTTTAGTTTTCATTCATCCTCCCCCTATCCCGAGCCCTCCTTCATCTACCATCCCTATCCCTACTTAAAACGTTTTGTCCCACTAGCACCTCTCGGCTTTTTTGTACCATATGTTCTGCTATCCTCTTTATAGTACCCTTTACCAATGTGGCTCTTTTCTAGCTTCCTGCCTTTCCACATACTCATTCTAACTTTTACCAACCAACTGGTAATTATAAAGCTATGGCATGTGTTTGAAAGAAAAAGTGGTGTTTGATCTTTCCTAGTTCCATCCATTTCCATGTATATTTTATAATATCATTATTTTAAAGTTGAATAAAACTCCATTGTGTATATGTACCACATCTCCTGACCCATTCATCAGTTCATGTCTTCTAGGTCAGTTCTATATCCTAGGAACTATAAATAGGGTAGCAATAAGCATGGCTGAGCAAGTATCTCTGAGGTCACATGTGTTGTTCTTAGAGTACACACCCGGAATTGATTATAACTAAGTTTTTTAAACATTGGGTTATAAAGCAAATATTTTCTCCAAAAAAACATAGCAGATCAGCATGGCAAGAGATAAATCAGTCCTGTACTATCAGGACTGAAGAAAAGCATCATCTAAGTATTATGTGTCTTTTTCTTTCTATTTCCACATAAGGTCACATTATAACATAAGCTTTCACATACAACATTATAAAGAATTTTCTGAAAAATGTGTACACAACCATCTTAACAGATCCCAGGGCAACCTGTGCTTGGCAGGCATATTATTGGTTGAGTTTGATGGCAATGTCCTTTGTATGACCTACCTTTATAGGAACTTATTACTGTTTCTTTTGAATGTCACCCAATTCCACTCATGATTCTAGAAGGTGTCCTGCCACCATCTGGAGTTCTTGGTAGAAGTCATCCGTTTCCATGCACCACTAGTTCTGTTTTCCTGCCTACACCTATGACAGGTCCATACACCTATGTAAGGTGCTGCCTTTGAAGGAGTGATGCTCCTCTGAAAAAGGATTCAGCTGTGTCATGAAAAGGTTCTTCATAGGCTCAGACTTTCCAGGGCAATGTAGATTCTGACAAACTGCCAGAAACCCAGCATGAAATGAGCCTGTATGCATCCCGATTATAGTGCTGCTGTCAGAGGGGAACTGCACTGCCTGTGTTGTCTGGCTTAAAAATAAGCAAATGTCTTTCATTCTGTTGCTTCATTTCCTGACTAAAGTAGCAACAGTTTTCCCTCATATGATCAAATGAAGTTGAAATTTTCTTTTTGGAGGTATATATACCTGGGTGTGGCTGTGGAGACAATAAAATGCTTGCCTTGCAAGCATGGGGAACTGAATTCAATCCCTTAAACTCACGTAAAAATTTCAGGTGTGTTACTGTAAGCCTGTATTCCCAGCACTGGGAAGATAGAGATAAGTGGATTTCTTGGGCTTACTAGACAACCCATTTTATCCTAACTGATAAGCTCCTGGACAATGAAAGACTTTGTCTGAAAGGAAGTGGATGGCATCAAGTGAGGTTGTCCTCTATCTTTGGCATCCATGAGTACATATATAAAAAGTCACCATCACATACACAAACATGCAAACACACTCATGCACACACACAATTTCTGTTTGTTTTTTGTTTGTTTGTTTGCTTGTTTAATCTTACCTCTGGAACCAAGTAGATGTCACTTTGATGACTACAAATTGACTGCAGACTAATATCACCATGATCACAAGTCATAAAGTGTTCTTCCATGCAATTGTTGCAGGGTTGGGTAAATTGAAAATAATTTCTATATTGTGCATCAGAAATAAAAAAATAGTAATAATAAAAGAAGAAAGTATTGACAGTTGTATTTCCAAGCATCTCATCTCTACAATGAAACCAGTTATTTCTTTAGACCTCTGAATTCCAAGACTCTTTGCCCAGCATCAGGGAAAGAACACTTCCTTAGGACACAGCAAGGGCCCAGTGCCTGGACCGAACTCATAGAACTTGACTATTTTGATATATCAGTTTGGACCAAAAGAGCCAGAAAACATGCTCAGTTTTTCTCTGTTCAAGATAGGTATACTGGTACATCAACTCTGGCCCCTGGTCTGACCCATACATGAAAAAACATTATTTATTATTTATTTTCAGAGAGAGAGAGACAGAACATGCATGCACAAGAGAGAGGGTGAGAGTGAATATATATGTGTTCTACATTGTGCATCTGGATTTATGTAGGTACTGAGGAATTGAACTTAGGCCATCGGATTTGCAAGCAAGTACTTTTAACCACTGAGCAATCTCTTCATCCCATGGGCCCTTACTTAATATCATTCATCAATCCTCAGGTTTGCAATTGGTCCAAAAGTAGAGAGAGCAGAAATATAAAGACAAAGAGAGTGAGAGTGCATTAATCTATTTAGTTCATTTACAATAATGTGAAATTCCAAGGTATTCCTATAGCAAAGACACATATATTTAGTTTAAATGTGAGAGTCAGTCAAGGCCAGTGCCATGTATCAGGAAATAACTGTTATTTACTGGGCTTGAGAATTATTCCATCCCACTGCTAAATGAAAGAGATGGCTTCTTCCTGGATTTAAGGCTCCATTGAATTTCTTTGCATGGAACTCATATTCTATATATTTCATTTTGAAAATGTTTTACAACTCCTGTGGTGAAATATTATTTAAATTAAATAAGATTTTGAGTATGTTTCCTACCATTGTGGGTGAGAGAGAGAAAGAAAGAGAGAGAGAGAGAGAGAGAGCGCTTTCTTTTTATTTTGAAGTTTTTTTTTGAGGTAGGGTCTCACTCTAGATCAGACTGACCTTCTGACGGATTTGTATAATGGATAATATTGAGATGCGATAATAGAGACTTTCCAAATGGTGCTTGAGGTAAATAGAATTTGACATTTTCCAAATGTGTCTGAAACTTTTAATGCCATTTTAGAGTAATAAATTCTATACAATTAATTTCAGTTACAGATGCTATACTTGTCATGTGATGCCAAGATGATTATGAAAGACTAGCATGGCTCGTGTGATGAAAAATGTCACTCATGTATTTTATTTTCTTTGTCTTCTTTAAGTGAATGATTAAAATTGTCTCTGGAATTTGCTTTATAATTATTTTTTAAAGTTATTTTAAGCTAACATCCAAAGTAATAGGATCTGTTATTACATTTTCATATATATACATATATATATGTACACATATATGTGTATATATATTTCATATTTATGTATATATTCAATATAAATTTATTTCTCTACATATGTTCTCTTAAAAATTACTATTAGCTAGCCAAATCAAGAGCAGTTGGTTTCCCGTCATGGCTGTGCACCACTATTTCACTTGTGTAAACATCAGGACAGGTTATTTGCTGCTAAGTAGGTTAGACCATGAGTTTCTTGGACAGATAGACCCAAAATGAACCCAACATGGCTCAGGGAAATTTTGTGGAAGACGGGGCAAAAAGAATGTCAGAGCCACACGTTTGGTCATGATACACAGAGACATTTCTCCTACCCATAACTGTGGGCTAACTCCACAATGCACGACCCATATACCTCAACAAGGAGGGGCCAGGGGGAGGAGGGAGGACCTCGAGGAGCCTAACAATGGTACCAACTTGCCTGTATTCACTGAGTACAAAACGTATTAATAAAAAACAAATTAATTTAAAAAATATTATTAGCTAGAAACTTGGTATGGACACTTCATACTTTGGTGCCATCATTACCTTCATCCTTGCCCCCACTCACTGAGCACCCTGATCAGTGGGATTGCTGGTATTCATCATGGAGTCATGGCTGAGTTGTGAGAGCAGCAGTCTTTCAGTTAGTGTGGGGAGGGCCATGTCTATGGATATTGTCTCTCACTCTGTAGCTCTGAAAATCTTTCTGCACCCCTCGTTTGCAATCTTTCCTGAGCCTTGGTGGGTGTGTTTAAGTCTACTTTAGTGTTGAGATTTCAGTAGTTTCTGTATTTCTTCTCTGGTGAATTTGAGGATCCTCAGTGACTGTCTCCATCACGCTGGACCAGGCTGTCATGCCCCCATTGGAAGCAGTGCTTTTGCTCATCTTCCCAGTTCCTCTGTGGTTTTACCTAGGCCCTGGCTGTTGACACAGAGGTGGCTCATCTTCTGCTTGGGAGTTAGCTATTTATTCTTGTCTTGTTGATAGAGTATGGTTGTACTCATTTCTCCCTGTTTCATGAAAAAGAAAAGCAGATTCTCTAATGGAGAGTGCTATCAGGATAGGTTAAAGGGGATATGCATTGTTCATTTGGTAAGATACTAATGAGTGTAGCCTCGCTTTTGAAGGAAGGCTAGTGAGAGTTTCTCATTGGACTCCATTATCTTGGTCTTCATAGCATTCTGATGTGGTTCTTGGTTCCAGTTATGGGTTCCTTTCCAATGAGTAAATCCTATAGCCAATTATAAAGCCATTGGTAACCCACCTTAGTTGTGTGCCACTATTGCACAATTGTGGACATCTCTGGCTGTTTTTTTCATCTAGCAGGGTCACCTGCTTCCTCACAGTGCTGTTGGACATTTTACCCCAGGAACTCATGAAATGCTTTTCAGCATTGTACAACTAACCATCTGGGAACAGGCTTTCTTCAATATTCAGCAAAATTTCTTGATGTTCTATGTTGGCAGCATGGGGCATCTTCAGCCATAGGATCTTACCCTTTACCTCAGGTGGATAATCAAGAGCTTTGACTGAAGCCTGTCTTGTTTTGGGAACCTAAAAGGTTTCTCTGATCAGCAGCTCAATTTGGGTTGTAAACAATTTGTAGTATAAGCTAGGGCCAAATATTTTAGGGTCAATGTTGCAGTCAGGTTCGCATTGCTGATAGAAATCACCCAACCAAGGGCAGCTTGTGGAGAAAAGGTTTATTTTGGCCTACTGGCTTAAGAGGGAAGCTCCAGGATGGCTGGGAAAATGATGGCATGAGCAGAGGGTGGACATCACCCCCTGGCCAACATCAGGTGGACAATAGCAACAGGAGAATGTGCCAAACACAAGGGGACACTGGCTATCACACCCATAAGCCCAACCCCCAAAATGCAGTCCCTCCAGGAGGCTTTAATTTCTAATTGACATCAGCTGGGGAGACCTTAGGTATTCAGAATACCTAAGGTTATGGGGGACACCTGAGTCCAACCACCACATTTAATATTTACTTTCAAGGAACATTTGAGAAAGGACTTTTAGGATTTCTGCCTTGTACTGAATTATGTTTATTTCATAATAAAGGTTCTAATTCAGTATAAATGCTTAATGAAAAACTACTTTCATAAGGACTGAGATAAATATTGTGACTGTTTCTCAATTTTGGACCATTCCCATTGGATAAGGACATTTAAGACATTAAGTGCTTCCTATTGTCCGTATTTACTCCATTATTTCAAATAGATTATTGTTCTCAGCCTTCCTAGCAGATATCTAGCTCATCCATTCCTCTCTCTTTGGTCCAAATATGCTCAGTCTTAAATATTGTAGAAAGTACAGATGGAGAATAATGCAGATATTTCTTATGTCAAAAGAAGAAACCAAGATGTGGCAGGAAGTAGAGTACTGAATGAACATTTTTCTGTCTTTCCTCCTTTTAAAATATTTTTAAATTGACAGTTGCCATACAGGCATATAATATATGATCATAATCTTCCACCAATATAAATCTGTGTCCCTCCTTCCCATGTCTTCTTCACTGAACTCTTTCTTCTTCCTCCCTGTCCCTCTTTTGTTTTGATGACTTGCGCAGGCCTTGGACTTTGCATTGGTTCTACAGGTTCCTTCCTCCAAGTTTTTCCTAGGAAGGAACAAGAAAGTCTCAGTAGTGGATCTCTTTCTTTTTCTCTGGTCTCATTTACAGAAGCTGTAAGAAGCTATAAACCGGGCTGGAGAGATGGCTTAGCGGTTAAGCGCTTGCCTGTGAAGCCTAAGGACCCCGGTTCGAGGCTCGGTTCCCCAGGCCCCACGTTAGCCAGATGCATAAGGGGGGCACACGCGTCTGGAGTTCGTTTGCAGAGGCTGGAAGCCCTAGTGCGCCCATTCTCTCTCTCTCCCTCTATCTGTCTTTCTCTCTGTGTCTGTCGCTCTCAAATAAAAAAAATAAAAAAAATAAATTTTAAAAAAAGAAGCTATAAACCATAGTGTCCTGTGTCTGCCATATGTCACTCTCTGGTTATTTCTGTCATTTGCCATCCTCCTTTGTTTCAGGGGTACCTCTAGTAGACATAACTTGTGTGTTGCTCCTAAATCCTGTGGAACCTGGAACTCTGGTGGCTTCTGTTCAGTTTTGTTCATCATTTTCGTGTCTTGAGTGTCTGGAATATCAGTCTATGACTATTTAGTTGTATTGTTCTAAAGGTGTGTTGGTTGGAATCAGACCCCCCCACCAATAAATCCATGTGTTTTAAATACTGTTTCTTCAATATGTGGCAATTTAAGAGGTTGAGACTCGCTGGAGAAGGTGTGTTGCTGGGAGAGGGTTTTGGGATATAACCTAGCTTCCTCCTTGCTTCAGTTCACTTGTGCTAACTTCCACCTGCTGTAGCAAGACTTGATGTCCAGCCTCTGCTCCACTATCCTTTTCTGGTCATCATGATGCTTCCACTTTAGACAATAAGCCAAAATAAGCTCTTCTCTAATCACCCACATACACACACATACACACACATAATGCCAGGAGAAAATGGTAGGGTCCTAATGAAAAGAAAATGAAGCTTTGGAATTGTGGGTAAGGGAGAGGTGTGTTTTAAAGGTTTTTAGAGGAAGATATAATATCAAGCTGTCAGTGAAAGGCCTTGCATGGGGTGTAACAAGGTGGTGACTAGAAGGTGACATTCTTCTTAGGCCTGATGCAATATGGCTTGCTCAATTATTATAATGAGAAGGGGTAGGGAAAGAGGAGAAGATTGTCTAGAACAATTATTTACTCTATTTCCCATGTGTGTTGCTACCATTTTTAATTGCCAAGTAGCATTTTCTGAACACTCACAAATCAACAGGAACCCTGTTAAGTCCTTAATTTTCATTTTTTCACTTTCTTCCCCCATACCAGTACAAAGTAGCTGAAGCACACTAAGTTCTTAATTACATCTAGAATAAATGACTGAATGCATTCTCATTTCTTATAGAATAACCTGGGGTTTAAAGACTTTCTTCCCTGCACAAAATCCAGTAGCTGATAATAACAATAGCTTTTATAAAGTACTTACTAAGTACCAGGTGCTATTTCACTTGAATTGATGATTTATTTTATTTTTTTTAATTTTTATTTATTTATTTGAGAGCGACAGACACAGAGAGAAAGACAGATAGAGGGAGAGAGAGAGAATGGGCGCGCCAGGGCTTCCAGCCTCTGCAAACGAACTCCAGACGCGAGCGCCCCCTTGTGCATCTGGCTAACGTGGGACCTGGGGAACCGAGCCTCGAACCGGGGTTCTTAGGCTTCACAGGCAAACGCTTAACCGCTAAGCCATCTCTCCAGCCCTTGATGATTTATTTGTCATGGTTATGTGGATACTTTCTTTTATCTTCATTCTAAGCTTATTTTTTTCCTTGAACCAATAAATTTAAGACAAATGGGCAGAATTTTCAAATCCAGTAAAAGAAAAAGTCAGTTTGACCTATGACCTGCTTCTTATGTCTTTAACATTTTCCAAAAAGGACACATTCAAAAATAAAGCCTGGCATCACCCCAAAGGATGCTGGGAGGCAAAACCGATGGATGGAGAGAAATGAATAAGTGATATCTTCATGACCTGTAGCTGTAGGAGACAAGATACTTTGGGAGGAAAAATAAGATACTTTGGGAGGGAATAAAACAAACTAAACAGAAGAGGAGAGATAATGATGTGTTTGACTCTTCCTCATTAAGAAATAAGAATTGGTAAAGAAAATTTGAATAGGAATTCTTTTAATGAGTAAAAAGTAGCTCAAGAGAAATGTACAGGCACAATGATTATTTTCGCAGCAAAATTTCTGTCATCCTAACTACAGACATACCCACAAAATGCTTTGTTTTCATTCAAGTTTCCTCAAGTATCTAGCATTAGTACAGACAGAAACTCTAGTCTTTCTTATGCCAGTGATTTTCTTAAAGCACACGATTTAATTTCTTTATTAGTACATGTACTGTTGAACAAATGATTTACATTTATTAAAACCTTATAGTCTAATATCTGGAGCCTGCAGTCATATCCATAAAGGGGAGTTATGGGATTTTCTGAGAGTGGATTTCACATGCTTATACTGTATTCTCTTGCATACATTAAAACAATTTGTATTCCTTTGGTTGAGCAACACACAGGATGCTGATGTTTAAAACCCTAACACTTTGCTTCCCAATTTCTTGAGATGCGTCTTCTTATATGCGTCAAAATTTCAAAGGCTGTTCTCACATGCTGCCAGCCCCCCTGATTTTGATTGCCCAGTACCCATGTACCCATGCAGAGCTAGACACACAAAGGAACATAGAACATATGTATATAGAGTTAGTTTTCAGTGGCAAAAGGCCCTGTTGTGTCTATTCTTTCTCCTGCTCTTTTTTTTCTTTATTTCTCCCTCCCACCTCTTTCTTTCATTTCTTTACTCCCTCTGTGCACAAATACTTTTTTGTTTTTAATTTTGAAAGATTTTTTTTTTTAAGTGGTGGGGAGTATACTTGAAAAACAACACCTGAAGCTGTCCTTATTGTTCATACCCACCTGTGCACACATGAGTGTGAACATTCTTGCACTCATGCATATACACTACCAGAAATCATAAAGAACAATCAGATCTACATACATACTGTAAATGGTCTGTGTGAAACAAGACAATTTAAATTATTTGGGAACTATATTCTAAATTTTAAAATGGAAAGCTAAGACTTATTTTACATAGATATTGACCCTAATGCATCCATGCTTTACAATTCACATCCAGTTCTCCCCAGTGGGGGGCCACAAAGCATTATGGAATGAGCAGGCTTTTGTACCTGAAAAGTACAATTTGTTCAAATTCTTGCTTGTTGCTTTCTACCTGGATAACCTTGAGGAACACTCCTTATCTCAACCAGGCTGTTTAACTCATCAGAGAAACAAAGAAAATGGTAATAAGTACTTTATTATAAAAACTATAATAATACATGTATGAAAAGTGCTTTATATTAATCCAAGGAGCATTTGTGGAGAATATATTATGTACCAGTTACCATGGTTATACAGGCAAAAAGTTAAAACTATTTTGTAAAATTTAAAGAAATATACACACTATATAGCTTTACTCAGGGAATATATTAGTGCAACATTGAATGGAATAGTTTAATCCAATATTTAACTTGTTCCAAAATAAATGTACAAATATGTTCCACAGATTGGCTATGCTTAGCTTTGCAAAGAAAGATTGGCTGTATAATTTCTATCAGCATCCCATGTACTCTCCATATATTTTAATCAAAGTTACCCCTGTGCTAACTTCCAGCATGCCCAAACTCCTTTTGCTAATGTTTTACTTATGCTGAAACATAACAATTTTTGCCTCCCCAAATTATAGAGAAAAAAATGTTTCATTGTTCACTTAATCTGGGTCAAATTGCATTGCAATCGAAAGATAAATTATCATTGTTTTGTATGTTAGAGATCAGTTTGATATTTGCACATTAACAGAAGAAATATCTCTAGTGGCAAATGTGTAAATGAAGCAGTTTAGGAGTTTTGTCTCATAAAACCATGATGACACATTTGTGGAGAGATTTTCTGTGTGTTTCCAGCTAATGTCATTCTACTGATGCTTGTAAATGGCTAAGCAATGGCTTCTCAACATGTGCGATAGGGTGATCCCCAGGTGTGATCTATTAGGCACCTTTCATCACTAATCATTTTCAGATGGTAATTGGAGATGTCAGCTTCACAGTGTGTTTCTTTTAAAATTCAGAAAGCTCTGCATGCTGTCACCTTAGCCATTGAGTTTCCTTGCTATTACCTTAAAGTGAACAACTGTGGTGAGGGTGTGACAATGAACGCCATAAGTAGGGTCCAGAATTTCATGAGAATGAGAGGAATGCAATACCTATAATTGGCTGGGGTTGTAATTGAATCTCTTAGTTTAAATGCCCATTTTTGCATGCATATATGGGTGTTGGTCATAGGTATATGCATGTTTTTATGCATAAATCGGTACATGTATGCGTTCAGGTGGACATGCATGTGTATGCATGTAACTGCACATTTGGTAACTAGAGGCCAATATCTGGTGTCTTCCTCCACTGCAACTTCACATAATTATTCTGAGACAGGGTGTCTCACTGACTTAAAGCTCTCTGATTAGGCTCGACTAGCTAATCAATGAACACCAGGGATCTTTCTATCTCTCCCTAGCAAGGAGAATACAGTCATGCACTGCCATATTCGGCTTTTCCATGGGCACTGGGGATCCAGACTAAGGTCACTATTGACTGTACCATGTGCCCATCCCCTTGAAGCACAGATTTCTATGTCAGGCTAAGTTTACATCTACCCCCTGATATTTGCATATTATATAAACTTTACTAGCTTATTGAATTTTCTAACCTTTAATGTCAGGGTTTATAGAAAAGGACAGAGAAAGCATTTCTCACTTCCAAGGTTATATTTAACACCAGGAGAAACTGACAGTATCTGAAGCAAAAGAGAGGGAAAGGGAGAAAAAAAAAAAAAAAAAAAAGAACTGCACTGTGATGGAACAGGGTTGTACTAGTTTGAATGTATGGCCCTCAATAGACTCAGATGTTTTATTAAAACATGCCTAGAGCTACCTGGCTGGAAGCGGCATCAAAGGGGTTAGATTCTGGGGTCCAGCTCAAGGTGCTACTGGGGGCAGATCTCATTTCCAGGGCAAAGGTATGCGGAGAGGTCTGAGTACTGGCTGGTGCCTGTTGCTTGTTGCTGGATCCCTACTGTTCTGCTTTCCATTTGTGCTGACTTGTGCTGGCTGTTTGGTGGTCTTTCTGCTTGGATCTGTGCAAGTTTTTTCCACCATTGATGGCCCTTCCACTGGAATCTGTAAGGTGAAATAAGCCCTTCCTCCTATAAATTGGGTGTGGTTTGGATGTTACTCCCAGCAATGTGGGGAGGTTGACCATTGGTGACTCAAGATGACTTAAGCATATGTGATTGGGGAGGGTATTCCTTTTCTGGGTCTGGATTTCAGAGTTGACTGGAATGCCTCCAAAAACTACTTCAGGGACACGAGGCCTCGATGTCTGCATCTCCATGCCTGGCCATAGGTAGTAGCTATGAGGAAGGCTCATTTCTCATCCAAGCCCTGGGGTGATAAGGTTTATTCAACTTCTACTTTTAAAATCTTTTATTTATTAACTGTCAGGGGAATAATAGTGGAAGAGAGAAAGAGAGAGGGAGAGAGAGAGAAGAGAGAGGAGAGAGAGAGAGAACGAAAGAAATAGAGAGACCTTCTTCCCTCTTGCCAGAGCAAGTGAACTCCAGATGCATGCACAATTTTCTGTATCTGTCCTTAAATGGGTACTGGGGGAATTGGGCTTCACAAGCATATGCCTTTAACCAGTGAGACATCTCTCCAGTCAACTTCTTTAACAAGTGGTAGAGGTTGTCTTGTCCTGGGCACATCTTTTGGAAGGAGGTAGACAGGAACGGCACCATTCTTAAAATACAACAATTAGTTTCCTCATTTATATACTAACACAATGTGAGCATGTGCAATCTGTTTGAAACTGTAAAGAATTAATTGAATTAGTTTCATGCCTAAAGCAACCTAACAACAAATACATGTCATTACTATTTAGAAATGTTCACAGGGTTGGAAACTTTAGAACAAGTATGTATCCATTTTTTTTTTTTTAAATTCTGAGTGCCATTTCATTCAGAATGACCCAGACCACCCATCCAAATTTCTTTCCTGGAATGTCCCTAAACCACATGTCTGCTTATCATTTCCCTGAAGTAGCCCAAGCACCAAGGGAAGGTGAACCACTGTCCAAAGAATTCCAACGACTCTATGATACATATCCCCTGGCGTGTAAGGGAAATGTCTGCTGACATCTTTGTCAGATCCCTTCTCAGGTGTCTTCAAACAAAGCCTGTCTCTATTGTTCTATTTCCTGCTTTATATATATTTTTTTCTTCTAACATTTCGTGCCAAAACCCACTTGCAACCCAGGGAGGAGTGGACAGTGGCAGCTTCTCCTGGGTTAAATGCTGGATCTTGACATGCCCTGTATTCTCTTTCTGTCTTTCAACATGGTGAATTGTGAGAAGGGCATGAGAACTCCAAGGCCAAGGTCAAAGCTACTCTTCAGTGGCCTCTCAAAACTCCCAGGTGTCTGGAACTACTCTCTGACAGTGGGGTACGCTAATTTACCTGACTTAAACCTCTTCCTTCTACCCTCTTCTTGGCTTCAGCCATAGAGCAGTCATTCATTTCCCTATCTTTCTTGATCATCCAAAACTGGGCCATCTCTAGCCCAAGTTGGTGGTGAATCAGCCTCCATCCATCCTTTTTGCTACAGCACCTAAGGGTGCTGAATCCCTTGTCTTATCTAAGGACTGCTCTAGGAGACTCTGGTCACAAGCAATTGCCCAGGGATGGCTGTTTTCCCTCTGAACCCCCTGTTCTCTGGGAGAAGATTTCTGGCCTGTGGCCTCAGATCAGTGATGACTGACCCTCAGACAGATGCCCCAATATTTCTCACCCTCCATGGATTCCCAAATCTCCCACACTCCAGTGGCCTTCCCACTGGGCTATCTCCTGTCTAATCTTAATACTCTCAACCTAAATGAAGACATAAAGTCCAAGTGACTCATTTTTTATTGCAATACAGTTTGACCACAATATAAATTGGATAATGATTCCTGCTGACCAAAAATGGCACATTTAACTTACAAATTCTTAAAGACATTGAAAACTTCATAAACTGAAACAGTGAATGGAAGAGGTCTCTCATATTCAGGCACTCTTCTACCTCTGATATTCTCTCACGCAATCAGTTCTGGTCTGTGACTCAGGTCTTCCTCCTAGAAGGGACTTCCTTCTAGAAGGGAATAACCTTCCATTTCCACAAGCCACCATGCTCCAGCCTAAGAAGATGACCAAAGCCCCTCCTTAACCAGTGCATCAACTCCAGGGTGTGCGCCTTACTCAATCAGCATTCAGGCCTCTCCCTCATAGTCTTCCCACAGGCAAAGAAAAAAATGTATCAATTTTAAATTCAACCTATGAGTAGCTGATGCCCTGTCTTTAATGTAATTTAGTGATACAAAAACAATAACCATGATAACAGTATGATTTAAAAACAAAATGACAAATGTAATTATAAAGCATGTTTTCAGCTAAGAGGGTACAGGAAAGGCCATATTTTTACATCAGAAAGGACTTTGTAAGGTAAACGTTTGTTCTAATAAAAATTGAGATAGAAAAAAAAAACTGGAAGGTAATGTATGGTATAAAAGGGTTTGAGAATGGATGGGAAAGTTTGTGGGACTTAAATGATGAAAGTCTGAGTGTTTGTGGTAAAATGAGTTAACATAATAAGGTTATTCTCTGTATTTTATCACACCTTATTTACATAATTCAGATTTAACTCTTTATAATAAGTTGATTAAATTTATTTATATTGCCATGTCTCTTCTAGGTTAAAATTCAGCTACAGCTAAGTTTCCTACTATGTTAAGCTTTAACTATGTGGGAAACTGACCTTAATAAAATAAGATGTATTTGAGCTGTACTATTTTTTTTTGTTTGAGCTCATTTTTTGCATTCAGGTTATCCCATTTATTTGGTGCTCACTTACTCTCCATCAAGGAATTTGCTTCTCTTTTTCAGTTAGATGCAGATATTAGGCACAGAACCACCCCATCATTCCTCAAAGAGGCCCCAGCTGAAATTAAAAATAAGTGGGGAAACAAGCAAGAGTGATGTTTTCTTGGTAAACCTGGTATCAGCACAAGGGTGAAGGAGATACACACAGAGAACAGTCAACTCCTACTATACCAAATATCTAGAGACACAGAGGTTCCCAAGACCTCATCACTCAAATAGACCTAAAATGAATCCATCATGGCTCAGGGAAATTTGTGGGAGAGGGGGCAGAAAGAATGTCAGAGCCACATGTTGGGTCATGATACGCAGAAACATTGCCTCCGTCCCAGAACTGATGGCTAATCCCACAATGCATGACCCATATTCCCCAACTAGGAAGGTCCCTGTGAAGGGGGGAAGACAGGGAGGAGTCTAATGATAGTACTAACTTGACTGTAGTCACTAGCACAAACTAATATATATATATTAGCTATATATACAAATTTATATATTTGTATATTATATATATTTATAATATATATTATGTGTTTATATATATATATATATAATGTACCTTTACAGTTCTATCAACACACCTCAGAAAGTCCTGTAATAGTCTAACTCCATTTATCTGGTCCCCTTTTAATTGTTCCCCAATACCTAAAATCAGCAAGATTTCAGATCCACACAAAACACTCTTTACCCTACTTCAGCCTGAGGAAGCTAGAATTGAGTGGATGTCCAGCTCCCAAAAGAACTTAGGGACTCAACTCTTGAAATAGGTAATGGTAAATGTACAGGTAGACATTAGACTTGGAGGTCTTCAGGGAACAAACCCAGTTTTTTTCTCCATCGTAACATTAGAAGGAAAGAGTCACTCCTTATACAGAGGCTTGATCCTAGACAGTGATATAAAAAACTTATATACTAATACATCAAAAGGATTATAAAAAGGCTGTTAAATTTCCAGTTGTGATATATTTAAGAATTAAACAAAATAGATAATGAGTGTAATATAAAATGTTTTTAAATTTAAAAGGTTAAAATTCAAATTTACTTAAATATGATTATGTTCTGAATATATGCAGAGTGCCAGATTTGCTATTTGTAACAATGTAATTCTTATATCTTGTTCTGCTTTTCATTAATGTTCACAAATGGATTTATAAAAAAAGAATTTTGTGTTTTAACCTTTATTAAGTGTGATACTTAAAACTTATGATGAAGTTATATTTAAGTGCTATGTTTATGTTTTCTATTAGATTAAGCCCTTATTTTATATGATAGAATATCTGCTTCTCTGTTTACAACAATATGTTTCTTAAATATTTTGCTCATCTATGTTTTCTCATTGGGTAAAATTTTTCATTTACTTGAGAAAAACTTCTTCTAAGAGATAAAAATTGGGATATATATATATATATGTATATATATATATAATCTCATGATATCTATAAAGTAAACAACTGATATTAACTTATTAAGATTAGTTAAAGCTTTTCCATTTTTCAACCTTTTCATTAGTTCTTCCAAAGACCTCACTTGATCTCTGTAACAAGTAAGTAAAAATTACAAGACATCTATAGTAAGACTTATACAGATCTTTTAAATCTAATTGCTAAACTTCAACATTCATTTTATAAATTGTTTTTATTCTTTCTTTCTTTATTTTTTTTTCTTTTCACAATTTTTATTAACATTTTCCATGATTATAAAAAATATCCCATGGTAATACCCTCCTTCCCCCCCATTCTAAAATTTTATTATGCTTAAATTTAGAATTGTGCAAGATATTCCAAATATTTTTTCATTACTACTGTCTTATACTTCCTACCTTACCTAAGCCAAATATTCATCATTTCAAAAACTCCAGTTAGCTCTTCTTATCCAAGTTAACAATTCCTGTCTTTGTTACTATTTTCAAACTTGGATAGAATACTCATGCATCACATTTAAATGTTATATATATGAAATATATAATACATATTATAAATATAATATGTTATATATACATTATATAACATATAATGTATTGTTATATTATATATAATACACATATGTAATATACATTTATTGTATAAAATAATATATTATATAATGTATATGTCATATATATGAATGAGAAAGAGAGAGAATGAGACCAGATCATAATGGCTAATAGATCTAATATGATGTAGGAGTTTTCTAATGGCTCAGATTAGTACGATTCTCCTGAAGTGCTACCTCCTGATTGTTCAACATAACCTATAACAGACTAAAAGATAGCCATGCAGAGAAATAGCTTACCAGGTGCTCAAAGTGCAAAAATTGTTTGGCAAATGGGGAACCAAAACTTGAGGATCCCAGAAACTGTGCCTGTGTTATTAGAATGTCAAAGATGGACTCCTGTGTCACTAGAACATCAATGACGGACTATAGCAATTGTGAAGAAGTAGTTATTATCCATCCAAAGCCAAGATAATTTTGGGCTATATTAGCCTTTTAAATAGTCTTCTTGTTACATTTTTCTTTGAATAAGTTGGCATCTCTATGACCAGCTGAGGCCTTTTGTTCTGCATTATAATTCTTATATATGTATCTTTATTAAACTAGACCTATACATGAAACCTTGCTTGTTTCTTCCAAGGTGAAACTCATTGTCTTGTGTGTCAAGGCTCCCTCACATTACTGATTTTCTGCTTTCCAGTGTCATGAGTCTTTTTGTTTGTTTGTTTTTTTTGCCTACTTAAACACTGTTTCAGTAGCTCAAATTTCAAATGGTGTCAGAAATAACTGTTGTTACTTGGGATTCTGAGATTGCCTTCCAGTATGTTTGTTATGTCCAGAGCCACCTATTGCAATGAAATCATTTCCATACTCCTGCTACAGACTGTCCACCAAAGCTACACATGCACCTCAATTCCTAAGATCAGAATCATGTGACCACAGCCACCCCTGTAACATCCCTACTCTGGCTTTCTATATCACTACCGAGTTGGGAACATTAGAACCAGAATGCCTTCACTTTTTTAACTCTGATTGTCATTTTATTGTAACTCTGTTTCTCAGAATGACTCAGACTACCCATCAATATCACCACTTTCCTGGAAGGGCCCAAAACCATTTGTCTGCTTATCATTTCCCAGAAGTGGCCCAAACCCTGAGGCAAGGTTAACTTCCCTGCAACCAAAGAATTCTAATGAACTTTGTGCCCCATAACTATCCTCTAGTCTGGATGGGAAGTGGCTTTTTTAACATGCCTGGGCAGAGCCCTTCTCAGGTTTTCTCAAATAAAGCCTGTCTCAGATGTTGACCTTAGTCTTCTCTCTCCTTTCATTTCCCACTCCCATTCTTTTTCTAACAATACTCAAGATTAGAAATATCCTGTTAGATGACAGGTTGCAGAAGATAAAATGTTTAGAAACCAAGATAAATGAAACAAAAAAGAAGTCCCTCAATTATTAATGAGGAAAAAAAGAGGAAGTTACATATTTTTTAGTGTTCTTCATGTGACAGAATTTCATACACATTATAGCAATGATTTGAATTATAGTATACATTTTGAGGAAGCATTTATTATAGTTTTTATATGTACAGGTAAGAGTTTGAGGAACAGATAAACTCAGTGACGTACTGAAAACTTAAAGTCTGTGAAGTAATAGAGCCATCATTTGGCTCTTATCCCATACCTTTTAATTTTTCTTACAAGCAAAAATTGAAAAGATAGCATACTTAGGTAAGCAGGACTGCCTTTCACAAACATCCTAGACAAATATTAAAGGCACATAGGTAAAAGCAGTGACAGCATTTGGTTTGATCCTAGTGACATCTTTCTGTTAAATTCTAAGGGCCAGGTTGTTGGTTCAATGGCTGAAGTACTTGTGCAAATATGATCACAGGAGTTCAGATCACTATCAACCACATAAAAGGTGGTTTCTGGGTGTGGAGATATGTGGAGATATATGCCACAACTAAGATGGAACTTATGTCTGATCAAGACTGATCTACATCGCCCCCTGCTGCCCATTATAACAGCTACCTAGACATAAATTCATGGATCTGCTGGCCCAAGGATCCACCTTCAATCTACCAACCAATCAGGTCTTCTCCTTGCCTACTAAAGCTCCTATCTTCTTCCTACTGCTGACTTCACTCTGCTGAGGTCAGCTCACCTCTGATCTGCATCTCTGCTTGGCCTACCTACCTGTCTTTGGTACGGCTACAAGGATACACCTGAGTTTGTCTTCTCCCTTACCCAACCTGGCTGGTTAGGGGAAGAAGGGAGCCATAAAACAGTCTTGGTTTGGATGGACTTTCTGCTTGTGTCTACTTTATAATTTGGGATAACTCCACACTTTCATTACATGTGTGATCTTCCTCTGGTTTCTGAATTTATCACTGTGTGGGTTCTTCACAAGTTTCACTGCACAAGCTCCTATTATCCATGTGCCAGCAGCTTTATGCTAATTTCTCTTTAAAAGCCTCAATTTATCTTAAGTCCACATGCTTGTGGGTTTACTCCAGTTCCCTCCCCTTCAAAAAAAAAAAAAAATCTTCAGTTTCCCTTAAACCCTTTTCACACAAAAACATCTTTACTAAACCCCATAATTTGTGATTTCTCCCTTATATAAACCCCACAAATTGTGATTTTTCCCTTCAATAAACTTAATAATAGTTCATATATCATTCTTGAGTCTGTCTTTATCAATTCTTTGTTAAGAGTAGGACAGAACCTACAACTTGGGGTTTATAAATCCTGGGAGACCCCTTCTGAACTCAAATATCCTGCATTACTTTGGAACTTGTTAAATAGGAGGAACTTGAATGAGTAGATCTTTGTTTATAGCAGTGATGCCCAAGTGCTCACAGACATTTGAGTTGGAAATACAGAGTAAGTAAATGTGCACACACACACACATACACACACACACACACAGACACAAACACACACCTACACACACACGAGCAGACGCAGATGGTAGCAGTACTTGGATTCTAGGGATTTGAATTCAGACACTTGAATTTGTGTGGCAAGCACTTTTATCTAGTGAGTCATACCCAATGCTCATAATGTTATAACTTAATGAGAATTCCACAAGACTGATTTTAGTGTTCACATTTTTAAATTAAAACATGACTATAAAGTTATGCTATTTCCCTGGATCACATGTTTAAACATTAGAAAGTGCATTGTGTTAGAAATTAAGAATGGTTCTTCAGAAGACAGGACATATAAATTGTACTTGTTACTGAGGCTTAGTAAAACCTCCGTTATATTATTTTCTTTTAGAATAAACAGTATGACATGAAAAAAAAAGCCCTAGACACTCAGTCAAGATTACCAGTATTTAGTTTTGGATTACAAGTTATAGCCTTGTACATACCATTTAATATAATTGGTTGATCCTCATTATTTTCAGTGATTAAATGTAAGACTAATATTCTCCATTTCACTGGAAATTGACCAATGTATATAGAAATCATGGCTTGTCACATTAGTGGTAATATGCAAATATGGTATCAGTTTTGTCTATCACCTTAGATTTACATTTGAATAGAATAGAGGTCTGGAGAGATGTCTTAGTAGTTATCACACTTGCCTGTGGACTCATGTTCAACTCTTCAGGTCCCGTGTAAACAAGACACACACACAAAGTTACACAAGCACTTAAGGTTACACATGCTCACAAGGGGTCACACATCTGGAGATCAATTGCAGTGGCTTGAGGCCCTGGTACACAATTCTCTCCTTCTCTCTCACTCTCACTAACACAAAAAAAAGCCAGTCTGTTGCACTTGCTTCAAACAAAAAATAAATCTAGGGCTGGAGAGATGGCTTAGCAGTTAAGCACTTGCCTGTGGAGCCTAAGGACCCTTGTTTGAGGCTTGATTCCCCAGGACCCACGTGAGCCAGATGCACAAGGGGGCGCATGCATCTGGAATTCATTTGCAGTGGCTGGAGGCCCTGGCGCGCCCATTCTCTCTCTCCCCCCCCCCTTCTGTGTCACTCTCAAGTAAATAAAAATGAACAAAAATAAATAAATAAATAAATAAATCTATATAGATCAAGATGTTATCAAATTTTAATGAATAAAATTAAGGATCAATAACTATCAACCTCACTATCCCAGTGGGCATGTAGATGCTTGAATAGTTATATGAAAAGGTGATAGCTGTATTTTCCTAACTCATCATTAATATTATGAAATATTCTTTTTTGAGACAAGTCTTTGTTACATACCCCAAACTGGCAGTGAACCCTGTGTTCTCCTGTTTTAGCCTCCTAAGCACTATAAACATAGGTGCATACCGCTACACCTGTGTCCAAGGATAGTTTTAATACATACTCATTAGGAGGCATTTATTTTTGCTCTAAAGCAAATTTCAGTGAGGACAACTTGTGAAGGAGAAATAGGAGCAAGGTAGTTTATCTTCTCTCCAGGCAATCAGGGACAGGGGCCAAATCATGAGAATGAAAAGACACCATCCCAACTGCCATGGCAGAACTAGAATATTTGCCTGATCCAGTCTAAGATGACTACAAGCAATTCTTCAGTTCCTCAGTCAGGTCTCTCCCTTACATACATGAATCTGATGATTAAGCCCATTCCAAAGAACTATAAAGAAGGATTACCATGTGGATAAGACCTCTTGGCTGTTGATTTTCTTCTTAAAGGCTGAACCTCCTGGTCCCTGCTTTGGAAAGCTTGTTTCCTTTCCCAGTCTGGGTGGGAGGGAGAAAGATCTCTCATTGGCCTGGATATTTCTCTGCTTGCATCTTATTTTCCTTTAAGCCATAAGTCTTTCACTATTTTACTTCTTAGTTCTTCCTAATCCTTATGCGATTGTAATGGTGCAGGTCTAACACTCCCATGCTTTGTTCCCACACATGGTAGGTGTGTACTTTTAAATCTTGTAACATGGGCCATCCTGCCTTCAACTCTCTATCATCCTTACCCCCTTTCAGTTAGGCTAGAAATTCCCTTTTCACCTGAATCATTCCAACCTTTCTCTAGATATCATTTCTGTTGTATTCAGGATCACATTGCTGGTAGAAATCACACAACCAAGAACAGCTTCTGGGTAAAAGGTTTATTTTGGCTTACTGGATTGAGGGGAAGCTCCATGGTGGCAGGGAAAATGATGGCATGAGCAGAGGGTCGACATTACCTCCTGGCCCACATAAGGTGGACAATAGGAGCAGGAGAGTATGCCAAACATTGGCATGGGGAAACTCGCTATAACACCCATAAGCCCACCCCTAACAATACACTGCCTTCAGGAAGCATTAACTACCAAATCTCCATCAGCTGGGAACCTAGTATTCAGAACACCTAAGTTTATGGGGAACACCTGAATCAAACAACCACAATTTCCATCTAAATAAATCTCATAATTCATAATTTACCCTTCTATGAGTCCATTTTGTCAATTCTTTGTTAAAATGTACAAGAATCTGAAAGTTAGGATTTATAGACCAGGGAGAAAAGTCACTGTACCCCAAATTCTATAACACTTGTTTGTCAAAGTAACAAAATTAGTTAGCAATGCAGCTAGCATTCAGACTTTATACTTGACCAATTTACACATTTTCTCTATAGTATCCTATGTTCTTCTACAAAAGTCTATACTTTTAAATCTCATGGAAACATTTGCAAAATTAATTTGGTTCCTTCTTCAAAATACTTGTGTTTTAAATTCATCTTCAGGTCAGGGAGATAACTGAGTGAGGAAAAGGCTTGTGGTGCAAGTGTGAGAAGCTTAGTTTTGAACCCCAGTACCTACAGAAAAATCTGGATGCTTTGGCAGGTGTGTATATCCCCAGCCATGCTTCTGGGTGACAGGGGAGGCAGAGACAATAGAAGCTGCCAGAAGTTTGGGAGCATGTAGCTTGAAATCAGCAGTGAACAATGAAATAACTTTCCATAAAGGAGGCAGAAGGTGTGGAGCAACTCCTAACCACGCACACACGCGCGCACACACACACACACACACACACACACACACACACACAAAACCATGTGTCCACCCACTACTTCATAGTAAGACACTGATAGTACTTTATCCTAGCTATCTGGTGGCATATGGAGTAGTATTTTATCGTATTGTGTTTGTTTTGTAGACGTTTTTATGTGTATGTATGTAGTGTGCTTGCATATAGACTATGTGTGCTCATACGAGTGTGGGACAGATGTTGACCTCAGGTGTGTAAACATTATTTCATTAACTGGATATTCCCTTCTGAACTCTAAAATTGATCCAATTCCTTTTTTTCATTTTTTCATTTTTAAATTTTTTATATTTATTTATTTTTAATTAGTTTTCGATTCAGTAAATACAAGCAGTTTGGTACCATTATTAGGCTCATCCGTGACCTACCCCCTCCCCATTGGCCTCTCCTTGTTGAGGTATATGGGTCATGCATTGTGGAGTTAGCCCATAGTTATTGGTACCATAAATGTCTCTGCATATCCTGACCCAACATGTGGCTCTGACATTCTTTCAGCCTCCTCTTCTGCAAAATTTCCCTGAGCCATGTTGGGTTCTTTTTTGGTCTGCTTCAGTGATGAGGTGTTGGGGCCTCTGAGGCTCTGGCTCTCATTTGGTAGGAGTTAATTTTTCTCTGTGTTAGTCTCCTTCCCCCTCTTGCTGGTATCTGGTTCATCAGGAAAATAGCACCCTTGCTTGTTTCGCCAATTTTCCTTAGTTTCAGCAGGGGTCCTTTTGAGGTATGATGGGGTTGCTCTCTTAGGATCTGCATCTTCTGAAGAAGAGAAGCAAAGGAGACTCATCCAATTTTTTACTTACCTCTATTTTTGTTTTATGTCCACATGGATCTCTGACTCCACAGGCTTATTTTCTTGGTCCTTTCAATTTCAAATTATTCATTCATTTTCACCAACTGCTTCACAGCTGCCAGTCTTAATTATGACACTCTGTTTGTCCACATGGCAAGCAGACAGGAAGACAGAATAATACAAAACTTTCCTCGCCCAATAGTGTGTGAAGTATAAACCTCCCCCAAGTTTCGCGTGTTTCGTATTTTACCTACCTGGGTTCACCTGCCACTTGGCTGCTTGCTTCATATGGGAACATTTCCTCCTATAGGAAAGCCCTTCTCCAAGCTTGTGTAAGCAATCACACTTGCTCCGGTGAGAAGACTGTCCAGTGGAACAGCCTATGTGTTGCTCAGGGATCTCTAGGAATGCAGCCTTTGTGAGTCATCGCTTTACCCAGGCTCCTCTGAATACATCAATGGACTCATCCAAGCCTAAACTCGGATGGAATCTTTGCTTTAGTCTTAGCATCGTATTTTGAGTGAACATTTGTATAGAACTACTCGGAAATAGTTGCGCAGCACTAGTACAGATACAAACACTGCTGGAAAGTGAAAAAGAAAAAAAAAGAAAGCTGTAAAAATTGACATACTGTGTGCTGAGACTATATAAATATTTTAGGAGAACAATTTAAAACATGAAAAAGGAGATAGGCTGGCCCTGGTGGATTATAATTATTTATATGCTCTGGTTGTTATTGGCTATTTTGGCCTAGCATAGAGGATTATTACTATTTTGTATTGCCTTAAAGATTTGTAAAGATATACTTCTACCCTTTAAATAGAATAAAAATATTTTGTCATAATATATATACATACACACATACATGCATATATATATAATTGCAAGCTATTTTGGGGGACATTAAAAAGTTATTACAGTATCATCAATTTTAAAACATGAATACAAGTTAGTCAAGCACATTAAATTTGCAGATGTTTTACTATTTTGGTTTTTTTTGTTGTTGTTGTTTAGAAAAACATAAAGACAATTATTTATGTCCAGTTGAAATCACATCTCACTCGACAACCATAATATTAAAGCTTCACTAGCAGGCATATACTTTGATGCCCCATCACAAGAATAATAAATGTTATATGTCTTACTCATCTGACTGGTGAGTCAAACAGATTTTGTCCAATGCCTTGATAAACGTGGCTTTTGACTTGATAAATGTTGAAAAGAAAAATTCCTCCCGTATAATACTTAGCTGCTCCTTTCTGACTTATACCTTGTCTCTGGACCCTGACATAGAGGAATTAGTTGTTCTTCAGATCAGAACATGGGTGATCAGACACATAGGTACAAGAATAGAAAGGAACTCAGGAAATATTAGCTCCCAGTATTGAATTTTGGTGAGCTGACTACCTTGAATGTGGACATTTTGCCAACAGTGGATTCAGAGAGCAACTTCCCTGAGCACCCCTTTTCTATCTGATGATGACCCTACAAAAGGGTTCAGTTGTTGTGTATCAGCCTGAATTGCATTTATCTGTGGGGATTAATTCCTATCACAGGAGATCAGCACCATATCTAGAGGGACTGTCACAGGCCATCACCTTTTATGATTGTTTTGCTACCCACATTGCTTCTCCACATTTCCACATTAAGTGGGTGTATAAGTTTCTAGAACTCACCCATGTTTCATTTTTCATTCATGGGATGTCCCTTGCACACAATAAAATTGTTTACCTTTCTTTTGTAAATCTTCCTCAGTTTATTTCATAGACTCAACTATTAATTTATACATAGAGGGAAGTTTGTCTTTCATATTAGATAGATGATGGATAGAAAGGAAAGAAAAAACATAAGAAAAAAAGATGGCTAGAGATAAATAAAGCAACAGTAAGTAATAAAGGATGAAAAGAAAGGGAAGAAGGGAATAGAAAGAGATCTGTATAAGTGAAAAAAAGAAGGTCATATCTTCCACATTTCAATTTGATTTGTTGGCCCCATAGCTTTCAATTGGGAAGACAGTGACAAAAATATTTTATGATTAGCTGAAGTTGAAAATATTTATGAAATAATCTCATCATGTATCAAAGACTGTTAGAACATCCAATACTTCCATAACATTATTACTACTAATTGCCATACATAGAGTATTTGCTCTGTATAAGACTGAAGTTACCTCATTGGTCTACTTTAACATTGACTTGAAAATTGTTATGAACTATATTCATGCTTTATAGATGTGTGAATTGAGGTTCAGGGAAATAGGGTATATTGTCCTATGTCATTCAGAAATAACAGACGAATAACACTGTTCTAAGGAACATTTCAGTGACTCAAAGGCCTGGCAGCCCTTCCATTTTTTGAGAAGCAGGAGTTTGTGAGGGAGCAAGCCCTGAAGAATTGAGAGTTAAAAATCAATGTGAGACAGATCAGAACCTTATCTAAATGAAAGTGGCTTGGGAATATGGAAAGCAGAGCAGATCTCTTAAGATTATCTATATAGCCAAAATGTTACCTTGATTTTAAAAAGCCATACATGTGAGTGCACCCACCTAAGTTAAAGGTTCAGTATTAAAACTAATAATAATTATCCTATACAACCTACTTATAGATGGTTCTTTTAAGAAGTTGAGCACCAGGAAGAAAAGATGGCATTGGATCTACCTAAAACACAGAGAAGGACTTTTAAAAATAGCCTTACAACAAAAGAATAAATACATAAATCACATACTTTTGATAAAATAGCTACTGTATGGGCTAAAGGACTCAGGCTCACTTTCACAGGACCCACAGTAACCCAATGCATAAGGGGGCGCATGCATCTGGAGTTTGTTTGCAGTGGATAGAGGCCCTGAAATGCTCAATCTCTCTCTCTCTCTCTCCCCCTCTTTCTCTATTAATAAAATGAATAAATAAAAATAAAATATAAAAAAATTGTAACTGCATTTGAAGATGGAAGAATTCATGAAATCTAAATCTGAAAATGAATAAATATCATATTCTTTTAAAAAATATATTTTATTTATTTATTTATTTATTTAAGAGAGAATGGGCATGCCAGGACTTCTAGCCCCTGTAAACGAATTCCAGATGCATATGCCCCCATGTGCATCTGGCTTATTTGGGTCCTGGAGAGTCATACCAGGATCCTTTGGCTTTGCAGGCAAATGCCTTAACTGCTAAGTCATCTCTCTAGCCCCAAGTATCATATTCTTTATGACTTTTTTTAAGGTGTATGTTTTTATTATTTTTTTATTTTCACAATTTTTATTAACATCTTCCATAATTATAAAAAATATCCCATGGTAATACCTCCCCCCACTGCACTTTCCCCTTTGATCTTTATGACTTTTAATGTATAATGGTTCACCATTTTACCTACAGCTATAACTGGGAACTCTTACATTGATAAAATTAAAATCGTCTGCTTTTATAGGATGCATGAAATGTATTATTTTGCTCCTTATTACTCTAAATTGTTGTTCCTATGAAATATGAACATTTCCAAGAAGTGTAATATGACTTCTGATTTATTTTAAAATCAAATTGAAAACAAAGAGCTCAGCCATGAAATCTATTTCATAGCTAGGAATCAGAATTGTTTTCCAGGTAGTTTCTTTTAAAACGTTCAACCGCATTTATCTAAGTCATCGTACTCACCTCTGCAGCGCAAGGCACAAATGGACAAAAGGAGGCAAACACTCGACCTTACCTCATTCCAAAGGGTTGGCCTTGATCTTAAAAGCAGTAATAAATCCTCACATTTCCCCCACCTTGCTCATCACTAGTTTGATGATTCAGCATTCTCAGGCATGCCAACTATATTTCCAGAAATAATACTTTCTCAAAGCAATACTCTCAGATTGCTGAGTCAGTATACGAAAGACAAGCAACAGAAAAGGACACTTAAAGGGCCCTCGGACCCACAGTGAATCAGTACAGATGAGTTCTAGGTGTCAAGAATCTTTGAGTCCCAATATTCTACATGTATCATTAAGTAGTTTTCTGTTTGTTTTTCTTATTTGTTTTTAGAAGTCATGAATTTATGTCTCTGAAGGACAGAAAATCAAAAAGGTGTTTATATCAATATTCAACTGTGATATATTGCTATGATTACAAAATATGACAAGATGATCTATGGTGTTTTGACTTATTTAAATCAACATGAGTTTATGATATTATAATGTTATTAAAATATCAGTTTTTTTACAGCATATCTACTTCAGGAATATAATAAATACTTATTGATAAAGCAACTGTACATTAAAGGTCTAAGAGCTGGTGACCCAATCCACATTATCAAGACTCATCTTTATCATTAAAAAATATAATACTGGCCGGGCGTGGTGGCGCACGCCTTTAATCCCAGCACTCGGGAGGCAGAGGTAGGAGGATTGCTGTGAGTTCAAGGCCCCCCTGAGACTCCATAGTGAATTCCAGGTCAGCCTGGGCTAGAGTGAGACCCTACCTCGAAAAACAAACAAAAAAAAAAACAAAAACAAAAAAATATATATATATAATACTGCCAGGATTTGAGAGAAGGCTTGGCAGTTAAGACATTGCCTGCAAAGCCTAAGGACCCAGTTTCAATTCTCCAGGCTTAAGTAAACTAGATACAAAAGGTGGCACATGCATCTTGTGTTTGTTTTCAGTAGTTGGAGACTCTGGCATGCCCTTTCTTTCTCTCTCACATTTTCTCTCTCTCTCTACTTGCTTCTTCTACTCTCTCAAATAAATAAAATATTAAAAATTAATCTTAGGTGGTTATAGGTGATAGCTTTGGAATCATGCATGTATACATCTTTTATAGATGTGTATCTCTATAAGAAAACATATTAATAAAGCCTTATCAACAGATGTTTGTCTTATACTGGGTTCAGTTCATTTGTCAGCACAAATCTTCCCAAAACACATTGTCAATAACCCAGAAAAATCTCACCTTTTTGTATGTTTCTTATATTATAAGATATTAGCAATTCTGGAAGACCTTTTACAGTCTACAAATAAAGCACCATAGTACATAATTTTGTGACTATCTTGTTCAATTGCACACTTTTCTTTAGCATTAGATAACATTATACATTAATAAATATGAATGTTACATAGAATTAGTGCTGATTCCCAATCAGGTAAACTCATTCATGATCTAAAAATCTTGTTCTCATTGTGAATATTACATAATTCAACCTTCAATAGTTTACACCACCTAATGAAACGTTGGAGGAATTCGCAATAAAGTGGAGGTACTCTACTGAACCTGATGCTGCACAGGGTCTATTAAATTTCATAAACACCCTCCTATGATAACACTAGCTCCCATACTCTATCCAACTGGCTCCAACTTCTGATCTTACGTCTCCATTTAATTCGCACCAAACAGAATACCTTTAATAATCTTGATAATAGCAGGCATGGATAAGTACAAGGAGCGCATTGAACTATCCTACATACTTGGTGACGGTGTAAGTTGATGCAGTCAGTTTCAAAACTAAACAATGTTTATCAGTTAAACATAGGTCTATGTATATATTATTATTTTTTTCTTCTTTTTTGGATTGTTTTTTCAAGGTAGGGCCTCACTCTAGCTCAGGCTGACCTGGAAATCACTCGGTAGTCTCAGAGTGGCCTTGAATTCAAGGTGATCCTCCTATCTCTGCCTCCTGAGTGCTGGAATTAAAGGTGTGTGCCACCATGCCCACTCTTATGTATATATTCTTATAAATAGTGGATGCATAGTTGGTTACCACTATAAAATGAGTGTTTATTAACAACATCACAAAAGTTAAAGAAACACAAGCATTCATAAATAGAACACGAGTATATTCTCTGATGAAAAGCTCATTGTGGTGACAGCCCCATGCTGGTACTGGGAGTTACAGGTCAGTGTCCCCCAAGAAAATGAGGAGAAAAGGTAACTAATATATAGGAGTTAGAGAAGAGAGAGAGAGAGAGAGAGGAAGAGGGAGAGGGAGGGAGGGAAGATGTAGAGGATTTAGGTTAGACTTGATCCTACCCTCTCCAGTGTCTTGTGGTTCAGGGCCTGGGGAAGGTTCAGCCATTTGGTCTGCCTTTTAGGAAGTAGAATTTTATGGTACCATTGCTGTTTGGGTCTAGATTAGTGTTTTCCACCCCTTCGATGCTCTCCCCTCCCACCCCATCCCTCCTAGTGTTATGGCTTAATTTTGTAGGGGGATATGAGAAATGAATAAAAGGAGTATGTATTTACACATGCTACACACTCAAGCATTGTACACTTGTTGCATTATGATAAATTTTAAAACTCAATTGTAATAAAACTATTAATATAAATATATAATTAGAATAAATATTTTTTATTTCTGAAAATTTTATCTTTAAAAACTATAATATTGATTAGTCTTGTGGTTAATGTAATTACAAACATTATTAATTTGAATAATAAGCATAACTCCAAATTATTATTTGACTTTGTAATGATGAAGGGTCCAACCTGATTTTATTCACTGACAGCTGTCTTTTGGTTGCAGTACAGGCAGCTAAAGGAATATGTCTTTCAATCAAAGTAGATCTTCGCAAAAAACAATCAGATATGGTTTTATCAAAGAAGCAGTGACATACAGAATAAATGCAATCCTAATCACTACATTGCTTTTAAAAGTTCAAATATGGTTTAAATTCCTTTTTCTATTTACAATAATAAAATTTCATCTGGTTGCAGATCCCATGTCATGATAAGAAAATAGCTTTCATTTTGTAGCTTTGAAAACAGGAAGAACATAAAGGCTAAGAAAATTTCAATAAGAAACTTGGCAGAAACTGAACAATAAATTAGACTTGTGAGCTTCATGGACTTATGTTCCATCGATGAATACTGAATTTTCCATTGGCTGCTAAAGCTTTTGAAAAACATTAGTAAATGTACATATGAAAAATATGATGGTATTTGTAGCCTGTTGGAATTTTATTATTGTACTCTTATGTGCAATTGTACCCATCTTTAGAAAATATTTTTTGTTATATTTTATTAGAAAGAAGAAGAAAGAGAGACTATGAGCACACCAGGGTCTCTTTCCACTACAAATGAACTCCAGATGTGTGCACTATTTTGTGGATCTGGCTTTACTTGGATACTGAGGAATTGAACCCAGGACAGAAGCTTTGCAAACAAGTTCTTTAACTATTGTGCCATCTCCACAACCCAGTACTCACCTCTTTTTAAACCCTGTTGGGGAAAGAATTTTTATATTAGAGAAAAAAGTAACATCAGTGCAGACAAATCTACAATGCTTTATCAATATAAGCTAATTTAAATTTTTTATTTTACTTCCTACTTATATGGGAATAAAGATTTGCATAGTTAATTTTTTAAATCATTTTATAATCCACAATGTGTTCTTGATAATAACTAATGTCTGTTACATAATCACAATGCAATTATCAAATTCAGAGAACTTAGTATTGATACTGACTCATAATCCATATTAAAATGTTGACTTTTCATGTGTTTATTTTAAGTATCTCTGAAAGCATTTAGTTAGTATAAGTTGTGATGCAAAATAATGTATCTGAATGTAGTTGTCATGTTGTAAACACTTGACTATGCTGTTTTCTGACTGGACTATGAATGAGTGTATCCTTATTAACATATGAGAAGAGTTGAGAAAATGGCCCTTAATAATCTTCATAGGAATGAGAGTGTGAAATTTATTTATTTATTTTTTCCTTTTTGAGCTTCATATTTCTCCTGTAAAGGAGTATTCATTAGAATTCATTAACTTCTGTGCCATGGAGACTCATGAATGTATTAGAAGCTAAGAATTACATCTTATTAGGAAGAAAACATCAGAACATAGATTAAAAGAAGATCCCTATATCTTAGGAATTTTAAGTTTAGTGGACTTGACTGCTTTCTTTCTTCCTCTCAAATAATGAATGACTTTAATTAGGACTCAGAAATTCCAAGAATTTCATTGGGTTGACTGACACATATCTGAAGTCTGGCTATTTATAAACTCACTGGTATAGATATCAGAAGTCAGTTATGACACGTTGAGGCATGAAAACCTAAGTTTGATTCACAGAACTCATGTTTTGCAAAAAGCCAAGTATTGTGGCACCGGCCTACAATTCCAGTGCTTGTGAGGCAGAGACAGGTAGATTCTTGAGACTCGCTGACCAGTTAGTCTAATTGGTAAGCTCCAGTCTAATTAGAATCCATATCAAACAAAAGATGAATGGCACCTGAGGAATGAATGATACCAGAGATTGTCCTCTGCTCTCCACATGCATGTGCACAAACGTGTGCACACATATGAGCCTGCATATGCACAAACATGTTCTTGAAACATTTTGGAAATTTCTACTAGTAAGTCAAGTTTTCAGCAAGGACACTTTCTTAACACAATAAGCATGTACTGTCAGTTCAACAAAGCAAACATCTACAACAAGCACCTTTCCATCTCTTACAAGGCCAAGATAATTTGAAAGACCCTAGAATGTCTAACTGAGTGACTTAATACCAGCAATGTCAGGCAGTTGTTAATGCAGACAAACCTGCCAAAGCAGGGAAACCAAGGCCAGGAAAATAGGAGCACGTGCCTTTGTCCTTTGATTGCAGGTAGCTTATGGAGATTGCCTCTCATTTTGAGGAGCACAGTTGATCAGAAATAAACCTAACAAGCCACCTGTAAGAATATATGCTTTTATGCACTGTTTCTGAAATGGGCTTTTAACTTGCAGAGGTGTGTCCATTATTTTTGAAAAAGAAAATTATAATGACTTAGCCGGTGTCCTCTAGAATAATGACAGTGGAGATCAAAAAGTGTGTCAAGGACTGGGGAGATGGCTTTGCAGTTAAGGCACTTGTCTGCATAGCCCAAGGATCCAGATTCAATTCTTCAGGACCCATGTAAACTAGATGCATAAGGTGGCACACACATCTGGGGTTTGTTTACAGTGGCTGGATGCCCTGGTATACCCATTCTCTCTTTCTCTGCCTCTCTAAAATAAATAAATTAAAATTCAAACTAAAAAAATCCTGTTTTGTTTTTTTTTTTAAAGAAAGGAGTGTCAAGAATTTTGTAGAAGAGCCGGGCGTGGTGGCACACACCTTTAATCCCAGCACTCGGGAGGCAGAGGTAGGAGGATTGCCATGAGTTCAAGGTCACCCTGAGATGACAGAGTTAATTCCAGGTCAGCCTGGACCAGAGTGAGACCCTACCTCGAAAAACCAAAAAAAAAAAAAAAAAAAAAAAAGAATTTTGTAGAAGACTGACTCAAAACCGATATGTAAATGAGATAAGCCCAATGCACTATGGACCTGGAATAAAGCTCTAAGCTTTCAGCTGAAATTTGCAGGCACATGGAGGGAAGCAAACTGTTCCTCACAGAAACATGTAGGCCTCGGTGAAGAATGTGTCTTCCTCTCTCATCATCAAGCTCAATGTGAGAGCAAATTATGTTTGTTGTATATGTATGTCATGCGTGTTTTACTTTTCTTGGTTTTGACAATGGTTTCCAGGACTGAGGCTGTTAAGCACTGCAGAGTGGATCAATGTAGATAAGCACAAAGGGTCTGGAGGCTTGCTGAAACAGGCTATCTATTCGTTGAGGCTTGGATGCATGAAGGAGAGCATGATTATAGACTTTGTCTCAGGACCAACAAATGAAAATCTCATTTTACCACCATTTCTTGTGTTTACAACATGCCAAAGGAAAAGAATGTGAAGGGCTGCCCATGGGTCCATTGTTCTGTGCACTGCCTTACTGTCAAAAGTATGTGTGTGTGAGTTCTTGAATTAATAATAAAAGTAGCTGGAGCAAAAGGGAAAATTTTCTAACACAACAGTACTGGAACTCTACCAGTGGAGGATAGTTTATCTTTGATAACAGAGCTGGTAATTTTGTCTTTACCAGACACATAATTATGCACTTTAAAGTACACTATGCGAAGTTCTGTACATAAGTACATTGTTTAATAGTAACCATTAGGGTAATAAACACATCGATCACGTCAAATATTTATAATAACTCCATGGTAAGAATATTTTTATTCCCCAAATATGTAATATACTATTATTAACTACACTCACTCCCCTCTACCACAGGACGTGAGGGTCTTCCATGTTGCTGAAAATGTCAGGGTCTTCTTCTTTATATGGCTGCATGGTGTGTGTAATGTATGTATATACCACATTTTCTAATCCATTCTTATGCTGGGTGGGAGCCTATGCACTTCCATAACATTGAACACACTGAAATCTATAAACCTGTACCAGGCTGGTCATAGATGAAGAGGGGTGTCTTCACAGTTAAATTTTACCTTGCTCGTTGTTTGCTTTTTATACTTCGTTAAAATCAATTACATAAGAAAACCTTCTTTGAAGGAGAGGAGAAAGTAAGTAGGCTAGCACTATGATTCTGAGAGTGAAAGGTAGGAGTGGTATCAGAAGGTACAATACATTACTCTCCTCATAGCATTATGAGTTCACTCCACTTTCTGTAATATGATGAAACTAGTTAATGCTCAGGTCATACACTCTGTGTACAGAACTCAACTCAATCTAATTCTGCCAAAGAAGCATTCAATGTGCTTTCTGTTCTCTAAAAATAGCACTAGAAAAAATGTCATGTCTATTTGGAAAGTGTGAGAAAAATATTTTCCTCCTCTTTTCCTTTCCATACTTTGTTGCCCTCTTCATATTCTTTGCAAATTTACTGGATTCACAATTTTTTTTTCAAAGAAATCAGTATTTAACAAAGATTTCTTCAGGATTTAGATCCCAGTGTCATTTTTAGCTTAGTTTAATGTATAGATGTGTATTATTAGGATATAAAGGTGTGTTTAATGATTAAATGTTTATATTTCTGTGGTATTGTCACACTTGTTGAATGTTTTTCTTTTTGTTGTTGTTTTGTTTTTTTGAGGCAGGGTCTCACTGTAGCCCAGACTGACCTGGAATTCACTATGTAGTCTCAGGGTGGCCCCGAACTGGCGATCCTCCCACCTCTGCCTCCCAAGTTCTGGGATTAAAGGCACGTGCCACCACGCCTGCTGAGTTTTATTCTTTAGAAACTGAGAGATTTCCAATTAGTTGTGTTCTTTGAGACACAGCCAATGATAAGTAACTCATTAGATTAACTGAGAGAAGAAATCCAGGAATTGGTTTCTGATGTTAAAACTGCTGGATATACTAGAAATATAAAGGATGATTAAGTGTTCTTTCAATATCTTCAAGGTACTATATTAAATGTACCAGAAATATAAGTATCAGACCCATCCATATACATGCCGGGCTCACCTATAATACAAACATATGGAAAGTGAAGGCAGGGTATTCCTGTCTAGCTAGTCTAGCCAAATGAGTGAGCTCTAGAATCATGAAAGACACTCAGCCACAGTAAAATAAAGAGGAGAACAGTCAAGGAGGATGCTGAATATCGGTCATTAGCCCCCACATGTGCACACATACAGGCCAACACACTCACACATGGGCACCCAAATTCATACACCAGCATGCAAAAATATTTACATATATATGTATACATAATAAATAGCTTTTGACTTACAACTTTCTCAATTAATCTAGTCTCATTTCCTACGTTAAAATAACATATCATCTCTTACAGATTTGACTTAGTACCTAGACATGAAAACCCATTTGCATTTTGGAAAGAGGAAAAACACATTCAAGTCAAATCAGTGTTGCTAGAATTGTCATGGCCTTTGTTGGAACTGACCAGCTTGTCATCAGTCATTTCTTCTGAAGTATTACTTCAGCAACTGGATGCCGCAACGTCTTGTCTGTAAATGTAAGGCTATGCTTCACCAGCCTAGGCAACAGCACACTCACAGGAATGTGACACTCTAATTAACAGGAAGATGCTCTCTTCTATCACAGTGTAAGTTCTTATTCAAGTGAAAATATAATTGCCCAATTATTATTCAATATGTTTAAAAATTTTCAACTAATGTTCAATTTCAGTAACTTGCCAACTTCTCTGTAAAAGTTGGCTTAGGATTAACTATTTGATATTCTGAGGGGGAAATAAAACAAAACAAAACTGAGGTCATATTTTCCACACGTCTCTTTCGTTACACTCCAAGCTACTATGCCTTGCCAGTCTTCTTCATACTTACAGACTTACTTTTACCTCAACATATTGATAAAAATCATCTATATCAATTGTCTGAACCTATCTATTACTACTTCAGAAATCCCTCTGATTTTTAAATCTTAAACTTTCCCCTAAGCTTGAGTTTTAATTCTAATAGGAAATATCGTTTTCTTCTAAACTTTAAACCTGTAAAAGAGATAAATGCACCCAAACATAAAATAATGCGAACAAACAGGTTTATCCCAGATTTCAAAGACAGACTAAGATAGCGGCACAAAGGAATCAAGCAACGCGCCCTTTAGCAGCAAGTCTAATGCATGGTGGGAGCTCTCAGCCGCACTCTAGAAGCTAACTTGTTGTGCATGGGCTTATACTTAGTGATGGTCTTTCTTTTTCCTTTTTTTTACACGTGTATTGACATTGTAGGCCTGCATTGCAACACCTGGAAGTTTACACGGGTTCTGTGAATGGAACTTAGGCCCCTGTCCTCCTGTGGCTGCACTTTAGCCACTGAGCCATCTCCCCAGCCTAGCCATAATCCTTCATAAACTCGTGCCCTCATTCTGAGTGACCTTTGAGGCTATGATGCTGACAGGGCCTGACTTTCAGGCCTGCTGCACAATTGCTCACCATGCTAGGATTCACTGTAGCTGTTCTTTGCCATGAGATAGTGATAGCTGTAAATGATTTTTCTTTGTATCAAAAAGTTCTATAATTTACTGTAATAATTAGATTTATATTTAAATATTGGAAAAGAATAAATATGTATTCAATTTCTAAATATATCGGAAAATTCCAAACTCTTATTTAATCTTCAAAATATACAAAATATACATTTTGTGGTTTTTTTTTTAATTTTTATTTATTTATTTATTTGAGAGTGACAGAGAGAGAAAGAGGCAGATAGAGAGCAAGAGAAAATGGGCTCACCAGAGCTTCCAGCCACTGCAAATGAACTCCAGACATGTGTGCTCCCTTGTGCATCTGGCTAATGTGGGTCCTTGGGAATTGAGCCTCAAACTGGGGTCCTTAGGCTTCACAGGCAAGAGCTTAACCACTAAGCCATCTCTCCAGCCCACATTTGGGGGTTTGTGGTAGGGTCTCTCAGTAGTCCAAGCTGACCTGGAATTCACTGTGTAGTCTCAGGCTGACCTCAAACTCATAGCAATCCTCCTACCTTTGCCTCCTAAGTGCTGGGATTAATGCGCCAGCAAACCTGGTTAAATGTACTTGTTAGTGGTATTTATTTTTGAGCTCCATTATTTTTAGAAATATTTTTATTAAATTTATTTAATAGCAGAGAGAGAAAGAGCAGGAGAGAGAAAAAATAGGCATGCCACAGCCTATAGCTGCTGCAAACAAACTCCATGTGCATGTGCCAATGTGTACCTCTGGCTTTATATGGGTATTGGATAATTGAACCAGGGTAGTTAGGCTTTTCAGGCAAGTGCCTTAGCCACAATTCCAGTTATCTGACCCCCAAAGCTTCAGTATTGATGCTGGGAAAGAACCATGTTTATGAAATTGGCAACTAATGACCCAAATCAAGATATATCTTGGTTTCTTCGTTTTTTTATTAATTTGTTAGAAAGAGATAGAAAGGGTGGGTGTGCCAGGGCCTCCGCCATTGCAAATGAAGTCCAGACACATGTGCATCTGGCTTACGTGGGTTCTCGTTAATCAAACCTAGATCCTTAGGCTTCACAGGCAAGTACCTTAAGCACTAAGCCATTTGTCTAGCCCCTTGTTAGTTTGTTTTTGTTTTCTTTAAAATATTATACAGATATATATATATACATGAATAGGCTATTATGAAGATGACAGAAAAGGTGAAACACTTTGTACTTTATTTTGAAAGAGGTTGCTCCCATGTATAGGAGAATTTATATTTATTATTATTATGAAAATGAGACAATTTTCTTTTAGACTTAGAAACATTTTATTTTTGTCCAAGAAGAATATGGAGTACAATGCAAACCAACTTTGGAAATAGAGGTTGGCTCTTGTTAGCTACTGTTTTCTCATTTTGTCATGGAACAAGAACATCCCTGACTGAAGTGGCATGAGAGAACAGATACAAAGTAATACAACTAGCCCTTCATAAAGATTTTTATTATTTAATTATAATTATTTTCACATACTGGTGACAATGAATACCAAACTGATATTCTGAATACTTCTCTGAAGATCAGGAACATTTTGACCACTTTCAGAAAGATTCACAAAGAGTCAAAGTTTTTCTTGACTTACTATCATGAGTTGGTGGGGCCTGAGGGTTTTGATTGGGCCCTGGCAAATAGATTCAACTGGATTCCAGTGCAGAGTTTAGAAATTATTTTTATGTAAGTTTCTTTTTTTTTTTCAATGTAAGGTCTCACTCTGGTCCAGGCTGACCTGGAATTAACTATGTAGTCTCAGGGTGGCCTTGAATTCATGGCAATCCTCCTACCTCTGCCTCCCAAATGCTGGAATTGAAGGCATGCGCCATCACACCTGGCTCATGTAACTTTCTAGAAGAGAAAGTCTTTCATCACAGTAAGAACTTTAGTATGGTAGGCATACAGAATAATGTTGTTAAATTTACATACAGTTAATTGTCCTCTCTCAATGAAGAATATACTAAAAATAAGGATGATCATGAGAAGGCTCACAGTGCTGGTGACAGTCAACTAAAAGGAGTCTACACATTCATGGTTGATATGATATTCATGGTTGAAACTACTTCCATCCTTAGGTGTGCAACTGAATATTCCTCAATGATCACAGATGAGTTGGGAAGAGGAAAATCTAATTACGGTGTATTTGAGCTAGTATAGACTATATCAAATTACGTTGCAACAAAGCTTGGTGCTCTTTGCATGTTTGCAACCCATTTGCATGAACTTACTGCTTTGGCCAGTCAAATGCCAAGTGTTAATAATCTACATGTCACAGCCACCACTGACCAAATTTTAACTTTGTTTTGCCAGGTGAATAAAGTTGTCTGAGATCAGTTTTTTGGATTAATGTTGCAGAGTCTGCTAACCTCCCTGAACATGTAATAGACAGTGCCAAACAAAAAGCCCTGAAACTTCAAAGTTTCAAAATCTTGAAACTTCACAAGGACACGATAAAATGGAACCAGCAGCAAAGAAGCACTATCTGGAAAGACAGCAAGGTGGAAAAATGTTTCTGGAGTTTCTGTCCAAGGTGAACCAAATGTCCTTTACTGAAATGTCAGCAGAAAACATCACAATAAAATTAAAGCACCTGAAAGCTGAGGTGATAGCAGAAAATAACAGTGTTGCTAATGAAATCATTTCACGAATAAAGGTTTCTACATGAGAAGACTCAACTAATGAAATGAAGATAATATTGATAAACTATTGCCTGCAAGACTTTTGGGTTGCTTTATATTAACTTTTATATCACAGTATTAACCGGGATGTCCACTTAGTAATGTATAATATTTAAGCTGTAACTAGGACTGTTTAAGTGGACATGAGTAACAGTATTCAATATGGCAAATTTTATAAATAAAATCATGTAGTTTTTGAAATTAAAAAAAATAATTGGTAGGTTTTGGGTGTTAGTAGATTGGTTTTAAAAAAGATAAGAGCCACTATCTGTAGCATGTACATATTTCTGTATTAAAAAGCTCTCTTATGATGTTTAATTTCAAATTACCAATCTCATGTGACTGAGTCAGAACTTGAAGGTGGGCAGGTGTACAATAAGCCCTCATGAGCTGATAGGAGAATGCTTCAAGGCTTTGCCTGATTCAAGTCATCTCAGAAATATTCAATTATTGGCAGGATCAGGTCAATAAATGACAGTCTCAATAAATGACCAACCTATCAACTGACATATGTGTCAGATAGCCAATTTACAAAATGACAAATTTCTAAAAGTTCATTTTTTAAGAAACTGATTTACAGGAAGGTAATGTGTCTTCTGATCAATTACTAGGTCACTTTTATTGCTAACTCATATCAAATACCTTAAAGAAGATGCATTACCATTTCCTTAGCCATGGTGTTGGTAGAGCAGACAAATATAGATAAATATAGAGAACAAATACTTGAGAGCACATATATAAGGACAATTCCAGTTTTATATATGTTATGTATGACCCTGACATTTAGCAAAACTGGATAAAACTCTCTAGCCAAAATGTCAAGAAGCAATGCATTAATTTGGAGGAAAATTCCCAATCACTTGCGTTTTTTATGTTCTCTTTGATTCTTTAATAAACAAATTGTTGATGTGGTCAACATTTCAAGAAATTGTTTATGCTTGAATTCATTCATATTTATAAAATCAAATTTAGTTATTGAGGTCTTGATTTTAAAAAGTCATGGGCTATAGAGATTTCTTAGTGGTTAAGCACTTGCCTGTGAAGCCTAAGGACCATGGTTTGAGGCTCAATTCCCCAGGACCCACGTTAGCCAGATGCACAAGGGGGTGCAGGCATCTGGAATTCATTTGCAGTGGCTGGAAGCCCTGGCACACCCGTTCTCTCCCCCCCCTCCCTCTCTCTTCCTCTCTCTTTCTCTCTCTCTCTCTCTCTCTCTCTCTCTTTGTCACTCTTTCTCTCTGTGTCACTCTCAAATAAATAAACAACAAAAAAATTTTTTTTAAGTCAGTAATTTAAAAAGCCTATTATCAATCATATAGCTCTCTATTATTTTAAACATAACTCTTCATAGGTGAGCAAAAGAAATAGAGAACCTGAATTCAATAGTTTGTATTTGCTACTAAAACAATGGTGATGTGTGACTTAACTGAGATAATTCCCTCCAAACAAAATTACTACTCAATTATCTGTATCTCATCTTTTTCTACAGTACATTTTGAGTGACCAATAATACTTTTTTTCCAGACTATACCTTGTATTAGGGTTCTAGTCATTCCTGTGATAAAGCACTTAAAAAAACTTGAGGGAAGGATTTATTTGGGTTCATGGTTTAGGTAAATACAGTCCACCAAGTAGGAGAAGGCATAGTAGCAAGAACAAATGACAGCTGCCTCAGCAGAAGCATGACAAAACTTGTTATGTCAAGTCTAGAAGCAGAAAATTTTACGATTGAGAGTGAAGGTGGATTATAATGCATGAGACTCGCCACTAGCAACCCATTTCATCCAACAAAGATCTACTTCTTGAATGTTCTGAGATCTCCAAAATGAGTGCACCAGCTGGAGACCAGGAATTGAAACGCATGAGTATATGGGGGATATTTCATGTACAATCTGTAACATATCCCCCGGAACTGCCAAGATTTCCCCTCAGCTGTATGTGTACTGACACACACTTTCCCGTCACTAAGGAGTCTTATTACTTTTGTGCTAACCTAACTAGTCCCAGAAAGTTTCTTAGAAGCATAGATCCTGAGGTCTGAAAGAGACCTTGCCTGTCTTTTAAATTTATGTTGGATTTTTATTGACAGAAAAAAACTAAATTCCAAGTTGGTGATGTGATTTACTGAGAGTCACCTCAAAGAAAGTTTATTCATTAGAATTTCACTTGAGGTACAATATTTATGACTACAATTTATCTGTAGCTCCTTCTATCAAAAGATGAACCCAACCTCCTTTTTCTTCTAGCTTTGGCACAATGCAGACTTGTTGTTACTAACAGAAGTCAAGTTGGTTACTGAAGGTGAATTATCAGGTAAGGAAGCCAGTCAAAGAAGGAAAATATAAAGGAAAATAAAAACTGCAATAGCCACTCAAGGTATCAGTGTGAGTGTGTGTGAAGACATTTTCCTCTGGCTTAATGAGGCAGCAATGGACCCAGAAATGTGTGACTCATTATTATTATTGTTATTATTATTTTTAGTTACAGGTTTTGGTGTGTTGTATATTTAGGAAACGTTTTTTGTATATTTTTGTTTTGTTTTCCTTTTCTTTTTTATTGTTTTATTTAAAGCAGTCCTATTATGAAGCCCTGATTGGCTGAGCACTCAGTATGTAGCTCAGGCTGGTCTTAAACTAGTGACAAACCTCTTTCCTTATATTTCTGAGTTATATGATTCAGATGTGAGCTTCCATAGCCTGGGTAATTGATTTTTTTTAAGGGAAATTGTCTATTCACCAGAGAGAGAGAGAGACAGAGAGATAGAGAAAGAATGGACATGCTAGGGCCTCCAGCCACTGCAAAGGGACTCCAGACGCATGTGCCCCTTGTGTATCTGGCTTACATGGGTTCTGAGCAATTGAACTAGGGTCCTTAGGCTTTGCAGATAAATGCCTTAGCCACTAAACAATTTCCTCAGTCCTGATAGTTGTTTTTTTAAGGCCTTTTAGATATCCTACAAAAGTGCATGCAAGTTATAAAAAGCAAAGAAAATAACAGGACATTAAAATGAATGAAAAAATAGGATGTAATGCAAATAAGATAGGTATTAGTGGGGGGAAATAGACTAATATCTATGCATATAGTTTTGTTACCAAATCAGATAACCAGAGCTGAGATGAGCTATTCATTGAACATAGGGCATTGTGATGCCACAGGGCTGGGATGGGTTCCTTGCATTTTTGCATGATTTTTTAAAGAAGGGATGTGTTCTCCCTCTATTCCAGACTATTTATTCTCTGTTGCCTATATGCTAAAGATGAAGCAGCTTGGAAAATTGAAATGACATAATATTAGGTATAAAGAGAAGATATAAAATATACAGATTTACTAAACTCAGGGTTCCTCTACGCTAGGCAACTTACTGTCCTTAACTCATTTTGTAGGACCCAGAATAGCTTAAGAGGAAGAATGGAGCCATGCTAAGAATACTGATGTGTATGCATGCATGCATGTGTGAATAAATGCATGCATGCATGTGTCTGTGTGAGAGATACATTATGCATGTATGTTTGTATGTTGTTTGTTGTGCCACAAGTGATGTAGTCTTTCATATTTGACCTAGGAATTTGCCAGCATCTATAAAATTTCCATAACATGTTACTTTGCATGAATGAAATACTTTCTAACTCTTTATAGTTTTGACATTTAGAATTTCCATAACATAAGCACCATCTTAAAATTATTTGTCATAGAAAATGTTTTTGTGTTATATATTATAAAGTCAAAAGGGAAGTTGTAACCATGTATTTGACAACAGCATCAATAGTTTCTATTGTGATATATACTGGGACATATGATAAATACTCAGATAAATGAGATCATATGGCAACAGTTGTATTCAATGATTCATCATAAGGAAAATAGTTCAGTCTAAATCACAAATAACAGGCAGACAAAAACAGGATTTACAAACAAATGAAAATAACATACTAAGGTAAGGATTGCTGATTTTTCCTAATTTATATGGTACAGCCAATTGTTTATTCCAACTGCAATGTGACATCAAAATAAGAACAAAGGTTTGAAGTTAGGGAAAGCATGATCTAGTCATGATCATGTAGATTCCATGTTGTACAAACTGATGTACATGATATAGCTTTATTTACTTTGGCTTACTCCTCCATAAAATAATTCTAAATTGTTCAAAATGATGATAAAAGAGAACAAGTTCATTTTTCATTCCTACACATCCAAGTAATTCAATAAATGATAGTCTATGTTATCATTTGATGAATGGGTAACAATGACTATTTTACTATAAGCTTGTAGAAACCTATTGCTTCTGACTCTTTATAGCTATTATAAAAGCAAGACTTATAGGTAAGAAGACAGGAATCACCAAATAACTTTGTGTTTAAAACATATGCTCCATGAAGTAATTGATGTTGGGGCTGTCCCTGTTCTGCAAAGATTTTGATAAATGCCTGTCACTCAGAAGATGTATAGAAAATATGTGTTAAATAAATTAATGGATAAGTGGGTGGGAATGCCTTTGATATTGAACCTAAATGTCTCATGAGCACTAAAAGGACAAAGAATTCAAATACCATTCTGATGTATATCACTGAGTATATATCTACCAAGGTGACCTTAAAGTCCAAGAGTCATGGTTAATCTCTATTGTCAGTTTTATTGGATCTTGAATCACCTAGGAGACAGACCTCTGGGCATGTCTGTGAGGGAGTTTCTGGATTAAGTTAGGTGAGGTAGGACAACCCACTATAAATGTGAACCACAGCATTTCATGGGCTGGAGTAATGGACTGAATAAAAAAGAGAAATGTAGCGGAGCATCCCCACCAATCTGTCTCTGCTTTAAGACTGTGGAGTTAATGTGACCAGCTGCTGCATGCTCCCACTGCCATGCTCTGGTGGATTGAATGCAAAGTGTCCCCTGCAGCCTCATGTGTTTGCAATTAAGCCTCATAGCCTATCACCAAATGGTAGAACCTTTGTGAGGTGGAGCCTTGCTGGAGTAGGATATGGCACTGTGGGAGAACCTTGAGATTTATTAGTCCAGCACTATGTCCAGTATTCAGCTTACTTCCACCAAGAGAGGTGATTCCATATATGCCAGCTATCTGCTATGTGATACATTTTCCCTGACATGATGAAACTTCTTGAGACTGTAAGCTGAAATGACCCTTTCCTCTCATCACCTGCTTTGGCTTAGTGTTTGCCGTGGCAAGGAGAAGAAGGTAACTACTATATATGCCTTCCTTCCATAATGGACTGTAGCCTTGCACTGTAAACTACAATAAAAAAAAATCTTAAAGTTGCTTCTTGTATTTGATATTTGGTCATAGCAACAAGTAACTGATACAAAAAGAGTATAACAGATTCCTTCTACAAAATGATTGCTTACAGGAAATGAATCAAATGGGCCTGAAGGGGAAAATGCAATATCAGAAACAGAGAAAGTAATCTGTAATCCCAGCTGCCCTTGGCCTATGTCTTTCACTCAGGGAGATTGAAAGGAGGCCTTGAGGAATATGAATATTGGGTCCTTACTGAAAACAACATATGATGGAAATTATAATAACAATGTAAAAGATCTATCCTTTAGTTTTCAAGTGGAAAATAAATAATAACATTGATTTTTAAAAAGACAAACTTAGTTGCCTGAAGGGAGAATATCTCAGTTTACAAAAATTAGAATTAGAAACTCCACCATCTCAATATAATGACTGTGAAAACCTAAAAGTGTTTGTGTGTGCATGTGTGGCACACACATGCACATAAGCATCCCTGTATGTGTGTGTACTGGTGCAGATAAATATCTTTGCATGCAGAAGCCAGAGAATGTCCTCAAGTTAGTTCTTCAGGCACTGTCCACCTCATTGACCTAGAACATGTCAAGTGGGCTAAGCTAGTTGGACAGAGATCTCTAGGAATACTGCCTCGCCGTGATTGAGTTACAAGCATGTGCTACCACACCTGGTATTTTTTACTTGACCTCTGGAGTCGAACTCAGGTCCCCACATAAGCACTTAACTGACTTGATTTATTTTCTTGGACCAAACATTCTCATCTACTCTTATTAAAAATGAAACCTCACTTTACTCTCCACTGGACAATCTGCTTCTCTTTTTCAGATAGACATAGATCCTAAGGAGAGAGCCACACCATAATATCTCAAAAGGGCCCCAGCTGAAACTAAGAATAACTAGGGAAACATACAAGAATGCTGTTTTCTTGGTGAACCGGGAACCAGCACAACGATGAAGGAAGTAGACACCGAGAACAATCTAGCCCCTACCAAACCAGATATCCAGAGACACAGAGGCTCCCAAGATCTCAATATGAAAGCAGACCTAATACGAGTCCAACATGGCTCAGGGAAATTTGTGGAAGAGAGGGCAGAAAGAATGTCAGAACCACACATTGGGTCATGATACACAGAGACATTTCCTCCCTACCCGAAACCAAAGACTGACCCTACAATGTATGACCCACATACCCCAACAAGGAGGGTCCCTGTGGAGGGAGAAGGACAGGGAGGAGGCTAACAATGGTATCAACTTGAATGTATTCACTGACTACAAAAATAAAAAATAAGTTAAAAAAATAAAAATAAATCAAACTGTTCCATGTTAGGGTCCCCATATGAGAAACAGCAGAAAGTGCTGTTTGTTCTGAGCCTGTGTAACCTCACTTAGTATGATTATTTTTATTTACCCATTTTTCTACAGATTTGATATCTGTGTGCATTATCAATGAATGGAGTTCTATTGTATATGTTCATCACATTATCATTATCTCTTCATTAATCAATGAATATCTGGGATAATGAGATAATTCTATTTGTTAGCTATTGTGAATAGAGCAACAATAAACACAATTGAGCAAGCAAAAAAAAAAAAAGAAAGAAAGAAAGAAAGAAAGAAAGAAAGAAAGAAGGAAGGAAGGAAGGAAGGAAGGAAGGAAGGAAGGAAGGAAGGAAGGAAGGAAACATCAGAGACTCGAGGCCCCTGTCATATGCACAAGCCATATTCCTAGCTAGTTTGTGTATTGATGAGCAAAAATAGATCTGACTGCACCTATCAGCCAAGCACCACTAGTCATTGCTTTCATCCCTCCTGCCTGTCTGCTAATGACATGCTATTGATCTAACCCTGTTTAGGCCAAAAATTTTTGAAGAGCTGAGAGTCACGGTGATTTTGCCTTATCAGTGTTAGAGTTAATAAAACAACCTTTATAGAAGCAGAACATGGTGAGTGTACCCTCCACATTTGGAACCTTTCATAGAAGAAAGTTTTTTTTTGTTTTTGTTTTTTTTTTTTGTCTGAGAAATACTAGCTCTTTACTGTGGCAGAGATATATGTGACATGTCAGACCAAATGCATCATAGTGAAGAATGAATAAGAAAGGGGCCTGGAAGCACTTTCTTCCACAAAATGAAGAAAAATTAGAGTCATTGCATCCTTCGATGCATTTAAGTTGGACTGCTTGTCAGATTTGGAAAGCACCACGTTTAAAATCATCTTACCTCTGTTCTCAGATGATTCATTGGGGTTTGTTGACTAGGTATCTGGCAGGATCCAGACCATTGTTTCTGGCCTGCGTGTCTAGCAGATGTTAAAGAATGAAAGGAGGGCAGTTCTTATGGGATAATTAAATCTCTTATTTCTTAAGTGCTATTTAATTTAATTTTAATCAAAATTACTAACCATTCATAATAGCTGTAATAGTGACATTCATGTCCTATGTAAGATATTACCTATTGCACTCTAGGAAGAAGTAGTAGGCAGTTTCTTGCTGAGTCTATTTAATCCTTCTATAACATGTGGAAGCAAAGACTTTACTCCAGAAAATGAAAAGCTTCAATTGTCTTATGAAATGTTTATGAACATCTAGTCAATGCTTCAGTTTGATGTTTATCAGTTTTCTTCCCTTGTAACTGAATTGAGGGAGATGTGATGTTTTCTCCAGTACTGTGGTTTGAGTATATTTATTAGAAAAAGGTGATTTTTAATCCTTAATGTTGATGAAAGTAACTGAAGAATTATCCAAGGAACTGAGTATTGCAGACATCCTTAAGTCTGATTTGAGAATATTTATTTTACTGACAGTGGGCATGATTAAGACATATATAGCACACTGTTTTGAATGGAAAATATCCCCCAGAATCTCTTAAATATGTGACTAAGTCTTTCCCCTCATCTCCAGCTGCTAGAGTGTTTGGTAGGTAGAAGCTTGATAGAGGAGGTATGTCACTGGAGGCAGACCATGTGGTTTGTCAGTCCAGCCTTCCTGGGTGCTGGATAACTAGCACACTCGGACTTCCATCCCATGATGTCTTGTTATGCTCTCCTTGCTACAATGAAAATTCTCCTCAAAACTGTGAGATGAAATCAATTCTTTCCTCCCATCACCTGTTTTGTTTCAGTGATAAGAAAGTAACTGCAACAAACACACATAGGATCAAATGCAGCCATACATTGTATTATGTGCATAAGGAACATTTATGATTCAGTTTTGCTGGAATAGAGCAGACCCCAAGAGGTGGCTGTGGTGACATAAGTGTCTGTGGCTGTTGAATGGAAGAACCAGGGAAAGAGTTATCAGGATTCCAAGTAAAATAATTGTTGTCTTCCCACCATAATGTTCTATTAAGCAAGCCAGACATGTTCAAGTTGTATAATTGTTCCAAACTACATTATTGTTTTCTATGTAAAACTGTCCTGATTACTTCCTCATTAAAAAATATATATCTTCCATCTCCCTTTATACCTGTCATATAACTGGCCCACTGTTTTATTGGAGTTAGCAAAGCTTATTGGAGTTGGAAAAGTTTTTGCTTAGTCATATATTTTTTACATATGACTACGTGTCTCATATGCATGCATGTTCATATGTAATGGATACATTTGTGCAAGTGTATCAAGACCAGAAGCTAATGTTATGTATTTTGGCGTGAGGGCAGGGGGGGCTTTTTCAATTTTCCTCCACCCCAACTTTTTGAGACAAGGGTTCTCACTGAACCTGACATCAATTTGGCTAGTCTAAGCTAGTTGGTGAACACACCAAAGATCCTCTTGTTTCAGCCTCCCCAGCACTGGGATTATAGGTGGATGCCACCATACTCAGCTTTTGTATGGATTCTGATATCAGTTGTCATATTTCTGTGACAAACACTTTGGCCATTAAGTCATTTTCCCACTCCTTCATTCATAATCTTAACATTAAATCAAACTGAACTGGTAGTGGGTTTGATTTATTTTTTAAAAAATATTATCAAGCTGTTAAACTTGAGACAAATATTGGGTAAGATTTGGCTGTAATAGTTTCATACAATAAATTATGATAATACAGGTTAACTACTAATTTGTTGGTTATAAAAGATATCTCATTTTGGAAAAAAATATTAACATAATAGGAAATGCCATGAGTTACCTTGGGAAGACCTAAGTCTCCTACAATGAAGCCTAAAATGATAGTTGAGTAAAATGCAACCTAGTTGTGAAGACCATGGTTAGTGATATGGAATTTGGAAACCTCAGGAAAAAGGAAAGTCCTTAAAACATCTGGATAATAGAGGAGGAGAAAACCATGCAATCCCTGCCTCTTGTGAGAGGCACAGTACAAGTTTCTGTTACCCATAGATTTCTATGTCAGAGGTGGCAGATCAAGTTCAATTCCAGTGCTCTGTCTCATGTCTAAGCTCTCCTGAAAACAAAGTAGGAGATGTAGGAAATTCTAGTATGGCTTTATTTATTTTAGTAGACAAAAAATTTCACAAATTAGAGGTAGGTAGAAACTGGGTAACCTTTTGATGATTTGACTCAGAGGAAAGCTAGAGTCTGCTTTGTAGGCAGTTTTGAATGCAGAAATTCTAAACAGACGAGAGAATATCAACCCTTGAAATACACAGAAATATTATTTAGAATGAGGAAGTATCATAAAATAGGAAACATAATTTTATTAACTTCTTAATTAATATTTTTTAAATATAAGAGGGGACAGATAAAGTGAAGGAAAAAAGATAAGGATGCCATGTGAGAATAACATTTGTATAAAAATATGAAATTTTAGCATTATTATAAAAGTGAATTTGACAGGGTATCTATTATTTTCAAATTTAAGTTATCAATTATAATTACAAGTTAAGCCAATTTGAAACACCCAAAACTTACTTAGGTGAAAGAAAATAAATAAAACTATTTTATTAGCACATGTGAACACATAAACAAAAGAGGGCTTTCCTTGTGTGCGGTGGTGCACGCCTTTAATCCTAGCAGAGGTAGGGGATCACTGTGAGTTTAAGGCCACCCTGAGACTAGATAGTGAATTCCAGATCAGCCTGGGCTAAAGCCAGAGCCTAACTTGAAAAACCAAAAACATGAATTAAATTAAATAAAAAAGAGGACTGTTAATATCCCAGGTTAGTAGTATAAGACAAGGAGTCAAATCAAAAAATGGTAGATTTACTTTTTTTCTTGGTGAAAGAATAGAAGAAGATTATTAGGAACTTGAGAAAACCAAGGTTTGTAGTTTCCTCTCTTTTATGATTCTTGCCTTCAGTAGTTTCAATTACCTGTGGTCCAAATACAGTAGATGGGATGTTCTAGAAATATACAACTCATCAATTGTCATTCACATAACATGATAAAATCTGTCACTATATATTTCATTCTGCCTGGGGGAAAAAATCATCCATTTGTAAAATGATGTATGTTACATGCCTGACATCATCATGGCTTCAAAATGCTAAGCATAACCTGACATAATTCTTCTTGTAACTCACTCAATAGAAAAACATTTTTTTTTATGAGGAAATAGCTAAACCATCCTCTCCAAGGGGATATTTTCATGTCCAGGAATCATGCTGTGTGACAAGTAATATTTCTTCAAACTTAATGTCATTTTTCAAAAGAAAAGGTGCTTTTGGGGGTGTGGCAGAGATCAAATATTATGATGAAATTTTACCAGGTTACTTATATACAAATCATATGGTAAATAACATCCTTATTATGGAATCAAATGTTGAACATAAATGTTCACCTAATTTCTATGAAATACTGCTGACTCACATTAGCAAGCAATGAAAACAGAAACCACACAGTGTATCTAAGGGAAATATACGACCTTAGCTCTGTAAAGAGTAAGTTGTGTCTCAGTTAAGCCCTGCATGTCTGTTTCTTTATGCTTAGGAGGAGATATCCAATAAGAGAATCTCAGAATTCTCTTAGTTTCAATCTTCTCTGACTTTATCATTTCTAACTTCCCACATACTGATTCCATCACTTAACTCAAAATTGTTAAATATCTTATTTTCTGTTTTGAGAATTTTTTTTGTTTTGTTTTTTGTTTTTTTTGAGGTAGGGTCTCACTCTGGTTCAGGCTGACCTGGAATTAACTCTGTCATCTCAGGGTGGCCTTGAACTCATGGCGATCCTCCTACCTCTGCCTCCCGAGTGCTGGGATTAAAGGCATGCGCCACCACGCCCGGCTTGTTTTGAGAATTTTTAACTGGCTTTATTAATTATTCAAACAGTTCCATAAGATAATTTTGACTATGTTTATTTGATCACAGATTTCATCATTATTCTCTGCAACTGAAGTGGAAATCTTTTATACATGATCATCTATTCCAATAACCACCAAAAAAATTTGTGAAAAATATGTAGGATTTAATTTTGTAATATGTGAATCTGACAGGTCAGATAAAATCATATGAATGATTAATAAAATAGACAATATTTTGGTATTGTAACATTCTTATAATAATAATAACATTTCTTTAATAGAAATGGTTTCCTGTTTTGTTTTGTTTTTATGAGGTCGAGTTTCAGTCTAGCCAGGAACTCACTCTGTAACCCAGGATGGCCTTAAACTCATGGCGAGCCTCCTATCTGTGTCCTAAGTGCTGAGATTAAAGGTATGTGCCACCATGCCTGGCTAGAAGCATTTTCTTGTTACTTAATAAAAGATATGAGAACATCAAATATTTATAAAGTAATATGTTAAATATATGCAATATAACTTCATACTTATTTTCATAATTTACATAATTAACTTTAAACAAGAATTTATTATTTTTTCTAAGAAGCATAGACAAGTATGTAGGGTCATATTTTTATAACTTTTATCATTAGATTCATTAAGCATTTGTGATAATTTAAGTTCTCTTTTCAACTTGATCTGATTAGGAATCCAGAGACTTTCCTCTTGATTGGGTCTCTGAAATTGCTTCCAGGAAGGAATAAATGAAGGAGAAGTCCTCCAGAGTGAGCCCTTCCCCTAGAGTGAGCCACCCTCCTGAAAGCAGTCTTTATGTATGGAAGCTCTGGGAGAAAATAATTGCTTCCTCCAACCTGGCTGCTGGTGCTGCTTGCTGGTGAATGCTTCATTTACATGTACATCTTTCTTGTTTGGCTATCATTTGTTGGTATTGGAATCAAGTTTTTCAGCCTTCTCCATGGACTGAACAGCAGCCACTCTCTAGGAAACCTTCAGGCTTTCACTGTTGGATTGGGAATGCTGAGGCATCCAGCCATGTGGACTGAGCAGCTACTGGGTTCCTTAACTCTTGAGACTGTAGACTGCTATTGTTGGACTGCCATAAGCTAATCTAATAAATCCTCATTTTAATATAATTCATTCTGTCCTGTTCCCATAGGGAACCCTAACACATTATTTATTTAAGAAGAATGGCTTTTAGGAATAGGGAAATGGCTCCAGGATTAAAGACTTGCTTGCAAAGGCTGACAGCTGAGGTTCAATTCCCCAACATCCGTACGAAACTTGACAAAATGCAGCACATATATATCTGATCCCAGTGCACATAAAACAATGGGAAGCAGAGTGAGGAGAATCTGATGCTCACCTGTTAGCTAGCCTGATGTTCCTTTGCAGTCTGCCCATTGTTTGCAGAGGCAAGAGATTCTGTCTCAAAGAAGTTGGAGCACAGACACCTCCACGTTGTCTTCTGACCTCCACTGTGGGCTGTAGCACACATGCCCCTGTACACAAGGCATATATGAACACAAAAGTAAATTTAAAAACTTTTAAAAAGAATGGTCTTTTTGAGAATTTTCATACAAACATATTGCAATTTGGTCATAATCTCCTCCTATCACCTTTGTCTTTGGACCTACCCCTGTTCCTCTGAACCTCCTCCTCTCTCTGCTCAGTCCTTCTATTTTTATGTCTTTTTATTTTTGTCCCACTCCAGTATCCATCTCCAAGTACTGATGGGCTCAATATTGTGCAGAGCTTGTAGAGGTAATCACAGTCAATATCTGCTATGAGGTCACGAATGCACCAGTCACTTATGTCCAGAGGAGAGTGTCCCAAAGTCTTCCTTATCACCTTCTGGCTCCCATTCGTTTCTTCCCCCTCTTTTGTACTATTCCTAGAGCCTCAGAAGGCTCACAATAATTGTGGTCTAAAATGAAATATAAAAAATATAACAGCCAATAATATTGTTTAACAAGCCTGATAGTGACCAATGGTTCACAGTGACATTGTCTGTTCTAAGTAAGTAATAGAATTACACTTCATGGCCTCACGTAGTTTGATAGAGTCACTTATGTGGTACAGGCAATGAGTTATGCCCACAGTTGCTGTGTTACCTTGTGGGCTAAGCACCTGTTTGCCAATGGTGAAATTTTCCAGCACTTTCTCTTCTCTTATTGCCACAGTGCTTTCTACAGGGTTAAGGTTCTCTATCAACTTAAGTCAGGATAGGATGACATGCAGAAGATTCCCAGCCAGCCCACCAGAGAAAAGCAATTTGACCAGAAAACAAACATCTGTTGTTTTGTTTGGTTCAGTTATTAGTCATCTCAGTGTAATTTCACATACCCTAACTGATCCTATAACAATTGATTTCTATTAGATTTACACTTTTCAGCTGAGGATGAAGTTCTGCTTATTCTCTTTCTTCCCATCAACCAGTAGCAGCACTGAGATTTTAAAAATCCATCAGAAAAAAAAATCAAATGCTTTCAAATATTATTAGTAGACCCTTCATATTGAATCTCCCACACACTTTCCCCAGAATTTTTCCAGCTGGAAGAATAGCCAGAAGCTAGAAATAGGCTTCCACTATATCTTTTCAGAATTTTCTTTGAAATTTTATTTCCTAATTTCTACTGATGAGATAATGATAACAGAAAGAATTATTTATCATTTCCTGTATGCCAGGAATAATTCAGAGTTCTGATAATTTATTTCTAACAAGGATACTGAGAAGTTAAGTGAACTTCTCTAGGCCACCAAACAAAGTACACAGCTAACATCCAAATGCAGAGAACTCAGCTCTGGCTAGTTTTCATTCTCAGCCATTAGTCACTGCTACCTTACAGTATACTTGAATCAGATATGCACTATAAATGCATGCATTTTCAATAATTTGTTCCTACTTGGTAAATATTTGTAAAATGGGGTCTTGCAGAAAGAGGTGTGTTGCTGAGGGTGGCTTAGGGGTCTTAGAGATCTGCTTTGCCAGAGCTTGGCTCATTCTCCTACTGTAGCTTCCTACCTGCTGTGACGGTAGTGATGTCCAGCTTCTGCTCATGCCATGCTTTACCCTGCCATCATGGAACTTCCCCTCAAGACTGTAAGCCAAAATAAAATAATTTACTTCCATCAGCTGTTTTTGGCCAGGTGTTTTGTCCCAGCAATGAGAAGGTAGCTACAATACTTTATCTTTTTAACATGAGGGAAGAAATGGTAGGAATTGACTGAGGTTTGATGAATAGTGATCTCACCATTGTTTTTCTTTTAATATGCAGACAACCAACATAAAAATATTTTTCATCACCAGGAAGAAATGAACTAGTCCTAATAATACCAAACATAAGCCAGGTACACACCTGTAATCTTAGCTATGGTGGGGGGGGGTGGAGGCTCTGAAGAAAGGAGATCATTATGAGTTCAAGTATAGTATGGACTACTTGAAGAATTTCATGCCATCCTATGCTACATAGCAAGACTGTATCTCAAAAAAACTAAAACAAAAGGAACAGAGAATTAAACAATACCACATATAGCCACAGGTACAGGGCATTAGAACTCTCATGTGCATCTGGTGGAAATGTGTACAATGGTATAATTCCAGCAAACCGTTTCATAGTAACAGCTGTACCTAAGTATTTTCTTACATCAATACCCCAAATTGAATGAGAAATTCTTCCAGATGTCCATCAACTGGAAAATAGATAATCCAATGATGGCATATTCTACAGTGGAATAGTACTCAGCAATATTAAGCAACAAATTTCTGACAGCTATGGAACTATAGATAAATCTGAAAAAAATTACATCGAGGAAAGAAGCTATATATAAAAGAATCCATTTTCTGCAATTGCATTTATATAGCATTATAAAGCAAGAACATAAATCCATAGTGACATAAATTGTATCATTTATGGTTTCAAGTAGAAGACATTGCCTGCTAATTGGCAAAGAGTGGTTATATAAACATATTTGTCTGTCAAATGTATAATTTTGCATTTAAAATGTGTTCATTTTATCATATTTCAATTGCGCTTTAATAATGTTAAGTTTATAGATCAAAAGAAACATAGATTTTCAAAATACAGACCTGTCTTTCCCCAAACTTGACATTTTTATTTATAAACAGAATCCAAAATGTTATTGTATGCTTAAAAGAATTAGTATAAAATGAAAAGTGGGAAAAGCATAGTTACAGGTTTGATTTAATACATGTAGCTATTTTTAAAATTTTGATATGCATATAGTATGTAGGGGTGAGTGAGTGCATGTGGTACATTGACATGTGTGTATAGATGCATTCCATGCAGACACTGCACAGATCAAAGTAGGACACTGAGTGTGCTTCTCCACGACTCTTCTGTTTTATTTTTCCCTGAAACAGGTTCTCTCACATAAAATGCGCTTCCCTGGCTTTTCTTTTTAATTTCTTCTTGTTGTTGATGTTCTTCTTCTTTTTTATTTTTATTTATTTATTTATTTATTTTGGATAGGCTGGCTGCCCCGGGTTCCCAACAATCCTCCAGACCCCATTCCGCTCAGCACTGGAGTTACAGGCATTTATAATCATGCCTGAGTTTTCAAATGTGAGTGCTCAGGATCAAACTCAATCCCTATGGTTGCATTGCAGGAATTCTTACCCATTGAGCCATATCTTCAGCTATACATGTAGCCATTTTGAATAGGAGTTGCTTTGAGGCAGAAGTGATATATTAATATATGCATGATACTTTTACTTACTTTCCTTAAACATGAATTTCAGGCACAGGAAAAATTTCCAAGTATTTTTCTTTAAGTAACTTGGAGTATTTCTAATCTGTATGTATGTATATGTACATGTATATGTATAATATACATATAATACATATAATAATGTGATATATATAAAATATACAGCTATATATTTATTTGCATATTTATTTGTATATAGATTATATAATACATGTAAAATATGAAAACATATAAATTTTTCCATATTAAGGCACATTATCAAAATAACTTGGTTAAATGCAATTTCATCAAAGGACAAAAGGAATGTGACATTCCATATTGGACAGTACCTGGCAGATAGCTTCATATTATTTAGTATGCCATATTGCATTAAGCTAAATGGAAATGAACTGAATCAGAAGTATATAGCACTTTATAAATTGCCTGGGGCTGGAGAGATGGCTTAGCGGTTAAGCGCTTGCCTGTGAAGCCTAAGGACCCCGCTTCGAGGCTCGGTTCCCCGGGTCCCACGTTAGCCAGATGCACAAGGGGGCGCACGCGTCTGGAGTTCGTTTGCAGAGGCTGGAAGCCCTGGTGCGCCCATTCTCTCTCTCTCCCTCTATCTGTCTTTCTCTCTGTGTCTGTCACTCTCAAATAAATAAATAAATAATTAAAAAAAAATTGCCTGGATTGTATTTAAGATTTTGTTCTTTATTTCTACTTCTTATAGAAACTTGGAGGAATTATGATTTATCTTTGGAGCCTGATCTTCTCATTCTCTGAAATGCAGTACTAAGACCTACATCATGCCCCAGCCTTCATCTATAAAATAGGAACAGGCATATGGAAGACATAGCACCTAACATGAGAAATGTAATTGCCCATGCTAGGACACACCAATAAGGCAAGTATCATGAAGAAGAAAAGAAAGGGAGGGTATAGGCTCAGGATGCTAGATTCATTCCTAAACCAAAGCCTGAAGAAAACACAATACAGTTGTTATTCTGACATGAGAACAAAGCAATGGCAGATAGTGTTAGCTGTGGGTAACCACAGCACTGTGCTGTGTCCTGGTTAACACTAAGTCTCAGAGGTGATGACAAGGAGCAGTGAAAGGTCATCTTATTAAGATTTAATTCTTCCTTAGTCTTCCTCCTATGCCCCAAACTTGAAAGTGTCTACAGGTGGCCATCACTTCTAGAGGAAAGCAGTGCTGAGATGACGGACTTAACACATTTGGAGGGCTGAGATGCATGCAAACCTTTGGCACATGAAATGCCTGCCCAACATAGAAAGCACCCAGGAAGACCAGGGACATATGGCCCCTTCTCTGTTTCCTGATTTCATTATCCCAGATGAGCCAAAATCATAGTCATTTATACAGAAAGAACTTTACAAGGAATTACTATGAAACAACCACAGAGAATAATAAAACACAAGTGATAATAATGCATAAGAAAATATGAGCAAATGAGAATGAAAGAATATTAAAGTGGTAGCCATAGCAACTTTAATATTACAGAAAATATAATATAAATTTGAAAAATAATGATAAAATTAATTACCACTTCAAGAAAAATTAGAAGCCCTACATCTGTTTCAATGACTGGCAGTAAGGCATTTGATAAGATTCAATATCTACTCTTCAGTAAGAGCACTTGATGGTCTGGAAATGAAAGAAGAAAAATGTACAACTTTTATAATGTCTTAGGTTGAGGAAATGGCTCGGCAGTTAAAGGCACTTACTTGCAAAGCCTGCCAACCAAGGGTTTAATTTTCCAGCACCCATGTAAAGCCAGGTACATGCATCTATGATTTCAATGCCCCAATATGCCTGTGACAATGAGAGGTAGAGCCAGGTGCATCCAAAGTTGACAGGACAGTTAACCTGACAATCTTTTGTAGTCTGTAGTTTGCAAACAAAAGAGACCTTGTGTCAAAGAAGGTGGAACAAATTCCTCAAAATTGTCCTCTGACCCCCACATTCACACACACACATAAGTAAAAAGAAAAAAGAATGTTTCCACAGAGCCAGGAACACATACTTTAGAGCTAGCATGAATAGTAGAAATTTTCTTTAAGAATAAGCATGAAGTAAGTTTTCATGTTACCACCTCTGTTCATCAGTGAGTTTGAAAAAAAAAACAATCTGCAAACATAAAACATAAACCAAATGAAATGTATTTAACTGGGAAATAGAAAACTCTCTTTACAGTTATGATTGCCTAAAGCATCTTCAATCAAGTATTCAAATTATATTGACATTTTATTATGGGTATATGTATATATACATAAAATGTGTGTGTGTGTGTGTGTGTGTGTGTGTGTGTGTGTGTGTGTGTCTATATATAAGGTTTTTTTTTTCTGAAAACCTGGGGATTAAGTCCAGGGCCTCATGCATGATAGGCAAGTGCTTTGCCTCTGGGCCACACCCCTAGCTCAAGAATTCTCTGAACTTGCATTCTATAATTCTAGATAAAAATATCAATTTCTAAAATGTTATTACTATTTCTGTGGCTATAAAATAATAACACAGGCCTGGACAGATGGCTCAGCAGTTAAGGGGCTTGCCTGCAAAGCCTAATCACATGGACTTGATTCCCCAGTACCCATATAAAACCGGATGCACAGTTTCACATGCATCTGAAGTTTGTTTGCATTGGCTGGAAGTCTTGGCATTCCTAATCATTCATTTTTATTCTCTCTCTCTCTCTCTCTCTCTCTCTCTCTCTCTTTATTTTTTCTGTCCCTTTTCTCTGTATCTCTCTGCTAGCATATAAATAAATATGTGTTTCCTAAATAGAAACTGAATGAGTTGCAGGCAGATGTGACAGGCAACTTGAGGGAAAGATAATGAGGATGGAAGAGTTGGTGAGGAGGGGAATAGGAAGGCAGTGTGGGGAGATACACACAAAGCTAAAGCCAAAATGAATTGGAATCATAGAAAGCTTCCTTGTAAATAGTAGACTAAAAGATATAATCCTCAATAGGATTATGGGGGGGGGGGGCATCTGGAAAGAAGGGATGAGGAGGGGGTGGGATGAAGCCTAACCCTAAAACAATTGGAACTGGCTTGTAGCTCCTAGTACCAGAAATAGGTTACAACCCACTGGAGCTGTGGATAGAGAGACATACTATGTTCCCAAAATAAGACAAGCTTTTGTCAAAGCACTTGATTACCCATTTGAGGTAAAAAGTAAGACCCTGTTGCTGAAAATACCTCATGTTGCCATTACAGTGCATCAAGAGGTCCACCTGGAATCTGGAAGGAAGCCAATTCCTAGAATATTAGCCCATATCGTGGTGGAATGCACTACATGGTCTGCGGGGGAAAAACATAGCCAACAACATTGTCAGCAAGCAGGCTACACTGCTTTAGAAAATAAACCAGTCTGATAAGTTGTGTATATCTCTGCAATCATGGCAAATGGCCTTGTTGGGTAACCTAGTAGAAAAGAACCCGTACCTAAAACTAGGAACCAAGTCAAAATCCTAGGGGGACCAAAATCATGGACTCCATTAGGAAGTTCCCAATAGTCTGTGGTCAAAAGAGAGGCTGCCCCCATCAAAATCTCTCTAAATTAATGAGCTTATCCCCTTTAACTTATGCTGGTCTCACTCTCCATTGCAGAGTGCTTTTCTTTTACAGAAGGCAGTGAGAACCAAGGAAACCAGACTCTCAACAAGACAGATGAACCACCGCTCACAATCAGCTAAGGCCCAAGTGAGACCACAGAGGACTTGGGGTAGATGAGCAAGAGGGCTGCTTCAATGGAGAGCCTGACAACCTGCAAAGGGTGATGGCGATAGATAAGGAGGACACAAAACATACCAAAGCAGAAATCCAGGAGCTGCTGAGAGCTGAACACTAAAGTAGACGTAAGACATACCCACCAAGGCTCAGGAGATTTTGGCATAGACACGGGTAGAAAGATTGTTAGAACCACAAGATGGGAGGGAACACACAGAGGCATTGCCCACCCCTACATAATGACTGACTGTTGCTGTCACAACTCATCCCTCACAACCCACTAGTCCCACTGTGGAGCTGCCCTCAGAAGAAGGGGATCAAGGAGCAGGGAAATGATGCTATCAATGCATAATGTGCCATGCAAAGTTTCTACTTAAAAAAAAAAATATATATATATATATATATATATATATATATATATATATATATATGGAAATTTACCTTAACTATTTGTTATCACATAAATTATATAAAATAAATATTGTTAAAATATTCAAGAATTTAATAAAAATCTGATGGTTAAGAATGATTGAAAGAGACTTTAAACTAGAGAGCCATCTGCAATCATGGAAGAGAAAAATCTTAATGTTTCAGTTTGTAAAAGGAGCTACACATTTAATCTAATCCTAGCTGTACTAACCAGATTTCTATTTCTATAGTGAAATACTTGTCAGTTAATCAATGTATATGCATGATTTCAACCTGTCATGCACATGCACATCTACTGATTGGAGGATCTTCCGACTTGTCCTATGGTGATAGGTATAACTGTCAGTGCTAAACTGCTTTTGTCAAGAGCCATAGAGCTGCAAGAGGAAGGGATCAGGGCCCAAAAATGTGCTTTGGGTTATCCTTCCAGTGACATGATGAGCTTCCCCAAAGCCCTACCTTCTAAAAGTTTAATCACCTCTGTCATTTGGTATACCCTGGCAACCAAGTAATTGTAATATGGCCCTTTAAAGAACATCCAAGATACCTATTATAGTGCTAAACAAAATTCTTAGTTTTCTTTTTTTAATAGTTTTGTGCTCAGTGTATACAGTCAAGTTGGTCCATCGTTAGCCTCCTCCCTGTCCTCCCCACCCTGCAGGGCCCTTCCCTGTTGGGAAATATAGGTCTTTCATTGTGGGTATATCCATCAGTTATGGGTGGCAGGCAATGTCTCTGTGTATCATGACCCAACATGTGGCTCTGACATTCTTTCCATCCTCTCTTCTGCAAATTTCCCGGAGCCATGTTGGGTTCACTTTAGGTCTGCTTCACTGATGAGGTCTTGGGAGTCTCTGTGTCTCTGGATATCTGGTTTGGTAGGAGTTGAGTGTTCTGTGTGTCGATCTCCTTTATCCTTGCACTGGTACCAGGTTCACCAAGAAAACAGCACTCTTGCTCATTTATCCAATTATTCTTTGCTTCAGCTAGGGCCCTTTTGAGGTGTGACGGGATGGTTCTATTCTGAGAATCGGCATCCATCTAAAAAAGAGAAGCAAATTCTTCAACAGAGAGTGAAGTTAGTGCCAGATACATGGGGTAATCTTTATTTTTTACAGAGGATTTAATAGGTGTAGGTCCTCTTGTAGCCCATGATTGGTGGGAGCTTGGTAATGGAAAGCAGGCTCATTTTTGGATATGGTTCTGATTTCATTCCCAGCTCCAGATTTGAGATCCATTCCACTGAGTAGATCAGTTAGCCAAATCAAGAGCAATTGGTTTCCCACCATGGATATGCACCACTATTACACTTGTGTGAGTGTCACATAAGTTTATTTGCTGATGAGTAGTTTAGACAACGAGTGGCTAGGACAGATATTTGACATTTTCCCCAGTCGCTTATGTAGTACCTTCTGGCACTAGCCAAGCTGACTGTCTGGGGACCGACTCTCTTCGAGCTTCCAGCCATATCACTCCATGTTCCATACCAACAGCATATGGTGTCTTCAGCAGTATGGTCTTACCACTAACCTTTGATGGGTCATCAAGTACTCTGACAGAAATATGTCTTCTTTTGGGAAACCTTGTAGGTCTTTCTGATCAAGAGCTCATTGTGGATGATAGCCATATGCTGTTACTAGGAGTAACAGGTCAGTGCCCAAGAAGAGAAGGAAGAAAAAGATAAGCAATATAAAAGAGATAGAGAGAAACAAAAACAGGAGAAGATTAAGGTCAGTCTTCATTGTACCCTCTTCAGGGCCATGTGATTCAGGTGCTCCCTCTAAAGACCTGGTGAAGGTTCAACCATTTAGTCTGTCTTTTAGGATGTAGAATTTTATGGTACCATTGCCATTTGGGTCCATTTATTATTTTTTTTAGTAAAAATGTATATGCAGGGTCTAAAATGAATATAGAGGATACAAAACATAACAGTAACAAGGACAGAGAAAAACTGGCTGTAAACTTACTTTCCCTCACAAGCAATATATCATAAATCAGTGGTAATGATGAAAGTGGGGAATTGAGCATGGATTGGTGGATAGAATAACATAAAATGTAATGATATAAAAGAGAAAGCACAACAAAAAATGGCACAACTAATAATGAGTCTCTGTAGTTAAGAGATAAAATTAACGAGCCAATTATCATACAGATAAGGGGAATACCAACAGAATTTGGCCTAGTATCAAAAGCAGATATAAATTTCAGTTATATTGTAAAGGCACACACACACACACACACACATATCATATCATGTCATATATCTAGAATTTTAACAGTCAATATTAGAGGACATCAAACATCTTGAATAGGGAAGTGTTTGTTAAAGAAGTTAGTTAAGCACTAAGAAAGAAAACACTTGACAGACCCCTATATAAAAATTAATATTTGCTATTTATTAACACAAAAGCAGAAAAGGCTATTACAATTGTGTTGAAAATATGAACTCTGTATGACTGGCAACACAAAACAAATGTTAGTAATTCATTAAGAGAAATTAAGAAACAGACAAACATTGGAGGGTATTTTAGAAAGAGATATGCACCACAGCCAGTCTCCTGGATAACAGATGAAAAGATATAACCCTAATTAGGAGGATGCAGGGATTGTCTGGTAAGATGAGCCTCGAAGAATGTGGGATGAAGCCCAAAAACATTTGCCTCTGGCTTGACTCCAAGTACTACAAATCAGTTACTACCCACATTAAGGTGTTGATCTGAGAGCCCTATGAGGTCCCTAAAACATGACAGGCTTCTGTCAAAGCACTTGATTACCCATCTGAGGTAAAAAGGTAAGGCTCTATTGCTAAAGACATCACATGCTGCTGACACAGAACATTGAGGGATACGGCTGGAATCTGGAAGGAAGACAGTTCTCAGATGGTCTCCTCGTAGAGTGCTGGAAAGTGCTGCATGAGCTGCTGGGGGCAAATGGCCAAAAACTTCCACTTCGTGTGCTATCAGAGGACACTGCTGTATGAAAGCAACCAGCCTGACAAGATGTGCAATAATGGAACTCCCCTAGGTGGGTAACAAACAGGTCTCTGATTGGCTAAGAGATCTAATCAATTAAGATTAAAATCTAATATCTAAAGGAATCCACAGGTGGAACTGGGAACTGAGTCAGAATTCTATGGATACCAAGATGCTGGCCTCCAATGAGAACCTTCCACTAGTCCTTGGCCACGAGAAAGGCCACACTCATCAAAATTTTTAATTAGCATTAATTATCTCATTTAACATATGCTGGCCTCATTCTCCTTTGGAGAATCTGTTTCTCTTTTTTTGGAAGGCAGTGAGAACATCTTTTAAACATTTTCCAGGGCCCAGGTGAATCCACTGAGGGATTGGTGAGATGAGCAAGATTACTGCTTCAATGGAGAGCCTGACAACCTGCATGAGGGTGATGGAGACAGACACTGCAGATACTCAAAGCACACCAAAGCAGAAATCCAGAAGCTGCTGAGAGTTCAACACTAAAGTGGACTTAAAACACACCCACCATAGCTCAGGGAATTTGGCCGAAGAGCAGTGGAAAGATTGTAAAAGCCGCAGAGTAGAAGGGAATGTCCAGAGGCATTGCCACCACCCCATTACAATAACTGACTGATGATCTCAGTTCTCATAACCCACAAGGCCAGGGGGAATGCCAACAATACCACTGAGGAGGAATTCAGTGGAATGGGGGCAGGGAGTAGGGAAATGATGCTACTAACACATGATATATCTATACAAAGTTCCTAATTAGTAACAACATGTTTTTAAAAAAAAAAAAAAAGAAAAGAAAAAATAAGAAACTCTACATTTCTTGGAACTTTCATAATATATACAAGAGGAAGTGATATGTTATTCTAAGATTGAAATATCATAAAAACGGAAAAGGAAGTATTGAAGAGAGAAGCTCTTGAGAAGAATAAGCAGTAATAAGATTACACATATAGATCAGAGAGGTTGGAGAGGCTGGTGGTCCTATCATGCTATGGATATAGAGTGTGAATTTTCCACTCTTGGGTAATACACTCTCCCCACCACCAGCTCCTTGGCCATCCCAGAAGTACACCGCCCTTGTTAGGGAAACAGATGATGTGTACCTTCATGACTCTCACTCCATATCCTCCTGTCACCTGCAGACTTTGGGTGATATTATAGAGTGAAGAAGTGGTGTGTGACGCTCACAGTCTTTTCATGCATAACACTTAAAAATATTGATAGCTGGGATATAATTGTTAGAAATGGGGGTTTGGATAAGAAATTGCATCAATACCTGTGTATTTCCATATACCCCATGAGCTCAAGATGGCTTGACTATGTGGAGAATGGTTAGTACCATTCATATTGGTCACAAACATCTGCCTTAATACAACAGATCAAGAGAACACCCAACACAAAAGTGTTCTTGCTTATTTCTATGATTCTGCAGTCCTGTTTTTTGTTCTAAATCAGAAATATCACCCTTAGTGTTTTTTTAGAGTTACTTTTGTTTAAGGTCAGTGGTAGTGGGCTTTGGTTGCAGCCTTTAAATTGAGTGTATGGTGGAAAATTGATGGAAAGATATTTTCAACTTTAATGTTTAGCTAACCTTCACTGTTCCTGACACTGAGCTGTCAGATTCAAACATCCTCTAATCAATAAATGTCACTCAAAGGATAAGAGTTCCTAAGCAGTATGCATAGCACTGTGCATGAGGTGGGCACCCAAGCTGTGAGTGCATGTCTTCAGAAACCAATTGCCAAGGTGACATCATGCAGGTGTATGATATCAACCACTTGATTTCCCAGGGAGGAACACCAGACCTCAGACCCTACCTTCACTTTTCCCTAACTGATCTTATATCATCGTATCTTTCTCTACCAATAATCTCTTTGCCCCCAGTAGGTGAGGAAGGTCAGGAAAGAATGTCTCTAAGAATACTATCATCTTGCAACCTAGGGGAGATTTTGAAAACCTGTGTGAGGCTTAGATCCTTGCTATAGATGAACTTTTTAGATGGGAAAAGTTCTTTTTTTAATCTCTTTAATTCTTTGTACTTTTTTTCACATCTGCTTCCTATTTTGTATGACAGATTAGACCAAACACAATGAACACAGGGATATAAAGGTCACTTAAAGCCCTCAAAATAGCTAAGGTAGAAACACATTACTGCCGGCCCCTGATTAATCCCATGTCAGACAGGGCTAATCAAAATCCCTAGAGACAGAGCAATGGTGTCTCTGTCTCTAAGCAACAGGCCTTTCTGAGTTGAAGATAACTGTACAGAACCCTAATTCACCCAGAATAGAAGGAATGCAAATATGGAAAACTCTGAGTCCCTGAAGCAATACTTCCTTTGATGAAAATATTTCTGAAATGTATTCTATCTTACCTTTTTAAGCCAAACCTTTAAAAATTCATCATCCCTGGGGTTGGGGAGATTGCTCTGTCAGTAAAGTCCTTGCCTCTCAAGTAAGAAGACTTGAGTTCAATTCCCAGAAGCCACCTGAAACTGTCAGACATTGGGATGGAGACATGCCTCAGTGGTTAAAGGCACTTACTTACAAAGTCTGATGGCACCAGTTCAGTTCCATAGTGCCCACTTAGACCAGATGCACAAAATGTCTCATGTGTCTGGTGTGTATTTGCCATGGCTTTGGTCCCCATGGTTCCTACAAGCAATTTCTCAAGGTGCAGCCTTGCTGAAGGAAGTAGGTTACTGGTCTTCATTTTACACCTTGGTCCCCCTTCCTGTCTGCACGCTGTTCACAGGCTAAAATGTGACAAGCCCACCTTCCATGCTTTCCCTGCCATGGAATTTCATCTCCATACCTTAAGCCAAACACAAACCCTGTTCTTCCTTCAATTGCTCCTGACTAGATATTTATTCACAGAAACAAGAAAGTAACTGATAAACTCTTCGTTATCTTTAGATTCACAGGCAGTTTACACAGATATTTGTGTTTACCATTTGTTACACACACACACACACACACACACACACGGCCATTTATTTTCCACTCCTAATATGGTGTCATCAAAATTACCAAATAATTTAAATGAAATAGCATTTTATGTAAAACAGAAGTATAATCTAGGCACAGTGGTTTGTGCCTGTCATTTACCCATCAGAGGCAGTTGGCTCTCTGGGGGTTTGAGGCCAGCTTGGTCTACATAATGAGCTCCCTAGGCCAGGCAGGGATCCATAGCCAGACCTGGTATAAAATAGAACAAAAGATGATTTTGTGAGAATTGAGAGATATACAAGCAAATGAAAGAGTTTTAGGCAGAGACTTTGTGAATTTGAAGAGAAAGGCTCCTGTTAAGAAGCTCTTGCTCAGGGTCTTCTGGCATCGCTGTGACGTTCCTGAGAAGCACTGAAAGAGGTGGGGAGACATTTACATACCAAGTGACCCAAACCTCCAAATCTTCCACAGCCGAGTGTTCTAAACTATCTAAATGGTGATGATGATCTTCATTAATCTTATATTAGAACACCTATTTCCCCTTGTCTAGACTGCTGTTTATTTCCTACATTGTGAGCCTACAATTACAATATTTTAAAAAAAGAAATTCTATCTAGAGAACTAGGAAATTTAAAGAAAATATCATCCATGGTTTAATAGCCATGTTTATATTGAATGTTTGCAATTCCCTGAGTCAGGAGTCTGAAGAAAAAGTTCTTCCCATCTTGGCAGAGCAGGGAGCAGAAAACAGGCTGGAACCACTGGTGGATACAAACTTTACAACCTGCAGTGACTTGCTTTAGCCAGCCAAGTCCCCAGGGAAGGGGGTCGATAGTCTTGCAAAGAGTGCTACAAGCTGAGGATCAAGCATTCAAAAGCTGGGCCTGTAGGGACAAACCCAAGCCATAGAACCAGCCTTCCAGCATTGTCTCCACCCAGCACTCTTGACTGAAGAGCAAGGAACTACAGAAATATATCACAAATGACTGGAATGGATACTTTTAGCAGAAAGCAGCAATGTGTGTAACTATAACTATGATGTTAAGAAATGTCAATGTTTCTAAACATTAAGAATATGAAAAAACATGCTAACATAAATTAAAACTCAGATCAATTTTCTTAATTTCTAATATATATGTATATATGTCCATGTTTATATGTAGATTTCTTCATGAACCAAAGATTAGCTCTTAGTTTTAGTTTGGCTATATAGAAAAATGTAAAAATATATAAAACTTCTAATAACTTAAACTATATATGAATACATATATATTACATGAATATGTATATGTATATATATTCAATCTTAGGCAAATTTAACTAAGAATTAGATCATAAACTGCTACATTGGGTTCTTAGCATATCCTGGATGATTTACTGGGAATTGATATTCTTTTTTGAAATTTTTTTTGTTTTATTTATTTATTTGAGAGCAACAGACAGAGAGAGAAAGAGGCAGAGAGAGAGAGAGATACAGAGAGAATGGGCATGCCAGGGCCTCTAGCCACTGAAAACGAACAGCATATAGAACATAATATACTTAATGTCTCATATTTATTTACTTAAATATATATAACATATTAACATATGTATTAAATCCACAATGATATCCAGAAAATACTCCTTTATGTAGATGTCAGGTTAGTTGAAGTATGAAACACTGAATAATATGAGGGGTGTAGATGCAAGAACTCTCAATGTGAACTCTGCAACCATTTTATACATTATTTTATTTTTTTGCTTTTTAAAATTCTGTGGATAAGAGGCTCGTATGGTTGACTATGTCTAGCTGAGAAACAGAAATGTCTAGGATCAGTAAGACACTCTCATAGGCAAATAAGGCAGCTGAGCCATAGAGGAAAACACCTCATGTATTCCTTCAGCCTTTATACATGGAGTTTGTTTATCTGCACAGATATGTCGATATATCATGCACACATGCACACACAGGGACGGATCATATATACTATACACCTACATACAACACACACTAAAAATTATGATTCATTTATTTACTAACCCATGATTATTCCTGAAGCTGCTATTAATAATGAAATTAGTACTAGTGAAAAATACTATAGATCTTTAGAACAAATTATGACTGCTTCATAATACTAGTTAAAGCAGTAAGCATTTTATTAGAAATAATAATATATGTAAATTATATTGTTTTACATTTTGCATACTTACGTAAAATATTAAAGTTATGAATAAAACACTATTTTATTGACTTTTGCTTTTATGTGTGCTTAAACAATTTTATCAATGCAAACAATAAATTAATCAAACATTAATGGCTGATTGTATGTTTTAAATAATACAAGGTAGAATCCAAAGTCTTAAGACAAAGATTACATTTTATAAAAAATCTAAATCACAATCACTATCATCAGGAGAGTATGATTATGAAATACAAGAGCCATTGACAACTCGAAGGTATCCATGTCCTGGTAATACATTACACATAACACTCAGAAGCCATTGATTATTGCTGGAAATGTTTCAGTGCCAGTAATGGGAAACTTTCTAGTGAGTTCTTGGCGAGGGAGGTCACTGATACTCCCAAAACATTACAAGACATTGCCGAGGCCCTTGGTTTCCCACCTGGAGAATAGATGGTAAGACCCTATTGCTGAAGACTCCACATACTTGGGCTGCAAGGTCACTGACAAATCCTGCTATAGCGGAGCTAAAAACCTCTTCCCTGTAGATCAGCTGACAGAAAGGTGGAAAAAGATAGACTGAATGGAGTTCAATAAGAGAAAGAAGTCACCAGTGGAGAAACTCAACAGTGGATACTGCAAGCCTTAAATTTGGCCAGCCAGGCTAAATGAGCCAATGGGTGAAATAGTGGAATGTCTGTTTAGGGGAAGCCAACCACTCTCTAACTGGACTCCAGTCCTGCTCCATGGAGAGAGACTACATCCCTGATACTGAAAACCTACAACAGAAGTAGTCATTTCCCTAGGGGTATAACGTATGCTTGTGTGTGGCTAAATTTATACACTATGTTAACCAAATTGCCCAGTAAGCACTTATCTTAATGTTCACACCCCTATATTAATGCTACTCTCACTTTGGGTTAGACAAGCTTCTCTTATCAGATGGTAGTGACCTTGGGATGACTCAGAAGGCACCATGGTTCTGAGAAGTTACAAAGGAGCGCTCAGTACTGCAGTATCTCTATCACAATTTCCAAGGCTCAAGATCCATAGTAGAAGAGGTGGAAAGAATGTAAGAGCCAAATGAAAGGTAGGACTCCTTACAACATGTACCTCCAGACACAAAATGGCCTGGATATCCATGACCTCACAGTGCCCAGCACTACCTACACAAGACCATCCTAAAAGATGATGACATCAAAATAATAAAGGGACTGATTGAGAGAGGGAAGAATTATGATAGAGAGTGGAGTTTCAAAGGGTAAAGAGCAGGGAGGGAGGGAATTACCATGGGTTATTGTCTATAATAATGGAAGTTGTCAATAAAAATTAATAAAAGATATTTGAGCTAGAACAACTTATAAAGAAGATAAATCCCTTTGTTCTGATATAGTGTCTTGTTTCATCCTCATAAGAAGAGGAATGCAGTGTCCTCACAAGGCAAAAGGAAGAAGGATAAATGAGCAAAAGCTTTTATGAGACTATCCCATGGACAAAAGCAGGAACATTCTGAGGACTTCCGGTTAAGATGGTAGTGTAGGCACCATGCCAAAGCAGCCTAGGGGGTAAAAAGCCAAAAAACAAACAAAAAAAAAAAAACAAACCCAGCAAAATACACACTTTTACTAAAAAGTGAGTTGTATAGGAAATTGAAACAGCAACAGAGAAGTAGGAGAGATCTAGAACATCCTGAGCTCACACAGGCCAGCAGAAGCTGCTCCAGTGGGGTGGGACCATGCACAAGATTGGCAGGCTTGGCTTGAGCTGCAGGAACAGCCAGGAGAGGGAATTTTCCACTCACCCTGGAGCTCTTTGCAAACTCAAGAAACATGAAGGGAGAATGGCAGTGAACAACGGAGGAGTAGATCACAAGGTAGAAGAACACGGGGAACAGTGGGCAAACTAGAGCAGCATTGGCCCCCTCCCGTTCCTCACCACCAGTGCTCAGCCCTCAGGAACAGAGCAGTGGTCCAGGGACCTGGCCACGCCTACTTGAACTGACAGAGCACCAAAGAGTGACCCAAATCAAGAGCACAGCTGAGACCAAAATCATCCCAAAAGGTAACTGGGATTACACCAGGTCAGTACCCACCTAATAAAAGAAAGGTATATATGCCTGAACCAGAAGTGCTAATTGCACCTTCCATATCAGGATAAATTATATGTTAAATCAGATGGATGGTCAAATTTGCCATTCTTAAATAAGCTATAGTTTGGGCTTGTTATTTGTTGCTTCTTAAATTATAGTGGCTTTGTATACTCTTCTCTTATACATTAGGGAAGAGTCTCACCTAGTCACAAGTTGACTTGGAACCCTCTACAGACCAGAAATCTTAACTGCCTTTTTGTCAGGATTAAGGGAGAGGGTGAGGCACCACACAGCCTAAGGGACAGACAGAGGATCTGGTTGTCATAATACCTACTCTTGGATAAATACTCTGTGCTGGTTTTCATTGACAGTGTACATTGTTTAGTTAAATTTTAGAATCTGCCTGTATTTTGTTCCACTTAGCCTACTTGAATACTCTCATAGGAGGCACACCCAACACCTAGAGTCACTTTTGTAGATACGCTGAGAGTCTTCAGAGCCACACCTAGTGCCGTAAGCTCCTATCCTGAAGATATATAACATCAGATTGATTGACACGTCTCATAATAACCAGCTAACTGGAACATCCAATCACTAAATAATCCAAGATGCAAAAATATATACATTATAACACCAGAAACACCAAAAATCAAGAGAATATAAATCCACAAAAAAGTATTAATCCATCAGAAATGTCCTCCAGTGAGAATGAGTTAGAGGAAATGCCTGAGAAAGATTTCAATACAATGATTATAAATATGTTCAAAGAACTCAAAGAAGAAATCAAAGGAAGCAAAGAAAACACAGGATGCCAATCTAATGAAATAAAGAAGTCAATACTACAATAAATAAGGAAATAGAAATTTAAAAAAAAATTAGAGTTACTAGCAATAAAGAACACAGTTAATGAAATAAAAATCTCTGTAGAAAATCTCACCAGTAAAATGGATGAAGGAGAGGACAGAATATCTCAGCTAGAAGACCAGGTGGCAGATATAATACAGTCCAATGAAGAGAAAGAAAAACTTATAGAAAAGTATGAGTGGGAATTTTAAGATATTTGGGACACTATGAAAAGATCAAACATAAGAATTCAGGGCATAGGAGAAGGAGAAGAATTTCACTCCAAAGGCATAGTTGGCATCTTCAACAAAATCAAAGAAGAAAACTTTCCCCAAATTGTGAAAGAGGTGCCAATGCAGATACAGGAATCCTTTAGAACACCAGCCACGCAAAACATTGAAAGAACATCTGCTCACCATATTATAACCAAACTACCAAACATACAAACGAAAGAAAAAAATATTGAAAGTAGTCAGAGAGAAAAATGAAGTTACCTACAAAGGCAAGCCTATCAGTATTGCAGAAGATTACTCAACACAAACTTTAAAAGCCAGATGGGAGTAGAGTGTTGTATTCCAAGTTCTGAAAGGTAACAACTGTCAACCAAGGTTATTTTATCCTGAAGAGCTATCCATTAAAATAGATGGAGAAATAAGAACATTCCACAACAAAAGCAAGCTAAAGAACTATTTGAAGAGAAAACCAGCTCTACAGAAAATACTTGAAAGAATCCTCCATGCTGAAGAAAAAGAAAAGGACACATGTAAGGAACCGGGAAAAAACAAACAATACTCAAATACTAGTTAACTGAAGAGAGCAAAGCTAAAACCAGAAGAACTACAAAAAAAATGGCAAAAATGAATACACCCCTTTCAATTATATCTCTTAATATCAGTGGCCTCAATGCCCCAACCAAAAGACATAGGTTTGCAGATTGGGTTAAAAGCAGGATCCTTCAATTTGCTGCCTCCAAGAAACCCACCTTTCTACAAAGGACGGACACTATCTTAGGGTGAAAGGTTGGAAAACAGTGTTTCAAGCAAATGGACCTAGAAAACAAGCTGGGGTTGCTATCCTAATATATCTGACAAGGTAGACTTCAGTCCAACATTAGTTAAGAAAGATAAGGAAAGCCACTTTATATTGATTAAAGGCACCCTTGAACAGGAGACATTATAATCCTAAACATATATGCACCTAACATGGGGGCCCCAAAATTCATCAAACAAATGCTATTAGAACTAAGGTCACAGATAACACCAAACACATGGTAGTGGGTGACTTCAGCACCCCACTCTCATCAATTGACAGGTCATCCCACAAAAAAATAAACAAAGAGGCATCTGGACTAAATGAGGTCATAGAAGGAATGGACCTAACAGATATCTACAGGACATTTCATCCAAATGCTGCAGAATATACACTCGTTTTAACAGCACATGGAACACTCTCTAAAATAGAACATATATTAGGACACAAAGCAAATCTTAACAAATACAGGAAAATTGAAATAATTCCTTGCATTCTATCTGACCACAGTGGAATCAAACTACAAATCAATAGCAAGAAAGGCTATGGAGCAAACACAAAATCATGGAAATTAAACAACACATTACTAAATGATGAATGGATCAATGAAGAAATCAAGAGGGAAATCAAAAAAATTTATAGAGTCAAACAATAATGAGAACATAACATACCAAAATCTCTGGGAAACAATGAAGGCAGTTCTAAGAGGTAAATTTATAGCTTTAAATGCCTATATTAATAAATTAGAAAGGTCGCAAGTAAATGACCTAATGCTTCACCTTAAAGACTTGGAAAAAGAAGAACAAAGCAAACCCAAAATCAGCAGATGGGAAGAAATAATAAAGATTAGGGCAGAAATTAATGAAATAGAAACTAAAAAAATCAATACAAAGAATCAAGGAAACAAAGAGTTGGTTCTTTGAAAGGATAAACAAGATTGATGAACCCTCAGAAAATCTGAGCAAAAGAAAGAGAGAAGACACACAAATTAATAAAATTAGAGATGAAAAAGGTAACATCACAACAGATGCCAGAGAAATTCAAAAAATCATAGGGATATACTACAAAAGCATATACTCCACAAAGTATGAAAATCTGAAAGAAATGGATGATTTCCTTGATTTATATGACCTACCTAAATTAAATCAACATGAGATTGATCACTTAAATAGACCTATAACAAGCATGGAGATCTGAACATATATCAAAAATCTCCCAACTAAAAAAAGCCCAGGCCCAGAAGGATTCACTGCTGAATTTTACCAGACCTTCAAGGAAGAACTAACACCTTTGCTTCTTAAGCTTTTCCATAAAATAGAAAAAAGAAGGAATTCTACCAAACACCTTCTATGAAGCCAGCATAACCCTGGTACCAAAACCAGGCAAAGATAGAACCAAGAATGAAAATTACAGACCAATCTCCCTCATGAACATAGATGCAAACATTCTCAATATTGGCAAACAGAATACAATAATATATCGGAAAGATCATTCACCCTGACCAAGTAGGCTTTATCCCAAGGATTCAGGGATGGTTCAATATACACAAATTGATAAATGTAGCACATTATTTAAATGGATTGAAGGACAAAAATCACATGATGATCTCATTAGACGCAGAGAAAGTGTTTGACAAAATCCAACATCCCTTCATGATAAAAGTCCTACAGAGACTGGGAATAGAAGGAACATATCTCAATATAATAAAGGCTATTTATGACAAGCCTACAACCAACATATTACTAAATGAGGAAAAACTGGAACTTTTCCACTAAAATCAGGAACAAGACAAAGGTGTCCACTGTCCCCACTTTCATTTAATATAATACTGGAAGTCTTAGCCATAGCAATGAGGCAAGAGACACACATAAAAGGTATACAAATTGGAAGGAAGAGATCAAGTTATCATTATTTGCAGATGACGTGATTCTATACATAAAGTACCCTAAAAACTCTACTAGCAAACTGTTAGAGCTGATCAAAACCTACAGCAATGTAGCAGGATACAAAATAAATACACAGAAATCAGTAGCCTTCATATATGTTAACAACAAAGGAACAGAGGATGAAATCAGAGAATCACTCCCATTCACAATTGCATCAAAATAAGTAAATAAATAAGTAAAGTAACTTGGAAAAAACCTAACCAAGGAAGTAAAGGATCTCTACAATGAAACTTTAAAACACTCAAGCAAGAAATTGCAGAAGACACTAGGAAGTGGAAAAACATTCCTTGTTCCTGGATTGGAACAATCAATATGACAATGGCAATCTTACCAAAAGCAATCTGCACATTTAATGCAATCCCCATCAAAATTCCAAAGGCATTCTTCATGGAAATAGAAAAAACAATCTGCCGGGCATGGTGGTGCATGCCTTTAATCCCAGCACTTGGGAGGCAGAGGTAGGAGGATTGCCATGAGTTCAAGGCCACCCTGAGAATACAAAGTGAATTCCAGGTCAGCCTGGGCTAGAGTGAGACCCTACCTTGAAAAACAAAACAAAACAAAAAAATCCAAAAATTTATTTGGAATCACAAAAACTTCGAATATCTAAAATAATACTGAGCAACAAAAATAAGGCTGGTGGTATCACCATACCTGATTTTAACCTATACTACAGAGCCATAGTAACAAAAACAGTGTGGTACTGGCCCAAAGCAGACATGTTGACCAATGGCAGAATAGAGGACCCAGATGTAAGTTCAGGTAGCTATAGCCACCTGATATTCGATAAAAATGCCAAAAATACTCATTGGAGAAAAGGCAGCCTCTTCAGCAAATGGTGTTGGGAAAACTGGATATGTATCTGTATAAGGATGAAAATAGATTCTTCTCTCTCACGCACAAGAATTAAGTCCAAATGGATTGAAGACCTTAACATCAGACCGGAAACTCTGAAACAGCTAGAGGAAAAAGTAGGGGAAAGACTTTCTGAATACAACCCCAATTGCTCAGGCAATAAAACCACAGATTAACCACTGGGATCTCATGAAATTATAAAGATTTTGCACTGCAAAGGACACTGTGAATAAAGCAAAGAGACATCCTACAGAATGGGAAAAATCTTCGCCAGCTATATATCTGATAGAGGATTAATATCTAGAATATACAAAAACTCAAAAAGTTAAATATTAAGAAATCAAACAAGCCAATTATAAAATGGGCTATGGAGCTAAATAGAGAGTTCTCAAAGGAAGAAATACGGATGGCATATAAGCATCTAAAAAAATATTCTATGTCCTTAGTCATCAAGGAAATGCAGATTAAAACTACATTGAGATTCCATCTCCCTCCTGTCAGATTGGTTACCATAATTAAAACAAATGATCATAAATGTGGCAGGGATGTGGAAAAAGAGGAACCCTTCTACACTGTTGGTCAGAATGCAATCTGGTCCAGCCATGTGCAAATCACTATGGAGGTTCCTGGAACTGCTAAACACTTATCTACCATATGACCCAGCTATAGAACTTCTAGGCATATATCCTAAGGACTCATCTAATTTCGTTAGAAGTACATTCTCAACCATGTTTATTGCTTCTCAATTTATAATAGCTGGGAAATGGAACCTTCCTAGATGTCCCTCAACTGATGAGTGGATAATGAACATATAGCACATTTATTCAATCGAGTTCTACTCAGTGGTAAAGAAAAATGGAGTTATGAAATTTGCAGAAAAATACATTGATCTGGAAATTATTATACTAAGTGAGGTAACCCAGGCCCAGAAAACCAAGTGCTGCATGTTCTCTGTCATATGTGGATCCTAGCTACAGTTGATTGGGCTTCTGTGTGACAAGGAAGAAAAAAACAAAAAACAAACAAACAAAAAAAAAAAACAACTCAGTAGCAGAGGTCAGTAAGCTAAAAAAGAGATACAAAGGGAGGAGAAAGGAAGGGAAGAGGGTACTTAATGGGTTGGTATTGTATATATGTAACTAGAAGAATAGATTAATGGGGGTGAAAGTGAGGTCAGGGGAGGAGATTTCGTAAAGGAAAGGTTGGGGGGGGGGGCTAATCAAAATCTAAGAAGATGTAAATAAATCAAATGGAATCCTTCAGTTTTGGGCAATGGAACACTCAGGAGCCATAGATCATTGCTAGAAAATTTTCAGTGCCAGGGATGGGATATCTTCCTGTGAGTTGTTGGCCAGGGAGGGACCTGATGCCACAAAAACATTATAGGCATAGTCAAGGCCCTTGATTTCCCACCAGGAATACATGGTAAGACCCTATTGCTGAAGACTCCACATACTTGGGCTGCAAGGCCACTGAGAAATCCTGCTGGAACTGAGCTGATAACCTCCTCCATGTAGACCAGCTGACAGAAAGCTGGAAGAAGTAATTCTACATGCAGTTCAATGGGAGAAAGATACACCACCAGTGAAGATACTCAACAGTGTACACTGAAAGCCTTATAATTGGCCAGCCAGGCCAAGTGAGCCAACAAGTGCAATAGTGGCACATCTGTCATAGTGGAAACCAACTGCCCTCCAATTGGACTGGAGGTATGCCCCGAGGGAGGGAATACATCCCTGATAATGACAACTTAAAACAGGGGTAGTCATGAGCCCTAGGGGTGTAACATCTGCTGATGTCTGGATAAGTGTATATACTATCCTTATCAAACTGCCCATAGAGCAGCACTTCTTTTAATATTCATACCCTTATATTAATGCTACTTTCACTTTTGGTAGAGAATTTTCTCTTTTCAGATGGCAATGACCTTGGGACGACTCAGAAGGTATCATGGTGCTGGAAAAAAGTGACTGGAGTACTGAGTAACATCTCAATCACACCTTCCAAGTCTCAGGGTCTAATGCGGAAGAGGTGGCAGAACGAATGTAAGAGCCAAAGGAAGGGTAGGACTCCTTACGATGTGCTCCCTCCAGACAAAAAATGGCCTCGATATCGATGACCTCATAGTGCCTGACACTACTTACACAAGACCATCATAAGAGGAGGGAAAAATCATGACATCAAAATAAAAGAGAGACTTAATGAGATGGGGGTGGGATATGATGGAGAATGGAATTTCAAAGGGGAAAACCGGGGGAGGGAGGGTATTACCATGGGATATTTTTTATAATTATGGAAAATGTTTTAAAAAATGAGAAAAATAAAATTCAAAAAAGGATTACTTAGCTAATTTTATATATATGTACGTATAGATGAATATTCATGAGAACTCAACTCTGAAAGAACATCACATGGTGATTGATTTTCAGTGCCTGAATTTTGGAGATCTATTCAAACCCTAGCATGGAATAAGATTATCCTTCTCTGGTCAGTTCAGAAGCAGATGACTTTAAAGGTAAGGAAGCTGAGAACACCATCTACCCTACAGTTCAAGTAGAACAGGCGACTTAAATAAGTCTTGATCATGGTACTATGGGCTCCCTAATTTCACAGGACAAAGAAAAAATATTTCTTTAAAAGAGGGACTTGGAATATTTGTGCAGTATTAAAAAATAATCTTAGATGCTTACAAAACACAAGCTACTATTTATTTAAGTTTTACCCAGTTCCATTAATCTGGTGGAAATACTACAAATTTTTGTAATAGTCATGAAAATTGGTAGCCATTTTTTCATTATGTAAATGTGAAATCCATGACTATAGGAAGGTAGACAGTATGTAGGAGGTAGAAGGGAATTGAACCCCAGTCTAATTTTAAAGCTTTAGCTTTATTATCCTTATTAAAGAAGAAAAAAAGTGCATCAGCTCTCCAGAGGAAACATTTCTATTCCTGTCCAATAATGGTAAGAATCATTCTGGCAAAAATGTTAGAAAAATTTTCATGTATATTTCCCTTCTTTTCCTTTTGACCATGTTTTGCCTTTCAAGACATGCTATAAATTTTGATTTTTTTGCTGTTAATTTTATCTTTCCCCTCCTTAGCTTCCTATAGGCATTTGGCTGTCTACAGATGTCAAGCCCTTAGGCTATAAAATTCACTAAGCAATTTGCTTTGAAATATTCTCCCTCCAAGGGCCTTTGTTTAACTTCTGTAAATCTGTTCTGAGTTGCTTTCCTAACTTGACTTACATAGCCTGTGTGTTTCTATAGATTTTTTTTTTTTTTTTTTTGTCACTGAGTGAACAATGATTTTCTAGAATTCTCCAACTAAAGTCTTGCCTTATGCTGCAGTTGTTTCATCTTTGGCTGGTCAACAAACATAAATAACCAACAACATTGACAATCTGTGTAGTCCCACTTGAACGCCACCATAATGAAAGCATAACCGGGAGAAATTGTGTTTTTCATACTGAATGAGACAGTTTTTGAATAGGAATACATTATGTATAGTACACTTTTCCTATGTTGTGCATATCATTCAAATATATGGGTACCTATTATTCTTCTTCTACATTGTACCCACGGTCATATATGTATATATTTTTGCATTTTACCTGTTTTGTCCAAAGATAGAAGAGGCTGCCAATGCACTGAGGACGATAGATCTTATGAACAAGTTCCACCTATGTACTTAATGATAACTAGCTTTCTTCTCCAAGCATCCCACAGAAATCCTTCTCTCAGACTTTGTTGTTTTATTTTCACTTGTGAGACAAGGTGTTATGGAGCTCAGATTAGGCTTGAACTTGGTTTATTGCTGAGGGTGTTCTTGACCTTCTGATCCTTCTGCTTCTACTTTCCAAGTGCTGAGAATGCAGACATGGACCACCATGTCTGATTTTATATGATGCAGAGGAATGAACTCAAGGCTTTATGTAGGTTAGACAAACATACAATGACTGAGCTACATCTCAGTCCCTTTTAATTGGTTGAGTTGAGGTATTTTCTCTCTACCAGGAGAGATAAGACCTAATCATTAAATAATTTAGATTTTAACTCCATATTTGAAACATCCATACCTTATTTACTTTGTCTTTACAGAGATGTAAAATGGTCTTTATGACCATTCTATTTTGTGTCCTAGTGTGCATTAAGTATATTGCAAGCTCAAATGTATAAGATAGTCACTCTTTTAAAGAAGCAAATGATCCACTGCAAAAGATGGCCATAAAAAAAGCAAATTATAATACAATATGATAAATGCCAGGCCTTAGAATATGCTCTACTATCTCATGACAATGTCCTTGTCCCAATTTCTGTCACTTCACAATACCCCATTGTCCCACCATAAGTGATCTCACATACATGAATCACAAAACCAGCCTGTGCTTCATAAGATGATTCCCGTCCCAAAAAAGAAAAAAAAAAAATACCAACACTAAAACCCACTTCACAAATGTATTTTAGTTTGAGAACATATGTATAGCTATGTCCCTTGTATGGATGCAAACATTGGTTTAGTTGATACAGAGTAATGTTTTCATAATGTTTTTCATTATGAAGCAAATATCACATGAATGACTTCTCAGTATTATTCCTTTTAGAAATGTAGGCTCACGTTTCTAGGGGCCATGTCTGCAAATAAATTTTTGTTACATTGAAATATAACTATAGCTGAGACTTTAAAAAGATATATACCCCAACCTATGTGCTATAATACACTAGCTTTGAAAAGTATATTATTTTTTATTCACTTTGTAACAAGACTATTTATTGAGGCCCTAAAGAGTTACGAATATTGTTCAAAGACACAGGGATAATACATGAAAGAAACCCAACATTGGAACCAAGACAAGTAGGCTGTGCCTTTGACACTTTGTATTTCTGCCTCTGATACTGCACATCACATGGGTAACATTTTATACTCAGTTGAAGAGAGCAGAATGATGGCTACCATAGATCATTACAGTGACCTACTTGGATAAAGTGCCATGACAGAAAAAAAAAAATAAATAAAAAGTAAGAAAAAAAATAGACATGAACATCCAAGAAACAACTATATACTCTAGTGTCTCCATCTTTTGATAGAGTCAATCTCTGTCCATGAACAAGGTGTGGTAGTTTGAATAGATGGCTCCAGTATATATTCAGTTTTTTATTGTTGTAGTTGCATCTGTAGCCAGCTGGTTGGAGGCAGTGTCACTGGATGGATCATAAAGTGTGTTGGTGAATTTCAGATTTCAATCCAAAGACATGCAAAGTGTGCCTAGCTGGAGTTCCTGAAGTGTGCTGAGGCTTTTGTTTTTTAGGCTTGTACTTCTCTCTCTCTGCTTGGTCCTGTGAAGGCAGGCCAGCTTCCTCTGCCATTATGGAACTTCCCCTGGATCTGTAAGCTTCAATAAATATTCCTTCCTCCATAACTATGCCTGGTCTGGAAGTTCATCTCAGTGAACCTGAAGCTGTCTACTACACCAGGACATGAACTATGGATTCTTTCTCAAACTGATGAAATAAGAATTAAAGGAATAGCCTTGTAGGTGCTATAGGTATGCAGAGGTTTGTACACAGTATTGACTGGATGCAATGCAGTTGAAAAAGTAGGGTGAACCTCTTGTAATGGAAGCATGAGAAGGGTTAAAGATTCAAGTGTTGTTTTTCAGTTACTACTAGAGTGAGGACATTTTTCTAACTATGCAAAGTATCACTATATAACATTAACATACTTTATACTTTCACTTCTACTGCATATATATATATATATGTATATACACACACACACACACATATACATACATACACACATATATATACATATATATATGTAATCTTCATATGTATGTATATATATATATATATATACATATATATATATATATATGTGTGTGTGTATGTATGTATATATACAGTTTTGTCCACTTTTTATATTGTATGGTATGTGCATGTGTGTTTGTGCTGTCATGGGTGAGTTCAGATGTGTGCATGCCATGTTACATGTGGCAGTCAGGAGAAAACCTCGGGTGTCAGTCCTCATCTTCCACATTGTTTGAGGCAGGGTCTCTCATTGTGGTCCAGCACCACATACTCCAGATGAGCAGGCCTGTAAGCTTCTGGGGATTTTCCTGTCTCTGCCTTCCATTTTGAGATAAGAGTATTGGGATTACATACACTTCCTACGATATCCAGTTTCACTTAGGTTCTGGAAATCTGAACTCAGTTTCTTATTCTTGTGCAGTCAGCACTTTAAACACACAGCCACCTCCCCAGCCACTCTTTTAACTTATGTGTTGCAGTGCTGGGGTTGTATAAGTTCCTCTTCTATAAAGCACTCTACCACTGAGCAACCCTTTCTGTCTGGCTGATGTTCAACATAAATAGTCCTGGTGTTAGGTAGCTGAAGGCCCAGTTTTGCCTGCACTCTACATGAATGAAGTGACCCAAGGGCCTACAGACTCACACTCTGCTTTCCTAGAAAGGCTGCAAAGAAGCATATCGGACATGCCCCCCAAAGATCCTGAGGACCCTGAGAATAAGCGAGCTATTAACATTGTGTTTGTAACTCAGTCAGCACAAGATATTAGAAAGGAGATTCAGAATATAGAAGGCTTTGAGAGTAAACTTCTTTCAGAATTGACAGAGATTGCTACCAGGGTGTATTATGCTAAGTGTTGTTTAGACCATGCTTGTCCACCCGCTGGTATGACCTGGATTTGCTGAGTAGCATGCCTTGCGTCTCTGACCTCACTCGCAATGATGGGGCACATACTTCTGCTGACCATATGATCGACTCTGCTGACTATTGTCTTTTGAATGCAAAATGCCCACCCTCATAGGCTCCTGTGTTTAAACACCTGTTCCCCAGCTTTGTGATGCTGTTTTGGAAGGTTGGGGATGATGCTTACTTAGCTAGAAAAATTGGATCACTGGAGGGGGATTGGAACCAGCCTAGAATTTTTATAGCATGTCTCCATTTCCTATTTACCCTCTGTCTCTTGCTTGTAGTTGCTATATCAGCAGCTGGCTTCCAGTTCCTGCTGCCATGTCTTCCCTATCTTGACAGACTCCAGCCCCTTAACATGGCTGTACACCAGAATAATTCCTTTCATTCTTTAATCTGAAGCACAGAATTTGCTGACAGGTGTTTGGTCAAAGGAATGAGGAAGACAGCTAACATACACAAGCTCAGTGCACAGTTTCTCGTCCCCTGCAGCCTTCTTCCTGCCAGATGAGGCCACCTGTGGAATAAGGACAGTCTGGGCAAATATTGGTATTTGGGATTCCATGGATGTTTTCCACTTTCTCTTTTCTGTACCAGATTCTGGGTTGTAGATCTCCCTTGAGTGCCCCCTTCCTCTTCTTTCATATCTTTTTAGGTATCTGGCCAGCAGCACCAGGTTAGTTCCTGCATAGCAATATAAGGTTCCATAGAGTGGCAAGGGATTTACATAGGCTGAGTAGAGAAAGGCATACTTTTGGATACCTTCGGGATTTATGACTTGTGTCTAGTACATCTGCAGGGGATTTAGCCATCAGGGTTTAGAATCTGTAACCCATTTCTGACATGTTTCTTTCCAACTTTTCTCGCATCCAAACTCTGTACTAATGTCCCTTAGTTTGGGATACACATCTTTTGTTTCTAATATGACCTCATGGCCTTGGTCTAATATGAAAAGCTTAAGTTCTAAATTAAATTCTAGAAAAGGTAAAATTTTATTTTAAAGCATTTCCAATAATTAGACATATTTGTACTGAGAAAATGGCTAATTGGATAAGACCGCTTACCATACAAGCATCAGAGCCAGCACCCATATGAGAAACTGGGCATTTCCCCATATGCCTGAAGGTGCCTAGAGCTGAAGGGGGCAGAAACAGAAGGGATGCTGGGGGTCCCTAAACAGCCAGTCTTTCCAAGTGTAATAAGACCTGCCTTTCACTGATATAAGACAAAAGACAAACATATTTGGCGTCTTCTTCTAGTCCCCATGCATGTGCATGTGGGTCATACATGTCTATGTGCACGCATTCATATACATCTCATATACATATACCACATTCTATTACTAATGTGCACTAAAAAGTAAAATAAAATAAAGTGATGCAAACAAGTGTATTTAAATACTATCTATTCTTCCTAAAACTATTCATTGTAAGGTTATCTCCAGTCACTCAAAATTACTTTATTTATTTTATTATTTATCTATTTATTTGGTTTTATGAGGTAGAGTTTCACTCTAGCTCAGGCTGAGCTGGAATTCACTATGTAGTCTCAGGGCTGCCTTGAACTCATGGCAATCTTCCTACCTCTGCCTCCTGAGTGCTGGCATGAAAAGCATGCACCACCACACCTGTCCAAAACTACTTCTTAAAAATACATTAAATAACCAATTGACCCAAGTTCCTTATTTGCTTCACATGCAAATTTATCTGTATTTTCTGCTTTGCCTCTCCCTGATCAGCGTGATGTCCTGTCATTATTTCTAAACTGAGGACAAAGGTTGAAATTTCAGATCTACATGTGATAATCTTTAACACTTTGACTGCATAAATTTTGTGCTAGTCAGAATCCTGATTCAAGATGATGATGGATATAATAACAGCTTCTAATAACTAACTGCCAGCATTATTATGACACTTAATAGGAAAGTGATTGGAAATAGCATGCACTTTTTAATTTGGTTTAAAATCTCAGTTCCACAGATTGTAGCTTAATGTATTGAAAGACAATTTCTTAATTTGCATACAAATGTACATCATTTATATAATGGGCTTAGTAACATCTATTTTGTAATATTGGTATAAAGAAGGTATATTTTATGTGTGTATAATCTATAAATTAATAAATAGTAATTGATCAGCTAGATTTTATGTAAAGTATTTAAAAATTATTCCTAAAATAACATATTAGATGAGTTGGGGAGATAGCTCTGTCAGCTTGTGTCATTCAAATACAAGGAGTTCAGTTTGAGGAAAAAGTAAGGGAAATCCTTTAACATATTGGTTTTGGCAACGACTTTTCTGAATATAACCCCAATTGCTAAGGAAATAAAACCACAGATCAACCACTGGGACTTCATAAAATTGTACAGAAATTGACACTAAATAGAGCAAAGAGGCAACCTATAGAATTGGAGAAAAATCTTTGCCAGCTATACATCTGACATAGAATTAATACCTAGGATATACAAAGAAGTCAAAAAACTAAACAATAAGAAACCAAACAGCCCAATTAAAATGGACTATGGAATTAAATAGAGAATTTTCTAAAGAAGAAATACAGATGGCATATAAACATCTAAAAATATGTTCTACAACCCTAGCCATCAGGGAATTGCAGATTAAAATACATTGAGATTCCACCCCCCTCCTGTCAGATTGGCTGCTGTCATGACAACAAATGACCATAAATGATGGTGAGGATGTGGAAAAACAGGAACATTTCTACACTGTTGGTGGGAATGAAATATGGTCCAGCCATCGTGGAAATCAGTGTGGAGGTTCTTGAGACAGCTAAAAATAGATTTAGCATATGATCCAGCTTATATATATATATATATATATATATATATATATATATATATATATATATATCCTAGGCATTTTTCCTAAGGAATCGTCTCACAACCTTAGACATTCTTGCTCAACCATTCTTACTGCTACTCTATTCAGAATAGCTAAGAAATGGAACCAACCTAGATGCCCCTCAACTGATGAGTGGATATTGAAGATGTGGCAAATTTACAGTGGAGTTCATTTAACTCTAAAGAAAAAATGAAATTTGCAGGAAAATGGATAGATATGGAAATGATTATACTTGGTGAAGACTTCATTTTGATCCCTGGAACCCATGCAAAGCACTGGGCATGCACACATCTGAACTCACCCATGACAGCACAAACACACATGCACATACCATACAATATAAAAAGTGGACAAAACTGTATATACATACATATATATGTATATACATACATATGAAGATTACATATATATACATATACACATATACATGTGGTGAATGCTTACAATCCCAGTGCTGGGTAGGCAGAGGGAGAATGTTTCTTAGGGCTCAGCCCCCACAGAGTCTAGCTTGCTTGGTCAGTTTTGGCTTCACTGTCCATCTCAAAAAATACGTCTGAGGTTAATAATAAAATTAATGAGTGCAGGTAGAAATTCCCTTTCTCCTTCCCCTTTCTATTTCTTCTTAAAGCTGTTTATATGAAAAACCTGGCAGCCTGGATTCAACTCCCCAGTGCCCATGTAAAGCCAGTTTAGAGGTTAAAGTACTTGCCTGCAAAGCCTAAGCACCCATGTTTGACTCCCCAGAAACCAAATAAGACAGACACACAAGGTGATGCATTCACATGCTCACACATGCACATAAGGTGGTACACAGGTCTGAAGTTCGATTACTGTGGCTGGAGGCCCTGGCATACCAATTCTCTCTCTCTCTCTCTCTCTCTCTCTCTCTCTCTCTCTCTCTCTCTCTCTCTCTGTCTCTCTCTCGCTCTTACTTTCAATATCTCTTATACAAAAGGCCTGTCTGTTGGGCTTAAAGGATGCAAAGTTAATGGTTATGACAGGGAAATTTTGATGTACTGGGTCATGGGTAGGCAATATAACATCCCTAATTTTTTTCTTTTCTATTAAGTGAGTTTAAGGGAATGAGCACAATTATGTTCATTGGTAAGTTTCTGAAATAATTGCTTTCAATGTCTATTGAATCAGAAATCGTTTTGAATAATCAAATAAGAGGACTTTGATAGTAGCTGGCATTAGCCTTCGACTCAGTTATGTTCTTAAAACCCAGTCACACTTTGCAGCAGGACAAAGCCACAGGGAATGTGTTTGCACAGTTCTTTTAAATTCTAATAAGGTTTTCTGAATCACATTTCCAAACACCAGTAGTCCCTCCCAACTGCTTCTGTGCTGGCTCAGAGGCAAGTCTCTTCTTTCATCTTCAAACAACTTCAAAGTTTATTTCTGAAATAAGGGTTTCTTTTCCTGTGGAATTCAAAGAGTTTTGCAGCCTCATGTGAGGAAATGCGCTCTTGGCTTTTGGGAATGAGTTTTAAAAGCCACTGATGTCTTAGTGTAGCTGACAGGCCCTATGGACCTGCACGATGATTCAATTGTCTTCACTTTTACTTCTTGCCCTGCTAGATGGAAGCTGGAGGAGGAGTCTGGAATCTAAGAGCGTTTTAGAAACAAGAGGCCTGAGACACACACAGCCTTTTCCTTCTCCATAGGTTATCTAGACACTGAAATGAATGGAAAGAGAGGGGTAGGGAGGATGAAAATGAAGAGGGAGGAAATGAACAAGAGTGATAGGAAAAGAAGAAATAGAAAGGGGAAGGAGAAAGGGAATTTCTACCTGCACTCATTAATTTTATTTACCTTAAACTGAAGATAATTTGTGTCATTTTTAAGAATATTTATTTATTTGAAAAAGAGAGGAGGGGAAGAGAAAGCAAGAGAGAAGGAAGAGGAGGAGAGAGAATGGACACATCAGAGCTTCCTGCCACTGCAACTGAACCTCAGATGCATAGGCCAGTTTGTTCATCTGGCTTTACATGGGCACTGGGGAGTTGAATCCAGGCTGCCAGGTTTTTCATATAAACAGCTTTAACCACTGAGCAATCTCTCCAGCCCTGAATTTTTTTTTTTCATTTGGAAACTTGACTATTACTCTCTCTTCCTCCTCTTAATCCTCTTTCCCTCTCCTTCCTTCTATCTCTCCTTCTGTCTTCTTTTCCCCCTTCTTCTGTTATTTTCCATTTTACCTTATTCAGTCCCCTGTGCTTCTCCTCCTCCTATAATTAACACAGGTGCTGGGGTGAGGCTGAAGAGCAGCTGTGCAACAACCATAGCAATCATTCTTATCCTGGTCACAGCATCCTCCAAGGTGCAAACCTTCTGTGAGGTCCCATAAGGACACCTGCTGTGCTCGGACAGACATGGATTATTTTCCGCAATGCCACTGGAAGCCGTGAGTGAAATGAGAAAAGGAGACAGAGCTTTCTCCTTTTCTCCCCAAACCAATGCAGAACAGTTTGCCTCAGTAATTCTTGTCACAGAGCTGTGGAAAGCCTTCCTTAGAAAAAGAAAAAAACTGGACCTAGGTTCTTAGCCCATCCCCCATCATCCTGGATCTTGACTCTGTGACTACTTCAGGTTTGTCATCACTGCCCACATGATATTGTTTATACTGATTGCTATTATTAATAAATATATTTCCTATTTATTAGGTTTTTCAGCATCTCCCAGGAAGGGTGTTTTAAATATAGCTTAGTGCCCCAAACTTTTCTTCCTGCAGTGACCTACCTAGTAGTATGTTGACTATAATCATAATCAGGACTGTGTCCTTCATTTTCTTTAGTCTAGAAGGATAGAAAATTTCCCATGAACTTTTATTTGTATAGGAAGAAGACAGATATCTGTGAAATTCATTTTCTCTTTACCATGACAGTGAAATATTCTCTAGCAAATGCTTAGTTTTGTTTGGGACTAACCTTTGGTGTGGAAAAGACCATCTCAAATCATTTCAAATCAAATCAAAATCCATCATTTTCTCTATTTATGAAAAAATATGTGAAAACTCATGATGTGAAAACTCATTTAAGGAATGAGTATGGAAAAAAGTATCATATTTTGTTTCAATATCTTTTATCTTTTTCAGTTACTAAACATACACACAAATGTTGTCACATTTCATAGGGAATTTAGAATATAAAGGGACATATCATAACATGTATATATAAATGCATATATATATGCATATGTATATGTACATATACATATAGATAGATAGACAGATGATAGATTGATGGATAGATAGATCAATCCATAGGCAGATAGACAGATTAGATAATATATACATGGAATATCTGTGCTATGGGAATCAGATGTGAACTCATGATATTCATAGCTTCTGAGTTAGTGAATGATTGTACATTATAAAGTTGTATCTAATAGGCAAAAGGGATATACATCATTCACAAAGGTGGGAATCAAGTGGCTATGAAGATACCTAACAGTTGCCCAAAATAATTCTGGCTTTGTGTCAACAACATTTCAGCCCTCCACAATCATAGAACTTCTAATTTGTTTATAGACTGTTCAACATGGACCCTTATTTTTTCCCCCAGGGAATTCCAGGTCACATGTACTTTCTCTTGAACATGTGTCTTAAGAAAACATGTCTACTTTTCCCAATTTTGACTTACTTCTCTTTCTGCGATAGCTTATTGACTGCATTTAAGGACATCAGCTGAGAGTCTCACCACCTCCACTGTCTCAAATCAGAGAGGAAACCCCTTCCATGCTTCCCTGATACCCCGTGCCTTCATGCATGAGCAACACCAAGGAGAACTAAAGAAGAAAAGGCTGGCAGTGGGTACATCTTGCTGAGAAACATGCTTCACATTACAATCCAGGTTATAGTATCTTTCCAATCGAGGATGGATACTTCCAGACCAAAGCCAATGAAGTAAAGAGTGCCTCTATAAAAATGGAACAAAGGTTATATAGACCACTTGTTCTAAAGCAGCTCAAACCAGGTGTTTTTTTTTAATTTTTAATTTTTATTTATTTACTTATTTATGAGAGGAGAGAGAGGAAGGGAACAAACTCTAGACACATGTGTCATCATGTACATATGACTTATGCTGGTTCTTGGGAATCAAGCCTGAGTTCTTAGGCTTTGCAGGCAAGTACCTTAATCATTAAGCTATCTCTCAAGGCCTCAAACTAGATTTTTAGACTGAGTACCAAAGAATTGTTCAAATTAATTTTTATAATTTATTTATGATTTTTTAAAATAAAATAATCTATACTCTTATAATCACCTCATCCCCTCCCCAACTCACCTAACAGTCTTTTCAGTGGATTACTGATATCCATTGTGGGGAACAAGAGGCCTTAGTCATTCTAGGGGGGCTCTGTGTCTCAGGCTATTCCCACCTTCCTTGAGGTTTTTACAATCTTGTTGCACCTCTTCTCTTCTGCAATGTTCCCTGAGCTTTGGCGGGCAAGATAGGGGATCTGATTTAGTTTTGTGTTCTCTGTAGCCTCTGGATTTCCATTTTGATGGGGTGCGAGTGACCACAGTATCTGCCACCACTTCCCTGGAACTGGTTTCAGGTAAGTAATGGTAGCAGTACTCGTGTCACTGCTTCCTTGGCTGTGACTTCTGGGCCCGGGAAGATGAGGTAGAGGTGACCTGTCTCTCATATTATTATTTTTTTTAACTTCAATGTGAATGAAACCAGTCACTATGTTTTTTGTTGTTGTTGTTGTTTTTTGTTTTTTTTTTTTTAAGAAGACAGACATAGGACTAATTTCAAAGACTGGACATGAGTAATGGGTGTAATGATTTTGAGGAGCTTTCGCTATAAGTGAGGAGGATGATGCTTCACAACAAATTCTCCAGATGGACATCACAGCCTAGTCACAAGCACCATTAAGGAAGGACAGGACAGGTCTGCCAGCTGAAGCTATGGCTCAGTGAGTAAACTACTGAGCCTGTTGAATCCCCACAACCCACACAAAGCCCAAAACAGTCGTGAGCAGTTATAATTCCAGCAAGACAGGGGTGGAGACTGAAGTATCAATGAAAACTCAGAGGCCAGCTAGCCAGTGTTTGCACAGATGAACAAGAAACCCCATGTAAACCAAGGTGGAAGGAGAAGTCTGATGCCTAAGGCTGGCCTCTGACCACACACACATGCTGACGGTGCAGGAACTGGCAGCGTCTTTGAGAGCAAAGGAGCCTTTCCTGGCTCTCTCTTGAGCTTTAAGTCAGCAATCAGGGTGCCAGGCACTCAGTGTTATACAAATTTCCACTGAGGGAGTGGCCTCCAGGTCCTTGTCTTATGAATAGGAAGAATAAATACATAGCCCCCCAAAAGGTTTAGAAAGACTTTGTTATATAGCTCACGAGCAGGGATTTCCTATACAACAGGTGAGGTCCTACCTGGGGAAAATGCCTGCTGACTCTGATTAGGATATTTTATAGGAAAAAGACTTTATTGAATGTATGGGGGGGGGGGGTGAGCTGCTCAATCCAGTTCCCATGTCAGGGGTCTAGGCACATTGCAGTCTTATTCATATATTTGTGTTAGTTTTGTAGGAGAAAAGGACTACTTGAGGAAAAGAGCAATTAGGAGAAACTGCCTTCCTGACAAGACCAAAGACATTTCTTACTTTATCCAAGAACGAAATTGTTCACTTTGGAAGTCTTATTCCCCTAGACTACCTAGCCTTTTTTTTTTTTTCTATCACTTGTCCATGCCTACATTCACATATAAACACCACACACACACACACACACACACACACACAAACCCAGAAAGGAAGTTTGAAATAATGTTTTTTTCCAATCAGTTTTTCTCTTCTCCATTTTGGTAAATTTATAAAATTTACATTAATAAGACCCTTAATTGTCATATTTAATAAATATTATACATTATATGCATGTCAAGAAGAAATATAGACATTGAACAAGATCATCACTTTGAACAATGTTTGAGTCATCAGAACTCATCTGTTCCTACAGATAAAGACAATTCAGTTTGGAATTAATAGCTGGAGTCAGATGAAGAAGCCTGGTTACTTGGCTTGATGGAAACTGTGTAAGGCAATAATTACTACTTTGTATAAATAAGGATCTTAATTAGGAACAAATCTGGTGATGCATTATTTATTTATTAAGAAAAAGACAGATATATATATAGAGAGAAAATGGATGTGCCAGGTCTCCAGCAACTGCAGACCATGTGCCACTTTGTGCATAAAGCTTCTCCTGGATATGCATTTTTTAAGAGTACCCAAACAAGGCTGATACTATTACCTATGCCTTGAAGATTCTTTATCTCAAGTTGATGATAGCACCAAGAAGAAAGAAGTGAAAGCACCAATAATGATTTGTGAAATTAAGAACGAGGGCTGGGAAAAGTTCGGTAAGATTGGTCAGTAGTTAAGGGCACTTTCTATGAAAGCATGAGGATTTGAGGGGGCCCAAGACCACTCAAGTTCAATCTTAAGAACCAAGAAAGGCTGGGCGTAGCCATACAGGCCTGTAAACACAGTCCTAGCAGAGACCCAGGCACAAAGGGGGAAGGCAAAGGATCCATAAGAGACTGCCACTCAAAATAAGACTTGGCAGACTATAAACGGAGCCAGACACCTGAGTTTCTGCTCCACCACTGCACACAGTTACAACCATCCACAGGGGAGTAAACAGGACACTGCAAGAGCACAAACACGGACATCCAGCACATACACACCACACACACAGAGAAGCAGTGGGAGCTGGGAAGATGGCTCAGTGAATAAGGTGCTTGCTGTGCAATAATAAAGACCTAGGGTTAGAGTACCAAAACCCATGCAAAATGTCAAGTGGATGTGGCAGACCTCTTGTAATGCCAGTTCTGGGCAGACAGATTCCAGGAATTCTTGGGCAAGCTGGCTAGCTGGTCTAGCCAAACTGGAAAACTCTGAGTTCTAGTGAGAGCCTTCTTCCCATAAGTATGGTGAAGAACCATTGAGGAAGAAGTGTGATGTCAAGTTCTGGTCTCCGCATGCATGTCCACACATGTTTTTACGCACTGAGTATGCATGCACTAGCATACAAATACTTCTACACACACGCACACACATCATCTGCACATACACAGACAATTTTTTAATTAACAAAAATTGGAATGAACTGTACTTTTTCAAATATACCACAGAATCTTTAAAAAAATGAAAGCTAGGAATATTTGACTTCCATAGGACAAACAGGAAGAGTAATGTACCAGTGACATGACAGCAACCCCATTAACATCTGCCACAACACTATGGGTAGTGAGCCTTTGAAAAAGGCCATTCATCATTCAACAGCCTCCAAGTAGTTCAAATCAATCAAGCAGGAGTGACAAGTCTGGTTACAGAGAACACTAAGGATTTGAAATGATCAGAATGTCTCTAAGTACAGCATAAAGGTTTCAAGTATTCAAGCTCCATCCATTATGTCATCAATATGGCCCTGAGTCATAATGTCATCTGCAAAGTTCTATCCTAGTGAGACCAGGTTATGTCTTCCGGCTCTCCAAATAGATATTGCACATTGCTTCTTGTAGATAGTAGGATATGGGAACCAAAGAAACTGTATCCAAACAAGAAAATGACATCAGATATAATATACATCATCCCACAGGTTAATTCACCAAGACAGCACTCTGCCATATGCGCCTTACACTGGGTGTGAAAAATGTCACAGAAGACTTGAAAACATAACACCCTCCAGGATGGACAAAGGTGTGTGAGTTAGCAAAAGAGGAGATGAGCATCGCTAGTGACTTACCTGCTAAATTGTTTTCACCAAGATTTCAATAAACCCTAAGATTTTTACTCCTGTAAATCAATTGAAATTTTTGCTTACTGTTCCTCATCTATTAGTGGACAAATTTTATTTGCAGGACTAGTCAAAGGAACTGGTTGCCCTAAAAACTATCATTTCCATTGGAATTCTCTATCAAATGTTCTATTTGGGAAAAAAAAAAAATTGGTGGTGAGATTGATGACAACATGGAACCTTTAAAATATATCAGCACACAAAGCAGTGTCCTAGGCTCAGGCCATTATTTGTATGCTGGAATTCTGCAGTGCACATACCATTAATATTATCATTAATTTTTTACTCAATGTTTCCTAACATAATACTAACTTTTGGTTCAGATTTACTGGGCCTGGTTCATTTATAATAAAATGAACATTATTTTTTTTTTAATTTTTACAACCTCAACTAATTTCACTCTGCTTAGCTGTTTTAATTCACAGAAAATAATGCCTTTGCTAATCAATTAAGTCTGCATGAATCCTTTTATAGTTGGAAAACATTGCTATATACAAGTAAAATGTATTACTCACCCAAGTAAAAAAAATGTGCAATATGCCTAGGAAGTTCGAGGAAATTAAATATCTACTTTTCCAGGAGTCATTTACTAACATTCTACCTGTAATAGACCTACAGAATATATCTATTCCATGTTGAGGATTTATGAGGAAAAGAACCCTTTGGGGTTGGGGATATAGCTCAGTTGGCAAAGTGCTTGTGTACTCTGCACAAGGCTCTGGATTCCACCCCCAGTTCCACATTAACAGGACATAGTGGCACATGCCTATAATATAATAAACTTGGGAGGTAGTAGTAAGAGAATCAAATGTTCACAGTCACCATTGACTACATAGCAAGTTCAAGCCAATGTGGCTATGTGATACTGTGTCTAAATCTTTTAAATAAAATAAAATAAAATAAAATAAAATAAAATAAAATAAAATAAAATAAAAAGGTTTCTTGCTTATTTTCCTGCTTCTCTCCTGTAGGGGAAGAAGGAAGAATATATTGGTCAGCCACCCTTTATAAGATTTGAGTATCATAATTTTGTGGCTCCTCTCCTCTGTTGTTAAAAGCATAGACACATAGAATGAGGCCTTCACTTTTCATCAGATGCAGGCTCAGAACTTGCTGATCCAGTCCTGCCCAAAAGTTCTGACACACAGAGATCTGGTATTTCAATCCTCATGCACTGTCTTGGTTGTATGCCAACATTTTGGCTAACATGTAGCTAATATTGTAGAGCCTTCATATTTTTTGGACTTTGGGCTTTTTTCCTTTGATGTGTAGATGCCCTTACCAATCTTGTCACCATCCTTTCTTCTTAATGAAAATGTCTGTAGCAGAAGAGAACATGATGGAAATGAGAGTGCTTATGAATTTTAAGGTAAACGGTTCCTTTGGTCAAACCTACACATAGAATTTGTTGAGAAATAGAATTTGTCAAATAATGAATGAGAATTAATAGAATTAATTGACTAATATACTTTGTCAATTAATGCATGAGGCATAGTGAGTAAGAAGATGTAAATAACTTTATATAATTAATAATTTTAGGGTCTAATTAAATCCTGGTGGAAGCAATTTAACTGGTCAGCCAGTAGCTAAACTCATCCCTTCTTTTACTAACACATGTCTCGGTCCCTCTTGGAGGCTATTAAGTCTTTAAGTCTTTCTCAAAAAGGCTTCATCTTCCAATAAGATTCTAAATGTAACTCAAAATTTTAACTCAAAAATATATTCTAACAGTCTTGCTTGATTCTCTTTTATAAATGCATTACTTCTGCCAGAGGATTTTACAGCCAGCTCATCTCTGCCGAGGACACTGAAACTTGGAGAATGAATCCAGATCTTAAAAATATGACATTCCCCAATAATGTATTTTAAGAGTTAATAATAGCAGTTCTCTGGGAATGAGGCTTTAAAAAAAAAACTCAAACTGTACTGTCACCTCCCTCCGTCAATGACCATGAGAAGGATTGTTTTCCCTGTAATGTCAGTGCTCTTGAGAGCTGGGGGAACAGAAGAAATGGGGTAAAGATAAAGGGCTACCAACAATCAGCCACTTTTTCTCAAATAAACACTCTCTTGATTGCTTTCCGCAGAAATATCTCCCTAAGACTTCTGCCAATTTCCAGACATTCACAAAGGTTGATTTCACCCCCCCCCCTTTTTTTTTGCCAGTTTTCCTGGTACTTTAATGAACGAAAGCATTTTCTGAAGTCCTTAGCTTGGAATTTTTATTTATGGATAGTCAACATCAAGCTTGACTCATAAAGCTTTCTGGCTTAGTGTGCGAAGGTATATGAAAAATACACCTTCTTACCTTCTGTCAAATCTGACTATGAGCTTTATTCTTCCCGCAAACTCTGATTGAGGACCCGTTTCACTCAAGTCTTTTAGTCGCTGCTGGGGTTTACAAGAATGAAATAACTACCTATGACCTGAAAGTGCTTACAACTGCAGGGAGAGACAAGTGATGAACTAGGTAAGTGTAATCACCGAGCAACATGCCAGAGGCACTAGAGGTAGCATGGGAGAGGAGCGTCTCATGGGTTAGGATGTGGAGCTATTATTCATGTATGAAGTGAAAGTCCCAGAAAATAAAAAAATACCTGTGTTCAAAGATTCTGCAAGACTGACTGACTAATTTCAAGGTGTGTTGGGATGTCCCAGATCCAGAATCAAATTATCCTGGACTAACTTTAGCACACTTGGTAGTCACTCACTGCCACCTTTGTCTGACCTAGTGTCTTAGTAATAGTCGGGCAAATCCCTTGCAAATGTATTGTCTTTCTCGAAATCAAAAATCTAAGCATGTTCTCAGAGAAGACGTGAGATTTATAAGAGATTTCCTTGCCTTGTTGTAACTCATTAACATAATGTTTTTACCAATATATTTGAAAAATATCTCGGGATATGGCTTTGTTTGTTCTGAAACTCAAAAACATTCATGAAACCATTTTCACCTTGGAACTTGCTAGTTGGAGCAAACTGAATCCATATCCCCAGATTGTACCCTCTCAAACTTAACTTAAAAATAAACTATCATTCCTTTTAAGGTCAAAGCTGTTTCATATGAAAAACAGGTGTGTGTGTATGTGTGTACTTTGAGAAATAAGAATTAGCAATTCTGGAAATGAAATTACCAGAATCAATTGTGAAGGAGTATGCATAATTTTACTTAAAATCCAGAGTATAATGTTATCATTTATTTATGTGTGAGAGAGAAACTAGTAGAAAAAGAGTGAAAAAGAAAGAGAGAGAGAGACAAAGAGAAAGACAGAGAATGAATATGGGCATGACAGGGCCTTTTGCTGTTGAAAACAAACTCCAGCTTAATGTACCACATGGCGCATTTGGCTTTAAGTGGATCCTGGAAAATTGAGCCCAGGCCATCAAGCTTTGTGAACAGGTTCCTATAACTACTGAGCTATCTCTCTAACCGAGAGTATAATATTTAAATGTGCAAACCCCAGAGGTGGGCTCCTTAGGTTGAAAACTGCATTTGAAAATTCCAAGTCATGAATGTATACTAGCCATATGACTTCTTTGAGTGTTGCATACTGCTTTGGTAGAGGGATTTCTTAGGAGAACTTGCTTCATACAGTTTTTGTATTAAATAAGTTGAAATTTTCATAAATAATAGTGACTGGTAATATTAATGTATTCATGAATATTAGTGTTGACCATCATCATAAAATATATATATATATATATATATATATATATATATATATATATATATATATTGCTGAAAATATTAAAGACAAATGTATACCTTATAATATGAACAATAATCCAGTATAGCTTTACACAATCTTATTGGTTGGAGAGGATAATTAGAAGAAATAATGACTCTGAGTGTTGGAGGTGAGGCAGACACCTCTAGGGGTATATGTAAATCACAGCTGAAAGAATAGATTTGTGATCATCTGGGTACCTGGTGCAGGAAGGTGGGTCATATGGTGCAGAACTGTATGACTCATGTCAATTCCAACATTTGTTACTTGTGAAGTGTGTACACACATGTACCTATGCATGCTGACAAACGTAAATGTGCAGATGCTACAGTATGTACCACGTGTGCATCTGTGTGGAGATCTGAGGTCAAGGTCCGGAGTAAGTCTATTTCTCAATTATGCTCCACCTTATTTTTTGAGACAGAACTTCTCAACGAACACAGAGCTCATGGATTTGCTAGCCAACAATTCTCATGGATCTTTTGTTCTTATCACCCAGTGCCATGATGTATGTTTGGGCCATGCCATTCAGATTTCAAATGCATGCTGGACATCAGACCTGAAGTCCTAATTCTTGTGTAGCAAGTGTTTTACCCAGTGAACCACTGAACCATCTCTCTAGCACATCAACTTTTATTTATTTATTTATTTATTTATTTTGGTTTTTTGATGTAGGGTTTTGCTCTACCCAGGCTGACTTGGAATTAACAATGTATTCTCAGGGTGGCCTTGAACTCACTGCAATCCTACTACCTCTGCCTCACAAGTGCTAGGGTTAAAAAGCATGTGCCACCACACACCCTGTCCATCCACATTCTTTTGTGTTGTTGCTGTTCATTTTTTATATATTAATTTGAGAGCAACAGACACAGGGAGAGAAAGAGGGAGAGAGAGACAGAGAGAGAGAGAGAGAGAGAGAGAGAGAGAGAGAGAGAGAGAGAGAGGGAGAAAATGGGCATGCCAGGGCCTCCAGCCACTGGAAACAAACTCCAGATATGTGTGTCTCCTTGTGCATCTGGCTAACGTGGGTCCTGGGAAATCGAGGCAAAGACTTAACTGCTAAGCCATCTCTCCAGCCCGATCCACATTCTTTACCAGTGTCTCTAACATGTGAACTGTCTCTAGTGTGTGCCTTTTAAAAACTTTTGTAGATATGCTAGAATCTAACATTTTCACTTTTTTTCATGTATATTTATCATTTCATTGTTCTGAGCTGGAAATTTACCCAGAGGTATATCTTGCATGGTAGGAAAATACTGTACCACAATTTCCCAACCCAGTCTACTTTTGTGTACTTAAGTTTCCAATATTATAAGAAAAGGGACATGCATTAAGAACCCTAGATATTCCAAAAATGATCTTTACAAAAGAAGGAGTATAGTGGGTCTCATTTCTACTCCAAAATATGTCACTTCTCTACTCAGATTAAATTAAAGGCAATTGTAGATCAGCAGGTGCTGGGTGAAGTTTTTCTTCATAGTTCCCCTGACTACCTAAACAACAGATGCAAGAGGAACACAACAAGTTTTTTTAATCTTCTTACTGAAATTTCCTTAGTGAAACATCATGCAAACTACTCCTGGGGAGACATGAACTAGTGTCTATTCACCCCACATAGGGCACCAATGACAAACAAATGTAACATTTCCACCTAAGTCTAGCTTGGTGAACCACTGATTTTACTGGCTTTACAGGAATGTGGATGAGAGGTTACTCACATTAGCATGGATGCCTCAACGGCAGCTGCATCACCAAAAAGCCCACCTCAGCGTAGGTGACAGCTCGTTAAATGGGCATCTCTGGAGCACACTGCAGGAAGTTCAGGGGAGACTCTCCTCTCCCCAGCAGTTGTTACTGCATATATAACCTTAGGAAGGGAGCTTTATGAACTTCGTGAAACTTATTATCTACTTCCTGAGTCTTGTAAATTCCCTTTACTTTCTAAGACTTAATGAGTCTCCCTCTAGGATGAAATGCTTCCATTGGGTGGGAAAACATTGCACAACACAAAGAAAGATTAAATTCATATAACAGAGGAAGAGAAGGAAAGTCAGACACTATATATTGCAGCCACCAAATTTCCTCCAGATCCTGAAACACCATTGATTACCCTTGTAATTCAGCCTACACCCACACCTGGCTCATGATAACCAGTGTGGAGCTGCTAGACACCACTACACTATTGGGTGCTAAAGTCTCTGTGCTTTCTCCATGCATTAAAATAGACTTGCATGCTTTTATTCTGTTAATCTGTCTTTTGTCATTTTATTCAACACACTATGACTTTACCTTCAGAAGAAGTGAGGTCTTGCAAATCCTACATGATTCCTATTGAGCACTCAGTCCTGGACTAAAATTCCATTACACACACAAGGCATAATGACCATGATGTGCCAGGATGAGATGGATGGACCCCTTGTCACACAAGCAGGAGGACCTGAGTTCAGATCTTGAGCATCCATAACAATCATCAGGCTTGGTGGCATGCTGGGAGATGGAGACAGGGAATCTGTGGGACTGACAACCCACTCTTGGTGAACCTGTAAGATTTAGGTTTAGTGAGATTTTTCTTGTCAGTGAATAAGGTTGAAAGCAATAGAGGCAGACATCCAGTGTTGACCTCTTTCCTCCACATGCATGTACATATTACACAGAAAATGTATACCCATACACATACGGACATGCATGCTCATACCCATGAATAACACACACACACACACACACACACACACACACACATTTAGTAAATCAAAAACCGGCAAAAGAATTATATGACACTTTTAAATCATGATGCCTTTAAATCCTTCTCCTATACACCTATGAGCATTACTACAGACACTGGACTGTGGACACAAAATGTTTACTGGGGCTATGACCTTATGCTGCTTCCCTCCCAAGCTTACCTTCTTCCTTCCTTCCTTCCTTCTTTACTTCTCCCTGCCTCTCTCTATCCCTCCCTCCCTCCTCCATTCCTCCTTTCACCCTCCCTCCATCCCTCTCTCCTTCCTTTCTTCCTTCCTTTTTTTCTTTCTTTCTTTCTCTCTCTCTCTTTCTTTCTTTCTTTCTTTCTTTCTTCCCAGCTGTAGCTGTGAGGCTAGAAATAAGAAGTTAGAGAATGAGAAAACAGCAAAACCTGACATATTTAGTTTATATTTGGGGCCACTTCAGGCTCCTTTTTCTCTAACTACCTAAAAAGTGGATGGGGTGAACTGAAAAGAAGCAACCATGCATGATTGGGCCAGATTCTTTATGAATAAGTATATTTTTATTTTACCTTTCTGTGGTGAAAGGTTGAGGTCTAGAATATATGGAATCACTCGGGCCAGTTGTAAATGATGTATGAAATGAAAAATTCTCAGAGACATGGCTCTGTAAACACTGTCATGGTAGGCCATTCACAGCTATATTAACTTTAAAGCAAAAAGATCTAGAAATTTCAGTCTAAAAAAGAGATAGTTTAACAGTGTGCATATGCTTATAAACACACAAAATATGAAATTATAAGCCTTATTGAATTATCATATTTAACATTTTCACTGACAGGAGAAATTACAGGATGTTCTTCTTCCAAGAGTTCTTTCTCACATAGTTTTCCTACCTACATAACAAAATTGTAAGAAAACAATTTATAATTTCTAAGATCTAGAATGGTACTGTTTTATAAGAGAAACTAAAACTGAACATTTTGTAGAGAGGTAATTATATAACCGTTTACCTAAATTACTTAATGAGAACATATCGTTAAAAAAGCCAACAAGACTTAATTCCATGCAAGGCACTTTAGACTTATTTAAGTGGGCTAGTAAGAAAGCATGGGATCTAAGAGGAGGGATAGGACAAGACTCCGAAAGTCTGTGAGCTCTACTCATTCCTCATTCCGAAGCTAGTTTACAAATGTTCCCTACATCTAGGAACCTAATTTACTCAGTCTAACTTCTAGTTTGTGCTTGGTCAAGCAATTTAGGGGCAAAATTCTCCTCAAGAGCATTATGCTCTCCTCTAGATACCCTGGCAGCCAGCTGCTTTGTATATGAAGCCCTTCTTTAGTGCTAGGATTCAGGCAACCGATTTTTACCTCAGGCCCTCCCTGCAATTGTGTTACACAACCTTTTACTCCCTTTAACCTCTGCTTTATCCATAAAAAATAATGGTAGACAGTACTCTAACTATTGGGCATAACAAGTAAATTTACTGAACTTATGTTTTTGATATATTGCTTTACAAATGAAACAAAATTAAACAAACAGTACAATTGCAATTATTCTTTTTTTATTGTATTTATGGAGTGTGTGTGTGTGTGTGTGTTTTCCTTATTCGTAAATCTTGGGCAAATGAAATATCAGGTTGTTTTTATATTGTTGCAGTCAGCTTCAGGTCACTGGGATGAACCTACAGACCATACGCAGCTATGGGAGAAAGGTAATTTATTTGAAGCTTACATATCCAGGGAGAGTGCCATAATGGTGGAAGAAGTTGACCCGCTTTCACTTCACAAGTCCAAAGAGGAGAGAGAGAGAGAGAGAGACAGACAGACAGACAGACAGAACAAGAGCCACCTCGGTGGGCAACCAGGCACACCCCAGCAACCCCAAGGAGAACTCAAGCACTTTGCATATCTTTAGATTGGAATTCCAGGTCTTCCCCATAAAACCTTAGGACTGGACCTAGGATCAAGTTACAAGCATGCATAAAACTCTGGAATCTATTGGGAGACATCCATTCAAACTACCCCACATATCTTTGTTATTGCAAAAAAGAATGCCTAGAGCATAAAATAGGAGCCCCGTATCTCTTCATGATCCTAATTTCATTCCCTGTGGATATAAATCCAGGAAAAATATCCAAATTTTAGGCTACTAAATATTTACTATGTCTTAGTTATGAATCAAAGTTTATAACATGCTATATTTCATTTACTTATTTATTTGTTATTAACAACATATTTTGTATGGATATATCATGTGTTGATACCCTCTTTTCCCTCCTCTCTGCCTACATTCCCCTGGGGACCCTCCTCAGTGGGGTTACAGGTATTCCCCATGAGGTAGTGGCTAATACGTTGTGGGAGCAGCACTTAGTTTTTCTGGACCTTAGGTCATGTAACTACAATTCTTTGATCTTTGACAAAGGTGCAAATAACATTTTTATTGTTCTTGTTTGAGAAATTTCCCTTCTGCTTCCTGTAATAGCTGCACCAATTTACATTACAGCAAATAATGTGCATGGGTGCTTCTTTCTCCAGATCTCTGAATTAGTTTCCTTTTTATAATAAATAGTCAATAGCTAAAAGAAAGACATGACAAATTGTGGTTTTACTTTGTCTTAGTGTGATCATTAGTGGCATGATTTTTTTCACATATTTGGATATTGCTATACTTCCTTTTAAGAAGTGAGTATTTATGACCTCTATATTACCCTCATTTATAACCTTGGTTTATAACTTATATTTAGATTATGTTTTCACACACACACACACACACACACAGGATAGATTCAGGGAGAACAAGCTCAGGACTTTCAATTGTGATGTGTGTATGTGAAGAATTATATTCACTCATGATGGAAATGGTGAAAAGGGAACCTAGCAGGTGCAATACAGGCCAGCTGAGAAGGAACTAAAGCTAACATTATAAACAAGACAAAGAATCAAATGTTTTTCCTCTTATTGTTGGGGATGTAGCTCAGTTGATAGAGTGCTTGTCTAACATGCATGAAGCCTTGCATTTGGTTCCTAGCACTGAATAAATCAAGGGTGGTTGCACACACCTGTAATCCCACCATATAGGGGAGAAGGAGAGGATCCTAAGTGAAAAGTCATTCTTGGCTGTGTAGCAAATTTGAAAACCAGTCTAGGCTACATAATGCCATGTTTCAAAAGAAAAACAAATTCCTCCAAGATCTCTCTCAGGCACAGATGTCCATTACTCTCACTTCTGTTAAACTAGTGGTAGAAAGCCAGGCTTTGTGGCACACGTCTTTAATCCCAGCACTCAGGAGGCAGAAGTAAGAGGATTATCATGAGTTTAAGACCACTCTAAAACAACATAGTTGTCAGCCTGAGCCAGAGTGAGACCCTACCTTGAAAAACCAAAAAAAAAAGTAAATAAATAAATAAAATTTTAAAAAGATAGGGCTAGAACTCGTCACTAGAATAACACAAGAAAATGATCTAAAAGTCCTCTAAGCATGGGAGAAATGTATATTGTTGCTATGCAGATGAGATGACCAAAGAAAAGGAAGATGCATGCACTTAAAGTTACAAAATATTTATAAAAGGAATTGTTGGAGACTTAGATAAATGAAAATACTTCACATGTTCATAGACTGAAAATGAATATTGTTAAATGTCCATCTAAACAATGTAAATATTATGCAAATGCTTGCACACTATATTGTTTAGGGAATAATGTCAAGAAAAATATCTGTACATATTAAGTACAGATACATTTTTCCCAGATGTTTTCATTTTATTGGTTATTGAATCTGGTTACACAAAACTCTTGAATGCAGAAAGTTGACGGTACCAAGACAGAAATGTATGTATGCCTGAGTGACTTTCTTTCTTTCAAGGTAGGGTCTCACTCTAGTCCAGGCTAACCTGAAATTCAGTGTGTAGCCTCAGGGTAGCCTTGTACTCATGGAAATCCTCCTCCCTCTGCCTCCCAAGTGCTGGGATTAAAGGCATGCACCACCATGCCTGGCCCATGAGTGACTTTTAATTGAAATCCAAAGCAGGTAATGTTTGAAATACCTTATAGAAGGTAACTAAGGAAAATGACTACAATATTATTATCTAAATATCTAAAATTGAAAAAAAAAAGTCCAAAATTTATAGAAGAGATTTTAGAACCCAATTTGATAAGATGAGAAATGTGTATGAACAATTGTATATGCACACATGGGCTATAGTGGACATAAGAATGTATAAACATGGATGGTATGTAGTGATATGACTAATTTCAATTTTGAACACATTTGGAGAAGCACCTGGGTCTACATTTCCACCAGCTTAAACATCCCCATGTTAAATAAAGGCTTCTATGATCTGATCTCAGAAAATGAACTATTATAACATTACAATATTATTACATTTTTCCTGGGTAGAATTTTTCATGTGTTCATGGACATAGTTTTAACATTTTGGTGGTTGGAATCCAAATAGCCCCATAGCCTCAGATTTTTTTTACTAAGCGTCTTACTTAGTTTCCAGTAAGCAGAGCCCTGCTGGAGGAGGTGTGTGCTGGGCATGGATCCTGAATGCAGCCCTAAAGTGTGCTCAGAGCCAACCTGAGCTCTGAATGTTTGTTTTATTCCTTTATTTCTCTACTGTGGATGTATCATGAAGTAAACTAGTTTCCACCACCATGATGAAGCTTCCTTTGGAATCTACAGATCTGAATTTTTTTTTCCTCCCATAAGATATTTCTGGTAAGGTTTTTGTCCCAGAAAATGAGAAGGAATTATAATACCCTTTGAAACGTTCCTCACATCCTGTCTTGTTATCAAAAATACAGTTCATAAAACAGCATGTCATAACATCTTTCTTGTACTTTTTCATATGTTCTTCTGTCACAGTGTTGTCTTGCATCTGTAAACTTACCATCCTCTATTAAAATTCCCTTATTTATGAGCCCCTCACATTCCCTGAGAAACTATTGACAAGTAATGGTTATTGGAGAAGGGAAGTTATTTTCTTCATTGGTTACAGTTACTGGTTATCAATCCTGTAAATAACTTACCACCCATGTTCATGCAAGCCACCTTAATTAAACTCACAGGGTCACAATTTTAAAATAAAGACATGAAAGTAAGAGAGGGAGTTGTTGGGGAACAAAGGGATTGAGCAGGAGAAGAAGAGGGATGAGAGAGGGTTATCAGAGGCCCATGTGATAAAAATATATACGTGCATGACATTTTCAATGAATAAAAAACAGTTTTTAAAAGCTCCTATCTTTAAGGAATTCATTAACTTTTCTGGAAGTCCTGTAACTTTTATAACTTTTACTAGAAAACTTCACATAATACCTGCAAATATAGTTAGAAAATACTCACCGCATTATACTGTATATTATTTTTCCAAATTTTAGTGTGTGTGTATGTGTGTTTGTGTGCGTGTGTATGCATGTGTGTGAATTAGAGAGAGATTCAGTCTAAACCACATTCACCTTCCACGGTAGATTTTTCTCATAGCTTCTATTCTCCGATTTGTACAACCCACTTGTTTGCTTGAGTTATTTTCTAGTCATTCTCTTGAAAGGAATAAATTGTGTTTTGCAAATAATTGGCCTCAATTCATGATTTTTTCCCAATCTAATTATATTACAAAGGATTCACTTCAGTGACATTAATTTGCTGGTTCTGCATTGACCATTGATAAGAATCAGTTCAAAAAAACCTCTACATTGCTATAGAGCACAGTAATTTGCCACATTCATCATTTTCTGTCTCCTGCAGAGCACCATTGCCAGGGTTTCTAAATGAATATGATGCGATTGAAGGCAGCTGTAATTACAAAACTCTTATCCCTCCTCCCATGATTCCTCATCTGTATTATTCCATCCAACTATGGGAAAATGGATGGCCTACTGATCTTCCTGTGTTATTATTTGCTATCAAATTGATTCATTATGTTTCTCTTTTATTCCTAATTGTAGATATACACCTTCCTTATTTGCAGAAACAATATGTCTTCCTCTCTGTGGCATCTTTTATTTGCAGACAATGCAAAATGGTTTAGAGTATGTAGGTTATCAATCACCCAAGACAGGAGGAGAGCCAGCCCTATGTAAAACATGGCAGAGCATGTGATAGGGAGTTAGCTCATACCAGGAAGATTCAGTCCAACTGGGATAATGAGGCATGTATTAGAAGTAATGAAAGATATGTACAGATATGTGAGGTAAGTTGCAATATGATTTTCCTTTTTTTATTAAGTAGAAAGTTTGTATGGACACAACATGGGTTGGTACTATCATTTCTGTCCTCCATGCCCCCACTCTGCTGAGGGCCCTCCTCAGTGGGAGTGTTGGCATTCACTGTGGGGTTGTGGGTTATAACGTAAGAGAGCAGCAGTAAGTCATTGTAAGGCGACTGGGGGTAGGGTAACATCACTGGACATTCCCTTTCACTCTGTGGCTATTACATTCTTTTGGCCCACTCCTCTGCAATTTCTTCCACAAAGTCTTCCACAAAATTCCCTGAGCCATGGTGGGTGTGTTTTAAATCTACTTTAGTGTTGAGCTCTCAACAGCTTCTGGGTTTCTCCTTTGGTGTGTTCTGAGTATCCTTAGTGTCTGTCTCTGTCACCCTGGCACCGGTTGTCAGGCTTACCATTGAAGCACCATTCTTGCTCATCTCACCAATTCCTCTGTGGTTTCATCTGGGCCCTGGAGGATGTACTAGGGGTGGTTTATCTCCTTGGATTTGCAGTGTACCAGCAGCCCTACCACAATAGGATCTTATGTTAAAGTTTTAAGGTAGGATCTGCTTTGAGGGCCAAAGAGATTTTATGAGTTTTAGAAATTTAGAATAGGCAATTGAGAAGTTTGTCATCATGGCTATATGGAACAGACTGTAGACAGAAGTGGGAGAATGCTATGAGGCAGAGGAAAAATTCAGGAAGGAGAAAGGTGTATTGAGGTATATAGAAACCAGGTTTGGTAAGTTCATGCTACAACACGGAGTTGTGTATGTTTGCTTGAAGATGATGTCAGAGCAGTGAATTCCTAGGACAGGGCTACTTTTGAATAGGAAGACAACTTGTGGATTGAGAAGTTTAGCAGAACTTGCTCTATCTTCTGTAACAACATTCAGTTTTGTAAAATTCTCTTTAAACTATGCCAAAGTCAAGTTATAACCTACAAGCTGCCCATTCTTGGTGTACAGCTATGTAGTTTTAGCAAATGCACAGACTGTGTATTCAAACATACTAAAGATCTGTAACCCCTGAACTTCTCCATTACTGATTGTAATAAACCTCTCTTATATTTGCCACTTTAGCATGCATTTTCTGTTTTCAAAGTTTTACTTAGCATTTTCTTTGTGCAAGTTCCAACCAAAAATGATACTTCTTAGACTTAAACATGACACAAAGTAAATGAATTTTTTAAACTTCTTCATAGAAAAGGATGACACAATATAAAAGTGGAGTCTGTCTGGATGAAAATACCATCTAACAGATAATTAAAGACAATATCCTAAAATGAAATCCCAGTTGAACGTTCTTACATCTGTTTTATATAACTTTTGTAGTAATATTGTCAAACTTTAACTAGTAAAACTGCAAATAGGCTGCAAATTAAAATTCCAATATTTGTGGATAATAATTTAACATCTATTTGTTTTTAATATTCAAGGATTTCATTCACTTTTTAAAAATCAAAATGTTTGTTTCAAATATATTCACAAAAATTGTAAAGATTATAATATATACTGAAGTCCTTGTAATTTTTTTTGCACTATAGAGCTAGAAAATGGGGTTGTAACAATTTAAAAATTCATTCTTAGTAGATCACTTAGTTCTCGTTCCCTATAGTCTAGCTAACTTCCTTAACCTATGCATTGTAATCCTCACCATTAAGTGGTATATGAAGATCTGTTTGGTCCTTAAACAACTTCTTTATAAAGGTTTATTTTACTTCTAGCATTAAAAAAATAATAGTACCTCTTATATTATAGTGAAACACTTATCATGAATTCTGTTTTGAGTGACTGGAGATAAGATGAGAATAAAATATTGCCACTGAAATTGAATCAATCTCATGCAGATATTTTTCCCACAACTTTTTCCCCCTAAATGTGAAAGTAGAATGAGGACTGGAGAGATTGCTTAGTGGTGAAGGTGTTTGTCTGCAAAGCCAAAGGACCTCAGTTCGATTCCCCAGAATCCACGTAAGCCAAATACACAAGGGGGCATATGCATCTGGAGTTAGTTTGCAGTGGCTGGATGCCCTGATGTGCCCATTCTTTCTCTCTATTGCCTGCTTCTGTATCCTTCTCTCATATTAATAAATTAAAATAAATATTTAAAAAGTGGAATGAAACTTGAACAAATGTTCAAACTATAAAATTTGAAAGTATAAATACATAAAATGAAAACATAAATCACCTTCATGCAATTATCAATGTGTTCTGCAGATATGATTATAAATTACAAGGTACAAAGAACCAAGCTATAGTACATAGGCTGAAAACAAGTACTCAAATCCTTGCCTTCATGCTAGATGCATTCCATTTTTACTCCTCACATACATATATGTGTGTGATATGTGTATGCATATTGATATACATGTGGGCACATGTATGTATGAGCTGATGCATACACATGTGTATGTATGTGTGTGTGGAGGCCATAGGTCAATATTGGTATCTTCCATGGTCACTGTCTACTTTATTTATGGTAACACGGTCTCTCACTTGAACTCAGAGCTCAGCTCTTCAGCTAGACTAACTTGGCAGCTTACCATGTAGACCCCATGCCTCCATCTCTGAAGCACTGCCATTACAGGTGGGTCCCCCTCACCTGCCTGGCATCTATGTGGGTGCTAGGGATATGAACTCTGGTCCTCATGCTTGCATAGTAAGTACTTTATCCACTGAACAATCTTCCCAGTCCAAAGGTACAAGGCACATGCATGAGGAGAAACAAAGATGCCAAGAGCAGGGCATGTTTCCTGCAGCTAGTGATAGGAACAGCAGAGCAGTGAGAGGAATCAAAGCGATCTAGTATGCAATTTTTTTGAAAATTATTTTTATTTATTTATTTGCAAGCAAGGAGAAGTAGAGAGAAGAAAGAGAGACAAAATGGGTATGCCAGCACCTCCAGCCACTGCAAAGGAACTCCAGACACATGTGCTGCTACTTTGTACAGGCGGCTATATGTGGATACTGTGGAACTGAACCCAGATTGCTAGGTTTTGTAGGCAGGTGCTTTAACCACTGAGCCATTCCACCAGACCAACATTGAAATTAAAAAAAAAACTCATAATATGAGAAATTCATTGATGATATTTAAGCATTTAGGTGAGTTAAGCTGATTATCTTGGTGAAAATGATTCCAAAAAGCAATGCTATCATGACATCCTGTCTGTTTTGTTCAAGAATGACTTTAGTTGCCAGTGTGACTATACCAATAGAAAACTGCCCATTTTAATCTCAAGAGGATATGCTTTACAATCCATGACAGACTACATAAAGGACTTGCCCCTCTTACTCCATGCTGAAACCATACACATTGGGGCTCTTTGATGAAGTAGTGCAGCATTTGCATATAAGTCACACATTTTCTTCTGTCCCCTTTAAATCTCTTCTAGATATCTTACATTATGTACTCAAATGTAAATTACAAATAAATAATTGTAATGTTGTGTTCAGAAAATAATTATAAAAACAAAACAAAAGTTTGTACATGTTCAGTACATATGCGTATTTCCTAGATATTAAAAAATATTTATATTTATTTGAGAGAAAGAGGAGAAAAAGCGAGGGAGTGGGGAGGCAAAACAAAAGAAATAGCCTCTTGCTGCTACAGACAAACTCCAGACACATGCACCACTTAGTGCATCTGGTTTTACATGGATACTGGGGAATCAAATCTGGGCCTCCAGGCTTTAAGCAAGTAGCTTTAAATGCTGAGCCATCTCCCCAGCATCCTAAATATTTATTTTTAAATATTTTATTTACTGATTTGAGAGAGAGAGAGAGAGAGAGAGAGAGAGAGAATGGGCACAACGGGGCCTCCTGCCACTGCATGATCTGACCAGATGCATGTGCCCACCACTTTGTGCACCTAGCTTTATGTGAATACTGGAGAATCAAACCTGGACCATCAGGCTTTGCAAACAAACATCTTTAACTGCTGATTCATCTGTTCAATATGGTCCTCAATGTTGTTGGCCCACAGCTGGTTGAATTTACATAGGTAATTTGTGGATGTAGAGGGCTAGCAGTATATATTTTGGGGCTCAATTCCATCAGGTTCTATTTCTCCATATTTGTAACTTCATGTCCATTGTTTTTGTTATTTTTTTACCAAGCATCTGTACTGTATGTGTCACTTAAGTTTTAGAAAGTAATTTTCAAAATAATTTTTAATGAATATCAAGTATACTATCTTAGATGTTTCCTTGTTTATTTAAACACTTCTATACATTCATTTTCATTTCTTTCTCATTAAGACTATTGTAAATATTCTGCACTGAGCATCTTGGCATGGAAAGATATGCCTATACTAATGATTATTTCTTTAGCCACAGACATCAAATGGTAGTTGAGTTTTGAATTGAGGAGAATTTACCATCGAGAAAATATCCAGTTTCACAAACTTATGCTATAACAATTCTCTGGAAATCCTTTTGTGTGCATAAGGTGGAGAGCAAGAAGAAATGCCTTTAACTCTCCAAATCTAAGTGGGTCATTTTGCTTGAAATGAGAGAGAGAAATATTACGTTTCCTCATTGGTTTTAAGCAAATTAGCATTTAAGAAGGCAGAAATTCTGTGTGTAAGCAAATGTCACAGATTAAAAGGACAAACAATGGCTAGAGATGGGTCAGCAGTTAAGTGCTTGCCTATGAAGCCTAAGGACCCCGGTTCAAGGCTAGATTCCCCAGGACCCACGTTAGCCAGATGCAAAAGGGGACACAAGCGTCTGGAGTTCGTTTGCAGTGGCTGGAGGCCTTGGCGTGCCCATTCTCTTTCTCTCTATCTGCCTCTTTCTCTTTCTGTCTGTCCCTCTCAAATAAATAAATAAGTTTTTTAGAAAGGGCAAACAAAATAAGTGTTATTAGTAACAAATGTAAACAAGTGGTCACCAAAGGCCCACTAACGTGCATAAAGACTGGCAGTTTGTCATGAACAATAAAACAACTACTCCAGCTCAGGTCTCCCTTGAGAAGAGGATGCCAGGACTCTTGAGGATCGTGGCTTGACTCTTGTGCCCAGTTTGTCTAACCTACTGTCATAATCTACATAGTGCCAGGTGCTTCCTGGCACCCAGAGTAATAGTGATGGCTCTTCTCCAAATCCTTTGTCTCTTTCCCAGCTGCGAACTTCAACCTCACAGCAATGGCAACAATTGGAAGAAGGAATTCACACATATAATGCCATTAATTTTTTAACTTTATTTTTATTTATTTATTTGAGAGAGACAGAGAGAAAGAGGTAGAGAGAGGAAGAGAGAGAATGGGCACCCCGGCCCTCCAACCACCGCAAACGAACTCCAGACGCATGTACCACTTTGTGCATCTGGTTTACATGGGTACTGGAGAGTCAAACCAGGATCCTTTGGCTTAACAGACAAATAAATACCTTAACTGCTAAGCCATCTCCCCAGCCCTTAATGCCCTTCTAACAGACTGAATTTCTTCTGGATTGGTAGAAAATAGTGAACTAAACATGGCCTTAACAAAAGAGCTTAACATATCTTAAACTGCCAATTGGATCGAAACACAAGAAAGCTTCATTTCTTCCTCCTCACTGAAATTGTTGTTATTATTAGTTTGTCATGTTGCTGGGAAGAATCCTATTTTTTCTCCCAGAATAGAGTATGAGAACCATGACCCAAATGCAAATAACTTGAGGATAGCTACAGTATCGACTATGGAACATGAGAGGAAGTGTTCAAAATTGCAAGGTCTCTGTGTTTTATAAGAAGAGTCGTAATGTGCCTGGTTGGCTGGCATGCAGCTTAGGTCAGTCTTCTGGCATATTAGAGTATAAAACGTCCTTAATTAAGAAATATTTCAGCTTAAAGTCTTGTGAGGAATGGATCAAGGTCTTAGATACCATCTGGTGACTTAGCTGCATTCAAGTGCTGCACACATTAAAAATTAGCATAACTAGACATAATGTAAAGTCACTAAAATTTCACTTTTGAATATTAATGAATACAGTCCTAGTATGTGTGATAACTTATATTGATTGTCAACTTGATAGGACCGTGAATCACCTAGGAAACTAACATTTGAGCATGCCCACAGGGATTATCTTGATTTAGGTTAACTGAGATGCAAAAATACACTTTAACTGTGACTGCCTTCACTATAGGGCTAGGGTCCTAGGCAGGGTTAAAAGAGGAAGAAGAGAGCTGGCTGCTCACCAGCATTCACAGCTCTCTTCTTCCTGATGGTAATCTCCAAGGCACTTCATGTTCCTGCAACCCTGCCTTTCCTGCTATGACAGATTGTGACCTTGAACTATAAGTTGAAGTAACCCCTTCCTCCCTTAAGCTGTATTTTGTGTTAGAGACAAAAAAAAAGTAACTAATTCAGTATGGGATGGCTGAGTAACAAAGTCAATAGATAAGAGTATAAATTTCAGTTGGAAGTAGTCATATAGTAGTGATCTGTACTATAAATATTTAGTCTCATGCATCTTTATCTTTAAGATTGAATTGCTGGTATCTTCTAAGAGGAATCTTTTTATTAGATGGGAACTTTTTGCAGGACATTAGTATTAAATAACAGGATATAACAGACCTAAGTCTTATCTATTTCTTCATTCATTCTCTATCCTTAGAATTTTGCATGGTGTAGGTTTTAAATATCTGCAATGGTTTATAAGAAATCACCTGAGAGGTTTTGAAATTCATCTTTCCTAGATTCTGTACTTAAGAGATTTTTATTCAATAGCTGATTATGAGTATGTGAATTTTTTCTCAGATTCTCACTGTGATCATAATGGCATCTTCAAAAAAATGTTTGGCACCTGTGATGGCTAATCTAGAATATTATTTGATTGAATCAGAAGTCAAATAAGAGACTTGCCCCTGGGTCAGCCTGTGAGAGCATTTCCAGGAAGGATTAACTGAGAGGGGAAGAGCTTCCTTCCTCCAGAGTTGACGACCTCTTCCTGCAGCTATCCAGATATACAGATGTCTGAGGAAAAAGCAGTGTAGCTTACCAACCTGGCACCCTCCCCAACTCCCCGCTTCTTGCTGGTGTGACTATCGCATTGTTGCTGATGCCACTTCCACCATGCTTTACTGAAAGTAGACCCCAGCTTCTTCAATTTACAATGTGGACTAAAGACAAGCATCTCTCCAGAGATTCTCCCATCCTTCAACACCAGAATAGGACTGAGAGTCAGCCTTTTGGACTGAGAGGCTACCTTGTTTTCAGCCTCTCTAGACGACAGACAGCCATCATTAGACCACCTTGTCTATATTATGTAAATCAATCTGAAAAATCCATTTGTAATATACATTCATTCTATCAGCTCAATTCCTTTGAAAATCCAGACTAATACAACTTTCTTAGTCCACATACACTATATTCCTACTATAGTATGAAACAATATGCTTTTATTTGTAATTATTGAAAATTCCTTATCAACTTTGTTTCTTTCAGCTCATAAATTTCGCAATAATTTGCCACTAGCTCTTGACATATTATTATACTTATAAAAATCTTTTTTGAACGTTTAACCTCTTGACATTGTATACTAAAGCAGAGCATATATTTAATTCTTTGGTTTTTAGCCAAAGTAGCCAAAGAATTAAAACAAATACTCATCATTTAGAACAAAAGGCTGTGTCTGTGATATATGAACATTACTAAACACAGAATGAGGCTGGAGAGATGACTTAGCAGTAAAGGTGATTGCCTGAAAATCCTAAGGACTCATATTCAATTCTCCAGGTCCCATGTGAGCCAGATGCACAAAGTGATGCAAGAACACAAGCTTTCCCATGTGCACAAGGGGGTGCACTCACCTGTAGTTTGATTGCAATGACTGGAGGCCCTAGAATGCCAATATTCTCTCACTCTTTCCCTCTCTCTCTCTCTCTCTCTCTCTCTCTCTCTCTCTCTCTCTCTCTCTCACACACACACACACACACACACACACACACACACACACACACACACACAAACAGGCCAGTCTGTTAGGCTTACCTCAAAAATGGAAAAAAAAAACACAGAAAGAAAACTTAAAATGAGTTTTCTGCAAGCTACTCAACTGATGCTTTATGATTCAGAACAAGTGGTCTCTAAATATTGCCAACGTGAAGCTATATTTCCTTTAAAGTTATTAACAGTTGCAGAGAACCATTCCAAAATAACATTAAATGAATCACAGGTTCAGCAAGAAAATAAAGACTAACCAAAGACTGACCTATCACTCTTGGAAAGAGACTATTTATTCATTTAAATATTTTTTTTCTCAATTTTTATTAACCTTTTCCATGATTATCAAAAAAAATCCTATGGTAATATCCTCCCCCCACACACTTTCCCCTTTGAAATTCCATTCTCCATCATATCCCCTCCCCATCTCAATCAGTCTTTTCTTTATTTTGATGTCACGATCTTTTCCTCTTATTATGGTCTTGTGTAGGTAGTGTCAGGCACTGTGAGGTCATGGATATCCAGGCCATTTTGTGTCTGGAGGAGCACGTTGTAAGAAGTCCTACCCTCCTTTGGCTCTTACATTCTTTCTGCCACCTTTTCCGCATTAGACCCTGAGCCTTGGAAGGTGTGATTGAGATGTTACTCAATACTCCAGTTACTTCTTTCCAGCACTATGTTACCTTCTGAGTCATCCTAAGGTCACTACCATCTGAAAAGAGAAGATTCTCTACAATGTGAGAGTAGCATTAATATAAGGGTATAAATATTAAGAGAAGTGCTTACTGGGCAGTTTGATAAGCATAGTATATACATTTTTCCAAGCATCAGCAAATGTTACATCACTAGGGCTCATGACTACCCCTGTTTTAAGTTTTCAGTATCAGGGATGTATTCTCCCCCACACACCCATGGAGCAGGCCTCCAGTCCAATTGGGGGGCAGTTGGTTTCCACCATGACAGCCATGTCACAATTGCACCTGTTGGCTCATTTGGCCTAGCTAGCCAAATATAAGGCTTGCAGTGTCCACTGTTGAGTATCTTCACTGGTGGTATCTATTACTCCCATTGAACTACATGTAGAATGGCTTCTTCCAGCTTTCTGTTAGCTGGTCTACATGGAGGCGATTATCAGCTCAATTCCAGCAGGATTTCTCAGTGGCCTCACAGTCCAAGTATGTGGAGTCTTCAGCAATAGGGTCTTACCATGTATTCCTGGTGGGAAACCAAGGGCCTTGGCAATGGCCTATAATGGTTTGGGGATATCAGGGACATCTCTGGCCAACAACTCACTGGAGGTATTATTGTTTAATAGATTATTATTTATATTCAACAGATTATTAATAGATTATTCAATCTATCTCTTTATATTCAACAGATTATTAATAGATTATTTAATCTATCTCTTGAGTTGAGTTGATGAGTTATGGGTAAAAGCAAACATGAACCACAAAAATTAACTTCAATTAATGTAGATCCAGTAAAGCTCATTGATTCCTGAAAATTTTGAACTAAAGTTTGTTTGGCTACTATGATTTCATATTTGATCCTTATAGTGAATGGCCCAGATCATCAATGCCTTGTACTTAACTGTACATGGCTATGGATACAACTTAAATTAAAACTGACACTTCAACTTGGAATTGTTCTATTTTAAATCAGATCACAATCTGTATTGATGTAGTCTGAACATAAACATGTACATCATGCTACATTCATCTGTTACTATTTTATGTCTCACTTTACATCTTTTCTCTTCTATATTCCCTTTCTCTTTTCTTCCTCAATCATTTTCTCTCTTCTTTCCTCTCTTCCTTCTACTCAGAATCATGATATATTAGCAGTGCATGCCAATCCAAGGATTGTGGATTTATAGTTACAATAAAGAAAAATCAATCAGATATCCTTCATAGGAAATTTGTGCAATTTCAAATTCTCAAATGATGACAGGTAAAGAATAGTCTCTTTAAAGAAAATAAGAGTTTCTGGGGTGTGAGATGGATGGCTCAGTCATTAAAACATCTGCAATGAGCATGAGGACCTGATTTTGGAGCCCCAGCTCCCACTTAAAAAGTCAGATGTAGCCATGTGCACCGTAAGGCTTAATAAGCCCGGGGTCCCAGCAATCATTAGAATCACAGAAGTTACTGGCATATGGTGGCCCTGGAACAGGCTTCATCACAGAAGAAATTATTTTGGATTGTAAATAAGTTCCCAAACCACAACCTGATAAGGTCACGACAGTGCAAGAACCATGCAAACCGGCTACCATCAAAGAACTAGTCAAAACCTGTAAGTCCTGTGTGGGAAAATAAAGCAACAAAGGAAATAGCCTTGTTACAATCTTTTCCCTCTTCTTTCCCCATTCTCTGCCCACTTGTTCCTTCCCTTTTAATATCCAGCTAGCTATATCTGAGGACAGCAGCCTCAAATCCACGGTATGAGGCCAGCCATCCTTTACTGTTCACCAGCTAGCTTTCCAATAAAGAACAGCCTGTTGTTGAGGTTGTATATTCTCTCTCTTTATTTCCACATTGCTCTGGTTGGTTCTGATCCAACACGCACCATTAATCTCAGCACTGGGGAAACAGAGACAGGAGAGACTGGTTAGCATGAGTTCCAGGTTCAGTGAGAGACACTGTCTCAAAATGTAAGGTACAGAGCTATTGAGGTAGATACCCAACATCAACCTCTGCCTGTGCATACGCGTGCACACACATACACATACACACACGTCATATGAGCACACACCCACAAAACATCTGCATATACACATGTATACTACACACATATACCTGTACATAATTTTTCAGTGTATCCATGCCCTCCAAAATTTTCCATTTGTTAAATATGAATGAGAAAACCACACTGGACACATGATTCCTGTAACTAGATTTGAGGTTAAGTTGGAAAGATCCCTCAATCAGCTATAGGTTGAGAACCAAAGTCAAGAGGCCCAAGGTTGTAACGTATTACCTCATTTTACCAGGAAACACAAAAGACCAAGTAAAACATCTGACCTTACACTGATGATGCTTGTTAAATTAAAACAAATGTTCGTTACACATCTAGATGTTTCAGAAAGGATAGACCTGAAGAAGATGACAATCTCAAATAGCTGCACAAGAAAACACAATGTCTCAACACTACCAACCTGCAGAACATGATTGTACATAAACTAGAACTTCCATCTTTCTTTTTGTTGGCCTGTCACCTATTTTTTTCATCTATATTAAAAATAAATTAGGTAATTTGCTCTGTTGCCCTTCCTCACTTCCACAACTATTTCATTTCTTTTTTTTTTTTAATTTTTATTTATTTATTTATTTGAGAGCGACAGACACAGAGAGAAAGAGAGATAGAGGGAGAGAGAGAGAATGGGCATGCCAGGGCTTCCAGCCTCTGCAAACGAACTCCAGACGCGTGTGCCCCCTTGTGCATCTGGCTAACGTGGGACCTGGGGAACCAAGCCTCGAACCGGGGTCCTTAGGCTTCACAGGCAAGCACTTAACCGCTAAGCCATCTCTCCAGCCCCTATTTCATTTCTTAAAACAAATGAATATGCTATGATCATAATGCATGATGATACAATCCAGAAAATAGAAACTGAACATTTAATTGCATTTCAAATCCTTTGCTATTTCCTTTATAGCATATTTATTCTTATTTTGTTTTAAGAATATGTTTCTCTGGTACCTGAATAAATAATATCCTTTATCAATATTGCACTGTCATCTCCAAGATCCCTAGATTTTGTGATCAGAAATGAATTATTTCTTTATAGTCCCCTAAGTCAGAAAAGTTCATGTACTGATGATATTGGCATCATCCTAAATAAATTAATTTTCCACATTATTTTTTTCATTTACTGAGAATCTTCTTTCCCATATAAATATTTCTTTTTATTTCATTATTATTTACTGCTTTTTATAAAACAGTTATACTCTTTGAACACCCCCCCGCCCCAATTCTGTTAAGGGTCTTCTTTTTCAGGGTTATTGATATTCACTGTGGGGACCAAAAGGCTATAATCAGTGTCTTAAGGGAGGGTGGATACGTGGTGCCTCGGGGTATTCCCAGTATTCCCACCCACTCTGAGGCTCTTACAATCATTCAGTCCCCTCTTCCACAATGTACCCTGAGCCTTAGCAGGCAAGATAGGGATCTGATCTACTGCTGCTTGCTTTGTATCCCCGGACCTCTGTGCTGATGTGGTTTGAATGACCACAGTATCTGTTGCCAATTCCGTGGAACAGCCATGATGGCAATAGTCATGCCTCTGTTTCCTCTGTAGTGATGTTTGTACCTGAGCAGATGAAGTGGGGGTGGCACATCTCATGCCTGACAAATGGCTCTCTTCTTGATATTGATGTATCCCTGTGTCCTCAACAGTATTCTTGTGCATCTGGAAGATAGCACAGATTTTCCAACCAACAGCAAGAACAGTTTGAAAAAAAAATGGAAAAGCCTAGTTATTAGAGAAATACATTGATGTGTATATCCACTCTTCTTTGTGAGAGAGGAATGGAGGTTCTCTCTGTAGCCTAATGAGTTCCTGTTCTAGGGGATCTAGCTTGGTTCTCAGAACCACATATGAGTTCTCCCCTACTAAGCATGTCTCATAATCAGTCCGTGAGCAGATGGTTACGTACGTTAGCTATGTGCCACTATTGCACAAGTATACACTTCTTGTTTGGCTGTTTGGTTTTATAACTGACAAGACTTCCTGATTATTCAATATGTTGACAACTATAATTCTTCAGCCACTATCATAACACTTCCCAGCACTATGAAGGCTAGCCAGGAAAGAATTGGATTCCCTTTATGTTCCAGTGTGGTCACTTGTTGTATTGTGGTGATAGATTGTGTTGTCTTCAGAAACAGGGACTTACTTTTTAAATATGCAGGAAACCAGTTGTTTTGGCATTGATCTGCATTATTTTAGGCACCTCATGTCTCCCTAACCAAGAGTTCACTGTGGTAGGGATCCCAATTCTGGCCCAGGGAATTACCAAGCAGAGCCCATGGCTTTGAGGGTTAGGTAGAGAAAGTGGGTAAGGTGGGAATACACAAAACTATGGCAACATGAATCAACTCCATAGAGATCTTATTCTTGGATACCATCCTACAACTGATTATTCTTAATAAGAGGGAGGGACACCTGAACAAAAGAGATCCATTAAAGGTAGAGAAAGGACGGGGGAGATGGCTTAGAAGTTAAGGGATTTGCCTGCAAAGCCAAAGAACCTCAGCTCAATTACCCAAGACCCACATAAGCCAGATGGGCAAGGTGGTATATGTGTCTGGAATTTACTTGCAGTGGCTGCAGGCCCTAACATGCCCATTCTCTCTCTCTCTCTCTCTCTCTCTCTCTCTCTGTGTGTGTGTGTGTGTGTGTGTGTGCGCGCGCGCCTCTTTCTCTCTCAAGGTCTCTCAAACAAATAAATTAGATTAAAGGTAGAGAAAATACTACCAATATCAAAATTCTGATTTTCTTGGTTTTTTTAAAGATTTTTTTTTCTTTATTTATTTGAGATAGAGAGAGAGAATGGGTATGCCAGGGCCTCCATCCACTGCAAATAAACTCCAGATGCATGTGCCCCCTTATGCATCTGGCTTATGTGGGTCCTAGGGAATTGAACCTGGGTCATTTGGCTTTGCAGGCAAGCACCTTCCTTAACCACTAAGGCATTTCTCCAGCTCCCTGATTTTCTTATTTTTAAATATTTCCAACATAAGCCTACTACTCTCAAAGGGAACTACAAATAAAAAGTTCATGGGTTGTATAACATCATTTTGTGTTCCTCGTTCTTTATTTAGATAGTTTCATATATTAATTTTTTTACTTATTTTATTTATTTATTATTATTTATTTATCATATACACCTCCGCTACCTTCTCTTGTCCCTTCTCTCATTCCTGCTGACTGCTTTGTTCTTCTCAACCCATGCCTTTCCCTCTTTGATCATTGTGTGTGTGTGTGTGACGCACTGAATTCTATCTTTATCAGGGTTCCTTGCGTGAGCATGGGTGGGGAGTTGTTTGCAGGTGGCTGCACCACTGAGGAGAACATGCCCCCTGCTCTCAGCGACCATTTCCTGTGAACAGTTCTTCAGAGAGGGGCAATCCCCGTGAGCCTCTCCAGAACTCATAGTGTTGATGGGACCAATCTTTCCAGGTCTCATGCAGGGAACCACACCTGTAGTGAGATCAAGAATGAAATGGCTATGCCATATCCAGAAAACAGAATTTTACAGCACTCTGTCCTTTCTTTCAGCTCTTACATTGTCTCTGCCTCTCTTCAGAGATGATCCTAAGTCTCAGATTGGTTGATGTAAGTGAATCCCAAAGAAGTAGAAAGGAACTGCAGTCAATTACATGCCACGAGGCAAGTCAGATGTTTTACCACCTCTCTCTCTCTCTCTCTCTCTCTCTCTCTCTCTCTCTCTCTCTCTCTCTCTCTCTCCTTCTCTTACTCTGTCTTCTCTGGCTTCTTTCCAAAATTTATTTCTCTGTGAACAAGTTTGTTCTGCTTTTTCAGTTTACCTCATTCCATTATGGCCACCAGAGTCAACTCTATAGGGTGCCTCATTGGCTGTAGTATAGCATCATTTATAATGTGTTTCAATGGCCTCCCTCCAGAGCTATTAAAAGTTATTTTTCTTCAACAAATCCTTGCATCTAGCCCAAAAGTGTTAGCCATGGGCTCAGTAATATTTATGTATAGCACAAATCCCAGCAACTACTCAAATACTTCAGTGTGAAGTATTTGAACTGGGGATAGCAACCTTGAACATGTATCATCATCTAGCTTCAACCTTCCAAAAACACATTTTACTCTCTGAGGTAGTGGAAAGTTCCTAGCCACAAAGAAAAACTTTACATTAAAAAAAAAGGCTGGGCTGGAGAGATGGCTTAGCGGTTAAGCGCTTGCCTGTGAAGCCTAAGGACCCCGGTTCGAGGCTCGGTTCTCCAGGTCCCACATTAGCCAGATGCACAAGGGGGAGCACGTGTCTGGAGTTCGTTGGCAGAGGCTGGTAGCCCTGGTGCGCCCATTCTCTCTCTATTCCTCTATCTGTCTTTCTCTCTGTGTCTGTCGCTCTCAAATAAATAAATAAAATTTAAAAAAAAAAAAGGTTGATGCTGGAGAGATGGCTCAGTACTTAATTGTACTTCTTGACCAAGCATGAAGACCTGATACTTCCTGAGTTCAAATTTTTAGAACCCACATGAACAGTTGAACTTGGCCATGCATGCCTGTAAGTCCTGTCCCTAGTAGAACAGTGATATGAGAATCAACAGAGCTCAGAAATAAATTGCCTCAAACAAGAATAGGCAGAAAAGCGATGGAGTGGGACTCCCAACATTCTGCTGTAGCTACTATGGGCAAGCACACCCCAATGCCGGTGCTACATGTGTTTCTTCAAGGGTCCATGTATGTACATACACACCCTGTCACACAACCCCACCCCACAAAGAAGCAAATAAAGTTTTATCATATGCATATATGATATTCTATTCCCTAACTTCAAGAAACACATCACCAATAGCAAGCTCATTAGTGTAAACCCACGAATAGTTTTTCTTTAGATAGTTGGACCCAAATTCATAAATACTAATTTTACAAGTTGGTAAAGAGGGATACTGTTATTTGAATTCTAGACCTATAACAATATGCATTAGCTATTCCTGTTATAGCTACTTTCCTAACAATTCTGTAGCATATGCCATTAAGATCTCTTGTAGACATGGAAATTACCTGGAACAATTCCAGCAAATAATGGACACATCACAAGATATTTCCTTGCCCCAAACATGCTGAAATGCATAGATGTTTTCCCAATCCCTGAGGTAATAGATGGTCTATGTATTAATATATGACATTGTCTTCATAAATTTACAACAATTTGCATAGCAGGAAGCCCTGCCTAGAGATAACTAAATATATTGTGTCTATTTTATTTACATGTTGAAATTGATGCTTGGCCTGCTTGCATGCATAGACATCTACAGCAATAATGTTGACTATTGCATTTTAATATGGGTTATCCAATTCCATACAGCCATGCTGTTGAAGAGAATATATTTACAGCTCACAAAGCAATGCCTTGGGCTATATATATAGAAAGAGGATTTTTCTGACAAAAGAATATTGATATCTCCTGTAAAAATGTTAATATCAATTTACCCTAACAAGAACTGAAAATGGCTCCCTGAGGCAGACCTTATGTTTATGTTTCCTTAAAAAGACCAAGACCAAGACCAAGGATGGCCCAGACAAGCAACAAATGCAATATAGTTAAATATGCATTCCATCAATATTTCTTTCCTGGTTTAAATAAAATAGCCTGAAACTTGGTTATCCCTATGAATTAAGAAACTATTGACCTGGGATTTTGATAATTTGGATTGATAGGTGTAGCATTCCTTTTAAGCTCTTGGTTGTGAAGTGTTTAAATAATGAATGAGTGAATTAAATAAATGTGAAAATAAATTTTATCAGTTATTTTCATGTTTGGCCAATACTTATAGTTGTAGCATTAATAATATTATTATTGTTATGAATTTTATTCATTTAAATGTAGATGCTTCTATTGTAACTATGAGCCAAGGTTTAAAAATAATTCTATGACTCTCCCCTGAATTGACCTTCACTACTCACTGTATAGAAAGATAGAAAGACACAGAAAAATCATTTAATAGGGCTGCAGAGATGGCTTAGCGGTTACGTGCCTGCCTGTGAAGCCTAAGGACCCTGGTTCGAGGTTCGACTCCCCAGGACCCACGTTAGCCAGATACACAAGGGGGCGCATGCATCTAGAGTTCATTTGCAGTGGCTGGAGGCCCTGGCATGCCCATTCCCTCTCCCTCTCTCTATCTGCCTCTTTCTGTCCCTCTCTGTCTCTCTCAAATAAATAAACAAAAATAACAAAAAAAAAATCATTTAATAGTCAGTAGTGACAGGTACAAAGACTCTACTGGATACTTGCATGAGCAGCAACACTGGGGAATTCCCTTGATCTTTTTAGGAAAATATTTTATTATTTATTTATTTATTTGAGAGAGAAATGGGCAGATAGAGAATGGGCAAACCAGGACCTCTAGCCACTGCAAACAAACTCCAGTAGCATGCATCACCTTGCATATCTGGCTTAAGTGGATACAGGGGAATTTATCTTGGGTCCTTAGGCTTCATCCAGAGTTTCTTTAATCTTTTAAGCACCTTGACTGAGGTAAAATGTAGATCCATAGCTTCTACACAAAAAGAACTTCAGAGAAAGCCAGTACTAAGCAGAACTAAGGTTTATTAAATGGTATTTTTAGCATACATTTTAAGTACAAGTTTTCAGAGAGTCACACAGAAATTAAAAAAAATAAGTAAATAAAACTCACCTCAAAGCATGAGGGTGAGCTTTCTAAGAGAGTCTATTGTTGGGGAATGATTAAAAGGTCAAAGGCGCTTACTTCAAAAACCTACCAGCTTGAATTCAGTTCCCCAGCACCCACACAAACCCCAGCACAAAAAGTGGCACAAGCCTCTGACATTCATCTGCAATAGCGAGAAACCCTGAGATACCACACCCCCCAGGAAAATAAATAAATATAAATATTAAAAGAAGGAATGACCATCAAGTCCCACCTCGATGATTTTATGATAGTCCGACATGGGATATTTTCTTCAGAGGAGAGCACAAACACAGTTCCCTACTGCCCCAAATTATGCAGTTGGGATTCCCACATCTGGAGTGCAATGTATAAACCTTGGCCTTGACTTGGGAAAACCCCTGTCATGATCAGGATATCTCTCCTGTCAGGTAAGCATGTACATGGAATTATTATGGGTTTTAGAATCATAATTTTCGAAGGGTTGTGAGGAAGCCTACGTGAGATCACAGGGCTCTTCCTGAGTGGTGTCTGATAGGAGTGCAATGGATAAGGGGAAGCCGCATGGTAGGATGTAGACAGGAAGGACATCTTCACTGTAACAAAGTCATTAGTCTTATTTTTGAAATTCCCAGAAAAGGTCTGAGAGAAAGAATGAGCGCCCTACTTAAGATCATACATATTTAGACCTAAAGCCTTGCTCCTTTCTATTTTCCCATAAAATATCTATCTATGAAAGGAATAATATCTCTATGTCTGCAGCTTACACAGCAGCTGATGACAGTTGTGTGAATTCTTTTGGCACAAGCGTATGTGGCATGCACACATATGTATAGCCATGTTTTTAATGTATGTTGTCATATGTGTGTGTGGGTTCATGTATGTGTGTGCATACATGGGTGGAGGCCAGAAGTTGGCATCAGGTGTCTTTCTTAATTGCTTTCCACCTTACTTATGGAGGAGGGGTCTCTTGTCTCACATTAAGAGCCCACTAAGGCTAATTTAACTAGCCAGGTTGCCCCAGAGTATCCTGTTTCTCCCTACCAAACAATGGGATTATAGGCTTGCTGCCATGCATTTACATGGGTGCTGGGGATCCAAATTCAGGCTCTTATGTTTGCACAGCAAGCACTTTATTTGCATAGCAAGCACTTTATCCACAGAGCTAGGTCTGCAGACTCTGTGCTAGAATTCTTGCTTCTAAGTGGGCAAAAGGCTTCAACGAGGCTCCCTGGGTGAGAAACTCCTATCTCTTCCCATATCCTCATATTTCTCTGTCTTTCTACCCTAAACAGAGTGAGAAAAATCAAAGATCCATGAACGGAACATTTATAGAGCTATTTTCAAACCTTGGTTCCTATGCAGAACAGAAGCACCTCAATTCAAATAGCAGGGTCTGTTTCCCCAAATATCTTCACCATTAATGGTCATTGCCCAATGGCTGTATATATTCTGTTGTTCATCAGTCTTCAAGCTTAAATGAATGACAGGATGTTAATCCTTTATTTTATGCTCCTTTTAAAGCCTTGAAATGGGCAGCCAGTACGGCCACTTACTTCACCCCATGAGGAACTTCCTGTTGTACTTGCAGTGAGACCCACAGATTGATACATCCAACTGGAAATACTTAGAAATTTACTGACACCTTTTGTGAGCCTCCACATTCTAATCTTTGGCTTCTTTTTCATCTTTTTATTGTTTTCTTTTCTTTTCTTTTCTGCTATGAACATTGCTGAGTGTCTGTCCTTTGTCTTTGCAAAGACATGAAGTCAGGCTGGAGAGATGGATTAGCAGTTAAGACATTTGCCTATGAAACCTAAAGACCCAGGTGGGATTCCCCATTACTGATGCAAGCCAGATGCACATGGTGGCACACACATCTGGAGTTTGTTTACAGAGGCTAGTTCCCCTGGCATGCACATTCTCCCCCCTTCTCCGTCTGTCTCTCCCTTAAATGAATAAAGAAAAATAAATAAAACATTTTTTAAATGAACTAATCCTCTAAGGCCTTACTGAACTTTTAGTAAACACAAACCAACTTTGTACATGGACTAAAAACAGTGTAGTCTGCTAATAAGTTCCAAGTAATAAACATGTGTCATGTGTCTGTAATTTTAGCACAGGAGGATCCTTTGTAGACACTGGCAATGCAATTTAGCCTAACTGGTAAGCACCTGGCCAGTGAGAAGCCCTGTCTCAGGAAGAGGTGGATAGTGTACCCTAAGGCTGTCTCCTGGTCTCCATACTCACACACCTACAGGTGCTATGAGGAAAATGAATGCTGGAAGGTATGAGAATTGCTCAACCCAAGACCTAGTAAAAGAACTTAGGATATAGATTTCAGGTTTTGTAACAGCTTATATAAGGCTGTCCTGAATACACTAAAATAATTTTAAATGATAACTGATAATTCAGTAGTATTACTTTCTGGGTAGCACCCTCACATTTAGTAGGTAAATATCTACTAAGCAAGTGTGTATTCATTTCCTAATCAACTAAGGAGGTTTTCACCTGAGCAACTAGTAACTGCAAGGCATAGTTCTGGATGGAGCACGTGCTACAATAATCAAGATAATCAATAATCAACCCTGTGGCACTGACATCCTTATAAGGGAACTTCAAAGTATAATAAAAAAAAATCAGGGCTGGAGAGATGGCTTAGCGGTTAAGCGCTTGCCTGTGAAGCCTAAGGACACCGGTTCAAGGCTCGGTTCCCCAGGTCCCACGCTAGCCAGATGCACAAGGGGGCGCACGCGTCTGGAGTTTGTTTGCAGAGGCTGGAAGCCCTGGCGCGCCCATTCTCTCTCTTCCTCTATCTGTCTTTCTCTCTATGTCTGTCGCTCTCAAATAAATAAATAATTTAAAAAAAAATCAATACAGTGAATGGTTTTAACTGCTAATTTTCTTGTCTGTTGATGTGACAAAACGCAACTTAAAAGGTAGAAAGGATCATTTTGGCTTATAGTTTGAGAAGATATAGACCATCATGTTGGCAAACTCGTGGCAGCGAGAACAGCTGATAACATTTAATCCATAGTCAGGAAGCAGAGCGCGATGACTGCAGACATTTGCCTCACTCTCCCCTACTGATTCAGCCGGCAGCCCCATAACGTGGACTGGTGCCACCCACACTTAGCTTATGTCTCCTGGGTGATTCTAGATCCTTTGAAGGTGATAATTACTGCCAGCCTTAACAACGATACATGACATGAAGACAGATGGTATAGGGACAGACAAAGAAGGGAAGGGGAACTTGAGGAAAGGGTTGCACTGTTAGGTGACATAACTGGTTAGAATCTTACAGAGAAAGTGGCTTTTGTATACTCAGTGGATTCAACACAACAGCCATTGAGTTTGTGTAGAGAAACAGAAAGGAAGCAGTGGGAGGAAGGTCCCAAACAGAAGTAAGTGGCACACTTGAAGAACAACAGGACAGTGTTCTGGCTGGAGCAGAGTGAGTTAAAACAGGCTGTGCCAATGAGATTATAACAAAATGGAGACAAGAAGCTTTTGGGTAAGTTTCTGTAGGACTTTGTCTTTTATTTTAAGCAAAATTATAATAATTATATAATTATTAGAAAATTTGAATTAAATATGAATTTCAAAGTGACATGACTTCTCAAAACATGACAACAGCTACTTTTGTGTTGATTTAAGTGGCGAACAAATAATTAAAGGGATCATGGGGAAGATGATTGATCATGGACCAGATAAGACATTGATGGTTTGAACAGTGATAGAAGAGTAAAATTGTGTGATTCAGGATGTATTTTGAAGGTAGAGCCTAAAGCATTTGACAATGGGCTGGATGTGGGCTTAGAGGGACGTTGTAAGAAGACCTGAGTTTGGATTCCCCAGAAGTCACACAGGCTGTAGTGATTATATCTATAGTCCCAGCACACAGGAGACAAGAAGGGAGAAAGAGACCAGAGAATTGGTGGGGTGGTTGTAAAACAGCTACCTGGTGAACCCAACTGTGAGCAGTGAAATGAAAGATCCTGCTGCGAACTAGGTAGATGGGGAGCAGACCTCCAAAGATGTCCTCTCATGTCCTCATATGTGCCAAGTCTACACTCATGGGCCGGGCAGCAGGAATGGAAAGTTGGAGAAGCCATTTGTTGAGGTGACAAACTGTAAGAACTTACAGTGTGGGTAACCACAAGTTCAGAGTTCATGAGTTAACTTTTCGGTGGAGATAGATGCAGCAGTCAGCAGGAGAAAATAAGAGCAATTCTGATTGTTACAGGAAATATAAAGATAAACACACAAATTTGGGAGTTATCACATGTCGGTATTTGTAGCAACACAGGACAAGAGAAAATCTTCAAGGAAGCCATGAGTGGAATCACACAGACAATCTAATGTTCAATGGATAAGGGAAATGAGCAGAAACCCGTAAAGGAGATGGAGAACAACTTAGAGGGCTGTGGACATAGCACAGAGAAAAAAATGCCTGCCTAGCATGCATGAAACCCTGGGTTCAATCATTAGTGGTGCATAAATTGGGTGTGGTGACACTTGCCTGTAATTCCAGCACTCAGGAATAGAAGCAAGAGGATCAGAAGTTCAAGGTCACCATTAGCTCCATAGTGATTTGAGACCAGTTAAGGCTATGTAAGACCCTGTGGAAAAAATAAACAAATAAAAATTAAAAAGATAACAATGTAGTAAAAAGCCAAAAGTATATGGCAATTAACCCATGGTGAAAACCAGCAATGCTATTGAGGAGGGCCCTCAGTGGAATGGGAGCAGGGAGAAGGGAAATGATACTATCAACACATGATTTATCCATAAAAGTATATTTAATTTTAAAAAGAAATATTCTGTGGTAAATCTTCCCCAAGAAGCTACCAGAGGCCCTAATTACCCCACAGTGAAACTAAGAACCCTACTGAGGAGGACTCTCAGGGAAATATATATATTTTTTATATTAAAAATTTATATTAAAAATTAATTTATATTAAAAAATAAAATAGGTAGCTGGTAAACTGCAACTGGTCAGTTTGATGATGATTTATGATTTAGTCTGGAATGTAGCAATGTGGATATTATTGGTGATAACTACTAGTGAACTTGCCAATATAGTTTGGGTCAAAACTTGATGAGACATAGTGTGATGTAGAAGAGAAGGAAAAGAATTATAAATAAACTATACCCTGAACTCCTCTAGGAATTTTACTGTGAAAAGAACTCCAATGAGAAAGTAGATAGAAATAAAATTGGGCATGTTAAGGAAACATACTAATCCAGGACAGGCTTGTTCTTGGTGGATAATGGTCTTTAACACCTCTTTATAGTCCAAGAGAAGCTATATTTTCATGATGATAACAAATAGTTATTAAACAATTAAATGAAAAATATGTCCTAGTAGTCTATTCCCAAAATGGAAGGGACAGTAGGTATGGGAAATGGAGGAGGTTGGCCTATGAAATGGCCAAGGATTTCTTGGAAGAAATAAAAAAGCTGATGTAGACTGGTACCTCAGCCTGTCTGGACAAGAGGAAGGAAACAGAAGTACTGATATTTGTGTTCTACAATTATTAAATAACGTGGTCATTTGTGTCTCCTCCTTTGACAAATCATAAGAAATAACAATCATTTCTCTTGCTCTCAACATTCTTCACAAGTTACCTAATTAAATTCACTGGAGGCCTGGCATATGTCTTTCAAGTAGACAGATGGCAAATGTGGCATCCATGGGCACTGGGCCCAGCTGTGGCAATCCGGTTTAGCATGAGCAGATGCCTGCTCCCTTCACTGAGCCAGTTCAAGAAGTAACTGCTTAGGGCTGAGGATATGGCTCAGTGGATTAAATGCATGCTGTGCAGGTATGAGGACTGAATTAGGATCTTTACAACCCATGTAATAGCCAGATACAGTAGTGCAAGAGTCTATATCCCCAGCTTGTGAAGAGGGAGAAGGGTACAGAGGCAAAAGAATAACTCCACAAACAAAAATGCATACACAAACACCATAGACAAACATACATTCCATAAAAAATGCTTGAAGTTAATATTAGTCATTAAACTTTCTACCAGTTCCACTGTGAGTTATTTAATCAAATATACAGAATTTTACTGAATCATGTGACCAGCTTAAGAGGTATCATCTATATTATCCAAAACTTACTCTGTTGGGAAAAAAAAATTAACTTCTTTGTGAGAAGACATACCAGGAATTGGGAATCAGTGCTATTGGCTGTAGGGTTTGCTATGGGGTAAGCTGGCATTAAGATATCATTTAAAAATATAAATTAACCCATCTGAATTTTTAGTAATGCTATTATTTTCAGAATTGTTCCAATCAGTAGTTCAAGTAAAAATCTAATCCCACTGAAAATTTGATACTATTTAGTATCCTCCGTGGAGCGAGGTTTTTTTGTTTGTTTGTTTGTTTTTATTGCTTTGTTTTATTGCAAGAGAATGTCAAAAGGCTAAGGAAAGCCCCACGGGCAGGTGATCACTGGCAGCCTACTTTGAAACACTGGAGTGGGCTTCCTTCAGGACCAAGTAACCTGATAGTTGCCTCCAGGAGCCTACAATAATAAAGGTGGCTGTGGATGGTCTCTTCCGGAGAGTTCATTCACTCTCAGATCTGAAATATATTAATAGTATTTCAAACTTCTTTTGTCTCAAGAAAAAAAGTATTCCTACTGATTTGTTGTGCTATTGTCAAATGAATATTGCAAAGGACATGGGTGATAAAATCTTTTATTTTATTTCACATGTATATTTTTCATGTGTGTGTGGTATGTGTGTACAAGTGTGCATGCACATATGTGTGCAAGCTGGAAGTTGATGTTGGGTGTCTTCCACAGTTGTTCTCTCTCTACCTTCTTCTTCAGAACAGGGTCTCAGGTTAAATCTAGAGCTCACCTATGGGGCCAAACTTATAGCCAGTGAGCATCCTTTTGTCTTTGTCTCTCCAGTGCTAGGAATACAGGCATGTGTCTTCACACCCTGTTTTTATGTGGGTGCTGAAGATCTGAACTCAGGTTCCCATGTTTGGGTCTCAAGTAAATTAACCACACAGCCATCCTTTGAGACCCAGAAAAGACTTTTATTAAAACAAATAATACTTAACAACTATCCACATAGGTCATTTCCATAAAGGCTGCATGTTCCATGCTGTAGGTAGTTCTATCTTCATTATTATGATGCCATGGTACTAACACTGGAATTCCATCATCACAATATTTTTCACTGGTATTTCCTGGCAACTCATGTTTTATGCAAATATGTATGTAAATGCGTATGCAAATGTCTTATGTCACTTTAAATACTCTGGTAGGTTGTCTGCCAGCTTTATATGAGGCTCTTGCCAGCAAGATTCTCCACAACTGAGTCTGCCATACAGATTTCATATGCTATATGTCCACCAAATAGATTTTACTCAATAAATGCTACAGGGCTTGGATCCATTTTAAATTTCTTCACTTTTTATTTTATTTTTTGATTCCTTCATAAATGCACATAGTGTATTTTGACCATTTTCATCCCCATAACCCTCTCTTATTACTCTTCTATTCCCTCTGGATGCAGTTACAAATAGTGCTAATCTCAGCATGGGGGAGATAAGGACAGATGGATCTCCACGACTCCTTGGCCAACCAATACGATTGGTGAACTCCTGGCCAGTGAGAAGCCCTGCTTCTAAAACTGTGGACAAAACCTGAGAAATGATACCTTACAGCCACATACACAAACACACAGACACACACACATACACAGATACACACACAGACACACAAACACACAGACACACACAAACACTCAGTCACACACAGAGAGACACACAAACACATAGATACACACACACGCGCGCGCGCAAGAAATTTAAGGAAATGATGTCTGAATGTGAAGTTTTTAATCTAGGCACTTGTGTGAAGACAGGATGGTGAGAATGGCAGAGAAAGAGAGGAAAAGGAAGGAGAGAGAAGCATAAAGGAGAGAAAGAAATGATAAAAGGAAGGATTTTTGTTTTGTTTTGTTTTTTTGAGGTAGGTCTCACTCTGGTCCAGGCTGACCTGGAATTAACTCTGCAGTCTCAGGGTGGCCTTGAACTCACAGGGACCCTCCTATCTCTGCCTCCCCAGTGCTGGAAGTAAAGGCATGAGCCACCACGCCCGGCAGGAAGGATTTTTTTTTTTTTTTTTTTTTTAAATTTTAGAGCGACATACAGAGAAAGAGGCTGAGTGAGTGAGTGAGAGACAGAGATAGAATGGGTGCGCCAGGGCCTCCAGCCACTGCAGACGAATTCCAGGCGCGTGTGCCCCCTTGTGCATCTGGCTAACGTGGGTCCTGGGGAATCGAGCCTCAAACCGGGGTCCTTAGGCTTCACAGTCAGGCGCTTTACCGCTAAACCATCTCTCCAGCCCAGGAAAGATTTTTTTAAAGTAAAGAAAGGGAAAATAAAACTATAAGAAAAGAAATGGGGAAGAACTGGAAAACAGACAAGCTAGGATCAAGGCCTGACAGATTCAGTTTATGAAAGCAAGCTTCACTCTCAGGTATGAAAACATTATAACTGCAATAGTTAAAGTGAAAAAAATCTAGATAAATTATAGGCTTTCCCTATTGTCCTCATTAAGCATTTGACCATCTGAAACCTAAGGTGGCTGGCCAAGGAGTTGTAGATTACAGTCACTAACTGAGGAACCAAATCTACACTGTAAATGTTTGTCATTCTCTGGTCTTTTCTCAATGGAATGAGGCACAGAGGCCCACCTCATGCTCACCCTCTGGAAAAGGAAGGACAGCGAGTGTGACATGTTCCCATCACTGGTCCTTGCAGAGCACCTCCTCTAGTGTTCTGGGAGAGTCAGACCAGCTTTGGTTTGAGCCTTTCCCTCCATGTGTACCTGCAAAGTCTCCAACAGGCCATGGTGGAGCATCTGTTCTCTTTAAGAAACAGAGATGAAATAGCTTCCTGTGGTAAATGAGAATCCCTTACCTGCCTGGACTATCAGATTGCATATTCATTGAATGTTTAGTGAGCAATGTACTGAACAAAAATTCTCTTAGAGGAGTTACTGGCAAAACAAGATGTCATGCACTGATTAAGCTTTCTGAGAGCCACACACTTGAGAATAGTTTAGAAGGTAAATAAATTCCTGGGTTGTCTCCCCATCCCCCTCAAATCTTAAAACTCCAACAGAGGTGACCATTGTTTATCCCATTGTATAAGAACGCTTGTGGTCAGGACAGATAATTGGAAACCTCATTAGAGAAGATATGCTGCTTGGGACCCTCAATTGGGAACTCCAGCTGACTGTGTAAATAGGGCTTCCCCAGTCATTTCTCTAGTGAATGCCTGATAACATAACACTCTTATTTACCTGCTGTTTTCCATTTTGTTCACTTTGCAGTGGGGCACTCCATTTATTTCTGCTGGGTGTTAAGTGTTTGGCTTGAAGTTCTGTTATTTATCTGCTGCTTGCCCACTTTTTTCATTTATGTTTACTTGTTCTATATTCAATAAACTCACTCACTTGAAAAGGAAAGTATGGCCAGGTCAGATGCATACACAGCAGTATGTTACCCTATCATGAAGCCATCCTTTTGATATGGGCAATTGTCTTGAACTAGATTTCATAGCATTATGACAACTTACTTATTGAAAAGCTTTTCAGGCAAGTGCTTAACCACTAAGCCATCTGTCCAGCCCTCCCTAATCATGTTAAACCCTGACTTAGCTAAATCATTCTCCTTAACTTAAACACAAAGAAGAATTTCCGGATGGGGTGATGTGAAGCAGAGCTCAGACTTGTTAATATATCTTTTTTTTTTTCATTTTATTGAAATTTATTTTGACACTTGTATATAATGCATTTTGATACCACTTCCCCCAGTTACCCTTTTTCTCCCTTCTTTTCTCACTAAAACCTTCCTCTTCGACTTAGATCCCCTCCCTACTATGCCTTGTTTTTTTTTTTTAATTTATTAGTTTTGTATTCAGAAAATACAGGCAGTTTGCTACCATTATTAGGCTCATCTGTGGCCTACCGCCTCCCCATTGGCCCCTCCTTGTTGAGGTATATGGGTTGTGCATTGTGGGGTTAGCCCACAGTTATTGGTATGATAAATGTCCTGCATATTATGACCCAACATGTGGCTCTGACATTCTTTCCACACCCTCTTCTGCAAAATTTCCCTGAGCCATTTTGGGTTCATTTTTGGTCTACTTCAGTGATGAGGTTTTGGGGGCCTCTGAAGCTCTGGCCCTCTGATTTGGTAGGAGTTGATTTTTCTGTGTGTGGGCCTCCTTCCCCCTTGTGCTGTTATCTGGTTCATCAGGAAAACAGCACCCTTACATGTTTTGCCAGTTTTCATTAGTTTTCGCCGGGGCCCTTTTGATGTATGATGGGGTGGCTCTCTGCTTAGGATCTGCATCTATCTGAAAATAGAAGCAGATTCTCCAATGGAGAGTAAGTTACCACCAGGACAAATGAGATAACCCTTACTTTTTTTTTATAGAGAGTTTAATAGGTGTAGGCCCTCTTGTAGCCCATGATTGATGGTAGCTTGATATTGGAGAGTGGGCTTGTGTTTGGATATGGTTCCGACTTGTTTCCCAGCTCCAGCTATGGGTCCCATACCACTGAAGGGATCAGTCAGCAAAATCAAGAGCAGTTGGTCCCCCCTACAACCCTATGGCTGTGTACCACTATTGCACTTGTGTGGGCATCACAACAGGTTATTTGCTGCTAAGTAGGTTAGACCATGAGTTGCTTGGACAGATATTGGTCATTTCCCCCAGTCACCCATGTAGCACCTTCTGGCACTAGACATGCTGACTGTCTGGGGACTGACTCTTTCCTGGCTTCCAGCCAAGTCATTCCATTTTATGTGTCAGCTGCATATGATGTCTTCAGCAATAGGGTCTTACCACTGAACTTTGTGGGTCATCAAGTATTCTGACAGAAATCTCTAATTCTTATAGGAAACTTTATAGGTTTCTCTGATCAAAAGCTCATTGTGGATGATAGCCCCATGCTGGTACCAGGAGTTACAGGTCAGTGCCCACTATGAAAATGAGGAAAAAGATAACTATTATATAAGAGTTAGAGAGATGAGAGAGATAGGAAGAGGGAGAGGGAGAGGGAGGGAGGGAAGATGTAGAAGATTTAGGTTAGACTTGATCCTACCCTCTCCAGTGTTTGTGGTTCAGGTGTTTCCTGTAAGGGCCTGGTGAAGGTTCAGCCATTTGGTCTGCCTTTTAGAAAGTAGAATTATATGGTACCATTGCCATTTGGGTCTAGATTGGTATTTCCCACGCCTTCGATGCCCTCCCTTCCCACCCCATCCATTTTGGTGTCTAGTCCATGAGATGCTTGCTGGGTATGTAAGGTATCTTGGGTAGATTCAGGTTAGGTGCTGTAGATGAGTGAGACTATGTGGCGATTTGTGTGTGTGTGTGTGTGTGTGTGTGAGAGAGAGAGAGAGATTGGGTAAGTTTACTGAGAATAATATGTTCCAGTTCAACCATTTTTCCTCAAATTTCTTTATGTCATTTTTTTTCTTACTGCTGTATAGAATTCTATTGTGTGGATATACCACATCTTGGTTATCCATTATTCTAGTGATGGACATCTGGGTTGATTCCAGCTCTTAGCTATTAAGAATTGAGCCGCTACAAACATGGTTGAGCAAATCTCTCTGGCCTGTGGTTTGAAGGTTTGAAGGTAGATGCCCAGTAAGGGAAAACCTGGTTCTGTTGGTATCTCTATAGTCAGCCTTTTCAGGAGTCTCTATATTGCTTTCCAAAGTTGTTGTATCATCATACATTCCCACCAACAGTGGATGAGTGATCCTACTTCTCCACGTCCTCGCCAGCATTTATTTCTGTTTGATTTTTTGATGTTTGCTATCCTTATTGGGGAAAGGTGGAATCTCATAGTTGTTTTAATTTGCATTTCTCTAATCATTAGGGATGATGAACATTTTCTTAAGTGTGTGTTTGCCATTTGTATTTCTTCCTCTGTGAACTGCCTGTTCAGCTCCTTTCCCCATTTTGTGAGTGGAGTGTTTGACTTCTTACTGTTTAGATTTTTGAGTTCTTTGTAGATTCTAGACATTAGACCTCTATCAGTTAGATACCCCGCAAATATTTTCTTCAAATCTGTGGGTAATCTATTGGCTTTGCTTATTGTATGCTTGTCTGTAAGAAACTCTTCAGCTTCATGTGGTCTCGTTGGTTGAGTGACTGTTTAAGATCATGAGCTACTGGAATTTTGTTCAGGAAGTCTTTTTCATTCCTGCATCATGGAAAGTACTTCCTAAGTTTTTCTTCCAGTAGTAGTCAAGTTTATGGTCTTATATTGAGGTCTTTGATCCATTTGGATTTGAGTGTAGTGCATGGTGAAATGTGTGGATCAAGTTTCAGTTTCCTGCATGTGGTTATCCAGTTTGTCCAGCTCCATTAGTTGAAGATGCTGTCTTTTTTCCAGTCTATATTATTCTGACCTTTGTCGAATATCAAGTAGCTATAGTTGCTTGACCCACAGTCTGGGTCCTGAAGTCTATTCCATTGGTCTATACTCATGTTTTTATGCCAGTACCATGCTGCTTTTATTACTATGACTTTGTAATATAGCTTTAGATCAGGTATGGTGATGCCACCAGAGGTATTTCTTCTGCTGAGGATATGTTTGGATATGCGAGGCCTTCTGCCTTTCCATATAAAATTGGAGATCATTTTTTTCTATCTCTGTGAAGAACACTGTAGGGATTTTAATTGGAATTGTATTAAATCTGTATATTGCCTTTGTTAGCATTGTCATCTTCACAATGTTAATTCTGCCTATCCAGGAGCATGGGAGGTCTTTCCATTTTCTCAAGTCCTCCTCAATTTCTTTTTTGAGCGTTTTTATGTTTCCATTGTATAGATATTTCACTTCCTTCATTAACGTTATTCCAAGGTATTTTATTTTTGTTGTTGTTGTTTCTATTGAAAATGGGACTATGTCCCTTATTTCTTTCTCTGTATCTTTGTCATTTGCATATAGAAATGCTACTGATTTTTGTGCATTGATTTTGTATCCTGCTACTTTGCTATAGGAGTTAATCACCTTCAGGAGTTTTGGGATGGAGTCTCTTGGGTCTCTTATATATACAATCATGTCATCAGTGAATAGACCTAACTTAACTTCTTCCTTTCCAAATTGCATCCCTTTTATTTCCTTCTCCTGTCTTATTGCTTGAGCTAGGACTTCCAGTACTATATTGAAAAGCAGACATGAGAGAGGACAACCCTGTCTTGTTCCTGATCTTAGTGGGAATTCCTCCAGCTTCTCTCCATTAAGTATTATTTGGGCCTTTGGAGCTTTGTATATATTGCCTTTATTATGTTAAGATATGAACCAACCATGCCAATTCTCTCCAATGTTTTGATTATGAAGTGATGTTGTATCTTGTCAAAGGCTTTTTCTGCATGTATCGAGATGATCATGTGGTTTTTATGTTTAACCTTGTTTATGTGGTGTATGACATTGACAGATTTCCATATGTTGAACCACCCCTGTTGTTCCTGGGATGAATCACACTTGGTCAAGGTAGATAATGCTTTTGATGTGTTGTTAGATTCGGTTTGTGAGGATTTTGTTCAGGATCTTTGCATCTAAGTTCATTAGGTAAATAGGCAGGTAGTTTTCTTCTCTTGTGGCATCTCTGTGCCTGGTTTTGGAATTAGGGGGATACTAGCTTTGTAAAAGAATTTGGGTAGCTTTCCCTGTTCTTCAATTGTGTGGCACAGTTTTAGGAATATTGGTTTGAGCTCTTCCATGAAGGTTTGATAGAATTTAGTTGAGAAGCCATCTGGCCCTGGGCTTTTCTTTTTGGGAAGGTTTTTTTTTTTTATTACTTTTTCAATCTCCATGAGTGTGATCGGTTCATTGAGGTGATTAATCTGCTCTGAGTTTAGCTTTGATAGATGGTATGTGTCCAGGAATTTCTCCATCTCCTCCACATTATCCAGTTTTGTGGAGTAGAGGTTTTTGAAATAAGTCCTGATGATTCTCCCAATTTCACTTATGTCTGTTGTGATCTCTCCTTTTTCATTTTGAATTTTGTTAATTTGAAGCCTCTCCTTTTTGTGCTTGATCAAATTGGCCAGGGGTTTGTCAATCTTGTTTATTTTTCAAAGAACCAGCTCTTTGTTTTGTCAATTGTCTTAATTGTTTCCAATTCATTAATTTCTGCTCTGATTTTAATTATTTCATTCCTTCTGGAGCTCTTTGGGTTGCATTTTTCTTGTTTTTCCAGTGCCTTTAGGTGGATAGTTAGGTTATTGATTTGGGATCTTTCTGTATTTTTTTATGAAGGCATTGAGTGCTATGAATTTTCCCCTGAGGAATACCTTCATTGTGTCCCATAAGTTTTGTATGATGTGTTCTCATTATCATTCAATTCCAGGAATTTTGCAATTTCCTTTCTTATTTAATCCACTATCCATTTATTGTTTAAAAGGGTGTTGTTCAGTTTCTAGGTTCCGTTGGGATTCTTGGTGGGTCTTTTGTTGTTGATTTCTAGCATTATAGCATTGTGATCTGATATCATGCAGAGAATTATTTCAATTTTCCTAAATATGTGAAGACAGTCTTTGTGACCCAGTATATGGTCTATTTTAGAGAATGTTCCATGGGCTGCTGAGAAGAATGTGTAGCCTGTGGATTTGGGATGGAAAGTTCTGTAGATGTCCGTTAGATCTAAGTGATGTATGGTTTTGTTGAGCTCTGTTACTTCCCTGTTAAGTTTCTATTTGGATCATCTGTCTATTATTGATAATGGTGTATTGAAGTACCCAGTTTTGATGGTGTTGATGTTTTTTTCTGTTTTATTTCAGGTAGGTTTTGATTTGTGAACTGTTTTGCCCCTGTGTTTGATGCATACAAATTTATGATTGTAATATCCTCTTCATGGGTCATTCCCTTGATAAGTAGGAAGTGTCCTTCTTTGTCTTTTTTGATTATTTTTGGTTTGCAGTCTATTTTATCTGATATTAATATAGCTACACCTGCTTGTTTCTTATTCCCATATTCTTGGAATATTGTTTTCTACCCTTTCACCCTGAGGAGGTAACTGTCTTTACTAGTGAGGTGGGTTTCTTGAAGGCAACAGATTGAGGGGTCTAATTTTTTGATCCATCCTGTTAGCTTCTGTCTCTTGATGGGTGAATTAAGGCCATTAATATTTAGGGTAATGACTGTGAGATTAAATTTGATCCCTGCCATATTGTGATGATAGATGTGTGTTGGTGTTTTCATGGGCTTTGAAGTTTTTTATGCCTACTCTGAGTTTGGTTATTGTGATCTGCTTCTTGTAGGCATTTGAGTTTGATTGTTTGTATCTTCTCTGTGGAGGATTTCCTGAAACATTCTCTGTAGGTTTGGGTTTATGTTCATATAATTGTAAAGCTGAGTTTTGTCATGGAAAGTTTTTCTTTCACCATCTATTATGATGGATAGTTTTGCCAGGTAGAGTAGTTTGGGTTGGAAGCCATAAGTTCTTACACTTTGGAGTGTTTTTCTCCAGGCCCTTCTAGCTTTCAGAGTTTCTATTGAGAAGTCTGAAGTAATTCTGATGGGGTTACCATTGAAAGTGGTGTGCTGTTTTTCCATAGCTGTCTTTAGGATTTTCTCTTTTGTGTCAATGTTTAGCATCTTAATGCTAATATGTCTTGGAGAGTTTCTCCTTTGGTCCAGTCTGTTTGGAGTTCTTTTGGCTTTTTGTATCTTGATGGGCCTTTCTTTTAAGAGACTGGGGAAGTTTTCTTCAATTATTTTATTAAATAAATTCTCCATGCCTTTGGACTGAAATTCTTCTCCTTCTGGCATTCCAGTGATTCTGATATTAGGACGTTTAAGTGTATCCCACAATTCCCTCATTTTCTGTTCACAGGAACTTTTGAACTTACTGAAATTTTGAACTCTTGAACTGATTCTTCCATCTTGTCTTCCAGATCAGAGTTTCTGTCCTCCACTTCACTGACTGTATTCTTGAGGGCCTCTAGAGAGTTTTGGAGTTGTTCAATTAAGTTTGCATTTTCTACTACTTTTCTATGTATCATTTCCAACCCTCTGTCAAGCTCCCTTTTCACATTATTTTCTGATTTTCTTGATGATTCTTGAAATTCATCCTTGCATTTCTTTATGTCTTCATTTATATGGCCAGCTGATTTTTAAGGTTTTCCTTTTTTTCACCTCCCTTAAATCTATTAACTCACTTCGAACTCCTTCCAATTTCTTATCTATTTTCTCTAGCTTAGTGATGGTAGCATCCACACAATTATCAGTCCTTTGTTGCTTTCCTGCAAGTTCTACCAGAAGGTTGGTCAGGGGTGCATTCCTCATAGCTCCAATTTGATGTTCTGATCCTAATAACTCTTCTATGTTTTGGTTAGATGCATTCATTGTAGGACTGGGAGCTCTAACTGGATTTTCTTGCATTTGATTTTTCATGTTATTTCTTTTGCACTGTGGTCTGCCCATGATAGTATATGGGCATGTAGTTCGGTGGATCAGCCTGGGCTCTAGTGCAATGGGAATCTGAGACAGCCTGGGGGCAGTTGCCAAACAGCCTGGGCTTTGGCTCCCACTTGCCAAAGCCGCCTATCTACTGCCTGACAGGGGTGCCAAAGTTGCCTGAATTCTCAAGCGGTGATGCTCCAAAGCTGCCTGCATTCAAGCTTGGAGGGGAACTGAGGTACCAAGCCCTGAAGCAGCCCAAACTCTGGCTGGGAACACTGGGACCTGGAAACAGTCTGCGCTCCCTGCCACAGGACAATGGTGGATGGCCAGCATGGCAGACAGGTAGGGGATGGCACCTGAGCTGGCACAAGTGAGAGACACAGTGTGGCAGTTGCTGTGGAACTGGGCTCACTGAATGTGCAGCAGCAGGAGCAGTAATGTGGGCAAGTGTGCAGAGCAGTTAACCTTCTGCATGCAGGAATCAATCAGCGCGCATTGTGCCAGAGCGTGGTGGCAGCAGCGGTGGGCGCAGCGGCAGTGGCATGGGGTGCAGTGGCTATTTGGTGGGACGGGTGCCCATGAGGGGATCCACCATTCCCTGCCCCCCCCCCACCCCCATGCCCTCCCACTGACAAGAAGACCCAGAAAACCTTTAATGTCTTGCCTTTCTTTCCCCAGATTTAGCAGTGCAGCTAGGCAGTTTCTATCTTGGCCCTAACATAGCTTTTAACATAAGCTTTAAGAGATAAAGAAGCACTGGGAAGAAAGTTAGCCACACCTGAGAGCATGTGTGTAGATAGCTCTAAGAGAGCATTGTAACTAAGTGTGCTAACATTAACACTGTTTGCCATTTAAGGGACTTTCAAGGTATATGATAGATAATGCTATAGGGTGATTTTGGTGGTGCCTTCCATAGGGTTATAATCTAGTTAAGAGAAACCAAGAAACACAAGGGTTGTCCAGTGGCTTAGGACATGTCTTTTAGGGCAAATAGTGTGCATAGTGAGATTCTTAGAAAATCTGGGTTTCTATCTGAGAAGAAGAAAGGCTGTAAGTAAATATTGTTGTTGTCATTATTATTATTATTGGAAATCTTTCTGTGTTTCTTGTTAAAGCCTTTATCTAGATAGTAAGGGGCTTTTCCCCTTCCTATGTGCCCATCATTTTGTCTTTCTACCTTGACTTAGTCCCACTCAGGACAGAATGTCCTGTTTAAATGTGGCAAGAGGGAATATTATTTCCTCACTAAAAATTTAAGGTAGGAAGAACATGGCAAAGATTTTATGTAGTAAAAAAAAAAAAATACATGAATCAATGCATTATAAGTACATCATTATGACTGAACTACAGAATATTTGATGTGGGGGAAAGGGAACATTAAGTTGGGGGTCACCAAATAGCTTTTATGTGTCCTAGGTTTTATCAGTTTTCAATATTTCATTTATTTATTTAGTTATTTGAGAGAGAGAGAGAAAGGCAAATAGAGCAAGAGACAGGCAGACAGACAGACAGACAGACACACACACACACACACACACACACACACACACACAGAGGGCATGCTGGGGCCTGTAGCCACTGCAAATGAACTCTAGATGTATGCACCACCTTGTATACCTGGGTTATCAAACCTGGGTCCTTATACTTTGCAGGCAAGCACTTTAACTGCTAAGCCATCTCTACAGCCAGTTTTTATGTTTTAAACAATGAAAATGTGACAAGTTCTGAATGATATGAGGAGGGGACAATGTTTGCTATTTAGGTAACAATAGTTACCGTGGGGAGAAACTTACTGAGAGGGTGGCAGGTAGCTTTGTTAGGCACTGGGGGTGAGTGTACCCCTGAAAATAAATAAAAAATAAGATGGTCTGCCCTCACAATCTGCATTTTATACAGAACAAAGTATGAGTTTACTTCTTGTATCTTGCCTAGTTCCCGAGACCTGTTTTTCCATACCTGAGCTGTGAGGGAGGTCTTCTAGAATTCAAAGCCAATCCTGATATTGATGTTGGTCAATCTTGGCATCAAGATTGGCCTCTCCCTGTGCCAGACTCTAGCCCAGACCAATCAGCTCTCTCTCTCTCTCTCTCTGGCTCACCTGAGCCAGAAGTTAAAACCCACCACAAAAAGGTTATAAACAGATCTGTGCAACAGGACAAGTCTGTGTCTGGGCTGCCTGACCATTCCTGAACCGCCAGGTTCTGGTGAGTTTCCCTCATTCTGGCCTGGCTGGGTAGAGATGAGGGGAGAAGGCGCTCTGACCCTCACTTCCCACATGTGCTCTTTACCCCTCCTATCCTCAACATGGCAGGAGCTCTTTTTACTTTCTTTTCTTTCCTCTCTAATTCTATTTTTACATTACTTCCAGGACCAGAACATGGGATCTCTGGCCACATGGATGTTTTCATTTTCCTCTCCTTGATTCTATACTTCCCTCAATAAATATAATCATTTAATAATTATACTTCTCCATTTGGTTTGCCTAATTCTTTGGTTAAATGCCAATGTGAACCTAGGGTTTGAGGTTCATGGACTTTTCTGAACCCTTAACACCCTGTTTCATTACCACAGGATTTTAAATATAAATTGGGAAAGTTTTTTTTTTTAATTTTTTTGTTAACAACCTCCTTTCATATAGACAATATAACATGACCATAATCCCCTCCCACCTCCCTCTTTTGTCTTCCTCTTGAGTCACCTCCACCGAATCCCTTCTTTCCAACTCATCTGTCTTGTATTTTGATGTTATAATTATTCTCTCTTATGAAATGCAAGTAGAGTATGTAGCATCAGTCACTGTGAAGCCATGAATACAATGGCCACTTGGGAAAGTTTTGTTTTCTTTTTTAATTTAATTTTCAAACTCTCATACAGGTAGATATTATAAGCCTCCCTCCCCTTCCTTTTCTTGCTCCTCCCCTCCCATATTTACTATTTTCTCCTCTAGACATTTTCACTGTATATATACATATATGATTTCACAAACTAGGAACCACAAGTGACAGAAAACATATAAATTTTGTCTTTTCATGTTTGCTTAATTTTTTAAATAAAATTATATCCACTTTCATTCAGTTTCATACAAAAAACATACCCAGGAATTTTCAATGATGATAAAATAGAGGTTAGGTAAAAATTGGTTTTGAAAGGGTATCTTACTTGTAATCTAAATGTGAGCCATAGTAAAAGGCAGCTTCGAGGAGAGTGTTATAATTCACATGAAGAAAAGCACACTTCTACTTTGAGTCTTACAGTTTGGGACCTGTTTTCCTAATGTTGCTACTGGAATTAACAGTTTAATTCACTATTCCATTTATGAGACAAATGCTCCTGTAATGTAGTGCTATGGTGACACTTGTTTGCCTTTCGATTTAATTTACATTGACGGCCTATTTGCCTGTTTTTTACAGGAATCAAATTAGATTGTCCATGTATAACACACGGTGAGTTTAATGAGGTTTAGACCTGTCTCCCAAAGCTACCACAGTGTAAAAAGTGTTTCACTTGGGAAATTAGAATCTCTGTTGCCACCTTCATTAATCTGCAAGGGGAGTTTATTTTCCTTTGTATTACATATCCATAATAAGTGGAAACAAATGATAAATGGTGATCTATCAGTTCCCCCAACAATCTACACTAAATCATTTATGATTGCTTTCTACCTCCAGCCACTTCCTGTGAAAGTATGCAGCCAATGCCCACACAGATGAGAGTCCTAGGGGTCCTTTTCACACAGCCTTTCCAGTAACTGTTTCCCATAAACAAATGTGAAAACAAGCGTTGTAAAGCCAAGAAAACACTCCTGGACAGTTAATTACAGAGGAAAGAAGAAGCAAAGACTACCCACAAATCTGATGAACCTAATGTTCCTTATAAATACAAAAATATGGAATAAATCTTGAACAATGGTCTCTACCCAGACATCACTTTGTATATTGTAACTTGCTCTCAAATACTTTGCCCTCTGGATTTTTCATACAGCTTCTATAAAAGAACTGAGTTTATAAAGCAGGAAATCTGCCTAAAGGAACATACTCCATTATGGTTTGCCAGCACTTACATGTAATTCAAGCAACTCCACAGTGCAAGATGCATAAGTAGCTAATCTTTTACACAGAACTAAAATCTCTACTTACAAAGAATTAAACTTCACTCAAAAGGAAGAATTTTGTGGCGTCCAAGTACCTGAATTGTAGGTCTTTTTTGAGTTCAGGTATAGCCTAGAAAGCAATCCAGCATGAGGCAAATAATCATTCACAGTTGTGTCTTTGTCTGGAAAAGTCCTAGAAGGCAACTGAGAGAGCTGGAGGCAGTTGATGAAATCAGATGTACTTGCACTTGTCTCTGAAGCCCATCTGTTTCCCTCCCCTAAGGTACAGAAAGGAAAGTGTCTTCTGTGACTCAGTCCCCTCCATTTACTTCCATCCTAAAGGAGAATCAGGCTCAGGACCACTTCGCCAAATGATGTACCTGGATCAGAATGCATCAAGCACACATACCCCATAGGAACCAGGAAATGTATCACACATCCAGTTTTGAACGATCTGATTTAGGAACCCCTGCAAGATATTTTTATGTCTCTAATTTCAATTTTAAAAATGGAGATTCCATAACCATCAAAATTTTATAGTCTGATAAAAACATCTAGAATTTCTTTTTAAATATAAAGCCTTTAAATCTAATTCAGTTTTAAGCATGTGTGACTCCCATACCTGTTGAAATCAAGGGACATGGGTGCCTGGGAGATATACCAGACAGTGAGGTATTTGCCTCACAAGCATAAGGACCTGGGTTTGAAAGGCAGGGTCTACTTAAAAGGTCACTTGGTGTGGCAAACTTGTAACCTCAGTACTAGAAAGGTAGAAATAGGACCTTGGGTTCCCTGAACAGCCAGTCTAGCCAACTTGGTTAGTTCCAGGCCAGTGGGAAACTGTGTCTCAAAAATTAAACATGGAATATTAGGGAGATGTCTCAGCAGTTAACACTTGCAAAGCTAGCTAGCCCAAATTTGATTACTCCTTAACTATGAATCTGGAGTTCATTTGCAGAGGCAAGAGATCCTGGTACACCCATCCTCTATCTTTCTCTTTACACATAAATAAATATATTTAAGAAAATTAAATGTGCTTAGCACCTGAGGAAGCACAACTGAAGTTCTGACCTCCACGCACATGTGTTTACAAGTGTATGAACACTTGCTCACACAAATGCACACAGGTGAACAAGTGCATAGACATGCACACACATAGAGATGGGCAGAGATGTCTCAGTGCTGAAATCTATGTGCTTGACATGCAAGTATAAGGACCTGAGTTCCAATCCACAGAGCCTATATGAAATGCTGGTTGCACTGGTGTGTCTATAATCCCAGCACTGGGGAGACATAGACAGGGAGTCTCTAGGCAATTCCCAACTAGTCTAGTCATATTAATGAGTCTGAGTTCACCAAGAGACCATGCCTCAAAAAATAAAGCTCAAAAGAGCAACAGGAAGGACCCCTGTGTCCTACCCAAGGACATGCACACACATGCACACACATGAACACCTACATCACACAAGTGCAATGCAAGAGAGAGGGGGGATACATTTTCCTTTTCCACCACTTTTTTTTGTTGTTCTCTCAGGGAACTCCATGGTACCGGTCCATGCTAGTATGGGTGGTCCTATTTACTGACTGTATTGGTGCACATGCTAGCACTTCTAAAACACTCTTACAAACATAGGCAGTGTACACCAGCCTTACAGGCATTGCTTGGCTCCGTCAAACTGGCACAGAAAATGAATCACAACCAGGATGAAGAGATGGTGCAGCTGTTAAGGCACTTGCTTGCTAAGCCTAATTCTCCAGCACCGATATAAGCAGATACACACAGTAGCATAAGAATCTGGAGTTCATTTGCAACAGCAACAGGCCCTAGCCATTCTCTCTCTCTTATCTCTCCTTACAAATAAATGAAATTAAAAATAAATAAATGAATCACTCCACCTTTCTCCTGGTTTTATCTTAATCTCCAATGGATACAGCCCCGAGTTTGAAATCTCCTCCCAGCATTCCCTTCCCTCTTTGTGGATATGACCATCACCATAGTATTAAACCAAGCTCTCACATTTTAGCTGGAGTCAATGGTGATCACAGGACTCACTGCGTACTCTTGGAACAGTGGGTGATTGGCCTATGCTACTAATGTCATTTTCTGTTCTGCTCTTTTCAGAATTCAGATGCTACTGCCAGCAAGTTCATTGTCAAAGACCAATCCTTTCCAGCTAAATTGTTCCCTTGGATCAGGCCAGCAGAAGAAGTTGGCCTCTGCTGAATTTTTGTTCAGCTCAAACTTCTTTGCTTCAGAGCTGGAGAAAGAAAGCCACGGGCTTTCAAAGCAATCCAGATATAAACAGCTTCCCATCTTTGACATGCAAAACTGTTAAAAATCTTAGCACTTACACCCTAGGGAAGAGCTGCTAGACTGGAAGGCATGAAATCATTGAAAATTCACAATTCATTTCTCTGAAATGCCAAGAAGAAGGCCGTTAAAGCACACGATGCACAGAGGTAGGCCCTTGGAGGAGAAGCGTGTGCGGAAACACTCAGAAAAGAAGCTCAGAGGGATGAGCCATATAACATTATTTCAGCTTCTCTTGGTAGAAAGACACATGTCCATGATAATGTCCTATCTCACTCCAAATCAGTTCATCGTCAGACTGCATTAGCTAAACAATTGCAGGTACATAGAGAGTATTAAGTGGAAATCACTTGTTTTATGCTGCATAAGGGTTGAGAAGAAAATAGCACATTCTTATTGTAGAAGATGCAATAAAAATTTTAACAACCAAAGAGTAACAACTCAAAAGATGTATCTACATTTCTTCTATAAAAGACCAACAGAATTTTGAGATGCTTGCTAGGTATATCAGCATCTCAGGGAGATTCAGGTTAGGAATTGTAGATGAGTGAGACTATGCAGCAATTATCTCTGAGAATGATCTGTTCCAGGTTTGAACATTTTTCTTCAAATTTCATGATGTCATTTTTCCTTACTGCTGTATAGATTTCCATTGTGTAGATATACCACATAATTAGTTATCCATTCGTCTAATTATGGACATTTGGGTTGATTCCAGCTCTTAGCTATTACTAACTGAGCAGCTATAAACATAGTTGTGAAAATCTCTCTGAACTGAGGTATGGAGCTTTTAGGGTTCATGCTCAGTAAGGGAATAACTGGGCTTGTTGGTAACTCCAGTAGGGTGGGTGGGGAGGGAGGGGAAGGGAAGGGAAGGGAAAGGGAAGGGAAGGGAAGGGAAGGGAAGGGAAGGGAAGGGAAGGGAAGGGAAGGGAAGGGAAGGGAAGGGAAGGGTCACAAAACTGGACCAAACTGCAATGGCACCATAAAATTCTACATCCAAAATGACAAACCAAATGGTTGAAACTTCACCAGGCCCTTAGAGGGAACACTTGAGTCACAAGGCCCTGGAGAGGTTATGATGAAGACTAACCTTAATCTCCTTCTGTTTATGTTTCTCTCTCTCTCTCTCTCTCTCTCTCTCTCTCTCTCTCTCTCTCTCTCTCCTATCTCTTTTATAATACTTGTCTTTTTCTTGTTTCTTTCCTTACGCACTGACCTGTAACTCCCAGTTCTAGCATATGGCTTTCATCCACAATGAGCTTTTGATAAGAGAGATCTACAGGGTTTCCTCAAAGAAAGACAGATTTCTGTCAGAGTACTTGATAACCTACCAAAGGTTAGTGGTAAGACCCTATTGCTGAAGACACCATATGCTGTTGGCACGTAACACAGAGCAACATGGCTGGAAGCTGGAAGAGAGTCAGTCCTCAGACAGTTAATACATCTAATGCCAGAAGGCATATGGGCGATTTGGGGAACATGACCAATATCTATCCAGGCAACTCATGGTCTAAGCTACTCAGCAGCAAACAACCTGACGTGATGCTCACACAAGTGCAATAGTGACTCCCAGGCATGGTGGGAAACCAACTGTTCTTGATTTGGCTAACTGATTTGCTCAATGGAAAGGAACCCCTAGCTGGAGCTGGGAAACAAGTCAGAACCATATCCAAAAATGAGCCCGCTCTCCATTATCAAGCTTCCACCAATCGTGGGCTACAAGAGGGCCTACACATATTATATTCTCTCTTAAAGAATCAAGAGTTATCCCATTTATCTGGTGCTAGCTACTCTCAGTCAGAGAATTTACTTCTCTTTTTCAGTTAGAAGCAGATCCTAAGGAGAGAACTATCACATCATACCTCAAAAGGGCCCCAGCTGATACTAAGATGGCTAACCCCACAATGCACAACCCATATTCCACAAGGAGTGTTCCTGCAGAGAGCAGAGGTCAGGGAGGAGGCTAACAATGGTAACAACTTGACTGTATTCACTGAATACAAAACTAATAATTAAAAAAGATCATCAGGATTGACTTATTTTTGAGATCCCTGTGGACAGTTGTTTATGTGTATATACCTCTACCTCCATCTACATCTGTGTCTCTCTATTTCTACCTCTCTCTTTTTCTCTCTCTCTTGTTAAAAGTGGTCAAGCTACTTGTGCTTTCTGTCCCCAAAGAGTCATAGCTTCTGGGAGGAAATACACTACATGTTTTTATTTTCTTTTAAAAGTTTTAGAGACTCCTTAACTTGGTACTTATGGTCATTGGCCTCATCTCTACAGTTCTAGGACACGGTGGCCCATTGTTTTCATGGCATTCCTTCATCTTTCAGCCTGTGGCATCATGGAGATAGCTTCTTTTAATGCCACTTCCCCATTTTCAGCCTCTGAATACACAATGCCAGGTAGAACAATAAGAAATTCTTGGGCTGGAGAGATGGCTTACCAGTTAAGTGCTTGCCTGTGAAGCCTAAGGACCCCGGTTTGAGGCTCGATTCCCCAGGACGCATGTTAGCCAAATGCACAATGGGGTGCACGCATCTGGAGTTCATTTGCAATGGCTGAAAGCCCTGGCACACCCATTCTCTCCCTCTCTCTCTCCCTCTCTCTCCCTCCCTCCCTCCCCCTCTCTCTCTCTCTCTCTCTCTCTCTCTCTCTCTCGCTCTCCCTCTTTCTCTCTCTGTCACTCTCAATTAAATGAATAATAAACAAAAATATTTTAAAAAGAAATTCTTATTTCTACCCCATCCTTTTCTCTTTTTATATCTCTTTTGTGTCCCACCCTTGCCTCCAAAAGTTGTCACAAACTGTGTCTCATCTTCATGGATGGTGTCACAAGCCTCCTGGCTAAGAGACAAAGGGCTTTATTATGCATACTACAGAAAGTAGCACAAGCTGCATGGTCAAGAGGCTTCTCCTTGACCCAAACTGATGTCAGGCAACATCCTGAGTGAATTATGCCCATGCTGAATTTGTGCCATAGGTAAGCTTTCTCACCTTTGAAAATGCAAGTCATGTGTAAAGGGTTACAGACACAGTGGCCTTGCATCCTCCTTGGAAGGAAGAATTGCTAAATCATATTGTTCATAAGCAAAAATGTGTTCTGCTCCTCAAGGAGACATTCTCTGCTTTCCAGATGTTTGATATAGAGACCTCTTTGGAAAGACACTTCAGGATTAGTAATTTCGCACACATGGAGAAACCTTAGGACTCACATAGCAGTGGACAAAAAGTACATATTAGTCTAGAAATGCATGAAATAAGATGATACAAACTTCACCTAAATCTCGCCCCTTTTATGGACTTTTATTCTTGGAGACAAAATATCTTTCTTTTTACTAAGTAAATGTCCTGACTATTTTTTTTCAAATTTCAATTTTATTTATTACAATACAAAGCATATTTTTATTGGATAATATGAATATATTAGTATTTTTATCACAGGTGAACTACCTACTTAAAAAGATGTAGATAACCATATGTCAAAGTGCGAAATGAACCTAAATTCAACTTTCCTTTTCTTATTTTTAAAACAGGGTCTCATTCTAGTCCAGACTGATCTGGAACTCACTTTGTAGATCAGGTTCCTTGGCAGTCCTTCTACCTCAGCATCCTGAGTGCTAGCACTAAAAATCTGCACCACCATGTCCAGCTCAACACATCATATATATACATATATACATACATACATACATACATACATACATACATACATACATACATATATACATGGAGAGAGAGAGAGAGAGAGAGAGAGGGACAGAGATGGCCTATAACCACTTCAAACAAACTCTAGACACTTGCATCTCATGTGTACATGGTATCTGGGGAATTGAACCTGGGTCCTTAGGCTTCACAGGCAAGCATCTTCATGGCTAAGCCATCTCTCCAGCCCTCAACTTTTTTTGTTGTTGTTTTTTCAAGGTAAGGTCTCACTTTAGCCCAGGCTAACCTGGAATTCACTATGTAGTTTCATGGAGGCCTTGAACTCGCAGAGATTTATCCTCCTATCTCTGGCTCCAGTGTGCTGGGAGCTAGGGATATCTATAGCTAAAACACCTCTTAAGACAGCATGGTCAGTGTCTGAGGAGCACCCATTTCCTAGGTGAGGCAGGCAGGCAGCAGTAAGTGTGAAAGTAGAAGTTGTTGGAAATAGGGAGACAGAGTGGGTGGGACCCATTGTAGGAGGCGGGTGAGGCAGTGCTGAAAGTAGGGGCTTGGAAAGCGCCTTCAGGGTGGGCAGGAAGAAGCTTTTTTTTTTTTTTCCTTGGTTGATGGCATTGAACCCTGGATCTTGGCATGTGCCAAATGTGGAAAAGCTCTGTTGCAGCAAACAGTCCCAGCCCTCAGCCTTTTCTACCTTACCTCAAGCCACCCGACTTCCACACTGGCAGCTTCCTTAGTGCCTTTGAACTCTCTTCTCTCATTGCAGGAAAGCTTTTGTTTTTTTCTTTTTATTTTCTCAGTCTTTTGAGACTGGTCTCAAACATGTTCCAGTCTTCTCAACTCTTACTCCTTAGTGCTAGGATTACAGACATGTGCTACCACAACTGACTCCTTTTGATTTTTGTTTCATTATTCCGTTTTTTTTTTTTTTTTTTTTTTTTCCTGGTGTTAATGAACCTAGAGTTCACTCTAGTCCCAGACTGTACCTGAACTTGCAGCAATAATCCTACCTCTGTCTCCTAAGTGTGGCTACTACCTACTCTCAGATGTCCTTTGTCCTTTTTTAAATAGAAAATTGTTACACATGCACACACTGTATTTCTTTAAAATATTTTATTTGTTTAACTGGAAGAGACTATGGGCGCTCTAAAGTATCTGCCATTGCAAATGAATCGGCCATTGCAAATGAATTCTAGAAACATTCTCCCTTTTGTACATCTGGCTTTATGTGGGTACTGGGGAGTAGATCCTGGATCCTTGGGCTTTACAAGAAAGCACCTTTAACTGCCCAGCTATCTTGCCAGCCCAATAAATGTCATTTCCATACTTCAGCTTTTGTTTACTTTTTTTTTTTTTTTTTTTTTTAGAGGTAAGGTTTTGTGCTAGCCCAGGCTGACCTAGAATTCATTATGTAGCCACAGGCTGGCCTAGACCTCCCATGTGCTGGGAATTAAAGGTATCTGCCACCACTTCTGTTTTGATGCTTTATTTATTTATTTATTGCCCTCATGACAGAATGTGGGTGGGCCCAATACAATGTTGTGTAGATCCTGTGCCGGTAGACTGGGGCTGTGCAGTCACGAGTGTAATGACCAGAAGATAGCATTCCAAAGCACTTTCCCACTTCATCATATTTTAGGTCCTTACTCAGATGTCACCCTCCCAGTTTGACATTCTATAACTATCCTGTCTAAAATTGTAACCCTACGCCCATACCTAGCACACTTGAACCTTACTACTGCCTTATTTCTTTATTAGTTATGTACACACTGTATATACAGTCATGTTGGTACCATCCTTAGCCTCCTCCCTGCCATCCCCCCTCTGCAGGGACCCTCCTCGTTGGGGAATGTGGGTCATGCATTGTGGGGTTAGCCAGCAGTTATGGGTAAGAGGCAGCGTCTCTGTGCATAATGACCCAAAGTGCAGCTCTAACATTCTCTCTGGCCCCTCTGTGGCAGATTTCCCTCAGCCATGTTAAGTTCATTTTCCACTATGGCATCAATATGAGATAATAATTCATTTATTGCCTTACTGCATCCCTAGAATGTAAGTTCTGTTAGGGCAGAGAGATTGTGTTTTGTTCACTACTATATTCCTTGAGCCCATAACAGTGCCTCATACATAGTACTTGCTCACTAAGTATTTGGTGAATGACTAAATAACATATCAAACAAATAAAATGATAATCAAGTTAAAAAAAAAAAAAAAGAAAGAAAGCACGAAGACCTGAGCTTGTATGTTCAGACATGGCATGCCACCTGTAAGAGCCAGCACCCATGTAAATGACACTCTGCTGTAGCCACCTTCCTGTGATCCCAGTCTCACAAGGTGGATACAAGAAGTCTCTGGGGCAAGCTTCCTAGCTAGAATTGTTGAGCTATAGATTTAAGTGAGAGGTTTCATTTCAACCTATAAGGTGGAGAGCAATTGAGGGAGAAACCCAACATCGACCACTAGCCTCCACAGGCACACACATACGAATGCATACCCTCACACACATTTGTAACCCTGTATATGAACATGCATACAAACATGCACACCCACATACAAACTCCAAATACTTCTCTTCTAGAACAGTGCATACTTATAATCTGTTAAGTCATCTGGCTTCTTCTGCCTTGTTTTGACTTCTTGTTTGTTTAACTAGCACAAGGAATGTCCCTTGAAATAGATAGGTGGTGCTCTTAGGATGCCTTGATACTGTCCTCTGGGCCTCTATATGTACACACACATCCCTGCACATGAACCCAGAGACAGACATGTGCCCACACCCATACAATCATCCATACACGTATTCACTCATACCACACATACACACAAGCAAAATAGTTGGGATGTAAACGAACACACATTGGTCTACCATGGTACTATGTGATACTACCCATAAATAAAGACATGCACTACCAATATACCTATAAAATGTATGCACCACAAAATGATGTCTTATGGAAAAAGATCGATGTCAACAAAAATCTATATACAGTATAATTCCATCTATATATTTCTATGAGATTAAAATGTGAGAAAAGGATATTAGCAGAAGGGAAGATGGGTTCAATGGGGGAGATAATAGAGGAACAGATTCTAAACAGATATGAGACAACATCAAGGTAAATATAATTGGTTTATTATCCTTATTTGATGTGTTTTATGGCCAAATCAGATCAAAGTGTATTAGTTGAACACATGCAGTTTATTATACATTAGTCATATCTCAAAGAAGCAGAAAAATAATACTAGAAGCAATTCTCTTCTTTGCTGTAATTTAGCAACTATTAGTTCAATGAACATAAGGTCAGAGAGAACACAGGACACAAAGGCAAGACAATATTCCAAAATAGCTAAACATTTTATTCATATGAACCAAGGCAGGTTGGAGTTTGATATGACAACAATGAGCAAAATCTAGGGACCAAAGTTTAACTCTTCTCATCTCTGGCTTACAGCAGATGCTAGCAAAGAAGTGAATTCTGATTATAGCAGTTCTCTAACAAGGCCAGCCTTGGGAAATTATAGCAGCAGACTAATATAGCCAGTCTCTAAAGGCCCTGATAGTGTGAGGGTCCCGCATCACATCTTGCATCTAAACTGTTAGACAAAACCAAAGAACCTTAAAATTATATACTAAAAGATAAAAGTTATCATCTTGGCTACTGAGCTTATTGGGAGGCACTATTTTTAGAGAAAGAACAATATAAGTCCACTTCACACCCTGGTAAACTTCTTCTTGCACAATTTACACAGATTTGCTCTCATAAACACATAGCCTCAAAAAGATTTTGTCAGAGAGCGAGTCTGGGAAGGGTTGATCATGCATAAAGAGAGCCTGTAATAACTTTCCTTATACCTACATGTGGGAGTATGAGTGTATATCCACCATAGACTTCGGTTGTCTGCCGGCTGAAAGGGTTCGAGCCTGATGAGGAGTGAGGATTAAGGAAAGACAGAAGAAAGAGTGAAAGCATGGACTCCAGTCCAGGGCTGAAGCAAGGCCTCAAGCCAGGGCTGAAGACATGGTTTATTTCATAGCATTCCTTTTTATATCTTTTTACAGTTTTTCCATGAACAAAGATTTTATGAGCTTTACAAGTTCCTATCAAAAAACCTTCCTGTTACAGAGTTTTTGCATTCCAATCATTTCTCAGTACAAAGGACCAGCCAAATGGCTGAAGATACCTAATCTTGCTTACAGGTAGGCTGCTATAGTTTTGCTAATGTCTTGCTGCCAGACAGCTTCCTGACACTTAAGATACACAATCTTACTTGCAGGAAGGCTGCTATAGTTTTGCTAATGTCCTGCGGCCAGAAGCCCAGGGCTATGGATACAAGTCCAGCCAAAATGATTCCTGACAGGAGGCACTATTTTTAGAGAAAGAACAATATAAGTCCACTTTACACCCTGGTAAACTTCCTCTTGCACAATTTACACAGATTTGCTCTCATAAACACATAGCCTCAAAAAGATTTTGTCAGAGGGCGAGTCTGGGAAGGGTTGATCATGCATAAAGAGAGCCTGTAATAACTTTCTTTATACCTACATGTGGGAGTATGAGTGTGTATCCACCATAGACTTTGGTGGTTTATTCAAGCTTGTAACTTGGGTCTCTAGCCACCTGACTAGAGGAGGTGTCACTGGGGGGGGGCGGGGAGGGGGAAGGGGAATCAGAGTTCCAGCCCAAATGCGTAGAGTTTTGAGTTCTGGGAGTCCCTGCTTCTTGTGTTTGTGCTTACAGCTTTTTGGTGTTTGCTAGCTACTGGTGGTTTTTCTCTCTGCTGAAATTTAGGAATAGGAGGCAGCTTTTCCTCCATTCTTAATGAAACTTCCCTTGGATCTTTAAACTGAGATAAGTACTGAAAGGATAAAAGTTGCCCTATTTCTGCTGCTCTGTTGTCTAGCTGCTTTGCTAACTTGCCTTTTTAAGCTTCTGTAATATGGCTTGCTTGCTACTGCACTGAATCACAGAACTGCCATTTTGCAACTACCTCCATTTTGTAAAAAGTATGCAACTACCTCCATTTTGTAAAATGTATACCATGAGGACCTGGCCCTTTGTACGCCCTACCCAATCAGAGGGACCCTCACGAGCCCACCTCGTGGGCCCCACCCAATCAGGGGAACCCACGGCTGAAAAGCCCCTATGACTCTGCATACCTATGGTTTTCAGCCTTTATAAGCTGACCAAACACGTGGCTAGGGGCTCTTCACCTTTCTTCCTGTGAGAGGAAATTTGTGTCGAGCCCCGATGCATCGGAATCAATAAACCTCGTGCGGTTTGCATTGAGAGCATCCTGCGTGAGTGTTTTTGGGGTCGCGTAGACAGCCCTGAGTGGGGACCCCTCTGGGGAACCCCACAGTACCTCTCCTCCCATAAAACTGTGCCTGGTTTGGATGTTCATCCCAGTCTGTGAAGCTGTCCACCACACTACTTTATGCACCTGCCTATGAAAATTGTACCTACTCTTAAAATTCAGCCTTTACATCATCTTTACATCAGAAGAGAAAATGGTGTGGGGGAATTGCAGAAAAAATGAAAATTAGGCTCTTGTCTACATAAATATAAATCCAGTTATGTGCAATTTTGATATATACATGCATGGATGTCTATATAAATGTGTGTGTGTGTGTGTGTGAAGGCAAAGGTGTGTGTGTGTGTGTGTGAAGGCAAAGGTGTGTGTGTGGAGACCAATGGATAAGCTCAGTTGTCATTCCTCTCAGGATTTCTCTATCTTTTTTTTTTTTTTTTTTTTTTTAAGACTTTCATTGACCTGAAGTAACCAAGGCTAGACTTCTTGATTAGCAAGCCTCAGAGATCCACTGCTCTCCATCTCCCTGGCACTGGGTTTATGAGTATATACCATGTGTCAACACAATGAACATTTTTTTTCAAGGTAGGGTTATGCTGTGGCCCAAGCTGACCTGGAATTCACTATGTAGTCTTAGGGTGGCCTTGAACTCAAGGCAGTCCTACTACCTCTGTTTCCCTAGTGCTAGAATTAAAGACGTGTGCCACCACATCTGGCTCCACACTGTATATTTTTGCATGGGTTTTGGAGATTGAACTCAGGCCAGCACTTTACTCACAGCCCTTTTCACAGCCATAGTTATATTCAAATTAAAAAACAAAACAAAACTGTTTTTTCCAAAATTTCCCAATTTGATATTCCCATTGGCCAGATTTTGTATATCTACCACATAATAAATAGTAAGCAAAAAATTACCGACAGTGTAAAATCTATGATATGTTAATGCATTTTGAAGAACAATTTTGATTTCCTTTTAATGTTCTATTCATATATTTAACAAAATGACCTTTTCAAATTTGTAATGTTTCCCTTCCTAATATCCTAGTTCAAATGGCCACAACTTCCAACTCACTTTTATAATTTAATTTCTTCTTCCTTTTTGTTTTTCCCTGTTGTCTGCCTTCTTTATCTCTTTCCTTTCTCATCTCTAGAAGTTTCCATTTCCTTTTACATTTTCTTTTAGTCCGATTATCACCTTTAAATTCCCACCCCCTCTCTGTCTTACCATTCTTTTCCTTCCTCCTTTATTTCTGTAATATTGTTCCTTGGTATCATCCTATTATCATCTGTGTTTATCTTCTCAAGTCATCATTTTTTGGGTGTGTGTATGGTTATATGTGCATGTGCATGTTTGTGTGTGTGAGTGTGTTCATTCTATTGCTTGCTTGTGGAGGTCATAGGTTAACCTTGGGTGTTGGCCTTTACTGTATTTGAGCCAGAGTATCTTGATGTTTTTTACCACTGCATTTTCTAGATCAGGTGGCCAGTAAACCTCTAGTGAATTCTCCTGCCTCTACCTTCCCAGCGTGCTGGGATTACAGATGCTTACACTATTGTGTCCAGCATTCACATAAGATCTGGTGATCTGAACTTAGATACTCAAGCTTGTGTGGTAAGATTTTATTCAATTAGCCACCTTCCTAGTCCTTAATTTATCATTTTTGACAGTAGTTAAGGGCTATAATTAGTTGGAAATAAATATTCCTTCTGGGAATGAGATTAAGAATTCCACCTGCCACAGGATAAAATAGAAATAGCAAAGTCAGTTTCAGGGAAAAAAAAAAAAACTCTATGGCTTGACAGCATAATAGTGTTGCTTCATGTAAGCATTTTATTGACTTTTCTTAAAATAATTACTTACAAAAGACAAAAGGAACAAGACAGACAGCATAAATGACTCCTATACCTGGCCCTTTACCCTGCTTATGGTAATAGAAATAGAAACCACAAGAAAATGCAAATAATAATATAGATTAAACTTAGATTTAAATCAATTAATCATAATTTCAGTGACTTAACTGAATTTTTACTATTTCTTTTGTATAAGCAGCTAATTTTAAAATCTAGCCCCTGTGTTAGATGTGATTCCATTGTAAAGATATGTAATGTATTAATCATATACTCTAATCAAAGAATGTGATATCCAGTGGGTACCAGTGGCAGAAACAAGGGAAATCACAGAAGTAAGTCTTCATCGAGGACACAGGGCAAATATGGTCACACAGATTGACCTCTAAAATAGATCAAAGATCTTCTCATCTTCCTCTCCCATTTTTTTTTTCTGATGTTTCAAGAGGAAGGTTCTTATTTATTAAGTTCTAAGATAGAGACTGTCCCAGTTTTCTAGAGTGTGCCCAAAGCAGTTTAAATGACAATTAAACTATATGCAGAAACTTGCTTCTTTGTAAATTTTAATTTCTAAGAGGTGGGATCTGTAGCTACATGATCAAATATGCACTCTTTCTTTTTACTTTAGGATAGGCAAGCATGACATCCCTAGCCCATGGGCTAGATTTCCATTATACATTCATGAACATATTTTCCTGATTGAACTATTTCCTTTTAACGACAAAGTATCGTCTGTGCAAGAATTTGGACAGCTGAGCTGACATAGAGGGATAGGTGCATCTTACATTCATCTCAACACATTTGAGCAGACTAAGAACAAGAGCAGGGGCTGGGGAGACAGCTCCGTGGGTGAAATGCCTGAACTCACATTTGCTCCATCAACAGTGGCACACAGCAACAACCTAGAGTTGGGGAAGCAGGGAAGAGAATCCCTGAAGCTCTCTCAGGAGCCAGTCTAGCTAAACTGGTGAGTGAGCACTAGGTTCAGAGAGAGACACTGTTTCAAAGCAAACTTAATGAAAATGTTTGACAAAGACACTCAAAATTGTCTTCTGGACTCCACATGCATGCTCCAAGCACACACACACACACACACACACACACTCTTAAAGAAATAAAAGTAGCTGGGTGTGGCGGCTCATGCCTTCAATCCCAGCACTCAGGAGGCAGGGGTAGGAAGATCACCATGAGTTCGCGGCCACCGAGACTACACAGTCTACATAGAGAATTGCAGGTCAGCCTGAGCTAGTGTGAGACCCTACTTTGAACCCCCCAATAAATAATAATAATAATAATAATAATAATAATAATAATAATAAAGAATTAAAGGTACTAAGAAAATGAATGCTCTTCGTGGTAGTTCTGAGTAATTTTCTTGAATCTTCCTAAGAGAATAATTCAGAGCCAATGTCCAGTTAGTGAACAAATATATTTCCTTATAGCTTTTATAGCATTTGATGACAACAGGCAGGTTGAAAATGCAGTGAGTGTCAGAGACCAGGACCTGACCGCCCTAGGACAAAAGAAGAACTAACACCCTTCATATGGCCCCTCACTGCCCTGAGGACAAAAGAAAACTAGCAGCCCTCATGCAGACCCTCCCCTGAGAACAAACAGCTGCTCTGGGAGACGTCACAAGAGAGATTCCGAGAAGATGCTCCAGAAGATTATGGCCAGGTGTCCATACTTCCTCCTTCCTTGTACCCTCTCCCCCTTTTTCCCCCCTTATTGCCCTACCTGCTGGTTGATTATAAAAGAGCTAAAAAATCCAACATTAAACGAGACCTTGACAAAACCTCCGCTTGGTCTCCTTCTTCTTTCCTGCCCATTCTTTCAGGTTGCAGCCCTCCTCGATCACCCCGCGTAACATTGGCCCCTCAGGTTGGGGGCAAGTGAGCATGATTGACATTTCTAATTCAGGGATAGCCTCAAATGTTCACCTGGCCTCTGTGAACTCAAAGGCCTTTCACCTATCCCCAACATGTACCTCCTGTCTTTCTTGCTGAACAAAGAATAATTTCTGGAAATGCATATTCCAGGAAGCAACCTTACCATCAGGTTGTCCTTTCAGATTATGGTAGGGATTTTTAGGATCAGGAAGATAAAATGCAATTCTAATAATTCAATAAAATGTTGATGTGGATTTGAAATTTTAAAATCTAATGTTTTTCCTTAAAACATCAAAATCCCAGGGCAGATAGTAACTCATAGAATAAAATTTTATTCAGAAATAACATTAAAATCTTGTGAAATTTAATTAAAAGCACACATATCTATATACCTACATCTCTAGCTCTATCTTCCTCTATGTCTTTTTTTTTATCATATATCTGTCATCTATTATCCATCTGCTATCTATCTATGTATCTATGTATCTATCTATCATATGTCTATGATGCTATCTATCTATCTATCTATCTATCTACATATTATCTATCTGTTGGTATTTTAGCAATTTCTGGACCTACAGGAAAATAGTATTTATAATATATTTGTCCTATTATTTAATTTATTTCAAATGTGATCAGAAAGCAATAACATGCCTGGGTTTAAGTTTACAGATTTCTTACTGATTTATCAAGCTTAACTATATTATTTAGCACAGATCATTCTAGGTAGCAGTCAGATGTCATGGTGTATAAAATTCCCCAAATTTGATTGTAATAATCAAATAATTGTTACATTTGAATATGTCACTTCTAGCAAAAGTGGGATGTCTTAAAATCTTTTCAGACAGATTGTATCTAAAAGCCTGAGCTCCAAAACATACTGGAAATCAGAATTACAAAACTGTGTAATAATAAAACTTTTGCCTTCAGAGTTGTTCAGTGAATCAAAGGCATAAGTGATGGAAAACGTGGGTGGTGGGTGGGGGGAGAAAAAGAAAGAGGCACTAATATTGAACTGACACCATGCACAATAGAAAAACCACATGGAAGAAGGTATGAAAGAAATCTTTTTTTTTTTTCATAACTGACACGAGAAAGAACTTATTAATACTGCTTAATTTGCAAAAATCAAAACTATTTTGTTTCTGCTATGAAATAACAGGCTGAAAAGCAACAACATGCATTTTTGGCCTTCTTATAACAACCCTATATATTTCAAATTAAACATGAACATCAAGGTTTGTTACTGGCACAAATAGTTTAGTTTCCTTAAGACAAATGGAAGATTAATTAATTTCCTATACCATTATTTCTGTGGTTTCCTTTTTGTGTTGGGATAAGGCTAATATTGCTAGTACTATTTGCCTAGTGCACTACTTTTATCTTTTCAGTGGTGGTTGTTTGATTTCCACTTGTCATTTATTAATAGGGATGGGAGACATAAAATATAAGGCAATTTATCACTGACAGAAATCAAGTTGTAATGAATGGGGTCCTTTTATCAGAGAGTGTATATACAAGCCAAAGCCATAAAGGTTTGTAATATGTTATCCATAGGCTTTGGAAACTCATCAAGCTGGTTACATACATGTCTTCCAAAGTTCTAACCTAGTCCTTGCCAATATCAAACTCATACTCTTGCCAATATTTCCTAGAATACCTACATATAGACAACTTCCAGAGAATAAAATATGGAAGATAAATATTTAAAAAAAACTATCTACTTCTGAAATTGTATGCATTATTCAACCCACAGTACTGAATATTATAAATATTCTTATAATGTATTTTTTGCAAGTGTGATTTAAAATATTTCTAAGAGAATCATTGCCCTTGATTTTAGAGTGCTAGCTGTAAAAGTCATCATGTGGCATGCACATAATGGGTTAATTAAAGAACTATTCAACATAATTGAGGTTTCTAGAGCCCTTGAGTGGCTCTTCTATTCAACAGATCCTTTTGGTCCATTCCTTTAGGTATAATGTGATTCACCAAGGATAACATAAAGGTTTAAAAGAAGGGAAGATTTGGGTTGAGATTCACTGTATCTCATGTAAGTTGTACAATCTTACATAGACAATTTATTTTTTTCCTTCTCTTAGCTCATGAATTACCAAAATGAAACACACATATACATGTATATATTTTGTTTCAAGTATTACAGAAATCTTCCATATATAAGTTGGCGCATACCATGTGTTTGTTAAATGGTTTTCTTATTTTACCCTGTAGTAGATTTGTTCAAAAGTATGTATACTTAGGATAAAAATTGAAAAATGAGGAATTATACTCTGACTAGGAGAATTGCCTGGAAGTCTTCCACCAAAATATGACTGGCCAATTTACGTAGGTTCCATGTCTGTGTTTTGGAAGATCAATGTTGTGAAAATAACATGGCTCCATAAGGTGATGCCCCCATATCAGAAAATACACAGAAAGATTAACTAGACTAGCTCATGTTGAAATTGTTCCTCCTGATAATACAATGTGGGATTGAGATGGAGATTCACAGGAATTGTGTGGAATTGCATTAATACAATGAAAGATGAATGTTATTATTGAACCTTTTTTCCCCTTCCCTGTCTGTTGTGGGCATTTCCTCATGACTATTGTGCTTGAGATGGGCATCCCAAGAATAAAGTTAAATATTGACACCGCTGGGCCAAGCTCCCTTCTTCCTGAAGTATATCTAGGTGGACTGTGTGGTTCTCTTTCTTTTCTAGTGACTTTTCAGATTTTGCAGATTTATTTTCATTATCTGACTCTCTTCCATATAATCTTCTCAAATAATGCTATAACAGGAAACCTAGTTCACACTATACATGAGAAACCAGGTCTTTAGGGTACATTTTTAAATTTATTATTTATTAATTTATTTTACCTCTTATTTTTGTGTTGTGTGTATAATGTGTGCATTATATGTTTATTTAACTAATTCATGTATTTTAGAAAGAGAGACAGAGAAAGAGAGAGAGTGTGACAGAGCTTCCTACCACTGCAAAGGAACTCCAGATACATGTATCACTTTGTGAATCTGTCTTTATGAGCACACTGAGGAATTAAACCCAGGCTTTTGGGCTTTGCAAACAAGTAATGTTAAGCATTGAACTATCTCTCCAGCCCATGCATGTACATTTTTGTTTGCATATATGCAGACACCCCATGCAAACACATGCAGAGGCCAGAGTAGAACATTGAACCTGATCTTTAGTGTTATTCTTGTTTCCTTGACATAGAATTTCTCTCTGAACAAAGACCTGTAGTATTTTTGGACAGATAGGCTGATTAGCAAGCCTCAGCAATTCTCTGGTCTTCATCCTCCTGAGGACGGAGGTAACAGGCACGTGTCACTATGCCCAACTTTTTACAAGGGTGCTGAGGATCAAACTCTCACCTTCTTTAGAAATCGTTCTTGTCTGCTAATCCATCTCCCAGCCTTTGGGATGAATATTTGTTATCACTGAAACTTGAGTTATTTGATTGACTGAATAGGACAATCTTTTATCACAACATTTAAATATGCTTTAAACATGTATTTTTCATATAAATACCACAAACTAGAATTGGCAGTATTGGGAAATAAAAATAAATTAAAGGTTAATTTAACAAACTGAATAAATTCATGTGAAATGTCATAGAGATTCTTTTAAGAAAAACCATAAGCCAAACCTGGTGACTTAGCACTCTGAAAAATGTTAATAATCTTATCATTATTCACTCACATCCATAAAAATATTTTTTAAAAAACTAGTTGACCATTTTAAGAAGCATAAATGCTTCTGAGTGTAGAATTTGTCAATCTTTCCTTACTAGAGTAAAATGTATTCACAGGCTCTGGTTCACAAACATATCCATTCAGTTGGGTTTACTAACCAGTGTTTTACAAACTTTTGAATTAATTATTAATATTTAAGTACCAGGAGATTTATAGACCAAATTCTAGGCTGTGGCTCATCAATTCCTGGTGTCAGATGTTATTCATCATCAGGCATGCATAGGCTCCATTCATTTTGTACCTAGTGACTATAAGCTATATCACAAAAAAACATTTCAATCATTTCTATTTCCAATTATTCCCCAAAGGTAGCTGAGTTTTATCTGTAGGGGAATAGATCAAATGTATATTCATCAGCAAAGCCTTCAAATATTTTTCAGAGGAATTATATGAGGCAGCTGTTGTTGTTTTTTTTGTTTGTTTGTTTGTTTTTGTTTTTTTCTTTTTAAATTCTTTTGCTAAGCCTAAGAGGACAACACAGAAAATCTTAGAAGGCTAATAATCTGAAGTTCACTTACACTGTTTTGACATGTGTTGTTTATGTGTCTTCTGAAAATGCTATCTATGCCTCCCAAATTATTTTTTTATTTTGTTAATTATGAAATCCAAATGCAAGCTCCAAGATAAATAGCTATGGCTTTGACAAAGTAGGAAAATTTAACTGGTATAATTTTTCCAAAATTACTGAAAACAGTTATATAATACTCACATGATAAATAAAAACTAATCACAGTTTATGCTTATCATAATATGAATTTCAGATTAAGGAAAAGTATGGGGTTTTATACATATCTTAAGTAAATAATATCTAAAATACAGCACATATTTTTGAAACCATATAACCTGGGGCTGGGGAGATGGCTTAACAGTTAGAGGTGCTTGCTTATGAAGCCTGATAACCAGTTTGAGTCTCCAGCATTCACATAATGCTAGAAGCAAAGTGGCACATGAATCTATGACTCCAATACATGTAAGATACTGGGAGGCAGGAAGAGATGAAAATGTGAAAAATTCACAGGGCCAGCTAGACTGACATTGGATTGCTGTGGCAAGAGACCCTGTCTCATAGCAGGTGGAAAAAGAGCACAGAGAACTCACATCTTTCCTGTGATCTCCTCATCAATGCCATGGCCATGGGCACCCTCCCCCCCCCCCCCCACACATTCTTTGAAAGTATGACTCATAAAGATATGTCTCAGTGAAACTCACATGTGAATAGAAAATATGACCACCATTACTGAGTTCTGAATGTTATTATCAGCATTCACAAATCCTATCTTACTTCCCTCAATTTCTCTGTATATATAATGGACCAATTCCTATCCCACCCAACACAGATCATTGCTCATGGTTTTCTTCTTCCTATTTATAAATTTTACATAAACAAAATCATGTACTGAGTTTTTATGTAAATCTTCACTTGTTCAATATAATGATTATAAGATTAGAACCAGTACTGTACATCTTAGCATATATTAGTAACATAAAATGATGGGTTTCACTGTGGTATTTTTACACACACACACACACACACACACACACACACACACACACATACACACACACACACACTTTAATAATGTTCTCTCCCTCACATTCTCCCATACCTTCACCGCCTCCTGCACTTAGTCCCCTTCCTCTTCCCGCAGAGTGCACCCTTCGCTTATCAGAATTTTCTTTTCAAATCTATACTCCCCATACATGAAAAAATAATCATGTGATATTTTTGTTCTGAGTCTGACTTATTTTGATTAACATGATGATCACTAGTCCCCTTTATCTTATTTCAGAATAATAGATTTTATTCATCTTGGTGGCTTTATGACACTCTATTGTATTAACATACTTCTTTTTACCCATTCATCCATTGAGGGACACCTAGGCTCACCCTACAGAATGGCTTTTATGACTACTGCCATAATGAAAATTAAAAAAAAAAAAACATGGGTATTTAGGTGTCTATGCTGTCTGACTTTGATTCTTTGGGTATACACCTGAAAGTCATAAACTTAAAACATATGGTTGTCCTATTCTGAATTTTTTGAGGAAACTCCATGCTGATATTCCATAGTGGCAAGACAAATCTAAAAGTCTGCCAAAGGTATATTTTTACCCACACACTTGCCAAAATTTGTTGCTTCATTTTCTTGATGACTGCCATTCTGACTGGAATGAGATGAAGTTTTAATTTTTATTTCCCAGATGGCTAAAGGGATGGAAAAGTTTTCATGTATTTTGGGGATTTTAATTGGAATTACATTAAATTTTATATTGCCTTTGGTAGGATTGTGTTAATTCTGCCTATCCAGGAGCATGGGAGATCTTTCCATTTTATCAGGTCCTCCTCAATTTCTTTTTGAGTGTTTTTATGTTTTCGTTTTATAGATCTTTCACTTCCTCGGTTAATGTCATTCCAAGGTATTTTCTTTTATTTTTTGTTGCTATTGAAAATGGGACCATGTTCCTTATTTCTTTCTCTGTATCTTTGTCATTTGCATATAGAAAGGCTACTGATTTTTGTGCATTGATTTTATACCCTGCTACTTTGCTATAGGAGTTAATCACCTTCGGGAATTTTGGGATGGAGTCTCTCAGGTCCCTTATATATCAATCAAATGAACCCCAAGTGAACCATAGAATGATATATCAAATTAAAAACTATAAAACTGTACAGAATAAATATGGTAGAAAAAGTCATGATCTAGGATTAGAAAACTATGTCTTATATAGTGCATCAAAATTTAACCTATAAAAGTATAAATTGACAAATTAGATTTCATCAAACTACTACTAATTTATGAAGCAGAGTTGGAGTTTTATTAATGATCATTTAGTGTAGACTGGAAGCAATAAGACATACCTGAGGGCAAGGGTGTGGGTGTTCTAAGAAGAGGTGCCATATTTTGTTTTTTAAGAGATAATGTGAATAGAATGTAAACACAAACCATTGGATGGTAGAAAGTACTTCCAAACAAATAAGAATTTTGTGTCTACTATATGGTAAAATCTCTTACAATTCCCATTTTGGCAAACTCCAAAATTTGCACCACATGTATGTTCTTTTTCAGTTATCTATGTCTTGGATTTTAGTTACTTGCTTTTACTGGCTGCATATTTAGAATTTTCTAGAATTGTGTTTATAAATATGCAATGGCTCACAATGGCATTATGTTTCCTTTGACTAGATTTGTTTTTATTTGGCAGGTAAAACCAAGTAAGTCTAGGATGTTAATGAAATTCTAGCATTTTATGTTGACACAGACTTTTATCCTTCATTCTAGTGATATAAGATTACCAAACTTCAACATATTTTAGCTTATCATATGCTTATTTGCTTCCTGTACAGATTAACAAAATCATCAAATTTATTGAATTAAAAATTATTATAGAAAGCTGGAATGACTTACATATATTTTCCTTCTATTTGGTAATCATTCCTTCATATTCTGAGTTTGTTGGTTTCTACTCTGATGCTTTCAAATAACTCCTTTGTAAACTCAATTTCATATAGATTTTTTTTTAAATATATTTGTTGACAACAATTGTATTGGTATGAGATGATCTACTTTACCATTACCACAACTGGATTGCTCTCTTCTAGGTTATTTTAAAATATAAAGTCATTATATATTAGAGAGGAAATGGCACACATTTTTCTCTGAAGAGATTTTAGTCATTCATAGTGTCTGCATCATCAATCTTCACCATTACCTTGTCAACACCAATAGCTCATTAGCTATTCAAAGGTCACTCACCATCCCCATCAGCGGTCCAGTGGTCTAGAAGTAGAAGCTGGACATTCTGCTCAGTCCCCAGGGCCACATACACTATTGATGTCTGATATAAAAATTAATCTTTCTTCGGGAAGTGCTAAGTAATTCTATCAGTGCCCTATCTGTCATCTTCTCAGTCCCAAATCTCTGTAGAAGAGCAAATAGAAGAAATGAAAGGATTGGGGTTTCAGATGATAAGTAAGAATAGGCAGTGGTGGTGTTTTATATGGAAAATTACTTGTTTAATATTTTCCTAGTTATAGTAATAAAAGTAACAGGGCCATAGTCATCTAGTTTCTGATTGAACTTACCATAAAAATTTGATCAAATGAAAAATTGATCCTATAGCTGATGTTAGGTTAAAGAGTGGTGAAAATTAATGCACAATTTTGGCATTTGACAGAGATAGTCATTTAGTAACTCATCCAGCCATGAATTTACTTAATTTACTCTTTGGGTTACTGTTCCTTCTACTTGACACACAACTATAGATACAACACAGTGGTCCTAAAAGCCACAAAGCATGCTTACTGAGAGCAAAAAATAGATAATTAAATTATTAATGCTATTTTTAAAGTCAGGATATAAAGCAGGGTTGTTCTCTTAAGTAGAGGCAGAAAACTGTCTTTCTAGAAAAGAAGTGAATTTTGCAGTCAAATGGTCTACTACTGAGCTATACCCCCAGGAAGTAAATTTTGAACAAAGATCTTCACTACATAGAGGCTGTGAGAGAGAACCATTTTTCACCCAAGAAGAGAGGTGATGAGGCTCAGCAGCTATGCAGTAAGTCCATAGTATGCTTGAGCAAGACCCAACTTGCGTGCAACACAGGGAGAGAAGAGCAAGTTCAGACGTCAGATGGGATACACAGAAAGGCAAGATGAAGGACAGACCAGACTGTCAGATCAGGACATGACAGGAATAAAAGAATAAGGCTAACAGTAAGACAGGGACACCCCTTAGGAATCAGGGATGGATCAAAGTGAGAGATATTGGTGTCTTACAGTAAGTTAAGGGGAAAGTTTAAGTGAGTGATTCTGGGTAAACTTTGTGTTAAAAGAATTATCAGAATTTCCAAATAGGTTGGTGATGGAATTGCAGGCAAGAGATCTCTCTGACAAATACAATTGTTTTGAGCAACCTGGCAGGGTGAAAACTCTGCCAGAGAATCACACAGTCGACAGCAGAGAGGGGCACCTGTCTTTTATTAGGAAAATATATCTGTTCGTTTGTAAGGTTATATGTGAGAGTTCACAGAGCAGTAGCTAAGTAGGGAACTTAAGGTGATTATATCTTGGGGAAAGGATATCTACTAGATGTCACGTTTGTAGGCAAGAAGTAGAGAGCTGATTAGGTTGTTTCAAAAGAGTACACCTAAGGATTTTTTTTTTTCTAAAAACTAATCATCAAAGGAGTTCAAACTTAAAAGAGAGTATAGACTTATACTTTCTAAAGAGAAGATAGGGAGGAGTTAGAGTTAGGGTTGCGAGTCCTAAATGCAGGAGAGGCAGAAAAAATATTGACATGTCAGTGTTATTAAGTAAGTAGGACAACAGAGAAGAGAATATATGAAGATAGCATATTTCAGATTAACGAAATCTATCTATTGTTGATTATTGGCACCATGCCAGCAAGACAGGTGTGGGGTAGGTTCAACTTTAAATCCCAACAGGTTGTATTAAAAAAATGTGGGAAATCAAGGATGATTATAAGTTGTAAGAAAATGAAATTGGTTAGTGGAGGTACAGGGAAAGAAAGCTAGACATTGAGAAAAAAGTCCTGTCCATCTTTATGTTCTTACTTTCTTGGAATTCATTAATGAGAAGAGCAGAGGACCTAAGCCACTTCCAGCCACCAGTTCATCCCTTTCCTGTGTTATGTCGTTCTTAAACCTGACTAACATGTGAAGACAATGTATAAATCTAAAAGGATGCATTAAGTTGAAAAAAAAAAAAAGTGGAAAAGTCAGGTTCCTGGATAAAGCAGTCAAGGAGTTCCTGGACCAAAGGAAAAAAAAAAAAGTTTAATTGATGCCAAAGGGGTATGTTCTTGGACAGCATAGTATATTGGATGATAAATATGCCATATGTATTGTAAAGTCTGTGATCATATTTCATCTGGAGACTTGAGATACTTTCTGAGCTACATATTGAGGAAGGGGAATGAACTAAATAGAAGTGTTACTTAATTTCTATTTTTTGACTATCTTAAGAACAAAGACAGAAATAGTCTAAATGTAAATAAGTATGACAATTTTCCTCTGCTATATATTTATTGCCCACACAATGTTCACACCTCTATCATTTGGCATTATTATGGCAAGCCACCAATGGCACCAAATAGGCTTTGCAGTGGCAATGTTCTCTCACATTTGCTTTTCTTTAGAAGGCATTAGTGAGGATATCTATAGGACTAGAACTAATATAATGGATATATATTATAAAAGTGATTAACTGATTTGGTTTAAATGATATAGCCTAACCAATCCAACAATGCGTTCTGCAAGCTGTAGAGTCTGAGAACTTTGTAGCTGCTCAGTTCAGGAGGCTGGAATCCTCAGGAGAATCTGGATGCTGATGGCACTGAAGGATGGCAGTAACAGGGTAGATGCTCACATTAGGCAAAGGGTGGGAGGTAGGTAGGCAGGAAGTACTACTTTTTCTTGGGACCTCCTTATATATAGGCTTCTACTGGAAAGGTTACTTACTCTAGGGGAAGTCTTGCCCACTCAGTTAACCCTTGTTGGAAATACCCTCTTAAACCCACCCAGAGACATGCCTCTTATTTGGGTCCTGGTCCAGTCAAGTTGAAAATAGACTCATGTTCATTGAAACCATTTCATGAAATATGTCACTAGACACAGACAATTAAAAAAAACATATCCAATAAGTCATACCACATCTTTATAATACAACTTACAGGGTCATCTCCCTGGTGTGTATGCAACATGGTATATAGTTCCTAGACTAGAATACTAAAGTTTTCATAGCTTACCATACATGCTCAAGTATGAATGTTTTATATACTTCTATTTCCTTTGTAAGAGCTGCAATCTCTACAATATAATCCGACTTCTCATTTGCATTTTATACACTGTATCTTCCTGTGTGATTGTCAGCTCATACATGCATTGCTGCATGTGAAAGCACATATATGTGGAGATATACGGAGGATAAACTCAGGTGTTACCCTCAAGAACACCTTCCACAATTTTTGGAACAAGGTCTCTCATTGGTCTGGAGAGAACCTATTAAGATAGCTTGTCTCTTCAGTAAGCCTCACGGATCCTTCTGTTTCCGCTTTTCCAGATCTTTGTTGGCAATTCCACACCACTGAATTTGGCATTTTTATGTGGATACCAGGGACCAAATTCAGGCCCTCATACATATGTAGCAAGCATTCTACCAGTTGAACTATCTTTCCAGCCCTAACTTAATTTTTAATATGTCATAGAGAAGAAAATATTTGCACTCAAACTTAACTTTCTCTTCTAATATTTCGTGGTTTCTAACCTGCTTAAGAAGCTACAATTGGAGTTAATGAGAATAAGCTGTACTATTTCTATGAAATATTTAGTTTTACTCCCATTGCTACCAAACAATTTCTTGTATTGAGTCATAAATATCTCTTAGCATTGCTTATTCATTTTGCTAACCTGATGAATTCAGAAGTTCCTGTAGATACATGTGTTCATGGTGGCCACAGTTTCCTTATATATACCGGTCTTTGTAAATACAAAAGATATGTCAAAACAATCCTAAAAATAAAACCAGAAATCTCAATTTTTTCTTAAAAATAAATTTTCCATTCACTGTCTCTGCTTAGATTACTTAAAATCATAGCTATGAAATATATGCTACATCTCAAAACTGTACTATAGTCTAAACAAAAAATAAAGTGACAATAATTCTATGTGGTATGTGAACGTAGTTTCCATCTCTAGTCCTGCATAAACCATACATGACGGCACATGCTTGTAATACTAGTACTCAGGAGGTAAAAACAGGAGTTCAAGGATATCCTCTGCTATAAAGCACGTTTGAGGCCAGCCCAGGGTATATGAGACTCCATGTACATGTATGAAGTTGAAAAATGATGAATTAAAAATAAAAATTAAAATGAGAAGAAAAGAAAAGAAGAATAAAATAATTGGTATGCTTGAAGTGTAAACAGGTAAACAAACCTACAATAAAATAGATTATTAAAACTCATGGTTTTGAACACAATGAAAATAATAAACTGAAGTCTTCAGAGATGCCTTAGAAGTTAAAGGAACTTGCTTGCAAAGCCTGATGGTCATACGTTTGACTGACCAGTACCCACGCAAAGCCAAATGCACAAAATGGCACATGTATCTGAAGTGTGTTTACAGTGGCAAGAGGACCTAGCACACCCATACACTCACTCTCTCATAGACACCTTTAAAACAAAAACCTATAAAAACTAAAAAAGTAAACAATTGCGACTGTATGGCATATACATAAAGTCACCCCAGAGTAGGAATGGGCCCAGCCTTCCTCCCATTTGAAATTTGTTCCCAAAGTTACTGTCTTTCAGTGCCTTCTTCCCACATCATAGTTTATCCTTGGGATCCTTCTTTATGTAAGTTCACAGATAGGAACCTAAAGATGGACCCCTGCAAAGAATATGAGGACATACGCTCAACAAGATCCAAGTAAGGCAGAAGTCTTGCATCCAAGTTCTAGGCAAAGTGCCTTGATTCTCAAGCAGGGCCTCTGTGTCTCCTTTCTAAAGCACAGACTGCGAGGGGAGATGAACACAAGCCCACTCTATCCGGACAGTTGATGTTTCCTCTCCTTTCAGTTTTCATCGTTCCCTTTGCTCTGGTGATAATTGATTCATCTTCTGCTAAAATATGACTTCCTTCCAATGCCCCAATTATTCTCCCAGACAATGATGGATGTTCTTCCTTTGTTTGACACCCCATCCCCTTGATTTGACAGTTCTGCTCTTCCCAGCCATCTGAATCTTTTATCAGTTAGCATACTCTGAGCTCTTTCTGAAAACTTTTATTCAAGTGTACAAAGACATCATTCTAGTCACTCTGCTATGGCACTTTGTTATAGTCTCACCTTCTGTTTTCATTTTTTTTTGCATGCATATGAGTGTATGATATGCAAATATGTGCATGTGCATGTGCAGGCAAGAGATAAATATTAGATGTCCTGCTCATTCTCTCTCCACTTTCACTCACTGACACCACATCTCTCACCAAACTCACAGCTCACTGGCTTGTCTAAACTAACTCCCCACAGGACCACAGGGATTCATGTCTCCACTTCCCAGTGCTGAGATTATAGAAACCATCACACGCAACTTTTTTATGTGTTCTAAGGATCTGAACTCAGGTCCACACATTTAGGTGGCAAGCACTTTACACCCTGAGTCATCTCAAGGTCCTGTTCCATATTTTTGAAGATTAAGAGGACAGAAAATAAGGAAAGGAAATCCTAGAAGGTTGACTGTATCATCACCATGGATTATCTTTCTTTATAAACTGAAGAGTATTCATTTTTGGTAGAGAAAGAAATTAAAACACAGAGGTATAATGTCACTTACACAAAGGAATAACAAAAGGATAGGTAAGTAGATGATTTTCAGTTTGAACCCATGATCTGTCTCATTGCTGAGTTCTCTATGAATTTGGATCATCATCTCACTACACGTAGGCAGTTAGGATGAGGACAAAATCCATGGGACCTTATAATGTTCTAGTGCTTGGCTATCAAGTCATAAGCTCTAATTGAAAGGTAGTGTAGGCATTCATGTGGGTACATTTTTGTCTTTCCTCTCTCATACCCTTTCTTATTTGGAAAAGGCATATGTCTCCATGTCATCCTAGAGATGCTTTGTACCTCAGGCCAAGATTTAAATAGCCACTTATCTCCCTAATAATGAAGATAGGGCCCTGCATGAGCTTATAAGCCCAGCCAAGGTAATTAAAATCCTTTCTCAGGATGCATTTGCCATGGAATCCCAGAAGACCATGTTCCCTTGTCAAGGCAAAGGGATTTGATTTGACTTTAATGGGAATGAGTTACTGTTGGTTTGATATGCAGTGTTTTTCTTCTTTTGAGATAGACTTTCACTATGTAGTTCAAGCTGTACTCAGATGAAAAAAATCTTATCTCAGCCTCTCAAATGTCAGGATTTTATATGATGCTTAACTTGGTAATTAAAAATAATAATAATGGCATCATGATGTACAATTTAGCACCTAGTTTAGCATAGGAATCCAACAGAGGTGTAAAGGTAGGTGAGAAGGATCCAGGGAGAAAGCAATAGAATGAAAGGTTTGGCATATATATATATATATATATATATATATATATATATATATATTCTTTTTTTTTTCTTCAAACAATGGAATGTTACTCCCCTTACAGCCTCTTCATAACAAACTATTTCTACTCAGACATGCTCTGGTATATACCAAGGATCTGAGAGTCAGGGTGTCAATCCAGCCTGGGCTATAGTTTGGGGTGAGTGTTCACTTAGACAATATATATACTCTGAAAGAACTTTTAGGGAAATGCCATGTTTACCATATTATATCTATACATAAGTGTATATATGAAAAAAATCAGATGCATTATGTGAGGGGTAATGCTACAGTAGAAAAAAACTGTCAATCAAAATGATAATCATCCAAACGGTACCTCTGGTAACTACCTCCTTTTTCTCCTAGATCCTGAACAAAGCTCCAGATATTAACCCAGTGTTCTTCGGCAATGTAACTCATGGAGTTCACTGTTCCCTTGCACATTACACTTTTGTACAATTTGCCTCCTAATGAAATTTCTTACTGACTTGAACTTCAGTTCATTAAACCATATGCCACAAACCAGAAGACACCCAGGCAGAGACAAACAGTAACAGTAAGAAAGCAGGAGAAAGGGGCCAGTCTAAGAACAATAGGATAAGCAGATGGAGAGAAGAGTTAATCAAACTGACTTTCTGAAATTAGTAATATCTATAGCTCTTTTCGTCTTCATCATTTTTTTTCTCATATAAGCCAAATAAAACAAATCACTTTTTTTTTTCTTACAGTACTTTTGGTTGAGTTTCTGATATGTAATTTATACTCAGCCTTTCCTAATATACATGCTGCCTCAAATTAATTATACTATGATAGAATATATATTTCTGTCACTAGTTACCTCTTTGGAAAAGAACTGAAAACTTGGGCTGAGGAGATGGCTCAGGGGGTAAAAGTGCTTGCCACACAAACATGATGACCTGTATTGGATCCCTAATATTCATACACAACAATTTGTACTGGAAGTAGGTGCCTATCATCTGAGTTGGGAAGGGAGAGACAAAGAGATTGTGGGAGCATGCCAGCTAGCTAGTCTACACAAGCATACAAGATCATAGGTCAGAAAGAGACCTTGTCTCAGAAAAAAGAATGGGTAAATAGATGGCTTAGCGGTTAAGCTCTTGTCTGTGAAGCCTAAAGACCCCGGTTCAAGGCTCAATTTCCCAGGACCCACGTTAGCCAGATGCACAAGGAGGCACATGCATCTGGAGTTAGTTTGCAGAAGCTGGAGACCCTGGTGCACCCATTCTCTCCCTCTCTCTCTCTCTCTCTCTCTCTCTCTCTCTCTTTCTCTCAAATAAATAAATAAAAATGAAAAAAAAAATTAAAAATGGGTGAAGAAGACACCTAATGTCCACCTTTAACCTATACATACAATATAACAGGAACATAAACTTGACCCTGCACACCACATGTACCCACACACATCAAACTTACATATGCACATGCACATACCACACACATACTCATGAGATAACATGATCTGATATGTTAATATGAATTATATTACTTAAAATGGTCAAAAATGAGTTGATTGTGGAATTTGTAGTCTATTTCTTAACATATTGGGGAAAAATCCCACTTGTCTAACATATGACACCTAAACTGTGATACAAATTCTGTTGGTGATTATCTATTTCTTTAGGCTTGAGACAGTTGGCCTTCAATTTTTCCTATTAAAATGAAGGATACTGAGCAGAAAATGAAGTTCTGCTATACTACAGCACAGTAAAGTGACTATACATAATGATAATGTGCTTATATTTCACAGAGTTAGATGAAAGTAGTCTGAATTTCTGCACCATATGAAATGATTTTTAAGGAGATGCATATGCTTACTCTGACCAGAACATTATACAACATACAGGAACTGAAACACCACCTGGTACACCATGAAAATGCATCTTCACTCTAGCAGATAAATTGTGAATTGCTCCACATAAAGGTAAATAATGGAAGGATGAGCCAGGCATAGTACTAATGGCTTTAAGCCCAGCACTCTGGAGGCAGAGGTAGGAGGATCACCATGAGTTTGAGGCAACCCAGAGACTGTATAGTGACTTCCAACTCAGCCTGGGCTAGAGCAAATCCAACTTCAACAAACCAAATTAAAAAAAAAAAAAAAAAAAAAAAAAAAAAAAGAAGGAGACTTGGTCCAATAGCTCAGTTGATTAAAAAAAATAAAATTCCATGCAGGTTTAAGGACCTGAAGTTGCATCCCCAGAATACATATTAAATCCAGGCATGGTGGTATGCACCTGTAATCCTAGCGCTACAGAGGTAGAGACAGGCGGATGACCAGGATTTGCTGGTGTGGTGGTTTGAATGCAAATGTATGTCCCTCATACATTCAGATGTTTTTATTAAGCTTGTAGCCTGGGAACCCAGCCACCTGGCTAGAAGAAGTGCACTTGTGGCAGACTCGGGTCCAGCCCAAAGGTATGTTTGAGGACAGATCTGATTCCAGCTTAAAAATGTAGAGATCAGGTTTGTGCTTAGGATTCATGCTTGCTTGTGATACTCTTTGTTTGGTGGTTTCTCTCTGGTTTTATTTTTTGTATCTCTTTAAAAATATCTTATTTATTTATTTATTATTATTTTTGTTTTCTGAGGTAGGGTCTCACTCTAGCTCATGCTGACCTGGAATTCACTATGGAGTCTCAGGGTAGCCTTGAACTCACGGTAATCCTTCTACATCTGCCTCCCAAGTGCTGGGATTAAAGGCATGTGCCACCACTTCCGGAAAAATATTTTATTTTTATTTCTGAGACAGAGAATGGGCATGCCAGGGTCTCTAGCCACTGCAAATGAGCTCCAGACACATGCACCACCTTGTGCATCTGGCTTATGTGGGTCCTGGAGAGTCAAACCTGGGTCCTTAGGCTTCACAGGAAAATGCCTTAACCAGTAAGCCATCCCTCCAGCTCCTCTCTGTTTTGATCTGGAAAAGACAGGTTCTTCTACCAATGATGAAACATTGGATATGAAAGCTTGAAGTAAATCCCTTCTTCTCATATACTGTGTCTGGTTTGGTTGCTCATACCAGAAATATGAAGCTACCTGCAACAGCTGGCTACATAGATTATCCAAATTGGTCAGCATGAGTTCCTTGTGAGACCCTATCCCAATAAATTAAGTTGTAGAGGAATTAAGGAAAATACCCAACCTTGATCTCTCACATCCAGACACATACATGTGCTTGCATGTCACAGCATCCTTGTGAATACACATACATAGAATTAAGTCTAGCATCCTTTTCAGTTCTAAAGTCTTATTATTCTCTAACAGGAAACACCTCAAATTTGCATTAATCACTTAAAAGTGGTTCACTAACATCCTGAAAAGGGAATTCCACAGAACCACAAAAGCCACAAGGATTTGAGTAAACCATAGTTTGGCACCAACCTAGTAATCAGTCCATTTGGTGCCATGCTTCAGTGAAGATCAGATAGAATGCCATGGAAAAAGGAGATCTGGTGGAACACTAGGGACATGGGATACCCCCTATGTATTCTTTTCTGAGGGACAGATTCAGTTTGCTGATACTGTGAAGTTACAATCAACTCTAAGGTTGTTGGCCTATATTCTTTGACTCACATACCTTAACTAAATAATGAGCCTCTAACTTTCACTGAAAATTATTTAAGGAGTTGTGTTTCTCGCAAGTGATTTAGTTATGTATGCTTTAATTCAGAAATAAATAAATCTTAGTCTTTGTTTCTATAATAAATGTACTGTTTCCCTCTTGGGCATTTTTTGGAACTATTCCATATAGCCCTAGCTGGTTGAAAACTATTTATGTAGATAAAGATGACCTTGAACGATTGACTTCCTCAGTGCATGGATCATACGAGTGTGCTACCATGCTGAATTGTATGCAGTGCTGGGGATGTAATACAGGGCTTCATAAATTCTAGACAAGTACTCTATCGAGTGAACTACATCTTCAACCCTTTTGGGCTACTCTTATCTGAAGAAAATAGTGCACACAGTAATGTCCATGGACCTGTGAACACATTCTATTGTATTGAGTACTTGTATCCTTACATTGGCACACTCCAATGAGACACTTAAGAGTCATGATGACAAATGAGTGAGTTTAGAATTCTTGATCCTCAATAGAAAATATGACTGACTTTAGAGACTATAAGATTTGAATCGGATTTCCACCATATGTTATCTTATGAACTTGTTTAAAATCTAGTAACTCTAACCCATTTTTAAAATGTAATGTGTAAATAATTCATGCCACAAAGAATGTTGTGAGCATCAATTCTGGTGATGTGTGTGAAGCATATGGTATACAATAAGTGTTCCAAAGTATCAATTTTCTCCCCAAAAGGCAAATCTGCCTTAATGCATCAGAAATTTTATTAGATTATTCTAATCTGCATTTGGGATGATTCCATGCTTTTGACCCCTTAATTTAGCCAGAACAACATTATTCCTACCTCAGATTAATATGCTTTTGAGTCTGTAAATATGTGTGATATTGATGCATTTATGTATGTGAGTGTTCACAGGTGTAAAAGCACATGTGTATACAATGTAATTGAAGGTGTGTGTGTGCACATGTGTGTGTGTGTGTGTGTGTGTGTGTGTGTGCACTTGTGGAGGGCAGAGAGTGATGACAAGTATCTTTCTCAGTCACTTTCCACATTATTCTTTGAAACAAGGTTTGGTCACTGGTTCCAGAGCAAAGTGCCATAGCAAGACTAGTTAGCCTTTGAGCCCATGAACACTCTTGTCTCTGTGTTTCCTGAACTGAGATGTCAGGCACATGCCACCACACCACAGCCAGCATTTTAGGTGGACATTGGGGATCTGATATCAGGTTCTAATATTTGCATTAGAAACTCTGTCTCCTCTCTGCCTCTCTCTCTCTCTCTCAAATGAATAAATTAATTAATTAATTTAAAAATAAGGTTGAAGAGTGCTTCATGGGAACATCAGGCACAGTCCCTTGTCTACACACACACACACACACACACACGTTGTGGGACAATATTGAACAACAGAGCATTTAGAATCTCTGAAGTCACACATGCAAATGGGTGTTTCTGATTTAGTTTTAGTTGAAATATTCTCTAGATTTCAAGAAACCTGATTGTCATGCAAAGGCTTGCAGTGGCTCTGTTGTTCTATGTTTTGGTCAGATTTCAATTATTATCTTAATAATTATCCTTTGGGTCTTTTTATTTCAGGAAGAAAATAAATATAACCTCACCATTAAAGTTATTACCACAATGTAAAGGGATGGAAATTTGTTAGCATTTTAAGAACTGTGCTAATGATTCTTTAAAGGAAATTGTTAGTGGCTGAGGACTTGACTCCGTGGTTAAAATGATTGCCATGTAAGCATGAGGACCTGGTTAGGATTCCCAGCACTCATGTAAATCCCAAGCACAGTGATTTGCATGTGTACACCAGCACTAGGAAGGCAGAGACAGGAGAATCCCCAGAACTTGCTGACTAATTAGGCTAGCTGAGTTCAATGAAAGAACCTGTCTCAAAAAATAAGGTTGGGGCTGGAGGGATTGCTTAGTGGTTAAGGTGTTTGCCTGAAAAAACCAAAGGACCTCAGTTTTATTCCCCAGGACCCATGTAAGCCAGATGCACAAAGGGGTGCATGCATCTGGAGTTCATTTGCAGTGGCTCGAAGCTCTGGTATGCCTATTCACTCTCTCCTTCTCTCTGCCTCTCTCTCTCTCTTTCTCTCTCAAATAAATGAATAAATAAATGAGTTAAAAAATGAGGTTAAAGAGTGATTCACGGGAACATCAGGCACAACCTCTTGTCTACGCAAACACACATGTTGTGACCCACATACATATAAACATGCATACATACACACCACACATGCATACACATGCAAAACCAATACAAATGATTAATGTACTGCATCAGCAGCATTTGAATTGTGTTGTTTCAGGTTTTGTTCTTTTTCCATTCCTTTTTCATGGATAGTACTTCCTAAATTTTCTTCCAGTAGTAGTCTAGTTTCTGGTCTTATATTGAGGTCTTTCATCCATTTGGATGTGAGTGTAGTGCATGGCGAAATGTGTGGATCAAGTTTCAGTTTCCTACATATGGTTATCCAGGTTGTCCAGCACCATTTGTTGAAGATGCTGCCTTTTTCCCAGCCTATATTGTTAGGGCCTTTGTCTAATATCAAGTAGCTCTAATTGCTTGACCCAAAGTCCAGGTCCTCAAGTCTATTCCATTGGTCTATACTCCTGTTTTTATGCCAGTATCATGCTGTTTTTATTACTATGGCTTTGTAATATAGCTTTAGATCTGGTATGGTGATGCCTCCAGAGGTATTTCTTTTGCTGAGGATATGCTTGGATATCTGAGGCCTTCTGCCTTTCCATATGAAATCTGAGATCATTTTTTTCTATCTCTGAAGGGATTTTAATTAGAATTGCATTAAATTTATATATTGCCTTTGGTAGGATTGTCATCTTCACAATGTTAATTCTGCCTATCCAAGGGCATGGGAGGTCTTTCTATTTTTTCAAGTCCTCCTCAGTTTCTTTTTTGAGTATTTTTATGTTTTCGTTGTATAGATATTTCACTTCCTTGGTTATCATTATTCCCATGTATTTTATCTTTTTGTTGCTATTGAAAATGGGATCATGTCCCTTAATTCTTTCTCTGTGTCTTTGTCATTTTTAACTAAGCACAGAAACAGGAAGCAAAGTCTTTGAACATCAAAGAGAAAATAAAGCTTCATATTTTTTAAAGACAATGGCACTATACACCTATACACTCATTTTACATATAACTTTTCATTAACAATATGACCAATGTTTTCCTACATCAAACAGCCTTGGTTGCTACCACTGTGACCTGTTCCCTCCAAGTGCCCATCAGCAATGGGCCTCTCAGACATCATTTACAGGACCAGAAAGCGCAATTCATTCTGGATCACAGCATTTTGTATTGTAGTCGTGATGTCAAAATAGTATTAATTGGTTTTGTGCTTGTATTTTCAAAATATTTTCTAATGGATACTGATAAAAATCATAACATCTGTCCTGTGGAATAGAAGTTGACCTTTTCTACCTGTCAAGGTTTGGTAGAATCCATCAGTTTACCTGGTATGTTAATTCAGGTTTGAATTCTGATTTCTAATCCAGTCCAGAAATTGGGAGACTTTTGAGTCATGGCATTCTGAACGTACCTTAGTGCTCCTGCAGCTAAATTCCATTCAATCTGTGTTAATTCGGTCCTCCACATCAGTTCTTTGGGGGTAGATACTCCTGTCCTTTGTTACTTGGTAACAAGAAGGCCACTTGGGTAAATGCAGAATTCCAGACCATACACTAAGCTATAAATCAAAATCTGTATCATGGCAGTATCTTCACTGGAGCTATTTATAAATCACATTTTGATCTTTCTCACTCTCTCTCTCTCTCTCTCTCTCTCTCTCTCTCTGTGTGTGTGTGTGTGTGTGTGTGTGTGTGTATTATTCAGTTGTTTTGTGCATTGAATGCATGCATGTGCATACATGAGGATACATGCATGTGCATGCACAGGAGAGAGGAAGATGGCTGATTTCCTTCTTTGTTGCTATTCTGCTTTATTTCCTAGACATAGGGGCTTACATAGAACCTGGGTCAGCTATGATTTAGAGTTACACTGGGTGACCAGTGAGTAACAGTGACCCTCCTGTCTCTGCCTCCCTCAGTGCTGAGGCAACAGCCATGTCTTCTTTTTAACATGGGTTTAGGGGCTCAAACCCAGGTCCTCATGCTTGTACAGTAAGCACTCTTCAACTTTGAGCCCTCACCCCCAGCACCTGTAAATTAAACCTTTAGTAGCTAACCATTTACTGTGAAAGCAAAGCTACAAGTTTGCAAACACTGGGAGAGCAGCATTGAATATGCCAGATAAGAAGCAGACATTTGTTCATCCTGAAAATGTCAGTGCTTGTCCCTATAGATTTATGAGATACAGAGTAGCTCAGGTTCTGGGAGCTGAAAAAGTAAAAGAAGGTGGATGAAGAGATGGCTTATAAATTATGGCACTTGCCTGCAATGGTGGACAACTGAGTTAGATTTCTCAATGTACAAAGTGGCATATGCATCTTGAATTCATTTGCAGTGACTGAAGGCCCTGGTGTGACCTGTCTCTCTGTCTGTCTCACCTCTCTATATCTCTCTCTGCTTGCAAATAAATAAATAAAAATACTTTAAAGAAATACAAGAATATAGTGATTTCTCTCTCTTGAATTTTAAGAAATTGAAATGCTATGATCACATAAAATGAACTTCTGGTATTTTGCTTCCATCTGTGCAACTGTCTTCACTTGCAATATCCCCAAAGCAATAAGGAAGGCAACAAACCGATCCACCTACATCTCTTGATGCCATCAATTAACTAAAACATCTTCAAACATAGTAGAAATGAATACTCCTGGTGTGTTAGAAAAGTTGAACAACAACAACAAAAAATCTATGTAATGATCAGACCTGTCTTTAAAAGCCAATCCATAATCATGCTATACTCACAATATGAATTGAATAGGAATTTCACAGTTTAACATGTTGCCTTTATGGTCTGATTTCTACAGAAATTATAAGAAACATTGATCTGCTACTTCTTAATTATAAGTGAAGACATGCCTCTCACAACATTTCTCATGTAGTATGGATATTATGGTTAAATTATGATAGTTGAATTGACATTGCTTATGCCAATGCATGTCTGAATGCTTTTAATGAGGAATTTATCATCCTTTTACTAAACAGGCACCCCCAATCAAAATATGTGCTGACATGTAGTGGTATAATTCCAAGCTGAATTGCACTTCTGCCTCAAAATTAGTGCACAAATTGTGCTCAACGTATCTTTATTTAATTGTTGCCAATGATTAAAATTGATAATATTATTTAAATATTCATGATACATTCTGAACATTTGCATTCCTTTCTCTTTAAGGAACATTCAGTCTAACACATTAATGATTTAACCAGACCCTTCTTTTTAGTTCATTTTTCTTCATCTCTGTGTAAGTATATATGTCTGTGAGTTCATGTATGTGAGTGCATGTACACGTGTGCCTTAGTGTGCATGTAGAAGCAGGAGAACCATTTGAGTTCTCAGATCTTACATTCCACTTTGTCTGAGACAAACTCTCTATGTGGGTTCTGGGGATCTGAACTTAGGTCTTCCAACTTGCATGGCCAGCACTTTACCTAATCCACTATCACCTCAGTCTAACTGGAAACTATTCTTGAGAATTTGACACTATTTTAATATCAGTGGAAGGAATGTGTTAGATCTTCTGGTACTGAATCCCTTCATTATATGTAGGGGTGATTTCCTTCTACATGTATCACCAAATGTGATAAAACAAGTTTCTTTTTGTCTTGTTTTTTATATAGAAAGTAGACTGAATTAAGCAACTTTGTGCCTTATCACATCTAATATAATCTATTTTTACAGAACCACATTGTGTTCACATAATTATTAAAGTATATGAAATGTATTCAACTCACAAAATTGAGGAGCTTCATTTACAATATTTTCTGCTAATCATGTGACATTTTGGGATAAAATCACGGTTGAATATAACTCATAAATAGCATTCTTTTATCCAACATTATAAAATATATAGAGAGAACATATCAGTGTCTTTGATAGAAGATATAAGTAAATTTCAATGAATTTTACTGCCATTTTTCAAAGTGCCTCTGTTTTTCAAGTTAGCCAGTTATTCTTAGATAAGAGCATCAAAATAATTTTTAATATATGAGCATTTTCCCTTCCTTTCACTTCAGTGGCTTCTGAAGCTTAAACTTTCATTTATTGCAACAAGGTCATTGGTATTAACTCCATGGACCTTAAAACCAGGAAGGATTACAGAAATGAATCCATTTGCAATGCGGTCTTTCTAAATATGTTCTCCGTGACCTCTATAACATTGCATCTAAAATGCCCTGTCAAATCATGTCATAGAAAAGGAGGGGTCAGGGGAATGTTCACAGTGTTTCCAGATGTGATATGCTCCAAGGGGGTGTTCAACGCTCAGCCTCGTGCATTTCTATCTCAGTGAAGTGCAGGGAAATATCTGAGTCAATTCCTTCTATCTGTTTTTGAAAGGAAGAGCTATGAAAGAGTATACAACACGGAAAGGAAAAGAAATAAGGACTATACATCACATTTTCCTGAGAAATTCACTTTCTGGATATTATATCAGTAGGAAATACATGGAAAGTGAGGAATCCCTGTACTATGAGAAATGTGAGTAAACACTATAGGAAGAGAACATTCAAGTAAGAGCAATTATTTTCTAGTACCCTTCTCCTCAGTTCTCCTACCCTGGATAAAAGAGATATCTTCTTGAATGACCCTTTCATGGGGATTGGGAAGATGGCTCAGGCAGCAAGGTGTTTGCCACACAAGCATGAGGACCAGTGTTTAGATTCCCCAGCATGCATAGGCAGTGATATGCATCTATAACCCTTGTACTGTGGAGGCAGTGACAAGAGCCTTGAGATTGCTGGCCAGCTAGACAAACCAAATCAATAAGCTCTAAGTTGACAGAAAAATTGTCCCCAAAAATATGGTGTAAGGCATTTGAGAAAGCCACTAACTTGACCTCTGGCCTCCACACTCATGCAAGTACAGGTACACCAGCGTGTATGCACACAATGTCCTCCCACGCATGGGAGCACCACATACATGCGTACAAGCAGACTACATATACACGCCTGCCAAAACACATACTCTGACAGAATTAGCAAGAGTCCACACAAAAAGTAAGTTCTCAAGTGTCTGAAGTTGTTAAAAAGCCGTATAATATTTTCAGATGACAGTATTCGTAAAAGGATAAAACAGTGTCAAATGTACAATTGCTTTTTAACTCCCATTACACTTTTAATACAAGTTTGTACTCTGTAAATACTTCTCAGCCCTTGATCTTTATAAAGGCTCACAGAGAGGTAGATAGAACACAAAAGTAACATGTATTTGTGGCTGCCAAGCTGGGATAGACACTATATCAAGGTCTTATGCACTTTCCCTGGTCCTAGATCTTGAGTGTCTTTCCACCTGTGTGTCTCTCATGTCCCTTAGACCATGCAGGCTGGAAAGCTAGAGAATGCTGAGACCCTGAAGACACAATTGCAGCATCTGCTCCATGAATGGTTAGGTCATCATGCATACAGCATACCTAGGCATGGGTGCCCACAACCCCCCCCCCCACACACACAAACATTTAGAAATTACAGTGGCTAGAGAGATGACTCAGCAGGTAAGAGTTCTGGAAGCACAACTATGCGGACCTGAGTTTGAATCCAATGTAAAAACTGCATGCATGGAATCCTAGTACTCAGAAGGGCAGAGCCAGGGGGATCACAGGAACTCTCTGATTAGCCAGTCTGACCAAAAATAGGGAAAACTTCAGGTTCAGTGAGAGATACTGTCTCAGGGAAACAAGGTAAAAGAATGAAAGAGAATGATACCCTATGGCCTCCTTTGGCATGTGCATCAATTCGTATGGGGATGTATGCATCTGCACATATGCAAGACTATACGCCACATACCATAGACACAAGAATGAAATTACAGTACAAAAAGATGAAAGAGAAATCTGCAAGAGGCACCAGAAATTTCACACTCAATTATTTCATCCAAAAGTTAATGTCTGCCAGAAAACACATTTGTAAGTCAATATATCCCCAAACTTTATTGAAGATAAAAAGAATATTTAAGTTCTGTGGCTAAAATACAGGCAAAAGTGTTCTTTCCCTATAAATTCTGCTTATGTAGATTTGAGTTAAGATTTAGGAATATTTAAACTTATATTTTTACCAATGTTCTAGGTATTTATGTCCATGCAAATTTTTGAATCATTGCTACATTGGTTATTTAATTATCCTCATTTTACAACTATAGCAACCAAAACATCACAATTTTAAATCAGAGCTGGAGAGGTGGCTTAATAGTTATTGTGCTTGCTTTCAAGTCTAAGGAACTAGGCTTGAATCCCCAGTAAACACATAAAGCCAGATATACAAAGTGGTACATGCATTTGGAGTTTGTTTGTAGTGGTAAGATGACTGGACACACGTATTCTCCTTCTCTCTCTCTCTCTCTCTCTCTCTCTCCTTGCAAATAATACAAGTTTTTTTAAAGACTTTAATTCAGTCCAAGGTGTCCTAACAATGAATTAGCATGACCAAAACTTATACTCTTTTTCCGTCCATTTTCTTTCTTTCAGGCATACATTTGATTGCACCAACATTAATAAATTGAATTGGAGATGAAGGATGCTATTTAGTGTAAGTAAATTTCAATGATCTTCCTTCATCAACTTATGCAGATTCTAAAATTGAAAGCTCCTGTAAACTTGGAATGAAGCTTAATGGTATTGAATATCAGCGGAAGGGTCTCATCATGTACTTTGGAAAGATCACATTGAGTATGTTGAAAATCCCATCATCGGTTTCCAGGCTGAGCTGAAGCAGTGTGATTTTCTTGCTGGCAGGCCATTTATCACTTCCCACAGGCCATCAATAATTGATTAGGGAGATTGGATTCAGAACAATGTGAATCAGCTGATGTTATCAACATGGAATACAGCTTGTGTCAAAGTGTGGTAGGTAACCCTCAAATATCTTGCTTACCCAGGTTTAATAGACTATCTGTATATTTTCATTAATTCCTTTAGCCTCAGAAAGAGAAAGGAAGGTGCTGGAGAGATGGCTTAGCGATTAAGCGCTTGCCTGTGAAATCTAAGGACCCCGGTTCGAGACTCGATTTCCCCAGGACCCATATTAGCCAGATGCACAAGGGGGCGCACACGTCTGGAGTTTGCAGTGGCCCTGGTGCGCCCATTCTCTCTCTCACTCTCTATCTGCCTCTTTCTCTCTCTGTCACTCTCAAATAAATAAATTAAAAATTAAAAAAATTAAAAAAAAAAGAAAGAGAAAGGAAGAATGAGAAGGATGGGGAAACATGTTTATGATTAGGATTTTTCCCTCACAACTTGGGTTTCTAATTCTTTCTCTTTTTCCCAGCCAAAAAAAATGTAGACCAAGGAGCCAATCCCAGTGTTTCGTGAGACAACATTTTTCACTGGTCTGGGGATTGCAGAACAGGCTAGAGTATCTGGTCAGTAAAGAAAGGATTCACCTGTCTCTGCTTCCTTAACACTGAAATTATAAGGGCCCAGCACCATGCCTGGCGTGTGTGTCTGTGTGTGTGCACATATGTGTGCATGTATGTGTGTGTGTGAGCTCACGCGCTTGCATGTGTGTGTGTGTGTGTGTGCACAAGGAGCACACACGTGCACACAGGCAAATGCATACCATTGCAAATATGTAGAAATCAGATAATAGACTCTGCTGTGTCCTCACTTTGAAGCTTACTTAAGGCAGGGTCTGTCTTTCACCACTGAATTTGCCAGGCTGGCCCACAAGCTTTTGAGGGTTTTCCTGTTTCTGTTTCCTAGTTCACAGTGGGTTCACTGCAATTTCAGATGCCCACTGCAGTGTCTGGCTGTGTGTGTATTCTACGGATCTCCACTCAACTGCTCAAAACTTTATGACGAGTTCTATCCACTAGCCCTTCTCTGCAGTCCACAATTACTTCAGTGTGGATTCTTGGAATTGTTTTCATGCATGTGTACCAAGCATTTTACTATTGGAATCACATCCCCCACTCTCATATAGCCTCTTAAGGGCATCTGTAAATTTCTCAGGAACAAAGAACCACATATTCAGAGACTGATCTTTCTCTTTAGATGTTGACATTTTATATATATATATTTTTTTTTTTTCTCCCCTAACTTCCTAGTTCCACAAACCTTGATTGTAAAATAGTACACAGTCTGTTCTGCATTAGAACTAAAGGTAATGCAAGTCATTTTGTTCAAATTTCTGATGATCATCATGACCATGAAATAGAAAATAAAATCAATTTAAACAAGAAGCAATGACCATGGACTCCTGGCAACTCCTCTTTGTGGTGCCTCAAGAACTTATGGTCCTGTTTCCTTTCTTAAAAAAAAAAAAAAAAAAAGCCTGGGTCTGGTGAGATGGCTTAAGGGATGGTTAAGGCGCTAGTCTGCAACACTAATGGATCCAGCATTGATTTCTCAGGACCCACATAAGCCAGATGCACAAGTCGGCACAGGTTTCTGGAGTTTATTTTTTTTATTATTATTATTATTTTTTTTTTTTGCAGTGGCTGAAGGCCCTGGCATTTTCTTATCTTCCATTCTCATTCATTCTCTCTCTCTCTCTTTCTCTCTCTCTCTCTCCTTCTCTCTCTGCCTCTTTCTGTCTCAAATATGAATAAAAATTAAAATAAATATTTAAAAAAGAAAGTCCGATAGAGTTTGGGGAGATGGCTTAAAGGTTAAAATGTTGTGGAACAAGTACACAGACCTAAGTTCAGATCCCCAGCATCCATGCAAAATGTCAGGCATGGTGGTATATGCCTACAGTCACAGCATTAGGGAGGTAGAGATAGGAAGAGTCCTAAGGCTTATGGAATAGTTAGTTTAGCCCAATTGGTGGCCTCTACATGCAGTGAGCAAACCTACTTCAAGAGTTAAGTTGGAGAGTGACTAAAGAAGGCTTTCAATATCGACCTCTGGCATCTGCATGCACATGTGCACACACATGCAAGGCTTTACCCACTAGTCCAAGCAGATACACACCACACATCCATACACAGGCCAAACAATGTATCAGAAGGGTATAGTTTCCATACGCTGCTTTTAATTCCACTGGTTGGGCTCCCAAATTTATCTTTACTTTTTAATCTTTGGAGAAATCTCTTCTTTCTCTACTTGACCCGGGAGTGAAAATATGAAGGTTTACCTAGCATAGGATAATAGGGACCTTCTGTTATCTTTGGGGAATGAGAGATTTTTATTTTATTTTATTTTTTTACTGAGACATCTCTGCCAGGAGGACAAATTAGGCCAGGTTGAGAAGAGCTCATACTGACATTCTGGCTCTTCCTTACTGTGTGTTTTAAGCAACTAGCAGAGTCACGGCTCATGGCATCCTGGGATAAGGCTCATTTTTAATAACTCCAAGTTTCAGGTGTTGAAAATGAAATATAAAATGTTTTCTAATTGAGCTGTTGTCTGTAGGATGTGAATAAAATGGATGTGTGTCTAGAGCCAGCTTGCTCATTATCACTGGACACATCTTCTATCGTTTTTCTGACCACAGACATCCCCCACAGCCTCTTCTTAATATGGAAAGATCATCTGTTCATATTTCTTCTCACTAGGCCAAGTTTTTCAGGATTTCTTGATGAACTCAGTATTGATTATAAGTAATATTATTTCCTCTTTTCCTGGCACCCTAAGTTTATTCACTGTGTTTGGGTAGAGGATGGCATTGCTGACAGTCAGTTGGTCTGGGTGTGAGACTGATGTTCTGAAGAACAACATTTGGGGCCTGGAGATTGTTCAATGGAAAAAGCACTTATCAAAGAAACATGCATACCTGTGTTTGAATTCCCAGAAGCCAAGAAAAAGCTGGACATTGTGAAGGGCCAACATCTGAACTTACTCTAAGACCTTCACACATAGGCAGTGGCACAGGCATGCACACAAACAAACACACACACACACACACACACACACACACACACACGATTTCCAGGAATTTTTCTGTCCTCTCCCACCTCAAAATATCCCTCCTTTCTGCCCCTCTTTTTCTGACAAGAGTGTCTGGGAAGGGCTGTGGTCCCAACTCCACAAACCAGGTGAGGTCACAGTTAACTGTAGAGCTTCAGTAACCAGGCTCTCCCAATCTCACCAAAAATGATCCCTCCAGGTAAATGATACAAAGGCACACTTACCTTCTTTCTTGCCTTTCAGAATTTGTACCTTTAGAGGAAGGAACAAACTTATCAATTCGATGATTGCCTGTAGCTGTTTTGTAATATTTTTACTTTCAGGAGTGAAGAGATGGCTTAGCAGTTAAGGAGCATGCCTGCGAAGCCTAAGGACCAACTTTTGATTCTCTAGACTCCATGTTAGCCAGATGAACATGGTAGTATGTGTGTGTCTGGAGTTCATTTGCAGTGGCTAGAGGCCCTGGTGCACCTATGGGTTTGCAATATGAGCAAGGGCCTTCATCCTCCCTTAGTGACCTATAGCTAACAGCAATGTTAGTGGGATGTATCAGTCATCTTTAAAGAGGCCGAAGTGATGTACATTCCTGAACAATTTTGCCAGTGTGTGTCTTCCTTCTCTCTAAACTACAACCCCAGGAATACTAAGATTACATATGGAATTTAGTAGTCCTGTGTCCTCAGATTTGGACAGGGACAATTTCTCAGATTTTTCTTGCTTATAATGACATTGGAAATTTTGAGGATTGTGTCTATATATTTAATAGAATGTCTCTCAAATTGAATTTGTCTTGTGTTTCCTCTTGGTTACATTGATGGTAGAGATTTGTGAGAAGACCTTGTTCCTCAGAAACTTCCAGTCATATTTATTTGTGAACAAAATTACTGTGGGCATCTGCAAATATGATCATGAAAGGGGAAAATTTTGTCTCATAGAAATGTGGAATTGTAGGAAACGTATAAATTCATCTGAAATATGAAGAACTGAGGTGAGATAGAATTAATAATGGGTATAGATTAACTTATGAACAAATAATCATAAATAACAAATTTTACCTATGACAAACACAGGAGATTCTGAGTGTCATGTGACTTACACTGGGGAGGCTCAAACACATGTCTAGTCACCTGATAGAGGTCAAAGACGACAACAAAAGCACTATGGCACCACAACCAGCTTTGACGAACCGACGAGTGTATTGGGGTTACTTACAGAACAGGGTGAGAGGTTGCTGACAAGATCGTGGGAGACTCAAAGGCAGCTGCATCACAATAAGGCCCACAGCAGCTCACATGAAGACTCACAGAAGCTGTGCATCTCCAGCACACTGCACTCAAATTGTAGGCAGCTCTGCTGCTCAGGGAGTCTCAGTCCAAGAAATTGTTTACCTATTACATTACCTTAGAGATGAGTTTTACAACCCTTTAAGTTTAGAAATATGCCACAAAGTATGGATCAGATTTTTGAGCCCTTAACAGTTGTTTACTACTTCTATAACCTTGGGTCGTGGTTGCGTGACCTTTTAGATTTCATCTCTCCCTGACTGTTGATCATCTGATTCCATCCTCCCTGTAGGAGGGAGTATTTTAATTAGTAGGAATATGTTATACAACACTGAGAAAATAAATGTTGGACATACATGATGCTTATTAACAATATTATTCAAGAAAAATGGCTGCATATACAATTGTTGGGTTCCCATTTTGTAGTAAAAAACAGATTGTAGCAGGTGTCATGTTACACACCTATGATCCCAGCACTTGGTAGGCAGAGGATGAGAAGATCACCATGAGGCTGAGCCCTGCCTGGAGCTACAGAGTAAATTCCAGGCTAGCCTGGGCTAGAGTGAGGCCTTACCTTAAAAAAAAAAAAAGAAAAGAAAAACACAGCTGGAGAGTCTTAATGGTTAAAGCATTTGCCTGCAAAGCCAAAGGACCCAGGTTCAATTCTCCAGGACCCACATAAGCCAGATACATAAGGGGCACATGTGTCTGGAGTTCGTCTGCAGTGGCTAGAGGCCCTGGCATGTCCATTTTCTCTCTCTCTCTCTCTCTCTCTCTCTCTCTCTCTCTCTCTCTCTCTCTCTCTCTCTCTCCCTCTGTGTGTGTCTTTACTCTCTGATTATAAACAAATAAAAGTTAAGAAAGGGGGAAAAAAACAAAAAACTAAATGAATGGTGCAGTACGTTTCTGGAAAGTATGCATTGACTTGTGAGGAAAGGAGGCAAGAATATAACTAACAAAAATCAGTGGTTGGCTGGAGAAATGGCTTAGTGGTGAAGGCATTTGCTTGCAAAGGCAAAGGACCCAGGTTTAATTCCCCAGGACCCATGTAAGCCAGAATCACAAGGTGGTCCCTGTGTCTGGAGTTTGTTTGCAGTAGCTGGAAGCCATGAAATGCCTATTCTCTCTCACAAATAAATAATTTAAAAAACTCAATGGTATATGATCAATGAAATATACATACTACATAAGACACTCCCTAATTTATCCAAAGATAAAAGAGAAGGTGACACATAAAGAGATGTCTATGAGGCAAAAATAAATAAAATAGTGTAAAAGAAAGATGAAAAAAGACTTCCATGAAAATTGAAAATCTGAGGCTAAGTCAAGATGAAACAAGCAGTCTTTCTGTGGTTCCACCTTCTTGGTGCCTTGTTCAAACACTGTAGAAGATGCACACAGGAAGGAGTGTAGTGAGACATTTTATTGAAAGCACAGCGACAATGTACTTCAAGAAAGGCACATGCTGAGTAGGAAAGTCCACACAGTTCCCAGGGTTCCCAGGAAGTTGCCTGGGGATGCTTTTTATGAGATATTTAGTTGATGAAAGAGATGGTTGTCAAAATGATAGGGCAGCTCTCTAGTTTGACTGGCAGGCTTAAGGTATGCTGTGCATATCTCTTCACATGATGCACTTGATTTTACTCACATATATGCCCAATTATGCATAGGCATAAGATAGCGATTATGAGATTTCAAAAGTACAAGGACATAGTTTTCTTATTGTACATGTACCTAAACAAGTCTAGGTCAAATACCATATCATCTTCCTATCCAAGGTATATCTGGAACATATTTGAAAGGAAAATATTCACGAAAGCCATGCCCCTAATTGTTCCTAGGAGGAATGTCTTGCATTATTTGTACAGGTATAAGCAGGATGCATGTGGGGTTCCAGTTTGCAATAAGTTGCTTTGCACCTTGTTACAAAAAGGGTGTGTTCCTTGTTGGAGCCCAGCAGAATTTAGGATTGCTAAGCTATTTCTATGCTTCTGGGGATAGCAGAAATATATGAGAGTAGCTTATGTTTAATCACTGCTAGAAATTATTCATCATAGTTAAACATAGGATTAGGATCCAATCCCATATCCTACTGCTGGCTGTTCACCACACTGAGCTGAAAATGTGGGCACAATTATTTATAGCAGCTTTATTCATAATTACCTAAATCAATAAGTAACGAAGATGTCTTTCAGTCATTCAGTGAATGATATATTATGGTCCATTCATACAATGGATTATATTCAGTTCAATGATGAAAGAAGCATTGTTAATTGACACAAAAGTGCACAGGGAAGAATGAAAACAGATTGAAAAGACTATAATTGTATGATACAATTTATATGACATTCTGTAAAAGGGAAAATTACAAGGATAGAGAATTATTCCTGGTTAATATGTGCTTCGGAAAGGAATCCTAACTTAACTAGTTAATACGGAAGGTTTCAAGTTGACATAAAATGTTTGTGACATTTTGTGGTGGACATAAAAGCAACACACATTTTTGAACACCCATAGACCTGTATATTACAAAAGTTAAAACTTACTAAATAGAAATTAAAATCAAATGCTAGTGCTAGGGAGATGGCCCTGTAGTTAAAAGTGCTTGCATGCATAGCCTATGCCCCATGTTCAATTCCTCAGAAACCATGTCATTCCAGATACACAAAGTGTTATATGCATCTGGAGTTCATTTGCAGTAGAAAGAGGCCCTGGAACACCCATTCATATTATCTCTCTTACTCTCTTTCCTTGTAAATAAATAATATATTTTTTAAATCAAACAAGATTTAAAGAATTTTCAATAAAATGTCATGTTACAAAAAGAATCTGTGACAAATTCACTGGAAAAGTTTCTGACCAAATAACTTTGAAAATGATGATCTGACTCGAAACCATAGACAAAGATACATATAAGAAATGAAAATAATATTGTAGTTGGCAAAGTTAAGTCTCACAAGAAGGTAAGTAAGAAATTATGAGAGCTCTCTACAAATGTTCTGAGAATGAACATAGAAATGGATAGAGTAGTAGGAGAAACATCAGTTGCCTTCCTTAGAGAAGCTAGGGGAGAGCAAGGGAAAGGTCAGAGAGCATGAGACACAAGAGAAAATGTATGTGCACTGGTGTTAACTCAAGCTTAGGCACTTAACAGAGTAATAAGGATAGCTATAAAACTAATTATAGGCGATGGGCACAAGGATCAGTTAATAAGGTATATGCAATATAAACATGAGTTCTTGAGTTTAGATTCCCATCATCTACATAAAAAGCCAGGCATAGTTGTGTGACTTGCAGTTCCACCATGAAGACAGTGGCATGAGGATCCTTAGCACTTGATGGCTAGTTTATCTAGTCAAGTGAGTGAACTCTGCGGTCAATGACAAACCCTGATTCTGTTTAAAAAACACTTTTAAAAAGTGATTGATGAACACACTTCCCTTCAAAAAAGCACACAGATCTATGAACATGTACAAACATAACAAACACATCCAAGTGAGTGATTTCAGAAATGTGTGCATGTGCAGATTAGTATATAAAAATTACTTCTTAGCCTTGTCCACTAGTAGAGTCTTGATGCGATGATACCCAAATAGCAGGATACATGATGGGGTCAGATATACCATTCTTTAATAAAAACAGTCAACATTTTCTTAACAACTCTGGTTTTTAAGTTCGAGAAGGAGTATATGAGAGCCTCATGAAATGTGAAAAAGTATTAGTAAGTAAAGAAGAGCTTGAAATAACAGAACCAGTGATCGGCAGAAAGAGCTCTCAATGGCTTTGTGCACAAAGATATATAATACAGTGCTGTATTATAATTCATCCTTCATAGACATAGAACCCAGTGTCACTGGATTTGAACACAGGCTGAAGACCAGCAGGCATCCTTTAAACCTTCAGGATAAAGATGGAACTGCTGAGGCATCCAGCCTTGTGTACTGAGCAGCTACTTGGTACTGACTCTCCAGCTAGCACGAGATGTGCAGGTAGTCTGACTCATGCACTAAAATAAGAACAATGTGGACGTTCAGGCAACCAGGGTTGCATATGACAGAGGAAAGACTGTGTGAGGACATAGCAAGAAGATGACCATCTAACAAACAAATGGTGGGGTGAGGAACTAACAAGCTGACACTTTGCTTTTGGATGTCCAGCCTCTAGAACTGTGAGAAAATAAGTTTTAGTTGTTTAATCCGCCAATCCTGTGGCATTTTATAAGGCTTTCCTAGCAAACTAACACAGAAATTAGGAGGTGACATGGGCTAAAATTAAGTATATTAAGATCTGCTTCCCCTGGTCTTCAGTATTGTCACTTCCAGAACTTCCCCTAAAGATATTTCAAGTTATTATTTAGTAAGTCCACTTAAGAAATATTATTGAATAAGTCCCAAAGAAAATGTGTATAATTTCAAAATCACACCACAGGCAACTATACAATTGACACACTGGACAAAATATTTAGGAAATAAAGTTATAGTGGTAAGCCAGCAAACAATACCTGCATGACATCCTATATATAGGAAGTTGGCTAGTGATACAAGGAGAATGCATGACCATCAGAAACAACCATGTTAATGTAATGCTTGGTTCTGGAATATGACTTCCCAAATTAAAGTTCTATGATTACTTACTGTATTATAATGGGAAATTTATCTTAGAATATCACTCTTTTACCCTTTATAAAATATGGATAATAGTAGATCCAGGTTACAGAGCTAGCATGAATTCATCAACATATATAATTGAATCAAAATAATATTTGGGGCAGGAAGGATGGCTTAGTGGCTAAGGCATTCACCTGCAAAGCCAAAGGACCCAGGTTTGATTTCCCAGGACCCACGTTAGCCAAATGCACAAGGGGTGCATGTATCTGGAGTTCATTTGCAGTGGCTGAAGGCCACTCTCTCTGCCCATTCTCTCCCTATTTCTCTCTCCATCTTTCTTTGTCAAATAAATAAATAAAAATAAAATATTTTTTAAAAATGATATTTGATCCACTCTAGTCTCTCACTGAACATTACTCATGTTAATATAGATATTTAAAAAAAATCTGGGCTGGAGAGATGGCTTAGCGGTTATGCGCTTGCCTGTGAAGCCTAAGGACCCTGGCTCAAGGCTTGATTCCCCAGGACCCACGTTAGCCAGATGCGCAAGGGGGTGCATTCATCTGGAGTTCTTTTGCAGTGGCTGGAGGCCCTGGCGCACACATTCTCTCTCTCTCTCTCTCCGCCTCTTTCTCCCTCTGTCTGTCGCTATCAAATAAAAAAATAAAAAAAAATAACCAAAAAAAGAGTTAAAAAACAATCTCCCTCATCCTAGCCATAGACCCAGGTAGAAGGATGGAGATTGTTGTGTTATTTTGTTGATTTCTATATAGGTAGACCCTAGTAGCTTATAAGACAATAGATGCTGTTGAATGAATGCTACATATCTTTTGTCATATGTGTATATGTAGCAAGAATAGCATATATATGTGTATATGTATGTGTGTGAGTGGTAGCTGCATGTGCGTATGCTGATGTGCCTTCATGCAGAGGCCGGAGGAAGATGTGAGGTATCCCTTCTATCACTCTCTGCCTTAGTCCCCAAGAGAGAAACTCTCTCTGAACCTTCAATCTCACTGTTTTATTTGTTTGTTTGTTTGTTTGTTTGTTTGTTTGGTTGGTTGGTTGGTTGGTTGGTTGGTTGGCTAGACTTGCTACTCAGGGAACTCCAATGATCTTACTATCTCATACTATTTCAGGTCTGCTCAGTGCTTAGTTTACAGGCCTGAGTGGCCACATTGCTTTATACATGGGTACTGAAGATCAAACACAGGATATCTTCTTGTGCAGAAAACGCCTGCAGAGTCATCTCTCCAGCTGTATGGATGCTATCTAAACACTGCTGAGAGACAAATTTGAAGAAAAAAAATTTTGAAGATAGAACTTACAATTTATGAGGAGCTAAGAAAGAAGATGTTCAATGGTTTCAGCATTTTGTTAGTATGGCATTGCTTCTCCTTTGCCCACGGTGCTATCTAGAGCCTCCACCCCAGCAGATAGACACTAGTGGTGGTTATCCAGAGTCCAAAGGAGAAGGTTATGTGCATTTTTTCCTAAAAAGGTGTCCTTTAAATCTGCCCAGGCATCCAGTGCTTTTGATGTAACCGGCTCTTCCTTAGGAAAAGAAAAAAGAGAAAAAGTAGTAAAGACCATAGGTGGTGATAAACATTTCTATAAAATTAATGCCAGGAAAGAAAGCCTGTGAAATTTCAAAAAGCCTTAGGAATGCAGACAGAACTCCTTTGGGGTTACGCATAACCTCATCCCTTATACCACAGAACTATCGAAAGTGGCAAAAATTAAAAAAGGAAAAAAAGAGAAAAAAGAAAGAGAATCAGTGAGACCAAAGGGAGATGCCAGCTAATTGCTGGGTGAGCAGGTGAATAGATGCACTGTTTGAGATCTGACAAGTGTTTCATAACGTCAGCTGGCTCAAGGTGTAAAGAAAATACGATCACCTTGAGAATGCGCTACTGGCTACAGCACAAAGTGTCCTTCTTCGCTGCTGATTAACAAGGTTATTATTTATTCCTTTTGTGTTTACCCTTGGATATGTGGCATGGATCCTTTGTCATAAAAAGGAACCATTTTACATTCCAGCAAGAACAGAAGAAAGGTTTAATTACTATCCATGGCATCTGCTGGTGTGAGTTGTCTTATGAATAATCACGGAGACCAACACATCCAGATGGCCATAGTGTCTTTCTGTCCCTGACTTTCCACAATGAAAGACATTTTATCTTATGTGCAGAAAATAAGGTGGTTGAAAGGGTAGGGGCGATGGCAAACATGAGAGCCTGAGTGAGTTTGATGTCCAGCACCCCTTTAAAAAAGACACATAGACACCAATGCATGCCTGTAACTATAGCCTCTGGGGAGGGTGGAGACAAGAGAATCACTGGGGCTTGCTGGTTAGCCACTCTGACCAAAAACTGGCAGGTCTGTGTTCAATGACAGACTTCATCTCAAGGAAGCAATGCCTAAGCATGATAGAGAAGGACACACATTTTCCTCTGGCCTCTGAACACATGTGCATGGGGCACACACATCTACATACACACATGTATGCACTATACAAATTCATACCACATTACACCTACTATACATACTTGCAAAAAAAATAAAGGTGATTGGAGATTTGGCTCCAAATTCCTTGGATGCTAAGGAAAAAGTAATTCAATTCTAATAAGGTAACAAGAAAAATACTCATTCAGATCAACTAGTGGGAATTTGCCTTGTTCTCATAGGTGTTCCTGCATCACTAATAAGTTTACTTTGCAGATGTATGTGATATGTGCATGTGTGCAAGAGTGTATGAGGCACACATGAAGGGCAGGGGCTGACATCAAGGGTCTTGCTTAGTTACTCTCTACCTTATTTATTGAGACATGGTCTCTCATTTGAACCCAGGGTTCACCAAATTGGCTACTGTAGCTAGTCAGCATGCCCCAGGGAGCCTTGTCTCTGCCTGAAATTACAGATTCATGCTGCCACACCCACTCAGCATTTATGTATATTCTGGGGGCCTAACCCCAGTCCCTGGGCTTGCAGGGCAAGCAATTTATTCAGAGACATCACCTCAGCTTCATAAAAAAGTAGCTTTTAAGCTTTGAGCAAAGCCACTCCTCCCACAAAGTCTAGTAAACTTATGCATCAGAGGCGGGAAGAATCTGATTTAGATGTAAAAGTACATCTGATGAAAAGTAATTTGCAGATAGAGCCTCCTTGGGGATTGAAATGCCCACAGTAGTTACAAAACTATCAATATTTCATATGGAAACAGCAGCTTTCTAAATAGCCTACAGTTCAAAGCTTATTATTTGGTGCTCTTTTCAAAGGGAGGAGTTTTACTTGATCGAATATATTTAGAGCACTTTCCTTATCATGTTGCCTGGAGTTTCACAATAAGGCCCAGGACTGGATATTTTATAATAATTGGTTTAAACTTAGTGAGCGTAAGTCCATCAATTATTTATTGATTTATGAAAATCTTGAAATAATGGATGGCATCTCTTTGGGGTTCATTTGGAAAAGATTAGTTTGCACATATAAGCTTATGTATGTGTAGCATGTGCTTTTCTTTATCATGCCCCAGGTGTACACATATGTGTGCACATGCTGCATATGGGTACACATGTATGTGTGTAAGTGCATGTGTATGTGCATGTTCCTTCACATGCATTTGGAGACCAGAGGACAGGGGTCCTCATGTGTCATTCCTTAGGGACCATCTACCTTTCTATGTACGAGGACTATCATTCACCTCAATGAGTAGGTTTTACAGGCTGGCCAGAAAGTTCCAAGGATCTACCTGACTCCACTTCTGCCATCTGAGATTGCAGGTATAGTCCACCATGCCTGGTTTTCTCTCTGTGGGTTTGAACTCAGGCTTGCTAGGCAAGTACTTTACCCACTGAACTATTTCCCCAGGCCTATTATGGCAGGTTTTAATGGTAATCACCAAGTGCTCAATTTGCTTCCTTTGGAAGCACAGCCTGCTTTCTAAATCAGTTACAGGGCCAAGGGCATGAAGGCATCCACCCAAATGTTCTTGGTAAATTAGCGTCTCTTCCATCCAGAGTGGTGTTTTATGTTTTCTGTGGTAATAAAATGTCCTATTCTCAGTGCTATACCAATAGTGGCAGTTGCTTCCTACGTAGGCTAAAGATTGACAATAGGACTTGAGTGGATTTATGTAGCAGGTTATTTCCCCCCTAATGTAAAAAGATGTTTTTAATTTTCTTTTTCTTGATTTAATAGACTGACAGCTTCTGTGCTCCAGGGACTATTAGGAGATGCAGATCTGTCCAAATAATCCCCTGGGAGTTGGTGCTTAGAGATGACTCTTCTGTGATCTGGCAGTCCCCCCTGCTGCCAAAGGACAGAAAAACAAACACCAGCCATCACAGAGATCCCCCACATGTATGCAATAAGTACTGTGGTAATTTGATCCAGGTGTCCCCCATAAACTTAGGTGTTCTAAATGCTAGGTTTTTTGCTGATGGAGATTTGGGAATTAATGCATCCTGGAGGGAGGGTATTGTTGGGGGCAGGCTTATGGGTGTTATAGCCAATTTCCCCATGCCAGTGTTTGGCACACTCTCCTGTTCCTGTTGTCCACCTTATGTGGGCCAGGGGGTGATGTCCACCCTCGGCTCATGCCATAGTTTTCCCTGCCATCGTGGAGCTTCCTCTCAAGCCTGTAGGCTAAAATAAACCTCTTTTTTCACAAAAGCTGCTCTTGGTTGAGTGATTTCTACCAGCAGTACGAACCTGACTGCAACAAATCCAAATGTCAATCCCACAGTATGATGTGGCTGGAGTGGAAAACTAGACTATCCAACACTCAATCATTCTTCTAAAGTTGTAACGCTCTTCTGGGACAGTTTTCAGTCACTGGCATTCTGTTTCCATTCCATAACTAGTCTATGGTGTCAAAATTCTCTTAAGGCCCTTTGTCTTTTCTTTATCATCTTCAGGAAGAACCACTGGAGTCAGTGGCACATGGGAAAACCCTCATGGTACAGTCAGGAGATGAACCACTACTTCATCATGTACCTCGATTGTGGGAGCTCCCAAGATCCGCCATATGGGGAGAGGGGAGTTCTTCTGTATACTATCAGTAGGAAATGGATGTATGGCCCACGTTTTAGGACTTTGCAGGGGTACCCTACACAAAGAACAACTCCATTTCTGTGAAATTTCCTGACTGTGAACATTTGATATTCATCTGAAGAGCATTTAATCAAGTTGACATAGGAGCATGCTTTTTAAAGATAATCGCTGGACTAGGGAAATAGCTCGGTTGGTAAAGTGCTTGCCTCCTAAGAATGAAGAACAAAATCCAATCCCCAGAAACTATGTAAAAACTCTGGGCACTGTGGAGGCAGGAAAAGGAGGATCCCTAAGCTCTCTGGATATCTACCTCAGCCTCCATGGTGAGATCCAGACCAGTGAGAGACCTTGTACCGCAGAAAGATGGGTACGACAAGATGATGTCACCCAAAGTTGTGCTCCATCCTCCACATGCATATTCTGCACAGGCACATGTATCTGCATGCATAGGCGCACGCTCATTTAAAAAGAATATCATCAGAACATCCTGATCATCTGATAGCGCTTGTAACTCATGCTTCAATGCCACACTTCATTTCAGGGATTACAATACACATAAGTCATTCTATAAATCTTGTTCAAGTATCCGAACAGATTCTCAGATTGTTAAGACCAGCCCCTTATCTGAGCCTAGGCTCCATCTCCACTCCATCCTACCCTGTGGCCATAATCACTTGGCACTGTAGAAATCAGTATATTTCCTCTATCCAGATGTGCTTGAGAGACAGAACAATATTCATAGTGGTTAGAAATACAGCTCTGAGAAGAGTGGAATAAATCCCAACTTCACCACTTTAAAAAATATAAATAATTAGGTACTCAGACTCTCTGTGCCTATTCCTTCATTCCTACCCCATGCATTCCAACCATAAAATATCATTAAGAAGAAAGAGGAAAACATCACATTTCATGTTTTATAATATGATCAGGAAGTACAGTAAGCTTGTCTATGCTGACACATATTATGCTGTCAAGAAATATTATTTTCTTGGTATTTTCCCTTATGGTTATACATTTGTGTGTGTGTGTGTGTGTGTGTGTGTGTGTGTGTGTGTGTGTGTGTGTGTCATATGTGTGATATGTTTGTGCATGTAGTGTAGGCGTATGTGTGTGCAGATGTGTACACCCCATGTGTTCAAGTGTGGGAAACAGAGAAGTATGCAAGGTCTGCCTTATTTCTTTGAGAAAGTGACATTCATTAACACTGAAACTTAGTGTTTCAGCAAGACTGGCTAACCAATGAGCCCCACTGATACTACCTATTTCCACTCAATGGTGAGTTTACAGGTGTACGTGTGTATGTGTATGACCACACCCAGGCTTTTGTGTGTGTTCTTGGGACCAAACCCAGGCCCCCATGCTTGAGCAGCAAGCACTCTGGACTACTGAGTCATCTGTCTAGCCCATAACTTAATGCACTGAAAAGGCTTAGTGATGTGGTTATCATAATTCCCAATTGATAAAGTATAACACACTTAGGTCCTTGTTTCCTCATAGAAACATACCAAAGTGTACAATTAGCTTCAAATTAGCTTCTGGAGCTTCAAGATACCTTGACTTTGGGGAGATGGCTAAGTGGGGTTAAGAGTTTGCCATGCATGTGTGAAGACCAGTGTTTGGATCCCCAGTACACCACACACACACACACACACAAACATGTGTGCATGCATGGACACACATGCAACCTTAATGTTATCTGGAACACTGAAGAGTATATCCTTTTAAATCCTGTTTGATTTAATGGCCAAAGTACTTTACATTTTAACTGTACACTGGTGACCTTAAAAACAACTTAATAAAGTAATTTGTCATGACCTAGATTACAGATACTTAATGTACATAGTGACACTCTGTCATCAATGAGAGAAGTCACCTAGGAACTGAAGAGTTTGGCTGTGACAAAGCCACAGCCCTAATAAATGCACTATCTTTGCTTCTTCCTCACCACTCATAGTGACATGAGCACCTTGCTCAGATGTCCTGTTTCCAGATGTCAGCTGGCTTGCCTTGAGATTCATCACTGCATTGCAACATCTGCTCCTCCATTTCCAAGTGACAGAGGAAAACTCTGATGGTGATTTTGGCTTAAGAATGAAAATGAAAACAAAATCATTCCATGGTCTTTTCTAACCTTTTTGAAAATGAATCATCAAAATTGGTTTTTTAGTTAACTCATTTTGATTTTGCATGTGGATGCCTTATGTGTGTGTGTATGCATGTGTGCATGTAAAACGGTGTATGGTCACATGTGTGAGTGTAGGCTCATGTTGTAGTGCAGATGTGAAGGTCAGAGGTCAGTCAGTCTCAGATGTTGGTTTTTGAAGGAGTAAACAAACAGTAAAGGAGTCAGCAACAGACTCTGGATGCCAAAATTCTGCCTGGAAGTTATAAACAGCACACAACCTTGAACAGTCTACCCAGGAATTACTCATAGCCTGAAACCTTGAATAGCAAAAAAATAGCTTACTGCTCCCTATTCCTCACTACCCGCACCATCACTGTACAGCTAGAAAGCCCCTAACCCAGATGCCAAACCTAATAAACTCCCCAGCACACACCACCCAGTGTGCACCCTTTTTTCCAGGGTTATGGTGCCATTGGAGACTGAGGCATCAATCTTTCAGGTCCTGTATTCTAAAGCTTGTTTTTGCTGTTGAGATTCCTATCAATTTCTTCCTTCCAAACTTGCCTCCTTGTTTTTTTTTTTTTTTTTTTTTTGTTTTTTTTTTTTGTTTTGTTTTGTTTTATTTTTTTGCAGTTCTATGCTGTTTGAGGCAGGGTTTTCATTTCTCACATTGTGTTTGCCAGTTTAGCTGACCTGTGAGTTTCCAGGAAATTTTCCTGTCTGCCACCTATTCTTCCAGGCATGCTGGGATTACAGAATGGGATTATGGAAACTCACTTCAAAATCTATCTTTTTAGCTGGGTTTAGGGATCTGAGCTCAGGTAATCAAGCTTGTGCCACAAGTGGTTTATTTACTTTGCCCTCTCCCCAGCCCTCAGCTTCTTTTTAAATCTTTCCTGCCCCCTCTCTGCCTGCCTTCTTCTTTCCTTCCTTCCTTCCTTCCTTCCTTCCTTCCTTCCTTCCTTCCTTCCTTCCTTCTGCCCTCCCTCCCTTCCTCCTTCTCTTGCTTCCTTCTTCCCTCCTTCCCTTCCTTGTTTCCTTCTTCCCTTCCATCCTCCCTCATACCCTCCATCCTTTCTTTTCTCATTATTACCTCTTTTCCTTCCTTCTTCCTTCCCCCCCCTCTCCTTTTTCCTTCCTTTCTTTCCTCCTTCCTTCCCTTGCAACCTCCCTCAATTTGTCGAACATCAGCCTTTTTTCATGATCTGCCAGCTCACTCTGGTTCTCTCATCACCTTCCTAGTCTTCTTTCAGAAATGTGGCAATCCCAGCCATGCCTACAGATGGGAGGCAGAAACAGGAGAATCTGCCAGAAGCTCAGGGAAAACTGGCCTGATGAATGCAGTGATGATTGATCAGCATGAGAACCTGTCTCAAATAAGGTAAAAGGTGAGGATCAACTTCCAGAGGCTGTCTTCTGACTGCCACACCCAGGCCATAGCACATATATTGCCAATGTTCACACACACACACACACACACACACACACACACACACACACACACACGCACATACACACAGTACACATGCACACACAAACAGACGCTGGAATGCGTTAATCTTCCTGTCTTCTTCATTTTTTTAATTAAGAAGATACTTTAGATACATCATGTGTTGATGCAATGTTTGCCATCCTCCCTGCCCCATTCCACTGAGGGCCCTCCTCATTGGGGTTGCTGGTATTTCTTATGTGGTTGTGGGTTAGGCGTAGTGAGAGTAGCAGTCAGTAATTTCGAAAAATATTTTTACTTATTTATTTGTGGTGCGTGCATGTGTGTGTGTGTGTGCGTGTGTGAGAGAGAATGAGTATGCTAGGGCCTCTTTCCCCTAACAATTAACTTGACCCATATGATTCTTTGTGCATCTATTTACATTGGTACTAGGAAATCCACCACATGTAGTGAGGCTTGTTAAGCAAGTAACTTTAACCACTGATCCATCGCCACAGCACCAGAAACACAGATTATTTTTAGCTGCATTTGAGAGACTCTCCCTATCTGAACATAATTACTTGAAAGCCCATGCACACACATTGTGATATGCCTTTATTTGCAAACAGACACATAATGTAATCTATTCTATTTGCACATGAAAACACAGATTATTCAGGGGTAACACATCTAGGTGTAGGCATATGTGTACATAGATACTTGTGTAGCTCTAGACATGGGTGTATATGCCCAGTCATAGAGTCTACACTTTTGTAGCATGTACAGCTTAATCTATCCAAAGATATCTCAAATATTATGACAATATGCTTACTTTTTAAAAATATATTGTATTTTTTAAATTTATTTGAGAGAGAGTCAGAGAGAGAGAGAGTGAGAGCAAAATGCAGACAAAGAGGGAGAGAATGTGTGCACCAGAACCTCCAGCCACTGCAAATGAACTTCAGGCACATATGCCACCTTGTGCATCTGGCTTACATGGGTATCAGGGAATCCAAACTCGGTCCTTAGGTTTCCTAAGCAGGTGCCTTAACCTCTAAGTTATCTCTCCAGTTCATATTTTCTTATATTAAAAAAAAACAACTGTTCTTCTTAAATAAGTATTTTACCATGTGGAAGGCTGAGAAGTCAATGAGACAAAGCATCAATGTGGTCCAGTGGGGTGCTGATCTATATTTAAGCTGTTTTCAGTTCTGCTGGTGACATTAAATATGAAAGCTGAGTGAATTAACTGCCTGTACCTAGCACAGGAGACCAATAGCCCACCATAGGAAATCGACATTCTCCTATTAAATCTCATCAAACCTGTTCCTGTCTCTAATAATGCAACTGGGCTCATTAGCAGCTGGCAGATGGGATCACTCAATAACTTTGGAAGGGAAACCAAGAGGTATTTGATTTCACAACTTTCCCCATGTGTGAACTTCTCCATGCACACATATATAAAGGGACAGTATAGGTCTGAATAACCATAGCACTCACCATACATTCTAAAATAGTGCAACGTTTATTGTGTCTATTCTCTTTTATTTCATCACAGCATACAGGTTATATTGCTAGTAATTGGTAGCTCTTGGGTTTGTTTTCCTTTAAAGTCACAGAGCTCAAAAAACTTTCTTCTAGGGGCTGAAGAGAGAGTTCAGTGCATTAAGCACTTGCATCTCAAGTATCATGTCCAGAGTTTGTATGACAATCTTTCATGTCAATGTAGGTGCAGCTTGTCTAAAATCTCCTTGCATGAGTGGTGGGACAGGGTGACTAGCTAAACTAGCGATATCGGAGAACTCTGGATTCAATGTGAGAACCTGTCTCAGTAAATAAAGTGGACAGGGATAAAGGAAGACAGATGCCATCAGTCCTCACTCACACATGCATACACCATATATATACTTATGTAAATGCACAAGTACACACAAAAGTTGCCTTGGAATCCCTCTCACTGTGCTTTTAGAAAGCCATTTTTGACAATGTCTCTGGACTTCATTTTTAATTATCATCAGTGATTCTCACAAACAGTGCATACAATACAGACACACTCACTTTCTCTCTCCCCAAACACATACACAGTCAATCACATCACTAGTGTTTTATTCTGGATTTGTATGAATATTCCACACTGCCCAGTAGCACGCCTCCCATCCTCTTAGAATGTAGAACTGTGCTCATTGCACTTTGCCTATCTTGTGAGACCAACAGGAATGGAAACAGGTCACCTAGAGGCTACCTAGAGAAGCCAGGGTGCTGGGATTAAACTCCTTGTGCATCTGGCTTAAGTGGGTCCTGGGAAACCAAATATGGGTCCTTTGGCTTTTCAGACAAGTGCCTTAACTGCAAAGCCATCTCTCCAGCCTATGAAGTTTTTAGAGTAACAGAATAAGAGGTCATTAATCAAGACACTATTCAAATATGTTAGTGGAAACATCAGGCAGGCAGTTTACCACAAAGCATGGAGGTCTAGGCAATAGGTCTCAGGTGCCTTTTTTTTTAAAAAAAATTTAATTTATTAGTTTTCTTTTCAGTAAATACAGGAAGTTTGGTACCATTATTTAGGCTCATCTGTGATCTACCCCTCCCATTAGACCCTCCTTGTTAATGAAAATGTGTAATGCATTGTGGAGTTAGCCCCCAGTTACTGGTATGATAAATGTCTCTGCAAATCATGACCCAACATGTGACTCTGACATTCTTTCCACCCCCTCTTCCGCAAAATTTCCCTGAGCCATGTTGGGTTCATTTTTGGTCTGCTTCAGTGCTGAGGTGTTGGGGGCCTCTGAGGCTCTGGCTCTCTGATTTGGTAGGAGTTGATTTTTCTCTGCGTTGATCTCCTTCCCCTTTGTGCTGGTATCCGGTTCACAGGAAAACATCACCCTTGCTTATTTCGCCAGTTGTCCTTAGTTGCAGTTGGGCCCCTTTTGAGGTATGACCTTCTTACCATTTGGGCTATTGGCAGCTGATGGTTTATTTGTGCAGCCAAAAGGATTTACCCGATTGTCACAGTGATGTTAGGTCACACACAGAAGTAGACAATAAATGGTTTTTTAGGGGGCACAGTAATTCAAAAGAATTTGGCTCTGGAACAGCTCTCCACAATCTCTAAAGTGCTATTCAGTCAATCAGTCTTGTTTTATGTAGGTGTGACTTTCTTTTTTTATTGGAGGGGACACTTTAGTTCATATAGGCAGAGTGATGATCTGGAAGTATGAGTCAATGTTTATTAAAGTTTTGGTTTTGGTTTGTTTTATTTGCTTAAAAATACTAGCTATTATAAATTATTGCTAACGGCCTCACCTATTAGAAATATTGATTTGTTTATTATTTTATTATTTATTATGGATTTGAGAGAGAGAAAAAAAAAAGAGAGAGATGAACAGGCAGAGAGAGAAAATGGGTGTTCCAGGGCCTCCTGTCAGTGAAAACAAACTCCAGATGCATGTGCCACCTTGTGCATCTGGTTATGTGGGTCCTGGGAAGTCAAACCTGGATCCCTAGGCTTTGCAGACAAGCACCTTAACCACTAAGCCATTTTTTTCCAGCCCATTGTTTACTATTTTGCTGTGAATAATTATGAGATACGATTTTCATCTGATTTTCCAGGTAACTAAACCCCTTGTCTTTTTTAAAAAAATTATTTATTTATTTATTTGAGAGCGACAGACACAGAGAGAACGACAGATAGAGGGAGAGAGAGAATGGGCACGCCCGGGCTTCAAACCTCTGCAAACTAACTCCAGACGCGTGCGCCCCCTTGTGCATCTGGCTAATGTGGGACCTGGGGAACTGAGCCTTGAACCGGGGTCCTTAGGCTTCACAGGCAAGCGCTTAACTGCTAAGCCATCTCTCCAGCCCAAACCCCTTGTTTTTATTCTAACCCTTTATTATATGGTATAACTTGGAGCTGGAGATGAGATGGAATGTGTTTTGTAGATTGCTATTCTCTGAACAGAACACCAATTACACCTTCATCAGGGCAGTTGTGTCTACTAACAAGCTGCCTTCAAGGTTGGAGTGGTTTGATGTTCAGTCAAAGGAGAAGGTGGGAACAGTCGTTAGAGCCTCACCTGTGAGCTCAGCTACTTCATCCTATGCTTCCCAAAAGCTGTGTGTACTTCTTTTCTGGAGTATATGTCATATGGGAATTTAACTGGAGGGGAGGACTCCATCTCTTCATCTGTAAGGCCATCCATGCTCAGGTGAGACTTTTCAGTGATACAGCTGCTCCTGTAAGTTATCTTTCATCATATTCTATAAGGGAACTTAATAATGCTTTGCTTCAACAAATTGGATTTTGGTGTAATTATTACTTTGGTCTATCTGTATGGGGCATGCAGGGTTGGGTGGGGGGGGGCAGATGTCACTTTATATTCCTAACCAAAGTTCACACAATAGCATGTAGCTCTGGCCATGTATAAGGTCTGATTTGGGAGGGAAGAATTTGCAAGCTTTTGAAAAGATGGTGTGTGAATGCAATGTAAATTTTTAAACTGCTGACATATTCAACATTTTGTTATAACAGAGTATCCTATAGCACAACGATCTAATAAGATCCAGGATAGATGTGGGATAAAATGCAAGGCACATCTGGTAGAAAATATCACTGAGCTACACAGACAGCTGGAACTTAAGAGACCAATATCCCAGAAGAAAAGCACAGAAATGTGATCACAACTGTCAGATTCATTCTTTCCTTTGAGGCATTTGAGGATATAACATCAATCTCAAGCTTACTTCTGTAGAGAAATAGAAAAAGAAAAAAAAACACTTTCCAACTCATTTTGTTAGAAAAGAATAATTATATTAGCAAGTCTTCACAAAGATTATTATCAGGAAAATATCTCCAATGCTCAAAAGTATAAAATCACTAAAAATATTAGAAAAATCACATCTCGTAATGAGTAAGAAACAAATGTTTTACATATAATACAAAATCTTTATAGCTTTACTTTATATCATATATTGAAAATGACTTGAATTTGAAAGTTAATTTTTTGCTTAATCCCTAAATAAATGAGAATCAAAATATCATTACAATTATATATAATATAATATATAATGTACATAAACATATATAAATAAACATCATCATATCATGTAGCCTCATACCACTAACAAAATTAGATGATTCTAAGTATGAATGATATTATAAGATTTCTGGAAAATAGTATGGAGCGTCAAATCATCAATCAGTGAGCAATATACTTGGCAAAATCATAAGTGGGAACCACAAAAAATAATGCTAAATTATATTATTTAACATCAATCATTTTGCCAGGAGACCACTAGCATCAGGAGAGTGGAAAGGCATGGAAAACGCCGGGGAGATGGTTCAATTGATGACGTTTTTGACACGTAAGTGTGAAAGCTTGCATTTGGATCCCCAGCATGCATGGGGTCAAGTGTGGGGGTCTGCCTGTAGTGCTAGTGTTCAGGAGGCAGAGACAAGAAGATCCCTGAGACACAATGCTTCCTAGAGTATGCAAACTGGCCAGCTATGCATTCACACAAGAGACCTCATATCAATAAATAAGGAGGAAAATGACTGAAGAAGAGAGCCAACATTGACCTCTGGTCTCTAATCACACGTCATACTGCACACACATGCACACACACACACACACACACACAAACACACATCGAAAAGACAAAGAAAGGTACATAACACCAGAAGCTATAGGAACTATGTAGCTTTAATAGAAGACTTGGGTCCATGATATGTAGTGTTCTAAAGTCTAATCAGCTACAAGTTACTGATAATTGAATATTATGAATACTTATGGATCCATGGAGAAGGAATATCTTCAGGTCTGACCTTGTTGGTAGATTGAGGTATATGTCAATGGTATTTCAGAGGCACCACTCAACTCACTGCTACCTACTGGGATGCTATGCTCCACTTCTCTTTTTTTTTTTTTTTCCCTAAGAGTAAAGTTAAAATGCAAATGACCTATACAAATAATATACCATGATTTTGGTTTTGTTACCTCAGTATGTGTAGATTTCTTAAGTGCTTTCCTGAGAACATGCTTTAAGAAGGAGAGCTTCACATACATTGGATGTGGGAGGTGAAGGAGTATCTCAGTTACTCCTGCTGACTCCCTTAGTAGCCATCACTGTCTTGTTTCTTGTAACTCAGGTTAGGTTTTGGTCTCTTGCTCTATGGCAAAAAGAAAAAAAAAAAAGAAAGAGAGAGCCTGAAGAGATGGGACAGGACAGACCTCACAGCCAGATTGGCTGGCTGCTGAGGAATAATTTTCTTTCTTCCCCTTGAAGGGGAAAAAGCTTTTTTTCACTGATACATTTAAAATTCCCCAGCTAGGGAAGATACCAGTTCTGGACAAGTGCCACTGGAATACAGAATTCTTGGAGAATCTGAACTTTTCAACTCTGGAAGATGAAAATTTACTGTTGGCCACTGCTGGTCTGATTGGTATTTCAAAGGAATATTGGGTACTGCAAATAGGAACTGAAGGGGGGTAAACTTATTAAACCCATTAACCTGTGCTTGATGATGTTTCCCTGTCATTGTAAAAGACTAAATAGAAGGTGAGAGGTCTGATGTCAAAAACTTGTACAATTTTAAAATATCACAATTAAATGTGAGCTGGTCCCCCCCCCCCACAAAAAAAAGGAGAACTTCTCGATCTCAGGTTCTGAGGAAGAGAATGCCACCCTGAGGATATCAGCCTGAGGACCAATCTCCTTGCTGATTTCCTGTCTTTTTCTCATGATACACTCAGTTAAATTAGGGTTGCTTGGAAAAGTGTGTGGGTTGGGGGTTGTTTATTGGAATTTGGAAAGTTTACCAGAAGTTTAGCTACTTAAGAACATACTTTTCCTGCCATCAGCCACTGTGAACTGCCAATCACTTCTCAGGTAGGGGTGGGTGGCTCACTAGCTCCTACTCTATTCATGATGGAACGTTGACAGGCTCAATTTTGTGCAGGAAACCACATCATGGTATTTCCATATATTTGAATACTTCCTTAATCTACAAGTGATAATAATCTTAAAATAAAAGAAATGTTATTATGGTAAGTACAAAATAAATATGTACATTGCACAGAGATATTAAATAAGCAAAACATTTCAGCAACCTCAGTCTGCTTGGAGAACAATAACTAACAGAGTAAGATAGCACCACACAAATATCCAATGACAAAATGACAAGAATGCAGAGAGATAAGTACTACCAACAGGATGCCTGCTTTTCTGGTTGAAATAAGCATTGGTACAGTTACTTTGGAAACCTAGAAAAACATGTATGATACAAGACTTCATTTGTAAGAATGCACCCAGGAGAAATGCATGCACCTATGTATCAAAACATATGTACAAAGAAGTTTACAGCAATACTGTTTTATTACCACTAAATTATCAACAACTACCATTTTTTAAATTAAGCTGGATAAAACATGATGCTATATTCACATAATATTTTATATCAATGTGAATAATTTGAGTGAAATAAGTATAGTGATAAATATATCAAAAGCATCATACTCAATGGAGAAAAGGAAATCATAGAAGACTATATGCAAAATTAATCTGGAAATCGAAACTAGAAACGTGTTTATCTTTGGAGAAAAATAATGACTACCAAGAGTCACAGAGTAGCTTTCAGAAATGTTGGAAATCTTCTCTCCTGACTTTATTTTATTTTATTTTTCCATAATGTGTGTGGAGTGGCTTTGGTTATTTTTATTCTAGAACCAATGCTGAAGAAAGGTGCTGTCCCTTAAATATGTCCATCTTGTACTATAGAGCAAGTAGAGCCAGCAGAAGGGCAAAAGGCAGGTCTAGGTTTCCACTGAGGAGCAGCGGCTACATCCACTATGTCGTGACTGAAGGGGTTTAATCTTCCCCCTAAGATGGGGCTCGTGCTGAAGGGAGAAAATGTTTTCAGTAAATATCACAATTTTCTTCCTATGATTCTATTTTTGGCATAAAATTATACATGCTGACATTTCTTCTTAATCAAGTCCAAATGTTTAGTTTAATTAAAATAAACAAAAACATTGTTTTTAAAAAGTTATTTAAATTTTCTGAAAAAAACTACATGTAACTGATTCCAAATGAAAGTGCCTGTAAGTCTTCTCAATAAAGTTACAATTTTATTTTTTCACCTTTTTCTGGTGTTTATCGATGAGGTCTTACCCAGTAGTCCAAACAAGACTCAAACTCACAGCAGTAATCCTGCTTCAGCTTTCTAAGTACTAGGATTACAGTCATGCACGAATCATCATGCCTATTGTTTTTAACTTTGTATTCCTGGGATGCAACACCTGACCAAAAGCAGCTGAGAAGATTAAAGGGTTTATGTGGGCTAAGAGTCTTGAGGCAAAGCTTTGTGATGTTAGGAGAAAACATGATATGAGCTGAGGCTGAACATCCCAATCTTTCCATAGCAGGTAAAAAAAAAAAAAGCAGTATCAAGAATGTGAGCTGAAAGCCAGGTGTGGTGGCGCATGCCGTTAATCCCAGCACTTGGGAGGCTGAGATAGGAGGGTTGGTGTGAGTTCGAGGCCACCCTGAGACTACGTAGTTAATTCCAGGTCAGCCTGAACAAGAGTGAGACCCTACCTCAGAAAAACCAAAAATAAATAAATAAATAAGCAAATAAACAAAAGAATGTGAGCTGAGTTCTGACAAGGGGGAATAGCTATAGCTCCCCAAAGTCCACCCCAACAACACATCTCCTCCAACAAGGCTCCACCTCCTAAGGCGTCACCAGCTTCGAACCAAACATTTAGAGAACACGAGAATACATGGGGCCGGGGACAACTAATTCAAACCACCAAGCATGTCTATTGTTTCTCTTTTTTTCAATGACTTTAAAAAAAATATTTTATTTATCTGAGAGGGGGAGAGAGAGGAGGGAGAGAGGGAGACAGAGAAAGAGGCAGATAGCAAGAATGGGTATACCAGGGATCTAGCCAATGCAAACAAACTCCAATCACATTCTGCATCTGGCTTTACATGAATTCTTGGGAATAGAACCTGGGTCCTTTGGCCACAGAGGCCAGTGCCTTAACTGCTAAGCCATCTCTCTAGCCCGGATTTTTCTTTTCTAAGATATTTATGCAAATTTTACAAAAGCCCAAAGAACTAATGCCTTTCATGTATCTATAAACCATGGCTCTTAATCATACTAAATTTCATCAATGGAATTGTTTTGTTATCTATTTTTCTTCTCACTTCAAAGGTATTTTTTAAGCTACAATAAAACTTTATCATTATCCCACTTTCAGCACAAAAAAGAATATAAGATTATGTAACACATATATGTCACTCAAAGGCACATCCTTCAAATTAGATTATTTATAGTCTGAATACTCATGTGTATTTAAAAAGAATTGTTATAGATCTTATAAATTAATAAGAACAGCCTTTGCACCTAGTGGATATAAAATTATTACAAATTGTTAGGATTAAAGGCAATCACTTAAGTTTGTATTTGGGTGTACAAATGTGGCCCTCAGAATGTAAGGGCCAGAAAGCTCATGGACAACCTACTGTATTAGGCACCATAATAGGCTATTTTCACAATTTCTGTGATTGTCACACACTAATTAAAATGGAAATATATGGCTTTATCTTGAATCTTCCAACTTCCTTGTAAAATAGTTAAATATATTCCATTAATTTAGCTAAAAAATACCCAATTCCTAAATAACTAAAAAGTATATGAAACCATTGACCCAAAACTTGCTAAATCATCTGTTCTTTTTTTCCTCATTCATTTTTCACTAATATTTGTACATACCAAAGTGTAATGTCAATGTGAACAAATAACAGGTCTTCACACAAATTGCACACCCTATGCATCAATAACCTGCCACTTCAGTTTCAATGTTTAGCATATCTTGCCTTCTCAGTATTTTCTTTTGAACAGTAGAAGGGAAGATCTATTGATATGTACATTCTCTACATTCACAATTTTCAAAACTTAGCAAATGAGTGTAAGGACAATCACAGTGAAGAAAAACTGCAGAGGTGTGTGTGTGTGTGTGTGTGTGTGTGTGTGTGTGTGTGTGTGTGTGTGTATTGCAGTCAGTTCCTTATTGCTGAGACAAACATCCAACCAGAAATTGCTTATGGCCAGAAGGCATTTATTTCATGCTTCCAGAATTCATGGAAACTCCATCAATGGTGGAATAAGCTGCTTAACTTCATCCATCCAAGCAGAGAGAAATGACTACACCAACATCAGTAAGCACCAACAGCCAGTTCTCAAATATTCTGCGTACTCCTATGTGGTGGTTTGATTCAAGTGTCCTCCATAAACTTACATGTTATGAATACCATGTCCGCAGATGATGGCAATCAGGGAATTAAGACTTCTGGAGGCAGTATATTATTGGAGGAGTGGAATTATGGGTGTACTATCCAGCTTCCTCTTACCAGTAATGTGCATACTCTCCTGTGGTGTTGTCCATCTGCTGTTGGCCAGGAGGCGATGTCCACCATTTGATGCTATCACTTTCACCTGTCTTCATGGAGTGTCTTCTCCAGTCTGTAAGCCAAACTAAACCTCCCCAGCCCACACAGGCTTCTTCCTGGTTGGATATTTTCCTGCCAGAAACATAAAGCTGACTGCAACACCCTAATAGGGATGGACACAGATTTCTTCCCAAACACATCTTAAGGCTGGACTCCAGTGACATTATCTCCTGCTGCTGGAGACCCAAATTATAATTCTTAATCAAAAATACCTGTATATATGGGGCATATGTTCAAACAACCATGATTCATATACTCTATGTGTATGTTAATTCTCATATATGAGTTCAGGATAAGGAGTTGGAATAGAGATGAGAACCAGTACAAATGCAGAAAGTTAATTGATGCACTTTTTTCAAACACAATAATTGTTTGCCATCACTTACTATAACTTACATCAGAAGTAGGACCATGGAATTGAATTGAATTGGAACTACCCACAAACTTATTTAATTGTATCAGGATTATCAAAAGTTAAATAATAAAAGAGTGATCCAATAAACATTAAACTCAATGATGTGGACTTCTTTGATGAGAGATCATTATTATTGTGGTTTGAATGTGAAGTGTCTCTCCCAGGATCATGTGTTTGAATTTGGTCTCCAACTAGTGGCACTGCTTGGGAAAGAAGGTGGAGTCTTGCTGAAGGAAGTGGGTCACTAGGAGTGAGCCTTGAGATTTTATAGCCTGGCCTCGCTGCTGTTCACCCTCTGCTTCCTGTTTGAAGATGTACTGTGACCAGTTCCTGCAGCTATGCCTCTCCCCCTCCACCCCCATGATGGGCTCTGTCTCCTGTAAATGTAAGTCAAGACAAACCCTCCCTTGCTTAACCCATTTCTTGCCAGGTATTTGGTCATAGCAATGAATAATTTAACTAATACAATTATAAGGACTAAATTTTACAATGCTTTTAAATTTCAGGTGCATTGTGAGGAGAAAGAGGACTAGGAAAAAATAGAGAACAAAGTTGAGGTGGAAGATGAAGAAAGTAAACCAGTCATCATGTTGATGTGCAAGGCGAGCTACATAATAATTGCCTCCCAACTGCTCCAAAGTTTTCATCCTGATCTCAGCCATTGCATCTGCTATTATACTCCTTTCTCTCTACAGACTCATTAGTCATATTGTTACTTTTCCCTTTTATTATTCTAAGGAGTGGTGCAGGATCTATGGCTATGACCCCAGTCTTCCCATTCAACATGAAAATAATTATGAAAGTTCAGAGAGAATGGATCAAAATGTACCTTCTATTTACTTTTTCCCTGATTGGAGAACAAAGAAATCAGATGTCAGGATGACACTTTAAAATATTTCAGTGCTACACAAAAGAAACAAACTTTAGTCATATGTAAGTATAATCATTTAACCAAGGCAATCATGGCTGTTGTTTTATTAGAAGACCCTCATTTTTCAGAACAGCCATTTCATTTCAGTTCAAAGATTATATCAACCTTTGCTGTGTTCAGTAGCAAAGTTGTGGTGGTTTAAATTCATGTATATTTGGTCCTCAGCTGGTGACAATTTGAGAATTGGAGCCTTACTGGAGGAGATAGGTACTTGGGGTGGGCTTAGGGGTGTTATAGCCAGCTTCCCTTTGTTAGAGCTCAGGTTGGTCTCTTTCCTCTGTGGCAGATGTGATGTCCAGCTTTTGCTCATGCAGTGCTATCGTCTGCCATTGTGAAGCTTCCCCTTGAGACTATAAGTCAGCAACAATATCAAACCTTTCCTCCCATTAGCTGCTTTTAGTCAGGTTCTTTTTCCTAGCAAGGATAAGGTGATTGCAACAACTCTTGTATAGAAGTCTATGTAGTTCCTGGATTTTCTACTGCAATCCTGCTTCCTCCTATGCTGCCAATTGAGAGGCCCATTTTAAGAAGTTGCAGTATTTGACCTGGAGAGATGGTTTAGCAGTTAATGTGCTTGCCTGCAAAGCCAAAGGACCCAGGTTTGATTTCCAAGGACCCATGTAAGCCAGATGCACAAGGGGCACATGCGTCTGGAGTTCATTTGCAGTGGCTGGAGGCCCTGGCATGTGTATTCTTTGTTAGTCTCTCTTCTCTCTATCTCTGCTTGCAAATAAATTTTTTTTTTTAAGTTGCAATGTCTGCCTTCAAGCCTTTCATAGCCCATTGAAATAGAAGACAAGAACAGGGGTGAGCTGCAAGAAATTTTGAGTGGAGGCAAGCAAAAGAAAGACACTCTGATCCCATCATTCAGGAAGATCATGCTTCCATCCATTGTGTTCCACACTATGCATGAATTATTAATTACTCCTGCTGCCATGCCTTCCTCACTATGATTGTAGCCATATTCTAACAAAACTACAAGTCAGGGGCTGGAGAGATGGCTCAGTGGTTAAATGATCTGGTTTGCAATCCTACCAACTCGAGTTGGATACCCAAGCACCCATGTAAAGTTGGATGTGAAACAGCTGAGCTATCTATAATCCAAAAGTGCCTGTGGTGATGGGAGGCAGAGTGAGGTGAATCTGGAAGCTTGATCAGCAGATAGACTGGAACACATGCATAAACAACAAGGGAAACACGCAAGCAAGATAGAAGAAGAGAACCATCTTGAATCTTTTGTGTGTGTGTGTGTGTGTGTGTGTGTGTGTGTGTGTGTGTGTGTGTCTCATGTGCACCCATATATACACACAAATCACACACACACAAGTCCAAATAAACCCTTCCCTAAGTTGCTCCTGGTCAGGTATTTAGTCACAGCTATGAGAAAGTAACTGATATATTTGGTTAATTACCCAAGTCAAACATTGCAATCAGCAGTAAGGACATGGGGAGGAGGGCGGAACTCAGTGATAGAAGGCATAATTTGCATGGTCCTGAGTTCAACCTTCAATACCAAAACGTAGAAATAAATAAACTACCTTAAGGCAGCCAATTCTGATCCTCCACATATGACCAGTATTTACTGAAAAGTCTTGATATATCCCCACATCGCCAAAACCATATAGCCTGTTCAAACCTCCTGGCTGGTACCTAAAAATAAAGTTTCAAAGGGTGTGAAAAAGAAAACAAACACATTTTGAAATCATTCTATGGGAACCTGATACAGAAGAGATAAGTGTGATTCCATTAATGAAGGCTGAGATTTACATGATTGTCAATTATGAAACGCTCATATTAAATGCAACCATAGTAAATGTCTCCAACTTTAATATCATGTAAACATTCACTCATTCTTATCTAGAGTCATTTAACCCTTGGTGAATATCATCTTTATTCTGGTCATTACACTAGGCACAGGAAAACTCAACATTGAACAAAGGTTACTTTGTGATTTGTATTCAATCACAGCCTATAATGGAAGACAGATAATAAAGCTAACAAGTTTAACTCAGTGGGATAAAAGCTGTATTGATACACTAATGTAGTCTCTTTGAGAATACCAATTTGGGGGAGACTGAGACAGGGGAAGAAGGAGTTGAGGCCATATGTAGTGTGATAAGAGTTGGAGAATGTAGTGAGGCACTATCTCAAGCAAGAAAAAAGATGGGGACTAGAGAGATGGCTCAGCAGTTAAGGCACTTGCAGTCAAAGCCTAACAGCCTGGGTTCAGTTCTCCACTACCCATGTAAAGTCAGATACACAAAGTGGCAAATGCATCTGGAGCTCATTTGCATTGGCACAAAGCCCTGGCATGCTCTCTTTCTCTCTCTCTCTCCTGCCCTCCCTCCCTCCCCCTCTCCTTTGACTGTCTCTGCTTATAAATAAATAAATAAATAAATAAATAAATAAATAAATAAATAAATGCACATATAATTTTTAGGGGCTGGAGGGATGGCTTAGCTGTTAAGGTGCTTGCCTGAAAAGCCAAAGGACCCAAGTTCAATTCCCATGTAAGCCACATGCACAAGGGGGCACCTGCATCTGGTTTGCAGTGGGTGGAGGCCCTAGCGTGCCCATTCTCTCTCCCTCTCTCTCTCTCTTTCTCTGTCAAATAAATAAATAAATATTTAAAAATAAATAAATACATAAATAATTTTTAAATAGGAAAAAGGAACAAAAGAAAAAAGCCTAGAGAATAGGCATCTATATCAAACCAGTGTGTGTGTGCGTGTGTGTGTGTGTGTGTGTGTGTGCTTGTGTGCATATATGGGTATAGTGTGCATTATAAAGGAATTAAGTGCTATAAATTGAGTAGCAGACATTTATGTTGTACTAGGAAACAATGGAGGCATTGCAGCAGTATGCATAGTATAGGAATATGGATCTTATAGGAGTATGGAGAGTGGTATTTGGGAATCCATAAATAACTTGGTTGGCTTGATAAACCAAAACAGTATTAAGATTCACATCACTACATAGCCAGAATCATACATTTCATTAATTTTACAGCCTTGCTCCTCTCTTTGAATTTTCCATAGATTGATTCAATTTTGTTTGTTTCTTTTTGAGATAAAAGCAGGTTGACCTTTGAAAAAGAGAAAGGGTTATTTATGTGCATTGACAATTGGCCTGTCTCAAAGTCAAAGGCACACACAGGTTGCTATACAGTGCTTCACAAATTCAGTTAGCACACCGTTTACTGTGGTAACATTTTTTACTTTGCCTGAAGCATTTTTATACAGCATGACCTTTCTATAGAAATTTAATATTCATGTTTGGCCACTGAACTATCAGAGCAGTAGAGGTTCAAAGACACTCATCTGATCATTTCTCTCTGTTCTTCTCACCATTCTCATCTCAGCCACTCTATTGAAGTAAAAGAAGAAACTGATTTAATTTAAACATTGTATCATTCAGAGATGATAACCCAAAGGTTTATTTGGGGCATGACTCTTACAGCACAAATGTAATTTGTAAAGAAATTCAGAAAAATGCAGTAATTCATAGTACAAACTCAATTATGGCAACTAATAACTATTTATTACTTCATACCCTATGCCTACAATGTCCCAAGTATGGAAGCAAGTAAATGCATCAGATTTTATAGTGAATTGTTCTCATCCAAATTAATGGCACAAAAGATAATTATTATTTTATTATTTTCATTTATTTGAAGAGAGAACAAGGGGACAAGGGCACACCAGGGCTTCTTGCCACTGCAAACAAATGCTAGACATATACACTTTCTTGTGCATCTGACTTTATGTGTGTGCTGAGGAATCAAACTCTGCCCAACAGGTCTTACAAGCAAGTACCTTTAACCACTGAGAAAGCTCTCCAACCCAATTTATACTTGGTTATTCACTCAGATAATAATCTAGAGTATGTGTCCAGTGTGTGTAGTAGTGATACAGTGGTGGACATTCACAAAGTTCATGTTTGGTTTATTATTTTATTTATTTATTTATTTGAGAGCGACAGACAGAGAAAGAGGGAGAGAGAGAGAGAGAGAGAGAGAGAGAGAGAGAGAGAGAGGGAGAATGGCCGTGCCAGGGCTTCCAGCCACTGCAGACAAACTCCAGATGCATGCACCCCATTTTGTGCATCTGGCTAATGTGGGTCCTGGGGTCCTTGAACCGGGGTCCTTAGGCTTCACAGGCAAGCGCTTAATGGCTAAACCATCTCTCCAGCCCTGGTTTTAGAAGAGCTGGGCAGTGCCAAGCCTGATGACCAATGTTTGGATCTACCAACTATCAAACACAAATAGCTCATGCATCTGTAATCCCAACACACACTTGGCTATAAAAAGCAGAGCAAGGAGATTCCAGAAAACATCCCGCAAATAAAACAAATCATCTCAAAAACACAGTGACTCAAATATCACTGAGCACTCACTCTGAAATTGTGTTCATGCAGTATCATGGCTCAACTAGCTTATGGTTACTATGACCTAGCCATTGTCAAGCTCATGTCTTTGCAAGTAAAAGTGAATATTATTAAATCTTACTCTAGTAAAACAAGCATAAATTGGGAGGGTTACACCTAGACCACATTCATGTTATGAGAAACTTTGCCTTGACCCCTCTTCCTGTATTATAGTTGCTTTTTTTTCCCCCTTAATGATAGTCTCCATCATAATGAGTCTTCCCAGTGACAGAAGGATAAGTAATGCCTATCCTCATTCCCAATTTCCCATAATGCCAAATGTCTGGACACATCCATGTATATTTAAACCTTGATAATTGTTTCTGAGGGCTTCCTCCTCCAGATGAATTGTGATCTTAGGTGGTTGCTTTATTGAGCTTAGAGTTGCTAGACGGCAGTCCTTTGCCTGTTTAATGACTTCTACATGGCTCACTGTATGCCATATGAACTCCATTTAGGAGCCTGGAAGTGTTTAAAGGGAAGATAGAATTCCCTCCAACAACTCTTAGGAGAGGTTTTAAGCTAACCATAGATGGAAAGAAATAATAGGCACTCAACACACAGATATAGTAACCTACATAAGAAAAATAAGCTCCTTTATTTAGATAGTAAATGGGCATGGACCAATTATGCTGACTCAAACATTTTTTAAAAGATCTATGCAAAAACTGGGGGTGGTGTTGAACCTCTTTAATCTTAGTACTTGAGAGGCAGAGATAGGTGGATGGCCACAAGTTTCAGGCCAGCTTGAGACTACACAGTGAATTCCAGGTCAGTCTGGGCTAGAGTGAGACCCTACATCAAGAAACAAAACAAAACAAAAGATCTTTGCAAAAAAAAAAAAAAAAAAAAAACTTATTAGAGGGATTGTGTGAGAAACAGAGAATGAGAACCTGGAGATGGAAAAGTTATCAGGTTGAAGTTTTAATGCCAAGCCAGATCTCTCAATAATACCAAGCCAACTTTATTTTTTCTGATCCTTTGACTACACTCAGTAAATTTTTGCTGAGAAGTAACTAAAGAGTAATCTAAAATAACCCTGATCATTTCAGGGAGGTGGAGGAGCTGGAGTGTGTGACCCACAGATGAGCAAATTGCTAAATGAGCTAGGAACTAGAGGATATCCTGCAAAGTGTGAAACTTCTATTTTGATGTTGGTCATGCTCCTGCAGATATGATCACATGGGATAAATGAATAGTTCCATCCAAGCTTAACTGCCAAGACTTGAAATGGCCTCTATGATAAAGGCATGGTCCTTGCCCATGGCATTATTGGGAGGTAACCAAATATTTCAGATCTCGGCCTAGAGATCATTTACATTTCAGGAACATGGAACACTAATCTTATTCTGCTCCTGTCCTCTCACATCCGAGCTCTGAAGTGGACATATTAGTCCATGTCACCATGATGCACAATCTCACTGAAGACCCAAAAGCAAGAGGACCAAATGAACATAAATTACACGTTCTTCAATTATTTTTGAGCCCAAGTATACCCTTTCCTTTTGTAGATTTTTTTTTTTTTTTTGAGATAGGGTCTCATTGTAGCCCAGGCTGACCTAGAATTCACTATATAGTCTCAGGGTTGCCTTGAACTCACAGCACTCCTCCTACCTCTGCCTCCCAAGTTCTGGGATTAAAGGCATTTGCCACAATGCCAGGCATAAAATGTTTTTCACGGACTTTTTTTGTTATATTGATATAAAGCTAACAATAGCAGTATCTCCTTAAATATTTGACTTTCTCACTTGGAAGATGAGGAAAGACACACTCTAAATGTGGGTGTCATCATCTCATGGACTGGGAGCCCAGGGTGCATTTTTTAAAAAAGGAGAAAGGGAGGTGTATGGCAGCATTCCCCTCTGTCCTCTTCTTGGCCCATGAAAATGGAGGAAGTTCCTATTGCCATACCATCTCCACCAACACAGACTGTATCCTCTCAAACCATGAACTAAAATAAACCCTCTCTCCCTTAAGCTGATTCTTATGAGAAATTTGACAAAAGAAAATGAGAAGACATAAAACCTCACACACATAATTCAGCTCATGCTCACCATGAGACCCTCTTGCCCTTGCTCCCAAGGGGAACATGGTTTTTGGGTTAAAAAAAATGGTATAAGAAAACTATTCATTTAGCAAGATGACTTGTGGGGATTGAGGTTGAAATACAAATATCTGGAGAATGAACAATATTTGAGTTTAACACAGCAATAAATGCAAATAGAAAAGATAAGCATTAACTATCCTCAATTGCCATAGGTTCAGGGTTTCGAGGCATAAATCAAACTGATAAATCAAAATTAACAAGAGAAAAGGCTTATTGTATATTCACAGAGGAGTGTATCAAAATTTCAAAAGTGCAGTTAGATCCAGAGGCCTATACACCCTTTTAACAAGGAGTGGTAATGTACAAAGTAAAAGGAGAGGGGTGACTAGAGAATGTATTATAAAAAGAGGTTGTGTGGTAAGGTTTGCTATGCATCTCAAGTCATTCTTTTCTTGGTTCAAAATAGTAGTATACCAGTCAAATGGCAATTTACTTACAGGATGAAAATTTATGCATTGCTTTTAGGCAAAAAAAAGGGGGGAAATAGGAGCTCCTTCTGTATTTTCTATTTCTTATATTTAGCTCAAAATAATCCCTATGCCGGGCTGGAGAGATGGCTTAGCAGTTAAGCGCTTGCCTGTGAAGCCTAAGGACCCCGGTTCGAGGCTCGGTTGCCCAGGTCCCACGTTAGCCAGATGCACAAGGGGGCGCACGCGTCTGGAGTTCATTTGCAAAGGCTGGAAGCCCTGGCGCGCCCATTCTCTCTCTCTCCCTCTATCTGTCTTTCTCTCTGTGTCTGTCACTCTCAAATAAATAAATAAAAAAAATAATAATAATCCCTATGCCAAAGTGACATATTTCAGAGCAACATAAAATGGCATTCTCCATAAGAGTTAATGAAAACAAATTCAATGTTTTCTGACAATCAGAAATTTAAAAGATACAGACCTTCTTCCCATAAGGAACCTTCTGAAAAAAAAGAAAGAAAGAATGTGGAGTCTGCTAAATATCATCTTAAAAACAAAGCTCTGTTAAGAACAACATAAACATGAGTCAGCTGGAGACTCACTCTGCATATGCCCTGAGATCTTCAGCAATACGACACTTACTCCAGCTTGCAGCTGCAACAGAGAGAAAGATTTGGGCATGAGAATTCTTGGTGAGAAAGTAGGCACAGATTTCCAGAATATGCAAATCTAAAACACTTGCTATTCAGCTATCTAGACATTAGTTCCTATTTTCTCTCAAACGTGTTGTTCTTAGTCCCTCCACCTTTTTTTGATATCTTCTATGTCTACTTATCTCATAAATCTAGAAGATGAAATTGAATTGCTACTTTCTCCCCAGGGATTTGAATACCTCCAGGGAGTTCTTGTTGCATGTCTAAATTGTTATACACTCCCCTTACAACATTTGGATTAAATAGAGAGCTAATGGTATGTTCATGAACTTATTGTTTCCACGTGTGATCATTTCATGCAATTTCCCACTATTTTTACCACCTTTTCTCTCATATGCTATGACCATATGTCAGTCTGAATGACAATTTCTGTTCTTTTATCATCTTGGTCATTGATGCATCAGCGGTCTTTACAGAAAGAATACACACACACACACACACACACACACACAAAATCTATATATCTGTTTATATCTATCTATCTATCAAAGAGAATTTACTAGACTGTCTTTCACAGGACTCACTTGGTAGTCCAACAATCACTCCTTTCTTGCTGGAGATGACAAGACAACCCTAGCCCATGAGGCTGGATACCTCAGCAGGCCCAGTCAGGCATGGCAGGCCTGGAAGATTCTTAGAGAGCCAGGGGTCTTCAGTTCATGCCGGGAGTTTGAAGAAGCAGTGTTCTGATATCAGTAAATGATGACAGCAATAGGATATATTACTCAATAGTAAGAAGCAAGGGTATCTAAGCAAAAAGCATTTTTTTTCCTAAAGTCTATTTATTTTTATATAAACTACTATTAGAAGGGCTGCCTACTTGGGGGAAAATTTCCCTCCCTAAATTAATCTCTCCTAGAAATGTCCTCACAGACTTTCCCAATATGTGTGTCTCTTACTTTATCCCTTATCTAATCGACAATAGAGTTTAACCATCACATTTAATAATTACAGATTTTCTAAAAGAAATGTGCACTAGTAATGCATCAGCTGATTTTGTCCAAACCTTTGCTTTCTCACCTCAGCTCATTTCTTCACTCTCCTCCAGCATATATCAACTACCAAGAACTGGCACTATTCCAAGTAACACAGGCAGCCAGCTCCTCCTCTTCTCCACAGTTTTCTAACAAGACACAAACAGGATCACAGCCAGATGTTGGCAACAGTTTATATAGAAGGAGAAGTTTCTCCAAAAGGATAGAAAGTTACAAGAAAAATTTATTTTCCGACTTGAAAATAAAGCTACAAAATGATGAGAGTTAAGAAAATGAGACAAAATTGTCCTTAACTAGAGCTTTTGAAGAAATAAAATGCTTGTAGATGAAAGCTTTTAGGCTGAACAGCCTTCCAGCCTGTGGAGCTGGTGAAGACGACGTGTCAACATGGGCTAGATGAGCTTGATTCAAGTTTTCCACCGGCATAGCACAAACAGAATGAGCTCTTTGCCTAAATGTGTCTTTATTTTTTCAGTATCCATACTTTTCTTTGCCTTCATTTCAAATTTTCCAGGAAAAATTATCTTATTCTATAGTAGAGATTGGTATTATAAGGGTTTTTTAACAAAACATATTCATAGACTGTTATTTTCTTCAAACCTGACTTCTTGGTGATATGCTAGTTCCCCTATAGCACCTTAAGTGAATGAATGGCTTCTGTGAGACAAACAAACACAACAGAATTTTTTGTAAATGGTATATTGTCAATGTTGATAATAACTTCATCTAGAATGTTCTTATTTAAAAAAAAACCTCCAAAATATTTTTATAAGCCTACTTGAACCACTTGTCAGTGGTAATTCTTGTCTACATTTGGTCACACATATTCATAACTACATTGAAATCATTGCCAACATCTCTGTTTGCAAATAGTATGTTATAACTTGTCTGTGCTTTTGTGGTTTTGTGTGTGTGTGTATGTGTGTGTGTGTATGTGTGTGTGTGTGTGTATGTGTGTGTGCTCGTGTGTGTGTGTTTGCATCTCAGTGGCAGCAGGGACTGGAGGCAGTTGGTCACATTGCATGTGAACTTGGGAAGCAGAGAGGGAACAGGTAGTAGAGCTGGGCTATCCTACTTGAAAAGCTACTCCCAGTGACATAAGGCTCCACCCTTAGCAAGTGTGTCCAACTTATGGTCCACAGATAAATGTCCCAAGATTGCTATCAATGCAGCCCAATCTAAAATTGCAAACTTACTTAAAATTGTATTACCTTGTGTTTTTTGTAACTAAAATGCATAGCTCAAAGTCTGAATAGATAGTTCAGCGGTTATGGCACTTGCCTGAAAGGCCAAAGGACCTCAATTTGATTCCCCAGGATCCACATTAGACAGATGTACAAGGTGACACATGCATCTGAATTCACTTGTAGTGGCTGGAGGTCATGACATACCCATTCATTCTCTCTGTCTCTCTTTCTTTTTCTCTCTTAAGTAAGTAAGTAAGTAAGTAAGTAAATAAATAAATAAATAAATAAATAAATAAACTTTAAAAAATCTAAAATGCATAGTTCTAAAGGTTGAAATATATAAATAAAAATGTGGCCTTGAATTTAACATCCATCCAAAACAGCACCAAGTCTGGTGATTTGTGACAATCTCACTAAATAATGTACATCCCAGTCTGGGTGTTTTTGAGCCAATTTTATGAAACATGTAAATACCACCTACCAGTTCATGATTGGGTAAAATTCATGCAAGCTGATCCTTCCAGACACACTGAGTGTTTTGCTGCACCTAACTTCCTTTCGCAGTGCAAGACACTGAGTGTCCCCGGGTGGCTTACCAACCAGTGCACCTGCAGCGGGTACTGGCAAGGCTTCTTGAATGGTCATGAACGATGGCTCAATGTTTTTGCATTAAAGAAATTAATTAAATTTTAACAAGGGCCATTAGTATCATGACGTCTTTACAATGAAATAATTTACTTAGGGCAGCCGGGGTGCTGACATTATGGCTAGACTGACTCCAGATGTATTTTGTAACAGAACACAGTTCTTAATGTCCCACAAGTAATCCTGTGTTTTCTCTCACATACAATTGACCTGCTTTTATCACAGCAACTCTCCCTGTCTCGGGCCCACTGTCCCCTCTGCAGAAGAAGTTGTGTCAATCACATTAGTGACCCTCTGAACCCATGGCATACCTGTCCCAACGCTGTAAAGATTATGTAAAGACTAACATTGGACACTTTCTCCTCAGTGCTCACTTCCCCTTCCTCTCCTTTGGGCACTTGAGGTTTGAAGATATTTACCAAGAATAAAAATTGACTTGTTAAAAAGGAGCATTTCACTGAACAAATATCTTCTGTTGTACACCTCACAAGTTTGTTCTGAGCTAAGATAACATTATCATAGAAAACCAAGGCTGGTCTTCATGCACTGTTGTGATTTATTGAGGATAAAATGCTCGTCAGTTATAAGCCTGAGTCAGGCACAGCATGAAACCTTTCTAATTGTGACCTGATAGATGTGGGCTGTGGAGAGTTGGATTTGTCCACAAACAGACTGGGTTGCTTAATATGTTGAGAAATCCAGCAGAAAAGGAAGGACTAGTTATATTTATATTTTCTTTTATTATGGTTTTTAAAATTTCATTAAGTTTGTTGTCATAAAGCCATTGTCATTCAAATTTATAATGTGTTTCCAGCACGCCCCTCATACTCCAGTACTCTCTCCTGTCACACACCTCCTCCCTCTTGTTTGTCCCCTTTCTCTGCCTATAGTTTTACTTCTGCTTTTATGGCACTGTATATACATAATTTCATGTATCTATATAGAATCTAGGCCCCATAAATGAGAGGAAATATGCAACTTTTACCTTTCTAGGTCTGAGTTAACTTGCTTAATATATTCATCTCAATCCCAGGCCAAAAAAAAAAAAAAAAACATAATTTTATTCTTCTTTATGGCTGAAAAATTCATATATATTTTTTCTTTAACCATTCTTCTTGACATAGTGTTTATATATTAACAGGTGAAGTGGCTTGGGGGAGATGGCTCAGTGAATAAGATACTTGTCACAAAAATGTGATGAACAGAGTTCAGGCCTCAGCACCTATGTAAAAGCTGGGCACACATGGTGGCCAGCCTTTAGTCTTACCATTCAAGAGGTGGACACAAAAAACCCCTAGGGAAAGCTGGCTAGCTAGACTAATTGAACCAGAATGCTCTTCATACAAGGGAAAGACCCTTTCTCAGTAAATACAGTGGAAAACAATCAAAAAAAGATACCTGACATAAACTTCTGGGATCCACACACAAAGGCATGAATACACACAAGCACACACACATATCACCACGACCACAACCACCAGCACTTAATATGCAAAAATGTAGAATTTTATTAACAAAGATGGAGAGGTAGAGAGATGCAGACAAGGTGGCTGCTTTATTTGAGAAGTTCTAGACAAATGAGACTATTTGAGGCAAAGCTTTTATAGGCTCCTTGAGGAATGGGCTAAAAGACAAGTTGAAAATTATATGGTCCCTTGAGAGTGTTAAGGGAAATATTATACTGACACTTGTTAAAATAGCAAGGCAGACTTTATGCAAGAGCACAGTAAAGAATGTCAAGGCTATTACAACTGACTAGAAAGACAGACAGCTCAACCAGGAAGACAGCAATGGAGGCTGGAGATTTCTATCAAGTGCATACATGTAAGCATGCACATGTGTGAAGGAAGTGGGGTGGGGAGTCAGTGAATTGAAAGTTATTAAGGAGAGGCATCAAGGAATCAGAGGATTCATGGTAAATCAGCTTGACAGGATTCTTGCTCATGGTTGTCAGACTGATCAGATGCCAAGAAGAAGAGATGTGAAATTTGATCAAATATTGAGGGCAATCTGACATCAAGGGTAGGTTGGGCTCTTGCTAACAAGTTGAGCAGGTTTCTTATTAAAACTTGGATTTTCAGGGTAGAAACAAGGCCTAAAGATGAGAAATATTTAGAAAAAAAATCCATAACATTTTATTAGGGTGATAAACTTTAGTAAGTGTCTCCAAAACGAGTTCATCCATGATCTTACATTAATGTTAACATGTGGAATTACTATGAAACAGATATAGGAAGATAAAACACTTAGAGGTGAAATGTCTGTTATGTCTCTTTCCAGGAACATCATATAATTTATTTTCATTACAATTTTCTAGTAAATTATTATATGGGTACAGGGTTGCAATTATGACAGTGGGGCTAGAAAATTAGCCCAGTTATTAAACTGCTTACCTTGTAAGCATGAATGCATGAGTTTAACAGATCCTACCTTAAAATACAGGGTGAGTTGGGCTGGAGAAACGGCTTAGCAGTTAAGGTGCTTATCTGCAAAGCGAAAGGACCAAGGTTCAATTCTCCAGGACCCACATAAGCCAGATGCACAAGGTGGTACATGTTACTGGAGTTCCTTCACAGTGGCTGGAGGCCCTGCTTGTGCCAATTGTATCTGCCACCTTCTCTCTCTCTCTCTCTCTAATAAATAAAATATTTTTAAAAAACAATACAGGGTGTGGTGGCATTCACTGTTAATCTCAGAACTGGGGAGGTGGAGAGAGATTCATGGATACCACTGACCAGTCATGCTTGCCTACTCGTGAGCTTTCCGACCAATGACAGACCCTATCTCAAAAGGAAGTATGCTTTACCTGACAATGGCACTCAAAGTATGTTCTAGCCTCCACCCATGTGCGCGCACACATACAAAATGAAATGGCAGCAAATAAACCCCAAAAATGAAAAGGAAAACAAATAAATAAAATAGAAGAAAGAAACAAAAATGGTTCTTAATTTTATACAAAGCATTGAAGAGTAGATTCTTACTCTGCCCCACAACCAGCAGCATCTCACAGGTTCAGTCCTTGATTGTAGGACAATTGTCTCCTATGAATTTTATCAATGTGTGACAATTACCCAAGTTCCTGGGCTAAGAAGCAGCCCTGCTGAGAAAATTTATAGTGCTCAATAGTCCTCAAAATTTCTCATTTGTTACCCATGGTGAGATGAAGAGGTAGCCTTGGGGGGTGAAGAGAGATAAGAATGAGTCCAGAAAGGAGAGCAGGAGGACTCTAAGCACAAACATGAAGCTATAAATACAGAAGAGTATTCACTTAACATCTAGAAATGCAGAAGAGTACTCACTTAACATCTTAGTGACAAGGATGAACCAGCATTGTGCTGTGGTGTTTGGCATGCCAGCAGTACTGAGGCTTTGTAATTTTCAACCTTTCACAATTATTGCCTTGCCTGTCAAGTGAAGATAATAACAACTGTTATTCTAATACCTGAAGATTTCATAACATTTTGTAAAAGTACCTTTGTGTATGTGGGTTTATATGCTTTGGCATACATTACCCTGGCATAAGTGTAGAAGTCAGACAAGAAGCCTGAATATTGGTCCTTACCTTCCAACTTGTTTGAGGCAGGCTCTCTTGTTGTTTACTATTCTGAGCCCCAGGCTAGCTGACCCATGGCTTCTAAGATTCTCCTGTCTCTGCCTTCCATCTCACCACAGGAGGGTTAGGATTACAGGTGCTCATTATTGCATAGGGCTCTGAGAAATTAAACTCATATTAGCAAACCTGTGAAGCAAGTGCTTTACTCACCAAGTCATCTCTGTAGCCCTCATAAGATTTTGGAATAGTATCATTTATAGATTTACAAAGAGCTACAGAGATCTAAACTTTTAAATAAGGTGAGTCATTATTTGACTAAATTGCAGGAGTGAGAAAATTTCTCCTGTAAGGGTCAGAGAGTAAACATTTTCTGCTCTGTGGGCCACACTCTTTTACCATCAACTCCACACAGCTTCAGTGTTTGCAACAGCTACTGAACAAATGAACATGGCTGCTCCCATAAAAATTAGTTTGTAGGTACTGAAATTTGAATTCCAATTTCATATTCAATTGACATGTCATTATTTCCTTGGCACAATTTAATTGCTGGGCCACATTTTAAGCATCTAGAGTTCAGCCCCCATCATGATTTTCTGCAAGCTAATTCTAGAAATATACTGAGCAAGAGATGGAAAGTCCTAGGTGAAGGATGTTTAAGCTTTGGCTGCAGAACACACACAGCCTAGGAGAACAAGGAATGTGAACCAAGACAAACTCATAGACTTAGTTAAAACATGATGAGGGGGCTGGAGAGATGGCTTAGCGGTTAAGCGCTTGCCTGTGAAGCCTAAGGACCCCGGTTCGAGGCTCGGTTCCCCAGGTCCCACGTTAGCCAGATGCACAAGGGGGCGCACGCGTCTGGAGTTCGTTTGCAGAGGCTGGAAGCCCTGGCGTGCCCATTCTCTCTCTCTCCCTCTATCTGTCTTTCTCTCTGTGTCTGTCCCTCTCAAATAAATAAATAAAAATTTAAAAAAACAAAACAAAACATGATGAGGGATTTTGAGTGGTTTTATTTATTGTGCTGTAACTCAATTGTATGGTTCTCAATGGCATAGCATGTAATGTAACACAAAATAAATGTACTGATGCTGTCACATGTATGAACCAAGGGTTGGATGTCCTTGCATGTGGACATAGTTTGGCTAAAGAACCATGGTAGAAAAAAAAAATTTAAAAAAAAAGAACCATGGTAGAGAAAATTCTCTAACAGAATGTCTAATGTGGAGTGCTTAGAGGAGAAAGGATTTATTTTGGCCAATGGTTTCAGCAGATTTGAACTATGGTGACTTGGCTCTGTGTTCCCAGGCTCATAGTAAGCCAGGAGCTGTTCATCCTCATGTCCCCGAAGCACAGAGCCTGAGATAGGAACTGGCCAGAGATAAAACACTACCAAGGATCATGCAGTGACGTACTTCCTCCATCTAAAACACCTTATATAATTTCCAGATCTTACTAAAATAGTACCACCAGCTTCAAACAAAGAAGCCTGCTGCAGTGGGGGACTGGGTAGGGCACGTTTAAGTCTTTTTCTTCCTCTGTTTATGTAATAAATGTATATGGAGTCATTAGTGAAGACTTAGTTTGCCAATACTCACCTCTTCTTTTGAAACAGAAACAATCTTTCTTAAGATCACAAAGATAACCAGTGTGCTTTGGAGAACAAGGGTGAGCCAAAGAAATGACTTAGGTCTCCTGGAGAGCAAGCAATCAATTTCAAGAAAAATGGTTTTATTATAGAGACTGTGATGCTGAAGAATTTCAATTCCCTGGTGTTCCCTGGGGCCAGACACCAGGGCTCAGGACTTGGCAAGTTCATATAGGCCTGCACAATGAACCGTTTCCTAGAATGAAAAGTAACAAGCTTCCTCGGGGAATGGAAGAGGGCAGCCAACCCCTATTGAATGGGTATCTTCAAATAATTACCTCTCAAAGGACTAAGATATGGTTGATTTACTTGACTGGAAAATATGGGCAAATAAAAATTATATAAGAATGCACATTACAGCTTACTGACTGGACTGGTACAGTAAGGGAATAGGTGATCTTTAGGACAATGTGACATCTTACCTGGACACTTGTATCTCTGTCTTGATGAAAGCATATGAAGAAAAGGGTAGATCATTAGGTCACCTTGAATGCTCCATCTACCCATTTTGGAGGGAATGTTAACTTGCTAACTGAGAAGGAAGTTTCCCATTTGGTGACAGTCAGCTCTGACTCTTACTCTGAATTAGTTACCTTTCTTGTTGCTGTGAAAAAAGAAAAAAAAAACTGGGAAAAGTAATTTCAGGGGCTGGAGAGATGGCTAATGTGAGTTTGATTCTCTGCAGCACTCACATGAAGCCAGACACAAATTGGCACATGACGCTGGGGGCCCAACACCCTATGACAATGGGTCCAGAGCACCAAAGTGCACAGGCCAGCTACCTGGTGTTGGTTTTCAGCTGCAAGAAACCCCGTGTCAAAGAAGGCGGGGTGTAAGAAGAGCAAAGATGCCTCAAGGTTGTCCTCTGACCTTCACACACCCACTGTGGCACATATGTACATAAAAGCTTCCTCATTAAGGTTTTTCTTTTGTTGTTTTTGTTTAAATTAATTTATTTGTGAGTGTGTGTGTGTCTGTATTTGTCTCTGTGTGTGTGTGTATGTGTGTGTGTGTGTGTGTGTGTGTGTGTGTGTCTGTGTCTGTGTGTGTCTGTGTGTGTGTGTGTGAGTGAGCACATGTGTATGGCAAGAAGTTGACATTTTCCTCAGTTTCTCTCCACTTCATTGTTTGAGATAGGGCCTCTTACTAAACCTAAGGCTCACCAACTTGATTAGCCTAGCTAGCAGGCAAGCTCCAGGGATCCTTTGGTCTCTTTCTTCCCAGCACAGGGATTAAGGCTCATGCCAACATGCCCCACTTTTATGTGAGGGCCAAGGATCTGAATGGGGAGTCATCTCTCCATCCCCTTATTCATTTTTAATTTGCACAATAATATAAATCACATGATGATGACTCTCTGCCAACTCATGTCTGGACTTGAAGCTCATCACCTCATCCTTAATGACCTGTTGTATTGATCTTGACAATTATTATTATATTGAAAGCTTGGCTCAAAATAAAATAGAACTTACTGTGACTCATATCCATCCTCACACATCTTTCAAACGACCCTGCTTCCATTCCAATTAATTTGTATATAATCAGACTGCCTGGAGGTTTTCATATTTCCACTACGTCAAAATTTTCCTTAAAAAAGTTTAAAAAATATATTTAAAAAGTCCTGAGCCATGAATGGTGGTGTACACTTTTAATTCCAGCACTTGGGAGGCAGAGGTAGGAGGATTGCCATGAGTTCAATGCTACCATGTTACTACATAGTGAATTCCAGGTTAGCCTGAGCTGAAGTTAAACCTTACAAAAGTACCCAGGTTCAATTCTCCAGAACCTATGTAAGCCAGATCCACAAGGTGGTGGTTGAGTCTGGAGTTAGTATGCAATGGCTAGAGGCTCTGGAGTGCCCATTCTCTCCCCCTCTCTCTCTCTCTCTCTCTCTCTCTCTCTCTCTCTCTCTCTCTCTCTCTCTCTCTCTCTTTCTCTGTCTCTCGGGTAAATAAATAACATATTAAAAATACTTTCCTCAACATCAGCTGCCTTATCTATAGTCATAGAAGAGTCGGTAGAAAGACAGTCCATGTGGTAGATAATCTGAACACCTTTGCAGTTTTCTTGCATTCCTAATCTAAAAAAAAGTGAGGGTTCCTAATATTATATGTTTCCAAGACACGAGTACTCAGTGACAACAGATAGGCAGACTAATGTAGAAAATAAAGCCTTATTGCAAAAAAAAAAAAATCATAACAAAAGATCATTCTCAGATAGAAAATAGAAAAGAAGCCACCAGGAAGGATGAATTTAGTTTTAGTAAAACCTTATACTCTAGTCCTTCATCCATGGAATTAAGCACTATGCAATCTAATATGCATTCTTCCCTTTATGGCTATGGAGAAATTTATTAATGTGGTATTTTGCTGAAAGAGATCTTTCTAATTGGATGACTTTGTGTCCTAAAAGTAAGTCTATGAAGAATTTTTTAAATTTTTTTGTTCATTTTTATTTATTTAAGAGTGACAGACAGAGAGGGGAAGAGGCAGACAGAGAGAGAGAGAGAATGGGTGTGCCAGGGCCTCCAGCCACTGCAAACAAACTCCACACGTGTGCGCCCCCTTGTGCATCTGGCTGTGGGTCCTGGGGAATCGAGCCTCGAACCGGGGTCCTCAGGCTTCACAGGCAAGCGCTTAACTGCTAAGCCATCTCTCCAGCCCAAGAATTTTTCTTTTTTTTTAATGGGAGAGTAAAGTTGCTGAAATCTCTGTGGGCTAAAATAGCAAACATTGTGAGAAGACAATATTAAATACAATACTGGGTCTTCTGAAGGTTTCCCTCATAATATTGATGCCAGAAAGACAGCATTATTGAGGTTGAGCTGGAATTGGCACCACAGTATCTTTTCCAAGAACTTTCCAGAAGGCAAGGAATATCTTAGTCATGGAATATACCCTTAATTCTCCCCTACTCCTTGCATTAACTCTTGGTAGTGAATCTGTTGAAAAACTGGCAATTTCACAGAAACCTTTGTTATCATGAAACACTATAAATTGTGTCTAAAAGCCTTTCTATAGAACTTAACAAGTTGCTTTAATAGGGCTTTGCTTGGCAAGAAATAAAATTTTAGGCATCAGTTATCTCTCTGTTTTAATTTATTTGCATGTGTGTGGTATACATGTATGTAGTATGTGTATTCTTATGTGTGTGGGTACATAATGGAAGGTGTCATTTCTCATGTATTATTCCTTAAGCATTTCGACCTCCATTGAGATAAGTTTTCTCATTGGCCTAGGACTCACCAATTATAGTAGACTTGCTAACAAATGAGTTCCAGGGATCCTCCTGTGTCTCTATCCACAAACATGGACTACCACGCTCTCCCAATTTAAATGTGTTCTGGGCATTGAACTTAGGGCCTCAGACTTGGAAGGCAAGCACTTTACTGTCTGAGAGATCTTCTTAGCCCCAGCATTATTTTTAAAATGTAGCTCCTTTAGCCAGTAATCTTTCTTGACAGCAGACTTAACTGTGAAGGTTGCTGGGGGCTATATCAAATTTTAAGGATGACAAGTGATATTTAATTATCTAGAGCAGTCAAGCCAATTAATAGCAGAAGGTCTTCCTAATGATTTTAGAACTTGAATCTCATTTCAAAAAGGAAAATGGTATACTCTTCTGGCTCCATGTGTACTCTTCTTTCAAACAAAGAAGCATCATTTGTCATAAACATTATTTTGCCTCCATTGCTCATTTGCTTCCTCATGTCTTTCTTTCAAATATGTGGTTACTCATTCTTGCTTTTTTTTTTCCTTCTCACTCATTCCACAAGCAACTCCTAAATCAAGAGAAAGCAGATAAGCTTCAACACAGAAATGATATTGAGCTGTAAGTATACATTATGCCCTATGTAATTGCATCTTTGTTAGCCTGGTATACAGCTCCTCACATCTCAAATTCAGGGTTTCTAAACTACCTACCTTCTCTTTGCTATCCTCCCCAGACATTTCTCTGCATTCTTGTTTTCAAGGAGTGGTACCCAAAACATCTGTATGAGTCAGGGTTCTATAGAAGAACAGAACTGAGAGAATGAATATATTTAAAAGAGGGTTATTGGACGAGTTCATAAGCTATAGGCTAAGCAGTCCAATGATTACTGCCCACAGACCTGAAAGTTGAAAATTCCAGCAGCTGCTCTGTCCACAAAGCAAGATACAGGCTGGAGTGCTAGGACCACGACACTGGATTCCAGCTGACAAGGCCAAGAAGTGCAAGGCAAGCGGCTCAGTTCCTGAGGCTAGATGTAGGCTAAAGAGTTAGAGGTCCTGGATCAGCTAAGTTCATGAGGCTAGATGAACAGCAGAAGCTCCCACAAGCAAGCAGCAAAAGGGACCAGGGTAAACACAGTGACAAGTAGCACTGGCAGCTGGACCGAAGAAGAAAATTCCCTGGCATTCTCCTGGAGCTCCCTCCCATCCTGTCCCCTAGAGGAAGGGCTGCCCTTCTGGAGGAAGTGTGACATTATCTGCTTTCAAAACACCCTCCCCATGGCTAACAGCTGCCCCCATGATGCGTGGCACACAATCCCCTTGAGGATGACCTCCATCTCCAAAAAGGAGGGAGCCTTGGGGGGAGGGTCAGGGATGAGGAAAAGGATAGCACCAACATGTGCTGTTTGCATACTGAGTATGTCCACAACTAATTTAAAAAAAAAAAAAAGCCTCACTGGTAGTTATCTCTTTTTTATCATGCTTTTACTCCATGTCGAGAATATCTACACTTATTACACAGGCTGTAATGCCCCAAGAATGTGATTTTCATCTTACAACAACCTTCTCAAGAATAAGGGTGTTTGCATTAGTTGTTTTGGTTTCCCAGGGCCTAATAGTGTACAGAGACTTGTTATTCATTACTTAAATTTATTTATTTTTTTGTTATCAAAGAGGCAATTATTTGCCATGTTTGACAGATCACTTGACTTTTTTTTCCTAATGAATATGTATAATTCAGTTTTTCTTCTGTATTCATACTTACGGAGAAAAAAACTTTTAAATACTAGAGTGCAATATATTAATAGTTACTTTAATTCCTACAAAAGAAATTAGAAGAGAAAAAGAACAATAACCATCCTATGAATTAAATACTATACATTTTACAGATGTCATCACATTATGACATAGTATTTTATAATGGTGTTTTATCTTTTAAATAAAACTTACATTTTCTTCTTTTTAAATTAAAACAAGAATGGTACAAAATTACCATTCAAATAATCACTGTTTGTGAATAGATACAAGATAGATAGAGAGATAGGTAAAAAGATGATAGAGAGATAGATAGTTGATAGATAGATAATAGGTAAATCACAGAAAGATGAAAAAAAGATCATGAAAAGATGATGTAGATAAATAGGTAGATGGATAGAATGTGCAAATATGACAGACTTATTTTCTGATATAATATCAATAATAATTTCAATACTTTCTACTAATTTGTTGTGATAATAAAACATGGTATGAAAACTATTATAGTCTATATACCTTTCTAACCCTTTGTAGATACATTTGTGTGGTAAATATCTTGCAGTTGGGTTGTTAAGTAAAAGGTTCATGATTTCTATTATGTGATACAAGTTGACAAGTTACATTTACACTTCCCAGTGAAGTTGATCTCCCCTTCCTTACCAGACATAATTTGTGGGAAAATAAGTATAGAAGCTAATATTTGATTTCCTCATGTGATTTCCAAAGCTGTATTATACCAAACAAACTACAGTCTGAAAACTATGATTTTTATAAAGGACTCTATGATGATAGCCTTTAATAGGTATGAGTAAACTATTAACCAGTGGAATTTGAATTGATTTTGGTTCCACAACCTAGGGGAAAAAAAATCAAATTGATTAACTGATTTGCTCTGGAATAGCTCCCCATTGTCCTGGGCTCTGCCACTTACTAATTTAGAGCTTTCCTTCTAACATCACTTGACCTTCTACACAAAACCGTCTTCTTCCAAATTTTAGGTATGTAACATGAAGATGAAAAATAAAATAATTGAACTAGATGTTTTCTATGGAAACCAGTATTTTCATGCTTTTTGATTCCGTTCTCTTAAAGTTTTCAGTACAAAGTGGAATACTATTTTCTTTTTTATTATTATTAATTAGTTTTGTACTCAGCGAATACAGTCAATTTGGTACCATTGTTAGGCTCATCCATGTACTCCCCCCTCCCCCCGGGCCCCTCCTTGTTGAGGTATATAGGACATGCATTGTGGAGTTAGCCCACAGTTATGGGTAGAATAAATGTCTTTGCATATCATGACCCAACGTGTGGCTCTGACATTATTTCCACCCCCTCTTGGCAAAATTTCCCTGAGCCATGTTGGGTTCATTTTTGGTCTGCTTCAGTGATGAGGTGTTGGGGGCCTCTGGGTCTCTGGATATCTAATTTGGTAGGAGTTGATTTTTCTCTGTGTTGATCTCCTTCACCCTTGTGCTGGTACCCAGTTCACCAAGAAAACAGCACCCTTGCTTGTTTTGTCAAATGTTCTTAGTTTCAGCCAGGGCCCTTTTGAGGTATGATGGGATGGCTTTCTCCTTAGGATCTACATCTATCTGAAAAAGAGAAGCAGATTCTCCAATGGAGACTAAGTTAGCACCAGGACAAATGAGATAACCCTTATTTTTTTTATAGAGAATTTAATAGGTGTAGGTCCTCTTGTAGCCCATGATTGATGGTAGCTTGATATTGGAGAGTGAGCTTATGTTTGGATATGGCTCTGACTTGTTTCCCAGCTTCAGCTATGGGTCGCATTCTACTGAGGGGATCAGTTAGCTAAATCAAGAGCAGTTGGTTTCCCACCATGGCTGTGTGTCATTATTGCACTTGTGTGAGCATCACGACAGGTTATTTGCTGCTAAGTAGGTTAGACCATGAGTTTCTTGGACAGATACTGGCCATTTTCCCCTAGTCACCCATGTAGCACCTTCTGGCACTAGACGTGCTGTTTGGGAACTGACTCTCTTCCAGCTTCCAGCCATGCCATTCCATTTTACGTGTCAACCACATAAGGTATCTTCAGCAGTAGAGTCTTACCACTAACCTTTGGTGGGTCATCAAGTACTCTGACAGAAATCTGTCTTTCTTGTATATACTACTATCAAAGTTTCTTATTTAGGAACTAGAGAAAAGGTTTGGTAGATAAAACAATTGCTACACAAGAATGATAACTAGAGTTCTGATTCTCAACAACCATATAAATGCCAGCTGGGTGTGGAGGCTCACCTGTAATCCTGAAGCATGGATGTTGGTAACAGAGGATCCTAGAGACAAGCTGGCTTGTTAGATTAGCTAGGAATCATGGATTCAAGGAAGAAACCCTGTTTCAGTAAATAATGTGTCTGAAAGTCAACCTCTGGCTTATATCACATGTACTCATATATACATAACACCCATATATATACACCAAAGATTATTATTTGTAAAAAAATATACCTCCATATATGGAAGAACAAAGAAGTAGATGTGCTATAGTTAATACTTTTCAGTGTTTGTAAAAGAATTGTAATTTCCCAGCTATTATATTTTACAATATAAAATGCATAACAAAAAGACATTCATAGGTATTATGTACTATGTTGAATCATTTTTTTCCCCACTGGACTTGTTTGAAAATGCATCTACAACTTCTCTGTACAATACATATTCCCTCATTGATATAGAAGCAAACGTATTAACCACTCATCAACAAATTGGTTATTCAGAAGAGATTAAGAACTCTGAAACTAAGAAAATAGAAACTATTAATTTTGTGTGATCTTTCTTTTTATATTTTTTATTTTTCTTTTTATTTCTTGAAAGCTTGGCATGTGTGCATAAAATTTATAATAGTAAGTTCAATATATTTATCATAAAAACTGGGGCATGAATAATTTTCTTAATTAATCAAATATATTTCTGAAGCCAAATTTAACTTTCTTTCAACCTTACATGTATGTTGACCTCCATCACCCCCACCCCCAACATGGAAGCTCTACATTATCATAAAGTCAAATCTCAGTCATAAGCATGTTTTTATTCATTGCATCATTTCCAAAACTGTTCTATCTGTTGAGGAATGAATTGCTTCCTTGCAGAATGGAATGGTCAAATCATGTCCATGTATGTAAAGGCTGCATTCTAATGAGTGTCACTAGACTTAGAGGTGGGGTGCTACCAAGCCTAGGTAATAACACACAGTTCATTACTGCAACTAGTCATCAATGCATCAAAAGCAATCCATCATTTTAAATAATGAGGTAACTCTTGGTGAGAATCACACAAGCAATTCTTGCCAGCTGGCATTTGTCAGTGAGTAATGTATCACTAAAGGGACTAGACGCTCTTGAACAGTGAGGGTAATCTATCATTCAGAGGAAATGCTGTGATGATATATTGAAGAAGATCAGGATATCTATGAAGGGACTGGTCCTTTTTTTCAGATAAATAAAAGATGAAAATAGGGGCTAGAGAGATGGCTTAGGGGCTAAGGCATTTGCCTGCAAAGCCAAAGGGCCTCGGTTCAATTCCCTAGGACCCACGTAAGCCAGATGCACAAGGTGAAGCATGCATTTGGAGTGGCTGGAAGTCCAGGCACGCCATTCTATCTCTCTGTCCCATCCCGCGGGACCTAGTTATTCATGGGGGCGAGGAGGACCCTAACCTGAAATAAGATGGGCGAGAGAGAGGAAGAGACTCAAGAAAATGTACACTTGTCAAGAGTCAAATTTTATTGAGCCACAGCGGTCTTTTTAAGGGTTAGGGTTAGGGTTAGGGTTTTGGGGGGGGGGGCTGGAGGAGGCAGGTGGTGGAAAGTTACAGAATCTTCTTGGCCTTTGGCCTAGGACAGTTTGCGGTTATTCCAAAAATTCACAGTACAGTTCTCACGTCTCTGCAGTTGCCAGGCAGGGTGTTAATTAGTTAGGTGTGGCGGAGTGGGGGGATGCAATCATTTAGGTGTGGCAGGGTGGGGGGATGAGGAAAGGTCAGAAGTTGCTCAGGGCAGAAGTTGCTCAGGACAGAGGTTATCTCAGGGCAAAGGTCTGTTCAGGGCTCATCTCCTCGTCTCCAACATCTCTCTTTCTCTCTCTCTCTCTCTCTCTCTCTCTCTCTCTCTCCCCTAAATAAATAAATATTTTTTTAAAGATGAAAAGAAATAGGAGGAGTCCTTGAATTTAAGATTAAAAGAATTATGCACAGTTAGGATTTTGAAATTACAACTATATCATTGGTATGTATGTAAGGATGGTATAAGGAGTGAGGCAATAATAATAATTTTGCACAAAAGTATCCAAGAAGTACCTGTCAAAGTTAAAGCATTACACTGGGGATGTACTTCAGTTGGTAGAGTGCTTACCTAGCACACTCATAACACTGGGTCTCATCCCTAGCACCACATATACCTGATACGTTGGTGATCACCTTTAAACCTAGCCCTTGGATGGTAGATGCAGGAGGATTAGTAGTTGAAAAACACCCTTGTGAGTTTGAGGCTAGCCTCACCTGCATTAGACTCATTCACAATATAAAATAACCTAAAATTAAATGTAAAGCATCAAAAAGTTAGATTTTTTTTTTAACTAACAAGCTGCACAAGAAGCCCAAAGTCATAGAAAGATACCAAGGAGGAAGTACCTTGACACCATGAAACCCAGAAAAGTGTGAGGATGTAGCTCTATAAACTGATGGCTGGGACATTTTGCTTCAAGGCGTAGAGTTGGGAAGAGGTGCTCTTAGAGGAAAAACTTGTTTTCAGCATAATAAATGCCATGGCAATATTAAGATCATAGCTTTTGCCCATCTAGATTAATAAATCTACCCTTTGCCTAATGCCATGTCTGCATAACAAGACAAATCAGATGTTTGAAAGGTTTATAAAGCTTCAGCTCACACTCACTTGTACAACCAAGAATATACTTGGCCCACCTCAAAATTCTAAGGCTTCTTGATTTCTTAACAGTATAGTAGACCACCTTTTATACTACTGTAAAGAAGAGGGTTATTAAAGAGTTCAGTGTCATCATACTAGAGTATACACTACAAATATCAATATTGTAAGACACCAGCCAGGTAAAATGAATCACATTTTTTATAGGTGGTTTTAGGTCTTCAGTGTTGATGAAATGTAAATATTATGCCTGATTATTAAGAAGGATGATGGGCCAGGAGTGATAGCACATGCTTTTATTCACAACACACAGGAGACAGATGTAAGAGCATTGCTGTGAGTTCTAGAGCAGCTGAGACTACACAATGAATTCCAGGACAGCTTGAGCTAGAGCGAGACTACCTCAAATAAATAAAAATAAAAAAAAGAAGTATGATGGCAGCATTTGTTGAGAGAGCAGAAAGCAGTTTGTTAATATACATATTGAGGGGTTACAATACCAGAAGGGGAGAGAAGATGGGGTGTGAAGCTGACCAAACCCCGGATTAAGACACAATAACAGAACCGTGGGTGAAACCACTGCCTCTTTTCTGTGTGAGAGCAGGCTTTTAAGGAATGTAGTCTGAAAATTCACTAAAAATATTAGATAAAAGCAAATTTTAAAAACATTCTAACTGGTTTTCCTTCCACTTTTATAGCATGCCTGTCCCATTTCTTGAGTGATCAATACCAACACAAATAAAAGTGTTTGATACTATATTTGGTGCTGTGAATGCAGTTCTCTATGTAGGAAGGTAGAATTGAATGGGAAGCAGTTTTTGAAACATAAAGAATAAGTAGGAGCTGTAGAGATGGCTTAGTGGTTAAGGCTTGCCTACAAACCCAAAGGACCCTGGATTGATTCCCCAGTACTCACATAAGTCAGATGCACAATGTGGCACATGCTTCTGGAGTATGTTTGCAGTGGCTGATGACCCTGGCATTCTCTCTCTCTGTCTCTCTCTCTCTCTGCCTCTTTCTGTTATATACAATATACAATAAATATTAAAAAAAAATAAAGAATAGAGGGCTGAAGTGATGCCTGCCTCACAGCATGAGGGCCTGAGTTCAATCTCCACTACCCCTATGATCATATCTGGTAAGGTAATGCATCCTGTAATCATGCATCCTGTAATCTTAGTCCTGAGGAGACACACACCAGCAAATCCCCAGGAACCACTGGCCAACAAGTCTAGCTTAATTGCTAAGCTTTAGACCAATGTCAATCCTTTCCTCAACAGAAGGCCAATGACATAGCTGAGGCTAACATATAAAGCTGTCCCCTTGCCCCCACATGAACATGCATATACATATACCCACACACAAACAAACAAATATACACATGTATACACATGTATACATACCCACATCATTCTCACATGAGAATAAAGGAAAAATAAAAAATTAAAGTACAAGACAGAATGTGATAAAGCAAAGCAAGGAGCAACTGAAGGAATATAGGCAGAACCTGTCTGCCACCACTTCATGACACACCTCCACCATCTCCCTGCAGCACTCATTGGCTATAGTTCCTTGTTGTCTTGCTTGTATATCATGTAATTAGTCCTATAATTGTTGCACCTATACTGAAACTGAGCATATTTTCTTGCATTGTTCTCTAAACAATAGAGTATTATAACTACTTAGAAGGCATGCGTATTATATTATCATATGTAATCTAGAGATAATTTATATGGAAAGGTGTTTAGGTATTATATGCAAATACCACATTATTTTCTATAAAGTATTGAAGTATCCACAGGTTTTAGTGTCCTTGAAGGTCCTAAAAATAATTCCCCCCAGATCCTCAGAGATGAGTGTATGTAAGATTCTCTCTATAGCAAGCAATATACTTTTATTGAGCAGGGCAGTGGTGAATATAGACCCTGTACAACTCTGCCCTCATAAATCAAGGAGTTCTTGGGCTATTGGCTATAAGAAACTGTTTCTTTTATCTGTAATCATGGAATTTTCAATTCTCACAATGGGAACAGAACAATAGGTCAGAGGTCATTCTATTTGCAAAAGATTTCTTGTGAAACACATCAAAATAGAAGTACAATGAAACCACATGTTCTGAGGGTGTTTGTCTTATTAGTTCTTTGTAGAATCTCTGTAAAAGACTGCAAGGCCACATATGAGAAATCCAGTCAAAGTAAAATGTGTCTGTTAATGAGCTCATTGCTAACATTCTAAACTGTAGAAGAGAAAAACCTCTTTCAGGCAATTGTCAACGAATCTTAATTGTGAAGGTGTGTACAATATAAAAACAGGTCAATCTATTTAAATTTAGGTTCCACATAGAAGAAAAAATATATAATATTTGCCTCTCTGACTCTATCTTATTTTGCTTAACATAATAATTTCTAGTTCCATACATTTTACTACAAAGAACTTAATTTCATTTTTCTTTATGGCTTCATAAAATTCCATTGTGAACATGAACCACATTTTCTTCATCTAATCATCTTCTCATGAATATCTGGGCTGATTCCATTTCCTTCCTATTATGAGTAAGGCAGCTACAGTCATAGATGTGTAGGTATCTTTATGGTATGTGGACTTAGAATCCTTCAGTACATGCCCAAGAATGACATAGTTTGGTTATATGGTAGTTCTATTTTTAGTTTTTTGACTTCTACATTGATTTCCATAGTGGATGTAAAGTTTATACTTCCACCTGCAGTAGCAGTCCTATTTCCTCACATCCTTGCCAGAACTTGTAGACTTTTGTTTTCTTGAAGTTTTCAAAAATTGTCTTGTCTTTAAGAAATAACAAGAACTTAGAAACTTAAATAGAAAGGGCAGCCCTCTTGAACTGACTCATATAAAAGAATCTCTTAAATAAAATGTTGTGGAAATCTAAGGAAGGAAGCAAGGAAGTAAGGGAGAGAAGAAAGGAGGAAGAAATGGAAGAGAATGGGAAGGGAAGTAAGGAATAATGATTCAAAAAGAAAATGAAAATAGATATAAGGAGAAGATAAAAAAAAGAAAAAAAATAAAAGAAATGGAAAGATACATGGGAAGGGATTGTGACCAAGAACAGTCATCAGAGGTGCAAGGTAACAGAATGTATAGATTATACTGAGAAAATAGAATGCACTAGGTTGTGTAATGTCTAATTCTTGATTATTAGTTTTAGTGTTCTAACAAACACTAATTATCATACAATGAACTGAAGTTCCCATACAAATGCATTTGTGTTGAAATTAAAAATCCTATAAGGCTGATTCACTCATTCATTTACTCTGTATGATTGTATAGCAATTCAGTGTTTCAGATCCAAAGACAAATAATCTTGAGCTATCTTTAGCTTCTTAAATAGCCATGCACTACCCAGGCCTAACATCCTGGTAAATACTTTTTGGAGTGTACAAAGAGATCACTACCTTCCACCAAGCCCAAAACTAATAATGTCATCATCAGATAATATCAAAAGCCTATAACATAGATTCCTGGCTTTCTGTAACCTGTGTACCTAATGTTTTCCCCAATGTATTTTTAAAGAACCTTGATTTATGATTTTCTTTATTCTATGACCATAAAAATACCATGATACTCTTACCACATTGGGACATATTTGGAGTAGCCAAAATCTGTTCTCAAGACCATCTTTGTTCACTTTTGGCTCTAGAATAAGCTATCTCCTATTGCCATTGAGTTGAAAGCAGTGTTTTAGAATAAACATTACTGAAAATAAAAATTTTACAGCCCAGTACAAGGGATCTAGGTAGCAGGTATTGGATGAGCCCAAAATATAGTTTTAATCCAGGTGTGGTAGTGTACACTTTTAATCCCAGCACTTGGAAAGCAGAGGTAGAATTTCTGTGAATTCAATGCCAGCCTGAAACAACATAGAGAATTCCAGGTCATTCTGGGCTAGCGCAAGATCCTACCTCAAAAACAATTTTTTACACATTTTGACAACTATATTTTCAAAATATAATTCATTTTTCTTCTAAAAATTGACTTCTGAGGAGTACAGTGTTAAAATATAGAGCCACAACCTCATATGTATGTGGATCCAACAGGTAGCATGCTCTGAGGCATGCTGGGTATGACAGTGAAAAATTGTAAGCTTCAGAATCTAATAAGTAGGTAAGCCCACACTAATTTGTGGACAAGGTTATGATTAAGGTCTTAATTTAAGAGGTATGTGAGATTTAATCTGACATCACAGTAGGATAGAAATGGCCTCGAGGAGGCTAATTTTTAAACTGTATCATGTGTAGCTTAGATTGTAAGTGGAGTTGGAGGCTGGCTACATGGCTTCATTGTGGGCCTATACCCTGTTAACATTTCCTTTTGTGATGAATGGAAGGGTTGTGAGCACAGATAATGTAGTCCAGGAGCTACAGTTTCACACTTCGGATCATGTCTTCTGAAGGCCTTTCCTCGTCAGAGAGCTGACAATATCTCATAATCATGGTTAGAGTCCAAAGGTCCAATGCCACATTTTAGTTACTTTCTGGAGGCTTCCAGGCTGAAGGGGAAAGTCCATCATATCAGGAGAAAGCCTGGCATGAGCAGGAGATAGCCAATCACCTCCTTGCCATGGCAGGTATACAACAGAGACAAGAGAGTGAGCCAAGTGCTGGCAAGGGGAGGGGACTGGCAACAATACCACAAAACCCACCCCAGATGCACACTTTCTCCAGGAAGACTCTACCCTCCAAATTTCCACCCACTGGGGGCTAAGCTTTCATACATATGAGTTTATGATTCAAAACACGACAGAGCCAGGCAGGCAATATCAGCTCCCTTGATGAGTGAACCAAAGAAACCTTGTATTATAAATTTACTCTCTTATCATACTATCAACATTAAGTCATATACCTTAATTTTGTTGGGGCAAAACACAAGACAAAAAAATAGCTAATTGGAGAAGTTTATTTTGACTTGCAGTCTTTAGGGGAAACTTTATGATGGCAGGAAAGGATCTTGTTACAGATTTCCCATCACTCCTTGCAACAGTAGATTGTAGATAGGAGCAAGAGATTGAACTCAACTAGCACTGGAGGATTGGTGGCTAATAACATTCAAGGTTTGCCCCCAGTGAAACACTTTCTCCCATAAGGTTCCACCTCCTAAATTCCATCAACTGGTTGCCAAGCATTCCAAACACATGACTTTATGGGAGACATTTGATTAAAACCCCATTTACACCACTGATTCCATAGGCTCATGACTATTTCATGATGTAAAATGTATTCTGTTCAATTTTGAAGTTTCTAGTCAGTCCCAATACTGTTTAAAAGTACAGTCTAATTCAAAGCAGTCTCTTATTTTTAACCCACTAAAGTCTGAAAACATGCTGATGCTGTCTTCTGATGGTGCGGCATTGCAAAACAGAATGACCATTCCCCCTTTGAGACTTTGAAGAACTAGAGGCTCTCCCCTCTTCTCTTTTCTGTCTGTCTGTCTGTCTGTCTTCCATTGTCTCTGTGACCTTTCATGTAATCTGCTTTCAGACACATCCTTTTCCACTAAAATCTTACTAAAATGAACACCTGCACTTTGTTGCTTTTAATACTTCACCAAGATGTCTATAACATAGTGCCACAACTCTCCTGATAAAGTTTTAATTGTAAAAGGGCATTTCATGTCAGTACTGCCGATCAACTGAGCCCTGCTCTCCTAGCTGCTCTCCCCCTCCAAATTATCTATCAGAAGTTAGTAGCCTCTACCTTGGCAATTGAGTTGCCAGTTAAAGAGGCAATTTGTTGTAATGGAGTGGGCATACTATTTAGAGAGAAAGCCTCCCACTGTGTTCCAGTTGTATCACTTACCTATTGATTCAATGAAGAAACTTGACTTAATTTCTATGAGCTGTTTTTCCCCTTCTCTGTAAAGTGTGACAATGGGCTAATAGCAAGGATTAAGATGATGTATGGAAGGAGCTCTATGGCACATACAAGGATGTTGAAACACATGTGTCTGAAAATCCAGGTCAAAGAAAAGGGAATGAAATCTCCAAAATGCACTGCCAGTGCAATTACTAGAGGAAAGAGGATCATGCTAGTATTTGCATAATGATCAGGCTGATGGCACAATTTAGGAGGCTAAGGAGGATGAACAGAGTCTTTTGGGAACACTTCTGCCTTATTCTTCACAAGTGACATAGGAAAAGACACGGAGTGACAGTTGAGCATTTCCTGTTTCATCTGGAAGGGTCTGCCTTCTGTGCTACAGAGAATCGAGCAATTCGGCACTGGCTGTGAGTACAAGGCCACTCCTGTCTGTCTTTAGGCATACAGTGAGTCATTAACAAAGGCTCTATAGAATTACTGCTCATATCTTGTCCTTTTATGGCTGTCAATGAAAGATGCCCACAACACTGAATGCATATAGGAGATAATCCTATGTAAAGGATTTATGTGCTTTATGTGAAAATAGTTGCATTGCATCTTCAGCCATACCTTCTAAGATTTTGGAGTATTTCCTAGGCAAGTAATTTCTTTTTACCATAGTCACCACACCTTCCCTCATTCTCTGCTATGATTTTCATGGTACACTCTTTTATATGACCCTGATAGGGGTAGGTTGGCCATGTGATTAGTTGAGCAGAGAGTAGGGTAAAGGTAGATATGTACCTGGTGTCATAAGCCATAACTCACCAACCAGATGATGACATTTGTGGGAAACAGCAAGAATTTTCATCCTATCCAGATTTCTAGCAGCTTGAGACTATGTAAATTAGAAGTGAAAGGGAGTATCTCAGGGATGTCCACATTGTATGGTGTTAGAAACTTATCTGCCCACCACCTGATTCTGACGGCTCCTCCAGGTCAGCTTTGGGCTGGTGCATCCCTGCTGTGTGTGGCTGTACTCTGGCATTCAGCCAAGACTTACCAGTGGCTAACAAGAATCTAGTTTTAATAACTTGTTTTTGAATCTGCCATTGAAACATATGTGTTCTCACTTCCTGCAGATGATAGCTATGACAAGGTATAGTCAATAGGGATGCTCTGGGTGTCCTATTATTGTGAAGCCAAGGCTTAAAGGAGCTCCATTTTCCAGTTGGTTGGTACCTAGTTATACCAGCAGGAAGTAGTGTGGGCTTGAGAGAGAAGAATATAGAAGAAATTGATGTGTGGAAGACCTTTCACAAAACCTTACAAGTTACCATATTGAAAATCACCACAAAGAAAAAGACAACACACCACCAACTCCCTTAGCCAGACAAAATCTGGCCATTGGAGCAAGTAAAGAAAATACTGAAGATGATCTATGGCTTATCATAATGAAAGAAAAACAGGAGAAAAGATAGCTTTTTATCGGCAGTCAGGCAGGGACAAAGGCCCAGGGAGAACATGGGTGCCACCCTGCCTACTCTGGTAGGACTGGAACTAGAGTCTGATCCAGTTTCATCCAACATGTCTGTGATTAACCACTCAGCAACAGCACTTCCTGCTTCCATCCGTCCTCAAATTTCCCAGGACCCCGCACACCAGGATGGCTGAGCCCATTCGAAGTCAGCTTCTTGAGTCCAGCAACCAAGCAGGTCTCTCTCTTCCTTTCACACTTGAGACTGATGACAAGGCTAGTTCTGATTGGATGGTTAATCCATAAATGGGCCTTGAAAGTGTGTGTAAATCTGGCCACTCCTTCTCCTGGAGCCTCACTCTCCTGGTCCTCGCCAGCTTGGGTAGGAAGAGGAGAGGATTTCATTTCGTCTGTGTACGTCCCTGACTTGTTTGTGGATGTTTTCCTGTTTTGCTGTAGGCATGATCTTTCTCCTGTCCCTGGCATTGTCCTATCTCTTTGCTTCTCTAACCCGCGTGTATGAAGGTGAAGGTTGTCCTTTGGCTCCCATGCTTTGTTTTCGGTGTGTGTGTGTGTGTGTGTGTGTGTGTGTGTGTTCATTTACCAGAGGGTTTTCCCAGGAGATTTTGTGCATCTCCCCTTCCTTTTTTCTAGCAAGTAAGCAGGAAGATTCCCTTCTGCTTTGACTCCTTATGTAGTTTCCACCTTGGATCATAACTCTCCCTAAAGAAAGCCTCATAATTCATAATGTACCCTTCTCAGAGTCCATCTCTTCATTTATCTGCTGTTATGGATAAGAAGCAAACGTTGTGGTATGCAGTTCTTGGATTTCCTGCATATGTATGGAATATAAATTCTTCCTGGACAAAAAAATCCTGTATTAATAATAAAAAATCTCACACCCCTATGTGGAAATTTAAGATGATAAACATATGGCATGCAAAATTGTGTTTAGGACCACAAGCATCACACAAAACGTGTTCCAGAAAGCCTACACTATGCAAGAAGCCCAGCCTAGCAAATGTGAAAGCTCCCATCCTCTGCACAGTGGGACTGCAGGAGCTGTTAAACTTGCTCTATGTTTCTGGCCACTTCCTCCCTTGGAAGCTTATATTTTTTCCTAATAAACTAACTGACTCTGCTTTTTCTACAGTTCTGTGCCTCTGCTCCATTGTTTGTCCAGGAACACACCCTAGTGGCTGTCTTTGAACCCAATACCACCTGTCAGTCTCACAAACTCATATATGGGGCTATTCACAATTATCCCTCTAAGTTTTGAGATTATAAATAATGCCTCTGAAATCCTCTCAAAACAGCTCACTATTGTCAACGTGGGACCAACTACTTTGTTAGTCTAAGTTTTGTGCTACCTGAACCACTAAGCATGGTATAATTGGTAGATTCCAAAATTACCTGTGGAATCCACATTGCTCACACTTACCTTAATTTTAGATGACAACTTGACTGTATTGGGATTTTATAGATAGCTGAGGGAGCATTATTTCTGGATATCTCTGTAAAAATTTCTCCTGAAGTGACAGGAATGTGAATCAATATTCTCAATAAGAACAAAGAAATGGGGCTAGAGAGATTGCTCACTGGTTAAAGAGATTGCTTGTAAAGGCCTGATTGAATTCCCCAGTACCCATGTAAAGCCAGATACACAAAGTAGCACAAGTGTCTTGTGGTGGTTTGACTCAGGTGTCCCCCATAAGCTTATATGTTCTGAATGCTCAGTTCCCCAGCTAGTGACAATTGGAAATTAAAGCCTCCGGGAGATGGTGTATTGTTGGGGGCAGGTTTATGAGTGTTACAGCCAGTTTCCCTATGCCAGTTTTGGCACACTCTCCTATTGCTATTGTCCAACTTATGTTGGCCTGGGGGTGATGTGCACCCTCTGCTTATGCCACTGTTTTCCCTTGACATCATGGAGCTTCCCCTAGAGAACCCTGACTAATATATATCTTGAGTTCATTTGCAGTGGCAGGAGGCACTGGCATACCCATATCCACTCTCTCTGTAGGTCTCTCTCCCTTTGTCTCAAATACCTTAATTAAATATTTTTTATGAAAGAATAGAAGAAACAGTGGAAAGAAAAGGTAGAAAGAAGTAGAGCTGGAATACTCTTCCTGTCTCTGAATATTAACATTCCAGCTTCTCAAGCCATTAGGCTTCCCAGCATGTAGACACTCTCTCATGGGGTTTTCAGCGCCCTTGGTTACAAATTTATTAAATATACTACCCTTGATATCTCTCTGTAATATATATTTACCTGTCACGTTGAATGTAAGTAACATATTCCAAAACAATAATCTTTAGTTATCTGAGAATAAACTCATCATAAACTATCCATCAGTCTTGAAACCATAATGAAGTACTTTGAGAAGTGTGATATTTGGAGCCATTACAAGACTTTTTACCCGTTCTTACAACAGAAGCAGTGTGGAACACTTTATCTTTAGTTACCTAAAAGCATGGAGATTTCTCTTCAACAACCATTCTGAGGTAGAAACCAGCCAGGCGATCTCCAGTTCAATTTGGACACTATCTGCCTGTGGATAGCAGCAAATACTACAGGTCAAAGGTTTCAGAATGCAGCCCCACTTGAGATGCCAACTGCAGTTGTTAGACTGGTTTCTAATGTTATGGCCACTTGGTTGAAATCTAAAGCTTCCTTTTCAAGCTTTATTTATTTTCTTGATTGCCTTGAAAATCTCAGGAAATACTTTTTATTTACATGTTGCAACTTATTATAATGGTTATGACAGTGGATACAGAGGAATAGCCAGATGTAAGAGATGCGTAGGGGAAGTTAGGAAGAAAAGTGACCCACACCTCAATACCCTCTTCAAGTGTATCACCTTCCTGGAATCTTTCATGTGCAGCTTTCATAAAACACTAAATTTCTAGGTTTTCATGGAGGTTTTGTTCCATATCCATGATTGACTACATTATCAACCTCTGTGATTACTGGGCTGGTTATCCTAGCAACCAGACCACCTTAAGGCTACCTGGGATCCCTCAAATATCAGTCCGCTTATACAATAGTAGGAGGAAGGTCATGTAGTGTTCCAGGTATTTTGCTCTGTATGCATAAATTCAGTTAAGAGTTTTTGATTGAGAGGTCTCTTATCATTGGTGTTGCAGTCAGGTCTGCATTGTTGGCAGAAAACATCTGACCAAGAGCAGTTTGTGGAGAATTGTAACGAGAGTGAGCCAAGCTTTGGCAAGAACAAGCTGGCTATGGCAACTATAAACCTGCCTCCAGCAAAACACCCCTCTATCAAGGCTCCACTTCCCAAACTGCCACCAGCTGTAGATCAACAATTCAAAATACATGAGTTTATAGGGGATATTGGATATAAACCATCACATTTCTGTGCTTAGAACAATGCTAATCATATTATCTACATGAAAGCCAATAAATACTGTTCCCTTTAGGACTGATGAATGTCAAAAATCCTGGAACTTTTACTACACCCTCATCCAAAGCTCCAACTCTACGTATTCTGATATTTACCGTGTACAAACACAACCTCTAGAGTGATGGATTTTTCTCCGTAGACTCTCTGAGTCTTTAGAGCATACAGGATGTTACTTGCTCTTTGTCCTCCTCCCTGTCATTTTCCCAAGTATATAAGCTCTATGAAATGACTGGTTCATGTTTTCAGCCCATTTATTCTGTTCTAGCTTCTTAGAAGAGTATGTGGCACACAGTGGCATAGCTTGAGAGGTACATGAGCAATTGATTTTTTATTGAGTCCCTCCAAAGTATGCCCCCCCCTCTTTTTTCAGGTCCAAATTTTCAACATGACACCCACTATCTGCCCTTTGTTTATCAGAAGCTTGGGGTTTTGACTGCATAATGTTTGTTTTGTAGGAATGGAGAATCTTCATCCTTTGATACTAAGAGTGATTATTTTTTAAATTAATTTATTTTTTATTAAGTTGTTTTGCACTCAGTGAATACAGTCAAGTTGGTACCATTGTTAGGCTCATCCATGTCCTACCCCCGCCCCCTGGTCTCTCCTTGTTGAGGTATATGGGTCATGCATTGTGGAGTTAGCCCACAGTTATGATATGCAGAGACATTGATTATTTTTATAACAGCAAATATCAACTGGAAACAAGTCATAAATCTAGTTTTGTTTCCAAACATACCACAGTTTTCTCCCCTGGAAGACATGTGCATGGCATGGCTGCTCAGATTTTCTTACATGTACTATAACTGATTTACTGTTCTAACTGAGGGTGAAGGCAGTGAACAGCATTTTATGGAGTGCCAACCATAATCAATGGCATTGCATAGCTGAGTTGTCTACCTTCCTCACACATTTTTGAGCTAACTTTTACCATAACGATTGTACACTGGAGGATATGAGTCTCTGAAAACAAAGTTTCTGCCCTCAGATCCACTAGCTGTGGGGGGCACAGCCCTCATTGCACTGAGCTGGACTCCTTTCACACCTTCCTAAATCACATTACATATTTTATCCCCAGTGAACAGTGGTTAAAGAAAACACTCTTAAGAAACAAAGAGTGTTGCAATCAATAAAATGATAAGAATGATCACAGCAATTATATTAATATAATGCAACCAACATCACAACTACTTTGCTAATAATAAGTGAGCTGTGCATTTTCTGTCATATGCCAGAAGAATAATAGCTCTGTATTTGAGATCAGTGTCACTCATAATTAAATACTGGATAACCTCCAGTTTTTAACCACATTTTATTTTTTTCTTATTTATTTATTTATTTATATCTTTTCACAATTTTTATTAACATTTTCCATGATTATAAAAATTATCCCATGGTAATACCTTCCCCCCCACACTTTCCCCTTTGAAATTCCATTCTCCATCACATATTACCTCCCCATCTCAATCATTCTACTTACATATATACAATACCAACGTACCAAATACACCCTTCCTTTCCTTTCTCTTCCATTTATATCTCCTTTTTAACTTACTGGCCTCTACTACTAAGTATATTCCTTCTCATGCAGAAGCCCAATCATCTGTAGCTAGGATCCAAAAAATATGGAACGCTTCACAAATTTGCATGTCATCCTTGCACAGGGGCCATGCTAAACTTCTCTGTATCCTTCCAATTTTAATATATGTGCTGCCAAAGCGAGCACTTTTGCCATTTATTTATTGCAATATTGCTTACCTATATTAAACATGATGCTATCACACAACCAAACTAATTAAAAATATTGAAAACCACAAAAATACAAGATAAATTTCAGTACTATACTAAGAGTCTATTTAGTGAGGTACTTGTGTTGTTTGGCAGTAAAGTGTTGGTCTCAGTATGACTCCAGCCTTAAACACTTAGGGCAGGAATTGATTTGTTTAGACTCTGGCACCTTTTACAATGTAATGACTTGATTCAACTTTTCTCTTAGAGATGCTTGTGTCATCTTTGCACCATGGTAGATTTTTCACTGGGAGAAAAATAAATTTCCCTACAAAGACCTACTCTGCTTTGATTAATATTATTTAGTTGGCATATACTCTGTGACAACTTAAAGAGTTCTAACTGGTACTCATTTTGCTATAGATACATTTTTTTTTTTTTTTTTTTTTTTGGTTTTTCGAGGTAGGGTCTCACTCTGGCCCAGACTGACCTGGAATTCACTATGGAGTCTCAGGGTGGCCTTGAACTCATGGCGATCCTCCTACCTCTGCCTCCCGAGTGCTGGGATTAAAGGCGTGCGCCACCACGCCCGGCTCATGCTATAGATACATTTTAAACCAGGAACTCACTCTACATGGCAGGACATATTCATACAAATAACATGTGTGGAATGGAACCCATAGCTGGAGCTTGAAAACAAGTCATAACCATATCCAAAAAATAAACCCATTCTCCACTATGAAGCTCCCACAAATCATGGACTAAAAGAGGGCCTATACCTATTAAATCCTTTCTAAAATAATAATGGTTATCCCATTTATCTTGTGCTAACTTCACTCTCCTTTGGAGAATTTGTTTCTCTTTTTCAGATGGATGCAGATCCTGAGGAGAGAATTAGCCCATGGCACCTTACCAGGGCCCCATCTGAAAACCACAGTGTAACTAGGGAATTGAGAAAGAGTTCTGCTTTCTCGATGAACCTGGTACCAGAACCAGGGTGAAGGAGAAAGACACAGAGAACACTTAATTCCTACCAAAACATATATCCAGAGACTCAGAGGCTTCCAAGACCTCACCACTGAAGTAGACCCAAAATGAACCTAACATGGCTCAGGGAAATTTGTGGAAGAGTGGGCAGAAAAATTGTTAGAGCCACGAGCTGGGTCATTCTACACAGAGACATTGCCTGTTATCCATAGCTGATGGCTATCCCCACAATGTATGACCCATATTCCCCAATGAGGAGGGTCCCTGTGGAGGGGCAATGACAGAGAGAGGCTAACAATGGTACCTACATGACTGTATACACACTGTCTGCATAACTAATAAAATATAATACAATAATTAGTATAAAAGCAAAACTTTCCTCAGTACTATGATTGCCTTAAGTCTTCCCATACCATTTTAATCCAGTTTAACAAACACTACTATGGATGGTCACTGCTCTGTCATCCATGTGTGGGAGCTGCTGATGTATAAAAGGCTCCAGTGAATACCATATGAGAGTGAAATTGTCTGAACACAGACAAGGATCTGCTACCTCACTTCCAATACCATCTAAGTGGGGAAGCACCTAGAAGTATAATCATTAACATTTACACAGATACCTCTGATCCATATTTATGCCTTTAAATTGTTTTGAAACCCATTTTCTGTGATATTAAGGGAGTATTAATCAGGAGAAGTGGGGACCCTCACAGCTGCAGTGACTATCCCATATGGGTTCCTGGGCCATAGGCGGGATGTGGACGCTAGTGTGTGCTCAGTGCATTGATAAGGGGGAAAGGCATTTGACTGAAGCTGCTCCTCATTTTCCTCATGGGAAATGAAGAGAACTGATGTGAATTCTTTAAATGGCAACCTCAAATTTTATAGGAAGTCTATGGAGATGGATCTGGAAGCAAAATGTTTGCTGTGTAGTCATAAGAAAGTGAGTTCAGACATCCAGAATCCATGTAAAATGCTGAGTGTGGTGGCACACACCTGTAATCCCAGTGCTAGGAAAATGGAGAGAGAGAGAGAGAGAGAGAGAGAGAGAGAGAGAAAGAGAGAGAGAGAGAGAGAGGGAGGGAGGGAGAGAGAGAGAGAGGGAGTCCCCTAGGGCTGACTGGCAAGCTAGGCTAACAAATTTAGTGAGTTCCTGCTTCAGTGAGGCACTATGTCTCAAAAAAATCAAGGTGGAGAACAAGTGAGGAGGATATAAATGTCTGGCCTCCACACATGCAGCACACACATATGAACACACCACACACACACACACACACACACACATTACATAGTATGGTTTCTAAGAGAGTTCTTATTGGTGTTCAGCCAGAAACTCTAGAAAGATCGGATTCAGAGGGCAGTGCTGCTCCTTGCTTATAATATGGACAAATCAAGAGAGGAACACCAGAGAGGAAAGAAGAGGAGCAGAATGGAATAAGTGACAGGCTGGGAACATGACACTGAGTCAAAACGTCTGAGTTCATAAGCCACAAGCATGAAGACTTGTTCCTTCATACGTATCATTTAAGAGAGAAGTTTAAGCTTTTTGATTAAGAGTTCAAGTTGCAAAGGTGGAAAGAACTGTCTCAGTATTCAAAGGCTCTGGCAGGTGCTAGCTATATGACTTTGGAAACTGTTTAATCTAAGAACAGTGTAGTGTGGGGCCAGGAAGGTGACTCCGTGGGTACAGCACTTGTCAATCAAATGTTGAGGACCTGAGTCCTGATGCCAGTATTCACCTACCAGCTGCACACTGCGGTGGGCACCAGTAATCTCAGCATACCTGCAGTGAGAGGCAGGCTGTATTGGTTACCTTTCTCATTGTTCAGACAAAATAGGTGAAAAAAAATCAGTTTCGTGGATGAAGAGATTATTTAGGTGTACAATTAGAGGCGATAGTTATTGTAGAGAAGCCATGGCAGCTGGAGCATGAGGTGACTGGTCAGAGTCCACAGGGAGGAAGCAGGGAGAGATGGTTGCTGAGCAATCAAGAAGGTCCCTTGTGAGACATAAGATCAGTTTGGGAGCATAAGCATGTCCTTCCTGCCAGGACAGTTGGTATTTACCATAGTTCTCATTCTTCAGAATTGGAGCACTGAAGGTAAAAACATGCCTGACCGTCAATTACTCAGCCATCTAATCAGTGAGGCACTCCTCCTTGATGAAGGCTGATGTGTTCTGATATTCACTAATCTGAACTTGGGCATCCGCATATTATTTTTCCCATTCCTGTAACTTCATCCACATTCCTCTATACTCCACTTCTTAGCCTTTCTAGGAATCTTGGAACTTGTCCCTAATCAGTACTTGGAATATGTTTTTCTTTCAGGACACTTCCTCTTTTACATTAACATGACTGAGCTCTGCTCAATAAGACTTTCTCTTTCACTACTGTGTTTCATGGTCACCTCACAGTGATGATTAAACTGACAAATGTCTAATTTATTTGAATGTATATATGTGGAAGTGGTGTGTGTGTGTGTGTGTGTGTGTGTGTGTGTGTGTGTGTGTGTTTGTGTGTGTTTGCATGCATGTTTGTATGTATGTGCTTATATATGTGTCCACATACACATGAATGTGTATGCGCATGCATGTGAAGGCCAGAGGGCTACATCAGATATCGTCAGTTGCTGTCTAACTTTTTTTTCTCAGAAAAGGTATCTCACTAAACTGACAGCTCAGTCATTTGGCTAGATCATCTAGCCACTGAGACCCAGGGATTGCCAGTGCCTGTCTCTATAGTTTTAGCATTATCAATGCATGATACAATGACCATTATTCTTAAAATTTGTCAACATGTGTGTGGGGGATATGATGTGTGTGTAATATATGCACATGGGTGTGTATGCAGTTGCACATGCCCCCTGCACACTCATGCAGTCACTAGAGGAAAATGCTGGGTATCCTCTTCTATACCCTTCAATATTGTTTTATTAAAACAGAGGATCTCACTCAACCTGGAGCTGCTATTTTTGATCAGACTGACAGATTAGTGTTTTCTGTTCTCTAATGACTCTCCTCTATCCTCCACACCTCTCCCTGTATGCCATAGGACTGTAGCTAAAGTCTTATGTGAGCATGTCAACATTTTTATGTGGGTGCTGAAGATGGAATTCAGGCTGTCCCAGGTCCTCTGAAGCCCTCCTTCTTTCATGGCACTCTTACCCACTATGCTATTTGCCCCCAAGTCCTCTGGCATTTTACATTGTTACTAGGGACACAAACTCATGTCTTCATCTATGGTTGGCAAGCACTTTGCCATTCCCTAGCTTGAAAATAATCAATTCTGCTCACAGCAACATATCAACCTCACCGATCTGTGAAATAATCTGAGTTTATTTTGACATTACATGTTGGAAATATGAAATATGTTTTTTTTATATGGGGTCCCAGTTAAGAGATAGTATTGCTTCTCAAAAGAAACTTGGATTTTTGAACAGAATTGGGACTGTAAAAGTCTGTGGAGACTTTTAAAGATGTACCGAATTAATTTTGTATCATGAAGTGGCCATGATCAAAGCCAGGCCAGGTGCAGGATGTTTCAGTTTGTAGATTACAAGAGGCTCCTCAAGACTTCCCCAGCTGATGGGCTGTTGGTCTGACCAGTTCAGGCGGTAGGAACAGGATAATAGATCATTATTTTCTCTTGTTCATCCATGTTTTAAATGATGAGCCTCCTCTCTAGCCATGGTATATTTTCAAGTCTTAAGTAGCTCATATATTCATAAATTCACAAAGAATGTGCTATTGTTGTTTACTTAATGGTCTTAGCTCTGGAGGACAGTGAATTTTAGCTTACTACTTCACAGATTATGGAATAAGGCAAAGTTTTTCTGACTGCTCACTCATATTCCTAATGGGCCTGTTGAATTGCTGACAGATATGGGCTGAATTTCAAGTACCAACAACCTTTTTTTTTGTTTATTTCTACTCTCACAAAGCCAATATTAATATGTTGCATCTCCTACAATCGATGCAAGTTGCAAGCTTATCACTAACAACTTTCATAATGCCTGGATACTCTCCTTTTTTACCAGGAACTAATGGTTTAGGTAAACATCCAAAACTTACTTCCCCATAGAATGGGGTAAGTAAGTACCACATACATTTGCCATGAGATGGTAAGTTGGTCCACAGGATGTCCTCTAGTTGAGAGGATTTTAGTGTGATAAGTTTGGGTTTCATGAAGATAAAAGTTATGATTTCCTTTTGACTGGTCATTTTTGGTTCTAAAGGTTAAACATTAAACAAATATCCTGTTGATTGTCTCTGCTTTATCAGAGGCCCTCAAAGAAAAAGAGTTAATAAAATATGTATGTATAGAGAAAAAGATTCAACAGAGGAATTGGATCCTGTTGTGTTCAAAATCTCCCACGGGTTGGCAGGCTTGAGCTCTAGTGCCCATGGTACATGTGGACACTGAGAACAGTCTATGGAAAATTCCTTCTAATGGAAGTTGTCTTCACTACTGGTCATCAAATCATTGGATCAAGCCCACTGATATTATGCAAGCAGAATTCTTTACTGAAAACTCACAGATGTCAGTGGCAACTCAACCATATTCTTCAAATTGACCATCCAGTCACGTTGGTCACATCTCTCCTAACTAGTATATTTCTTATTGATTAAGCAAAGAGAGTGATTTCTGGTCCCTGAAAGAGAATATAGTTACTGGGTAGAATTTTGTTCCTATGCAATAAATCCTTCCTAGTATGATCTTTTCTTTGAATCTTTGCTTCCCAGCAACCAATAGACATTGAATTTTTTCATATTTCATCTCACATTTATGATCACTCAAAATGTAATGGAAAACTAAATTAACTTCACTTAAAATTAAGCGAAATTATTGACAAAATATGTTTGGTATTATTATTTTTTAGCAGTTTATGTTTATGTGCATACTTTCAACAGGTTAGGAGAACATGTTATTTCTAATCCCTTAAAGATACGTTGCTTTCTTTATTTGAATGCTACTCAAATTATTGGCATTTGACTGAATTAACTACAGAAAAAAATAGAAACATGCTTCAGAAATAGTCAAGAGTAAAATAAAAAATGTTACATATGCACAGATTCTAATGTTATCTTTGCAAAATATTTAATAAAATTAAAATGTAGATTCAATATTTTAAAAGCTCAATAGAAAATATTTAAAGTGAAATAATATTCATTTGTAAGATTACAGAAGTATCAGAAAACTTATGTTTAAACTAATGGAAGGATTTTATTTGGTTTCATGAATTTCAATTTGATCAACAGGTTAAAATAAACAAAAATGTGAAAGTCATACAGTTACAAGTGAGGATAGTGGATTATCTGAATTAGAAATCATTGACTTTTAACTTCCTATGAGCACACTGAAAATTTTTATGGAAAACTAAATATTTTATTTTATTTTAAAAACAGTTGTCATTTATTTGAGAAAGACATAGAAAAAGAGGAAAACAAACAGGGAGAGAGAAAGTATGGGCATTCCATAGCTTACTGCCATTGTAAACTAACTCCAGATGTATGTGGCACTTTGTGCATCTGTCTTTATGTGAATGCTGAGTAATCAAACCTGGGACATCAGGCTTTGCAAAAAAGCATGTGTAACTTCAGGACTATCACTTCAGGCTGATAAGAAAAAATAATAATGTTGAGCTTTACTATGCATTGAATAAAGTTCTCTTTACTTCTTGAAGGTTTTAGTGCCTTGAAGATTTCTAGTATGTTTGCTATATATATTGCTATAATGTGTTTTCATCTCTGTGGCAATTTAAAACCTTTTCTTATGACTTTACAACTTGTTTAATATTTATTATAATGTGTGTGTTCATAATTCACACAGTTTGAAACTCTAGAATGACCCATCAACTTAACTTATTTATTATGCTAATTGCAAAACATAAGCACATAATTGTTTTCCAAACCTTTAATATAAGTAATTGAATCGAATCTCCAATTAATTATAGCCTGATAATGTGTGTTCTCTAATATTCACTAATTCACATGACTAAAATTACATATTACATTATAGATACATATCTACCAGCTATGTGTGCATTGTGTCGTTTACTCTCAAGAATCCTGTAGAGTACCAAAAATGTAGATAAAGATCTCCTATTAACATCTTGACAATTAGCGATTATTTTATTTATTTAAGACTTTCATGGTAATTATTATCTCCCAAACCATGGATAAGGAGAAGCTGAAATTATTCTACATAGCATGGACCAAAATTTCAGAGCCTGTGCAAATACATTCATTTTATTTTAGTATATACTAAATGTGATTTTAAAAAACACCTCCATTCATCAATAGTGCATATTTATTAAATTCCCTAGAACATATCACTAGTATATAGCACATAGATGTACAGAAAAAACAGTTAAAACACATAAAAATTTATCAAGGTTCTATTTAAATTGGCTAGGATACAAACAGTAGTAGAAAGAGTTAAAATATAATTTTCCCTTTTTCCTTTAGTGACATCTCAGATCTTAACCTTGATCTGCATATACCTTGGAAAGAATATGCTGAGATTTCTACCAAAAAAACAAAAAGTATTGTCAAAAAACCTGGCAATTGAGGAAATACTGTATTCCTTGTGCAGTAGGGGCATTGGTGGATTTGGGGTAACTGATTGCTTTCTGATCAGATTTGAGGCCTGCTCCACAGAAGGAAATTCATTCCTGGTGCTGTATATGTAGTAAAAATATGTAGTTGGGAAGGTCATAGGTATTGGAGTGGAAGCTACTGTGGTTGTTATGTTAAATGGGTGTTTTCCAAACTATCTTCTACATGTTTATGTTTATGACCATAGAAAAGTGCCACTCTCAACCCTGATCACAAAATTTTCTTCTTGGATTGTTCAGGGGTTAATATAGACATAAAGGAGTTGTGAAAGTGCTGTAAATAGTAAATTATGCACTTAAACTCAAGTGGGTTATCAGTCTTTCTCCTGTAATGCTCAGGATATGTCACAGGAAAGGCTGTGAAGGACTCTAAGAGCTTGAGGATGAGAAGCGGACATGGCATAGTTGCTTCACTCATGTATTCACAGCAGCTGTGGTTTCTTGCACAACACTAAGGTGTCAGTGCTCCATCACAAATATACAAGGGACTCATTCTTGTAAACAACATCTTTTCAGAGGAGCTATTGACACTCAATGGTGGCTGAAGAAGGTAGAATCATGTTCTACAATAATATAGCCACTGGTCATCTGTCCATACTCCAGTAAATAGTCTCCACCCATGATCATGCAAGCAACCATAATTTAACTCATTGAGTTAAAAAAGAAACAAAACATAAATGCAGGAAGGGGATTAGTTGGGCCGAGGTTTAGTGATATGAGGAGCTAGCATAGGGTAAAGAAGAACATGATAAAATACATTACATTACTGCATAAAACTACCAAACATAAAATTAAGAAAAAAGAAATTAAAGCATCTCCCAAGATGCTTCCTAGCCTCAAGTGTCCAGAATAATGTATTTCTAAGTGTCAGTATTACATACGCTAAGTTTGCTTTAAGGTGCATTGATGAATGCAAATTAAAAATAAATTGCTTTTGACAAGTGGCAATGGAACAATTTGACATTCATGTACAACAGTAGGAATATATAGATAGACACCTCACAACTGTCACAAAAGTAAACTCTATCTGGGTTATATGAGTATATCTATGTATAGTGCAAAATACAAAAGCACGAAACATCTAGAACCCTTGAAGTTAGTGATGAAGTTAGGTATGAAGTGAAAGACATAAATCATAGAAGAAGACATTAAACTAAAAATTTTTATAAGGGTTTTCTGAATGATTAAAGAGAAGCCTTAAACTGGGAGACTATCTGAGGCTGGGATAGTTGATGGACTGTTATTATATGTATATATATATATATATATATATACTAGCTGGGTTTGGTGGTACAGCATGCCATTAATCCCAGCACTCAGGAGAGGCAGGAGAATCACTGTGACTTTGTGGCCACCCTGAGACTACATAATGCATCCCACGTCAGCCTGAGCTAGAAGAAGAAACTACCTTGAAAATAAAAAAAAAAAAAAAACATAAAATAAATAAACTGGAAGGAAGGGAATTACCATGGGATGTTGTTTACAATTTTGGAAGTTGTCAATAAAAACAAACAAACTCAGAAAGCCTTACAACTTGATTTTTCATCCTTGGAACATACATAAAACCAAATGTGGGTTTTTGTTTTTGTTTTTTTCCTGAGGATATGCTTGGATATCTGAGGCCTTCTGCCTTTCCATATGAATTTTGAGATCATTTTTTTTCTATCTCTGTGATGAATAATGGGATTTTGATTGATATTGCATTAAACCTGTATATTGTACTTTGTAGGATTGCCATTTTCACAATGTTAATTCTACCTATCCAGGAGCATAGGAGATCTTTCCACTTTCTCAAGTCCTTCTCAATTTCTTTTTTGAGTGTATTTTATGTTTTCATTGTATAGATCTTTCACTTCCTTGGTTAGTGTTATTCAAAGGTATTTTTTGTTGTTGCTATTGAAAATGGGATGCTGTCACATTTCTTTCTCTGTATCTTTGTCATTTGCATATAGCAAGGCTACTAATTTTGGGGCATTGATTTTGTATCCTGTTACTTTGCTGAAGGAGTTAATTACCTTTAAGAGTTTTGAGATATAGACTCTTGGGTCTCTTAGATATAGAATCATGTTGTCTGCAAATAAGGTTAGTGCAATTTACAGTGAATGAAACCAATATACCTCATAGTCCCAATGATATACCTCTCAGGAGAAGTCAAAAATATTGACTTCTTAGAAAAAAAATCTGTAACTGTTAGTGTGAAAAATGCAGAGTACCTTTAGGGCAGTGAAGATACAGCAACTATGTAATGTTAGATATATATCATTATATACTTGTCCAAATTCATAAAATGTTCATCACTAAGAGTGACCTCTCATGTGTGGTGATTTGCATGAAGATATTGTATCAATGCAGTCTCATTAATGGAGTCAAGTTACCACCGCACTAGTAGGGAATATTGGTGTTGAGAACGCTATGCCTATGTAGGGGGAAAGGGTATGTGAGAAATGATCGTGAATTCCCAACTTTTCTGTGAGCACAAATCTGTTCTAGAACAAGAATTCAGTTTGAAATATGAATGAGTAAATAACCCCTGTGGTAACCCAATTTGTCTTGCTTTTTATAATCAGCCATGACAATCTACAGACCATGATAAAAACCTGTGTCCTCGGAGGAGTTAATAAAGACAGGCACTGAAGAACAATATGTACAGAGTATCACAAACAGAATCTTGATTGAATTTCATACAGCATAGGGAAGAGTTGCCTTAGTCCTTAGTAATTCAAAGTAAATATTTGACAAGTATTTCTGCACTAATCACTTACTGAACTTCTAGTTGTTTTTCATGAAATCCTTTTGTAAGACTCGGGGACTGTTAACCAAAGAAAAGACAAATGAGAAACATCAACTCCAACCATATTTAAATTGGCTCCCCAAATAAACTAAGCCACAACAACAAACTCTATGGGTTCTTTACTCTATACTTATACTTTGTTAAATCAGTAAACTATATTTTTTTTCTGATAGAATTTCAAATGTGCATGTTTAACAAAAACAAGATATGCAATGCTTTTTTATTGTGTTTATTAGTATGGGTTTATTATAGAGTTTATATGTTGCTCTAAAATTATTAGTTTGGTGTATTTTAAAGACGACTTCTCATTGCTGGGATAAAACCCTTGGTCAAAAGCACCTGATAGGAGGAAAGGTTTGTTTTGGCTTACAATCTTGAGGAAAGTTTCACATTGGTGGTAAAGCATGCCAGAGAAGAGGCTGGGCATGAAATCTTATCATAGCAGCTAGGAAATAGCAAGAATGGACTGAGATCTGGCAAGGGAATCTGGGCTATAACACCCCAAACCTTGCCCCTAGTAACACGCCTTCTCCAGCAAGACTCCATTTCCAAAGTGGTTATCAGCTTAATCACAAATAGATGAGGCTTTGGGGAGCATTTCACATTCATACTACCATAGCAGATGTCCACATGTTCATTCAGTTAGTTAGTTAGTTAGGTTTTTGTTTGTTTGTTTGTTTGTTTTTAAGGTAGGGTCTCACTCTAGCCCAGGCTGACCTGGAATTCACTATGTAGTTTCAGGGTGGCCTCAAATTTATGGCAACCCTCCTACCTCTGTCTCCTGAGTGCTGGGATTAAAGGCATGCTCCACCACACATGGCCATATGTCCTTTTAATTGTGATCTCTGACTTAGAAAGTGTTATACTTTATTTTTATGTGCCATTTCAGGCGTGGCCTGAGCTGCAGAAAAAGTAAGGTGAGGGGATTTTCCACTCATGCCAGCCTCCACGCAAACTCAAGAAATGTGAAGGGAGGAGGGCAGGGACCAACAAGTGGCTCATGAGAAACAGGATCACGAGGGTGAATTATTATACAATCTTGGGGGCTGGAAAGATTGATTAGCAGTTAAGGCATTTGCCTCTAAAGCCAAAGGACACAAGGTGGCACATGCATGTGGAGTTCATTTGCAGTGGCTGGAGGCCCTGGTTTACTCATTCTATTCCTCTCTCTCTCTCTCTTTCTATATGCCTCTCAATCTCTCAAATAAATAAGTAATAATTTTACATAAGAATATACAATCTCAGGCTAGAGAAATATTTCAGTGAGTGTTTGCCTTGCAACCATAAGGACCTGAGATCTATGCCCAGTATCTATTGAAATTAAATCCATGAAATTACAATGGCCTTTAGAGCTCACTGGCTAGGTGTACCAGCCTAATTGGTGAGCTCCAGGCCAATGAGAACCTGTTTCAAAGTTGGTTGATGACATTCCTTAGGAAGACACATGAGGCTGTGCTCTGATCTTCACATGTATGAACTTACACACACATATGAACTTACACACATATGTGGTCTTGTACACAAACAATAGGAATATAACACAGGCACATGCATTCCGCACAAACTTGCATGAAAAAGGATATACTTTCTCTAAGTAATCAATACTTCTTATGTAAATCTGATTCCACAATTCTTCCTACTATTCTATTATTATCATCAATTATGATTCATGATCTTACTGTTATTTATATCACTTTATTGTGTGTTTGCTTCTTGAATTATTTCTTATCTGACATATTATGTTTAGCTTTAAAAATACAATGTTCCTCCCCTAACATCTACCCATGCTGTTGCGTTTTGTGGTAGTGCATTCAGTCCTCCTGTTTCATACTTCCTTATTGTTTGAATCTCCACGAACTTTGCTCGCTCCATTCTCCTGAAGGAAAATATTTTGTGTTCAAGGAGTCAATGTTATTGTTTGTCTTGCTTCTATGGGTATTCATAGGTATGTCTCCTGGTAAACAAGTAGAAAATATTCAGCAAGCAACCACACAAAATAGGAAAGAAAGAGATGTATTGCATATATTTGTGCTTTTATGACTTATTGTATTCCAAATATGAATCACTTATACATCTACCAAAAGCATACAAATATGTGCTATTTTTGATATTTTTGCCAACATTTTGTATGTGTAGGAGTCTTTTTTTGTGTGTATGTGTGCATTTATCTAATTTGACATTGCAAGATGCTAACATCTAATGTTTATTAAGTACATTCTTAATTCATCCAAGAGAATTTATAGATACATACACACATATATGTATATATACACATATATACTCACATACATATTCATGGGCTAGGAAGATAGCTCAAACAGTAAAGTGCTTCCTTCATGAGCATGAAGATCTGAGCAGTCCCCAGAACCCATTATGAAAATAATCCACACATAATTAAAGTACTCTGTACAATGATAGATCACTAATGTAAGTTTACATTTTGAAATGGGTTTCTAATATTTATGAGTTTAGAGCATAGTTTTTTTGTTCACCTAATTTCTAAGATTCCTCTATTTGGGAGTATAAGTTGTTTACTTTTCCTTGTTCAATAGCAGTGAATGGAATGCATGCAAATCAATATGCAAGTCCCTTTTATCTATTCATAGTTAAGAATAAAGCAGCTATCAATATTTTAAAATACTCTTTGCCTAAGTATGTATTTTGTGTATGTGTGTATGTTCATGTGGATGCACATACATGTGCAGGTACACTTGCATAGGTGTTGTGCAATATCATAGTGGAGGCCAGAGTGTTGTTGAACAACTTCATGCTATTGCCTAGGAATAGGTCCACCTTGGCTTGGGAGAGTCTCATCAGCCTGGGACTGGTTGGTTAGACTAAGCTGGCTAAACAATGACCCTCATGAATGTGCTTGTCTCACCTACCTTCTGCTGAGATTATAAGTATGCATTGCCAGACCTGGCATTCATACAAATTTTAACATGGCCTCTGGGGATCAACCTAAGTAATAGATGAATATATGATTTAAACTAGTCCTCCTTGTCCATTGATGGTCTCAGTGCTTTTGATGACTAACTTTCTGCAGGATTTGCAGTGGTTCTTCACTGTTCTTTTAGGTTATATGTTATAGTAACTGGTGACATGGCATTTTTTCATAAGGCTATTGGTCATTCTATTTTCTTTGGAGTTTATGGGGTATGCTATCACATTTTACTTCCTCTGGATTCATTAGTAATGCTTCTGTTTTTTTTTTTATTTTTCTAGTGGTTGCCCATGGGTTTAGAGTATATCCTCCTTCATTATATTTAAGTATATATCATTTTTCAAACTGTGCTTTAAATATATGAAAATACATTTCTACTTCTACTTGTCATCTTCCTTGTAATTCCGGCCATCATGTTTCATTTCATGTATATTGTAATTTTGGCCATCATGTTTAATTTCATATATGTTATAAACTGTTCCTATCAGTTTTGTTTAAAATAGTTAGCCATCAGCTACAGTTTTATTGTTTTGTCTTCACATATTTTATGTATATATTTCCCATTTCCATGTGTTTTATTTCTTTACCTGGAGCAAATTTTGAACTCTGCATCAAACTTAAAAATGCATAGAAATCAGTAGCTCTCCTATATACTAACAACAAATGTGTGGAGAATGAAGTTAAGGAATCACTCCCATTCACAATTGCCTAAAAAAAAGTACTTTGGAATAAACTTAACTAAGGAAGTGAAGGATCTCTACAATGAGAACTTTAAAACACACTACAAGAAATTTCAGAAGACACAGGAAATTGAAAGATATTACATGTTATTGTATTTGAAGAGTCAATATTATGAATATATCAATCATACCAAAAGCAATCTACACATTTAATACAATCTCCATTAAAATTCCAATGGCATTCTTCACAAGAATGAAAAAAGTCCTAAATTTCATTTGGAAGGACAAAAACCCTCAAATAGCCAAAACGATTTTGAGCAACAAAAATAAGGTTGGTGGTATCACCATACCCAATTTTAAGCTATATTACAAAGCCACAGTAACAAAGACAGCACGGTATTGGCACACAGACAGACATATAGATCAATGGAACAGACTGAAGGACCCACATATTAATCCATGCAGCTCCAGCCATCTGACTTTTTACAAAAATGCCAAAAGTATTCTTTGGAGAAAAGACAACCTCTTCAACAAGTGGTGCTGGGAAAACTGGATATCTATATGGAGAAAGATGGAAATAGATCCTGTCTTTCTCCATGCACAAGAATAAAACCCAAATGGGTCATAGACCTTAATGTCAGACATGAAACTGTGACATTGCCAGAGGAAATGGTAGGGGAAACCCTTCAACATATTGGCATAGGTAATGGCTTTCTAAATATAACCCAAATTGCTCAGAAAGTAAAACCACTTATCAACTACTGGGATCTCATGAAATTACAAAAAAAGAACCGTGTGAATAGAGCAAAAAGAAAACCTACAGAATGGGAGAAAATCTTTGCCAGTTACACATCTGACAGAGGATTAATATCCAGAATATACGAAGAACTCAAACAAACAATAGGAAATCAAACAACCCAATCAAAAAATGAGCTCTGGAACTGAATCAAGAGTTCTCACCAGAAGAAATACAGATGGCATATAAACATATAAAAAAGTGTTCTATATCCTTAGCCATCAGGGAAATGAAAATTCAATCCACCTTGAGATTCCATCTCTCTCCCGTCAGAATGGCTACCATCAAGAAAACAAATGACAATAAATGTTGGCAAGGATATGGAAAAAGGGAACTGTTGATGGGAATGTAATCTGGTCCAGCCATTGTGGAAATCAGTGTGGAGGTTCTTGAGACAGCTAAAAGTAGATTTGCCATATGATCGAGCTATAGCACTCCTAGGTATATATATCCTAATGACTCTTCTCACTACCTTAGAGATACTTGCATAACTATGTTTATTGTTGCTCTATTCACAATAGCTAGGAAATTGAACCAGCCTAGATATCCATCCACAGATGAAAGGATAATAAAGATGTGGTATATTTACACAATGGAGTTCTATTCAGTAGTAAAGAAAAATGAAATTATGAAATTTGCAGGGAAATGGATGGATCTGGAAAGTATTATATAAGTGAGGTAACCCAGGCCCAGAAAGCCAAATGTCACATGTTCTCTGTTATATGTGAATCCTAGCTACACATCATCCAAAATTCAGGGTCCATTGTGGGAAAGGTGGTGGAAAGAATGTAAGAGCCAAAGGAAGGGTACCACTCCCTACATACAACTGTCCAGACAGAATTTGGCCTCGATAGCCAAAACCTCATAGTCCCTAGCAATACCCACACAAGGCCCCCATGAGAAGAAAAAAAGATGATGACATCAATTTAAAAGAGAGACTAATGGAGAGAGGAAAGGGATATGACAAAGAACATAATTATGAAGGAGAAAGTGGGAGATGGAAGGGGAGGGTGGGAGAAGGGAGAGAGCCACCATGGCTTATTGTTAACAAGTATAGAAGTTTTCAATAAATATATATAAATTAATTTTTTCTTGAAAATTTATTGGTGGGTATGTACACTACAAAATTCATTTTAACCTTTGTCAGTAAAGTATATTCTTTCTCTATTTGTGAGTGAAATTGTGACTGAGTATGAAATACTATAGTGGCAATTTTGTTTTCAGCACTTAAACAATTTCTTCCATATGTTGTCTTTTGTCTCCTATGACCCATGATGATCAGTGCATTGTTCCCTTCTTAGTTCTTCTCACAGACAGGAGTAAAATGCCTCTGCTGGGGGTTATATGAGTAATATTCTAGGCTTTTATAGTTTACATGAGATTTCATATATATTTTTAAATTTTTATTATTATTCCTAAGCCTATCAAATAGGAATGCTTTTCAGGGCTTGAAAATTACAAATCAAGACTTTTAGGAATTTGATTTGCAGGCTAGAGATTGCTGACTTACTCCTCCCTACAGCAAAGAGATAATAAGCCTTTTGGGTTTGGGCCACTGTGAGTTTTTTTTTTTTCTTTTAACATAATTTATCTGATACATATGTTTGTAGTATATGTGTGTGTTGTAAAATTCTCTCACCAATCACCATAGCTATGTTCATTTTATTCACTTTCTTCTTACCAAAAGCTTGATTTTATTTTATATACTTGCTATTACGTCTTTAGCACTTGAAATTTTTCTTCTGTATATTAAAATTTACTTTTAATATTCTTCAGTGGAATTTTCATTCAGAAACTTTACTTTAAAAATCCCAAGGCTGGAGAGTTAAGGTGCATGGCAGCAAAGTCAAAGGACCCAGTTTTGATTCCCCAGTACCCACATAAAGCCAGATGCATAAGGTGGTGTTTGCATCTGGAGTTTGTTTGCAGTGGCAGGAGGCCCTGGAATTCCCATTCTCTTTCTCCCTCTTTCTCTCTCTCTTAAATAAATAAATAAAAATAACAACCTTTAAAGATTCCAGTTTGTTCCTTTTTAAATATTTTTTTTAATTTATTATTTTTTATTAATTATTTTATGCTAAGTGAATACAGTCAAGTTGGTCCCATTGTTAGGCTCATCCATGTCCTACCCCTCCCCCATCCCCTTCTTGTTAAGGTATATGGGTCATACATTGTGGAGTGAGCCCACAGTTATGGGTAGGAGAAATGTCTCTGCATATCATGACCCAACGTGTGGCTCTGACATTCTTTCTGTCTCCTCTTCTGCAAAATTTCCTTGAGCCATGCTGTGTTCATTTTAGGTGTTGAGAGCCTCTGTGTCTCTGAATATCTGCTTTAGTGAGAGTTGATTGTACCCTGTATCGATCTCCTTCACCCTTGTCTTGCTACCTGGTTCACCAAGAAAATAGCATCCTTGCTTGTTTTGCTAAGTATTCTTAGTTTCATCTGGAGCCCTTTTTTTTATTTTTTTTATTTTTTTTTAACATTTTTTTAAATTTTTATTTATTTATTTATTTGAGAGCAACAGACACAGAGAGAAAGACAGATAGAGGGAGAGAGAGAGAATGGGCGCGCCAGGGCTTCCAGCCTCTGCAAACGAACTCCAGACGCATGCGCCCCCTTGTGCATCTGGCTAACGTGGGACCTGGGGAATCGAGCCTCGAACCAGGGTCCTTAGGCTTCACAGGCAAGCACTTAACCGCTAAGCCATCTCTCCAGCCCTCATCTGGAGCCCTTTTGAGGTATGATGAGGTGGTTCTCTCATTAGGATCTATAACTGTCTGAAAAGAGGAAGCAGATTCTCCAATGGACAGTAAAATTAGCACCAGTCAAATGGGATAACACTTATTTTTATGAAGTATTTAATAGGTGCAGGCCCTCTTGTAGCCCACTATAGGTGTTAGCTTGATAATGGAGAGCAGGCTCATGTTTGGGTATGGTTCTGACTTGTTTCCCAGCTCCAGCTAAGGGTCACGTTCCACTGAGCAGACCAGTTAGCCAAATCAAAAGCAGTTGGTTTCCCACCATGGCTGTGCACCACTATTGCACTCTTATGAGCACCACATCATGTTATTTGCTGCTAAGTAGGTTAGACCAGAAGTTGCTTGGACAGATATTGGACATTTTCCCCATGTAGCCCTTTCTGGCACTAGACATGCTGACTGTCTTGGGACTGACTCTCTTCCAGCTTCCAGCCAAATCATTCCATTTTATGTGCCAACCACATATGGTGTCTTCAGCAGTAGGGTCTTACCACTAACCTTTGTAGGGTCCTCAAGTACTCTGACAGAAATATTCTTTCTTTTAGGAAACCTTGTAGGTCTATCTGATCAAAAGATCATTGCAGATGATAGCCACCTGCTGGTACTGGCAGTTATAGGTCAGGGCCCATGAAGAGAAGGAAGAAAAAGATAACTAATATAAGAGAGTAAGAAAGAAGAGAGAGAGAGAGAAGCTGTAGAAGGCTAAGGTCAGTCTATATTGTAACCTCTCCAGTGCCTTGTGACTCAGGTGTTCCCTCTAAGGGCCTGGTGAAGGTTATACCATCTGTTCTGCATTTTAGGATATAGAATTTTAAGGTACCATTGTTTTTCATAGAGACAGAAAAAATGATCTAAAAGTTCTTATGGATCCCATACCATTGAGGGGATAGGTTAGCCAAATCAAGAGCAGTTGGTTCCCCACCATGGCTGTGTGCCACTATTGCACTTGTGTGGGCATCACAACAGGTTATTTTCTGCTAAGTAGGTTAAACCATGAGTTCATATGGAAAGGCAGAAGGCCTCAGATATCCAAGCATATCCTCAGCAAAAGAAACACCTCTGGTGGCATCACCATGCCTGATATACAGCTATATTACAAAGACATAGTAATAAAAACAGCATAGTACTGGCACAAAAAAGAAGTATAGACCAGTAGAATAGAATTGATGACCCAGTCTTTGGGTCAAGCAACTACAGCTACTTGATATTTGACAAAGGCCCTCACATTATACACTGGCAGAAAAAAAAAAATTAAAAACAGCATCTTCAACAAATGGTGCTAGACAAACTAGATAACCATATGCAGGAAATTGTAACTCGATCCACATATCTCACTATGCACAACAGTCAAGCCCAAATGGATCAAAGACCTCAATATAAGACATCTTAAACAATCACTCAACAATGAGACCACATGAAGCTGACAAGTTTTTTCACAGACAAGCCTACAATAAGCAAAGCAAATAGATTACCCACACAATGTGAGAAAATATTTGCTGAATATCCAACTGACAGAGGACTAATCTCTAGAATCTACAAACAACTTGAAAGCCTGGACAAACTGGATATCCATACGCAGGAAATTGAAACTTGACCCACACATATTGTCATGCACAACACTCAAGTCCAAATGGATCAAAGACTTCAATACAAGACCAGAAACATGGCTACTACTTGATGAAAATATAGGAGGAACTTTCCATGGTATAGGAATAGAAAAAGACTTCCTGAATGAAACCCCAGTAGCACAGGATCTTAAACAGTCACTCAACCAATGGCATCACATGAACCTGAACAGTTTCTTCACAGACAAGCAAACAAAAAGCCAATCCAATAGATTACCCACACAATGGGAGAAAATATTTGCTGAATATCCAACTGACAGAGGCCTAATCTCTAAAATCTACAAAGAACTCAAAAGTCTAAACAACAAAAAGTCAAACAACCCACACACAAAATAGGGCAAAGAGCATGATAGACAGTTGACAGAGGAAGAAATACAAATGGCAAACACACACTTAAGAAAATGTTCATCATCGTTAATCATCAGGGAAATGCAAATTAAAACAACTACGAGATTCCATCTTACCCCAGTGTGGATATCAAACATCCAAAAAATCAAATGAAAATAAATGCTGGCAAGGATGTGGAGAATTAGGAACCCTCATGCACTGTTGGTGGGAATGTAATATGGTACAACCACTTTGGAAAGCAATATGGAGACTCCTTATAAAGCTGACTATAGATTTACCAACTGACCCAGTTATTCCCTTACTGGGCATGTACCCTAAAACCTTTAACCCTCAGTCCAGAGAGATTTGCTCAGCCATGTTTATAGCAGCTCAATTCCTAATAGCTAAGAGCTGGAATCAACCCAGATGTCCATCACTAGAAGAATGGATAACTAAGATGTGGTATATCTACACAATGGAATTCTACATGGCAGTAAGAAAAAAATGACACAGTGAAATTTGAAGAAAAATGGCTGAACCTGTAACATATCATTCTCAGTGAACTTACCCAATCACAGAAAGATAATCATTGCATAGTCTCACTCATCTACAGAACCTAACCTGAATCTACCCAAGATGCTGACATACCCAGCAAGCATCTTGAGGACTAGACAATAGGGTGGGTGGGGAAGGAAGGAAGGGAAAGGGAAGGGGTAAGAGACACAAATCCAGTTTGTTCCTCTTTAATATTCTGCTATTCTCCTGTCATGTATTTGTTTAAATTCTGAAGTAATTCATAAAATCTGTTTCATTTTGGGCATGTTGACAGATTTAATGATGGACAATTGGCATGCCATGAAATGTGCCTACTCTGGTTGTATAATTCAGTAATGTGTGCTTGATTGCCTATATTATTCACCATCACTATAATCATTTTACTACATTTCCATCACTTTTGTAGCCAACCTTTTCTTCCACCCAAGTTCAGGAAACAACTGCAATTTTCTTGACATTATGGACTTTTCTTATCTAAAAATTTCCTATAAATAGAATCATAAATTTGGTCTCAACCATGGTAATTGTGCATGAGGAATACTTTACGATGTTGATAATTACTTCTGGGTAACACCACTAGAATATGTGCTACTAGCTTCTAGTATATAAATGACTGACACTACTAAATATCCTACTCAGCAGAGGAACTGAACAGAGAATGATCTAACCTTAGTTGTCTGCACTACTGAAATTGAAAGAATCTTATTTATGGTGTGTTTTCATAATTTATTCACACTGTAGCAAGTGTTTGTCCGCTGGATTTCTTTTTGTAGACATTTAAGTGACTTTTTTCATTTACTTGACAGTGAATGTACATTTAAGTTGCTTTCTCTTTTAGGTATCTGTTGCATAATGTCATCATGAAGTATTAGAGTATAATAACTTTTAATGGTTGTCTGTTTTCATTTCTCTTGCATAGATAACTATCTAAATAGTGCATTGACTCCTGTGTGTTCCCAAGGTATCACATGAAAAGAGCGTGGTAACCTACCTGTGGTAATTTGGAGAGAGAGTTCATCTTTATAAGGTGAAACATAGTGGAAGGAGGTTGGGTCATTGAGGGTGTGCTTCTGAAGGACATCCATAACTCTCTGACTCTCTGTTCTTTGTCTCTCCTTCCTGGCCACACAAGGGACATAAGAGGATGAGTAGAAATCATCTTGCAGGTGCTTTCATCATGATGTGCTGACTTGAGGAGGCCAAAGTTATAAGACCTAGCACATATGGACTGAAACTATGAGCCAAATCCAATATTTCCTGCTTGTAAAATTAATTTGTCTCCCAAATGAAAGTCTGACTAATAGGATTGCTGGATCCTACTATGATCATTTTCTGATTATTTCTAATTTAGGTGAGCATTTTTTGTTTAACTCTTTGAAATTTTAATGGGTTTTTATGAACTATAGGTATAAAAAATTATGTTTTTAAAAAATTTATTTGCAAGCAGAAAGAGAGAGAGAGAGAAAATAAATGGGGTGTCAGGGGTTTTAACCACTACAAACACACTCCAGATGCATGTGTTATTTTGTGCATCTGTTTTATTTTTAACATGGATGCTAGTGAATTGAACCCAGGTCATTATGCATAAACATCTCTCCACCACCACCACCACCCCCAATTATTTTCTTTTACTTAGTGGCATCAGTTTTCCAAATTACAACTTTTATTATGTACACATATAGAAATAAATACTAACAGAATAGTGAACATGACTGAAAAGTTTGACAGTGAATAAACAGAACATGAAGTATTAATCCAGAATGTTTTAATGCATTTTAAGATGTGTAAATAAGTAAAGATCTAATTTACTGAACTTTTAGTTTTACAGCAGGTCTGCAGTTAAAGTCTTTATAAAAAATGTTTATTATTTCTCTGTTTAAAGTCCTCCATAGGAAAAACAAAAAAACAAAAAAAAAAAAAAAAACTTCATACCACCTTTGCTTGGATTGTATTTCTTTTGAAGTTGCAGCCAGAATTCTAAAGCAAGACTCCATTTATAATTAAAATGATTTGTCTCATCCTTTAGAGTATAAATATAGAAAAGCCACATTCATACCCTTTACAAAATAAACCAGAGGACTGGTTTTATAGTCATCTCACAATCTGTCCTTCTGTGGAGTAAACAATCCTCTGTTTATTACCTTTTGTAGCATTCTTGGTTTTGCATTCCTGTGCATTTGAGGCCCATTAAAATAAACTTTAGTCTCTCTACATACCTATCAAAGTGAATAAAAGCCACTGATCACGATGAACTGTGAAGACTGAGTATAATGATTTAGCTGTGTAGTGTTCAAACTCATATGATGGACACTTGCACCCCAGATGGGGGCACTGTCATGCAAAGATCTAGGCACTTCGGCAGCCAGGACCTAGTTTAAGAGAGCATGACACTGGCAAAGGAGGGCAAGTTATGAAGGTTTCGCTTGTCTTTGGGATCCTACTCAATATGCTTGCTTCCTGTCCATGAGGTGAACAGCCTCCTCCTTCACATGTGCCAGACACCACAGGTCTAGAATCAACAGACACAGGGTCGAAAAAATGACATATCTGAAACTGAGAGCCAAAAATCCTTCCTCCAGGACAAATTTTCATTTATGCCCATGTTTGATTTTTGTCTCAGCAATAAAAAACTGAAAAGCTGAGAGTGTTGGCACAACCCTACAATCCCAGCACTAGGGAAGCTGAGGTGGGAGCGTGGCAAGTTTGATACCACTTAGCTGTTTTCTTTTGAAGTGACTCAGAAATCTAAAGCACTCTCCACTCACACATCAGAGCATATGACAGGCAAGCTTGGACTACATATCAAGACCCTATCTCAAACACACACACACAATCAGACATATACTGCCAAGGATATTTTGTTTTTTAAAAATGGACAATATTAAACTTTTAATAAAATTATAAATATATGTTAAATATTTACACACATATGAATCTTAATTATGTCATTTTATTGATGAAATTTCACATAAATTTTCCCTACACACAGCCACATGTACATAGTGAGTCATGTGCTATCTTTCTGAAAAAATTATTTATTGGGATTATGAATACTTTCCCTGAATTAATAAACCTCATTGATATTTACCTCAAAAAGTCGATGAAAAGATTTTTTCAACACATAATATTGATTTAAACATTCAATATTTATGTTGAATAAATATTAATTTTATATTGAATAAGCAGCACATAAATAGCATGTAAATACTGAATTCTATTTTTATAATTTTTCCAAGACATTCTTATTTGTATTTGAAAAATATTCCATTAAAAATTAGCATATATGACTCAGGACAATAAATCATCAGAGTAGTTTTTTTTTAAATACATCTTATTTATTTATTTAAGAGAGAGAACGATTGACTACGGGTGCACCAGGGTCTCTTGCTGCTAAACACTCTAGCTGCATGCACCACTTTGTGCATCTGGCTTACTATAAGTACTGGGGAACTTGGACCTGGGCCTGCAGGCTTTGCAAACAAATGCCTCCATTCCTTCCTTAATTTCTCTTTCTTTCTTCCTCTCTTTATTTCTTTCCTTCCTTCATTCCTTTCTTTTCTTCTTTTCTATTTGCAAGCAAATCTCTATAACTTAAGGTTGCTTCCTAACAGAAACCAATCACTCAAATTAACATACTTGTTTACTACCAACAAATTGAAAATAGATGTATCTTAGCTCCACCTCATTTCCTTTTATTGCCTTATTAGATTAGTCAACCCTGATATTCTTGATTTCAAATAGTGACCAAATAAATAGACAAACATTTAAGCATTGCTTATCATTGCAGTTTCTTAGAATCCACCCTTAATTTTTATTTCATTCTCATTTGACATGTTCATGGTATGACATTATAATAAGTAGAATAAACTATTGAAACCTCATATTTCAAATATGTAAATGGATTATAATGTAGTGTACCACAGTGTGCTTTATTTGTTCATATTTTCATTAACACATTCTTTTTTAGTTTTATTTCTTTTTGTTGTTGCTTGTTTTTGAGATAGAGTCTCACTCTAACCCAGGCTGACCTGGAATTTACTATATAGCCTCAGGTTAGCCTCAAACTCACAGCAGTCCTCCTACTGCTTTCCCCAAGTGCTGGGATAAAAGGTATATGCCACCACACCTTTAGTTGACACAATAATAAACCACATAAATTAGAAGAATATGAAATAATTAGTACATTCTAACTGACCCTCTATTTATTCATGTAGACAATAGGATTAAATTGTATGTACACGCTAATGTCTTCTGTAAGCAGTATCATGGCATCTGGTCTAGAAGCAACAGCCAGTTTGCTGATCTTAGTATTTTTTTTTTTTTTTTTTTGGTGTGTGTGTGTGTGTGTGTGTGTGTGTGTTTCATAGTGATGGCTACATAAGATATTCCTGGACTGAAAATTTGCCACAATATTACTTTCCAGGTGAAATTCTTTTCTTTTTTTAAGTAGGGTCTCACTCTGTTCCAGGGTGACCTTGAATTAACCATGTAGTCTCAGGGTGGCCTTGAACTCAAGGCGATCGTCCTACCTCTGCCCACCATGTACTGGGATTAAAGGTATGTACCACCATCTCTGGAAAAGTGACTATATATTATATACAGATTTTTAAGTTAGTTTTGTACTCAGTCCATATAGAAATTGCAGTCAATGTGGGTTAATCATATCCCTCCCAGTCATAGTTCAAAACCTCAAGCCTAAAAGATCATTTTGTTTGGACAACTGATAAATGCCAGGGACAGATGGAATAGCCTTCTGGGTAGCAATGGGGAAAACAAGTGAATGCAAAGAACATAAAATCCATCAGAAGGGGTGAAGAGTGGCCTTTACATAGGTCAAATATGCCTGTGCCATCTGAAGCTTCTGCATTTACCTGCATGTATGCTGTGTAGTTTTGTTATTGAAGCCACGCACCTTGGGCATTTCTTCCTTCACACCCCAATCCAATTCATTTTGGAATCCCACTGGCTTCTTAGAATCTAAATTTTGCACCAGCCTCCCATCTCCACTCTATTCACTTGCCTGAGCCATCTCACTGATCACCTGAATTACTTAAAAAACCCTTGCTTCTTCCTGTACCTTGTCCCACTAGTTTCAGAAGGTCCCTTTCAATGCATAATGTGCTGCTCATCAAGCAAGGTCTTGCCTTTGACTCAGAAACCAGCACATCTCCAGGAAGGCCCAGCATCACATACTTCATTGTCTCACTTGTTCTCTACCCAATGGGCATAAGCCTCCTTCCTCTTATGTAAGGGCATCAAAATATTCTCATCCCAGAGTCTTGCACCTACCTTCTCTTACTCTAAATCTTGAAAATTTTTCTTCCTGACAATATGAAACACCTTGAACGTTGTTTTTGTCTAATATGTGTGTTCATGTGTGTACAGGTAGCAGTACATGTGCAGGTGCACGTACAGACCTGTGAGTTTGTGTGTTTGTGCACCAGAGAATGACCTTGGGTGTGATACCTCTTAGATACCATCTACCTCTTGGGAGACAAGGTCTGTCACTGGCCTGGGGTTCACCAAACAGACTAGACTGCCTGGCCAGCAAGCCCCAACGATGTATCTGTCTTCACATTCATGATGCCGGGATTACAGGTGTACACCACAATGTCTGACATTATTATGCGGGTACTGAGGTTTGAGTTCAGGTCCTAATGCTTGCAATGCAAGCACTCTACCCACTATTTAATATTACTTTAACAGCCCAACCTGCTACAGTCTCTAACCTAGCATCATTAATATGCATGACATTATTGTATTTTTTTCTAGCTTCTCCCACAGCCACAAGCATCCTTTAAAATACTCTAAAATGTATTAGCTTATAATTATTAATTGTTCTTTATCTCTCACACTAAAGTGAACTCCAAAATACTAGAATCTGTTTGTTTTGTTCTTTAGTGTACGCTAAGCTTTTGGAACAGTATCTGAGGCTCAAAAATACACATGATTTAGTTCAATCTTTTTGTTTATTAGAAATAAGCTAACCTCAGATCACATAGAAAGTATCTGGCTTGATGCTAAGTATTAGAATGAAACAAGAGATCATGTATGGGTTCTAGAACTGCAGAAGCTAGTCTATAGAGAAAAGTAAAACAAGTGAGTGATTATAATACAATGTTCAATGTTTGAGAGTCCATATTCACAGAAGTCCATGGTAAGTGGTAGAAGTCCAAATACCTTTTCTGTCTTATTTTCCAGACAGTATTTAAAAAACATATATTTAAAATTTTTAATATGCATATTCACTTATGAATACAGAAAACGAGAGGGAGAGAATATGTGTGCCAAGGACTATTGCCACTGCAGGTGAACTGCAGACACATGTGTCATTAGTGCATCTGGTTTATGAGAGTACTTGAGAATCAAACACAGACAATCAGGCTTTGTAAGCAACTACCTGTAACTGCTGACCCACCTTCTCAATCTCCAGACATCACTTTTCTAGCCTACTTTAATTTTGCATTACTTTTTATTCTCTCTAGGCTCTTTCTTAGTAGTAGTAGTATATATTTCAACAGAAAATGATTCTTAAGACTTACGTTTTAACAAGGATCACCCATTGTAGAATATTAATGAAGCAAAAATCTTTGTTGTAAAATGACTAGGGCAGTTGAAAAGATCCCCATGGTAACAGGCAGGTAATCTATGTTAAGAGGCAAGATGAAGAAAATAAGATCATAAGATGACAGCCCATGGGATGAAGTCCCTGCTATGGAGATATGGCTTTCTCATTCTCCTCAGCCATCCTCACTGATTATTCAGGAATGTACCTTGTTATGCTTATGTTACGCATATGATAAGATTGGGGAAGTATATGAAAAATAGTATGAAAGCATATTACTCAAGCTGAGTATCCACTAGGTAATCATATTTCAAGTAATGCCAAGTCACAGTGTAAACAAGTAATATGATTCTACATGTAGCAAGCCAAACTGGCCACTGCTGTCTCTAGTTTTGCCTGATGACTCCATCGAGAAGATGGCACAGCAGCTTGGGCTGCGCAGAGAAACAAAGACCAGCCCAGGACACAAGTTCTTCTCCAATTATTGGAAGAAGTTGCTGACTCAGCTGGACAGAAAGCTTATGGAAAACTTTCTGCAGAAGGAATAATAAACAATGCAATTTAAACCAGGGTTACACGAAGGAACAGAACAAGTAGACCATATATGTGATAGATAGAAGATAGATAGATAGATAGATAGATAGATAGATAGATAGATAGATAGATAGATGATAGATAGATAGGTAGATAGATAGATAGATAAGATTAGATTGATTTATATGATTAAGCACTACATAATCCCACAATGAGTATCTGCAGACTAGTGAGCCAGGAAAACCAACAACTGTTCTGTCAAGTCACTGAAATCTTAGCGACAAAAGAGGCAGACAATACAGTTCTCAACCTAAGACCAAAAATCTCTGAGAGGCATATCAAAACATCAGGAGACAGGCTGAAGAGATGGCTCAGTTAATAAAGTGTTTGCTTCCAAAACATGGGGACCAGAGTTAGAGCTCCAGAACCCTCATAACTGTCAAGCCTGATGGCATGTTCTTATAACCCAAGACCCAGGATGTGGAGTCAGCAGAATCCTGATTAGCTAGTCTAATTTACATGGTGAATTCTAAGCCAATGAGAGACGCTGTCTCATAAAAAGTAAATGGTGCTTAAGGAATAGCCCTCAAGGTTGACATGTATTGCTTTCTAACTTTGAAGTTTCCCTAATGCATTTTGTTTAAGAAAGGTGTTATCAGTTCTTTTCAGATTGCCCCTGAATTCATTCAAAGAGTTTCAAAGTTTCCACTGAAATTTACCAGAGCATTCCAAAGTAGATATTTGCTTATCTAATCCCCACTTCCATCATCTGCGCATATAATCTCAATGCCTAATGAACATTCATTTTTGGATGTGCTGTGCCCACTTCACTCACTAAATTCTTTTTCTACTTGTTTGCTTTGTCAAGGCAGGGTTTCACTGTAGCCCACACTAATTGGAACTCATTCTGTAGTCCTACACTGGATTCAAATTCACGTAGATCCTCTTAACTCTGGCCTCTGAGTGCTGGGATTAAAGGTGTACACCACCATATCCATCTGCGTTTTAATTTATTTGTGTGAAAGAGTCAGAGGGAGAAAGGGAGAGAGCATGGGTGTGCCAGGGTATGTTGCTACTGCAAACTCCAGATATATGTGCCCCTTTGTGCACCTGGTTTCATATGGGTACTGGGGAATTGAACCTACACCAGAAGGCTTTTCAAGCAAGATTCTTTAACCATTGAACATGTGCCAAGTCTTCATTCACTGTCTTCTAAATTAATTTCAATATTTGCATTCGAAAATATATTGCTCCTACCATGATTTTTTTCCAAGAATTACTAATATTATTAAGTAGCGATACCAAAATATTTAAGTAGCAATATCAAAACCTTTAAAACAGAAGAAACATATTTGTATTATTTAATTTTATTAAACTATCTTTCAGCTTAAAAAGTTTTTCATCAGTAAAATTTTAGGATCATTGTCACATTTACGACAGCTACTATTAAGTTCCAACTTGATACTGATGAGCCAGTTGTCTACATAAGTGTGACTTATTCTGAACTTAGATGAATTTTACACAAATTAGTTTCTGCCTCTGAACACTTCTAGCTTTGTTCCATTCTACATACTTTAGAAGCTAAGACAAAGGTTCATATTATTACATAGTGGCCTATGTTTTCCTCCTATAAATCAACATTTGAGTCAACACTGTGTGATACAGGAGTGTTACTATAAAACAACCCTGCATCAAAAGAGTAGCATTATTTTTTTTTCATTAGTTATGGAAATAGTATGTGTGTACAAAGAGGACCTCAATAATCAGCTATCTAAGTTCAATGAAGACATAAATATGAATATGAATATAAATATTAATATAATTCATAAAGAAGAATTCCAAGAAGCATTAAGATAATCAGAAAATGACCTGAAAGGGGAACTCGAGAAAGGGATGGCTGTACAGAAAAAGGCAATAAAAAAAAACAAAACAAACTGAACAAGTCTAAATCTCCCTAGAAGCCCTCAAGAGCAGTTAGTCATGTGGAGGACAGAACCACAGAACTGGAAGACAAGGCAGAAGAAACAGTTCATGAGTCCAAAACTTTGAACAAGTTCAAAACTTTTTGTGAACAGAACATGAGGGATGTGTAGGATACCCTTAAATGTCCCAACATTTGGATCATGGGTATACCAGAATGGGAAGAAATTCAGACCAAAGGTGTGGAAAACTTATTCAACAAAATTATCAAAGAAAACTTTCCCACCCTTGCGAAAGAGAGACTTATCAAGATACAAGAAGCTAACAGAACTCCAAACAGACTAGACCAAAGGAAAAAACTCTCCAGAACATATTACCATTAAAACTTTAAATAATGAAAACAAAAAGAAAGTCCTAAAAGTAGCAAAAGAGAAACAATACATTGTATATAAAGGTAACTTCATCAGATTAGCTCAGACTTCTCAAGTTTTTTCTATTGATACAATTTTCAAAGCACTGGAACCAAATGTTGGCAGTATCTATATTTTTCCCAATGCTCAGTTAACCATAACACAATATCTTAGGGTAATGGACATAGTTTGGTGTTTAAAAGTGCTTGCTTGCAAAGTCTTGTGACCTGAGTTTGATTGCTCAGTCACCATGTAAAGCCAAACACAAAATGTGGTGCATTTGTAGTGACAAAAGGCCCTGGCACAGCTGTGCATTCACACACACACACACACACACACACACACACACACACACACATAAAGAAACTTGTAGTAGTTATATTAAAAGATAATTAAAAATTAAGGGCATTATAAGAAATAGTTTTGTGTTTTTTTAGTTTAGTTTTTTTTTTTTTCTGTACTATGAAAAATCTTTCACACAAACAATTCCAAAAAGCAAACATTTATTTTGGCTCATGGTTTCAGAGACCATGGTTAGTTCCCATCATGTCCTAGCACAGAAAATACCAGGGCCTGTAGCCACTGCAAATGAACTCTACATATTACCACCTTGTGCATCTGGCTTAATGTGGGCACTGGGGAATTGAACCTGGATCCTTTGGCTTTACTGGCAAGCACTTTAACTGATAAGCCATCTCTCCAGCGATGTCCTAGCTTTTATATGTAACTTTGATATGATTTCTTTCCTGACAGAGATTTCAGAGATGGTAAATGCTAACTACTTAAATAAGATCTGATTCCACCAAAATCTTCAGCCTTAATTTAAGTATGTCTTGTTTCTGGCTTCACGGGTGATTATGGAAAAAAAAAAATAGATTCAGAATTAAATAGAGGACTCTTGTCAATAATAATAAGATAAAAATAATGTTATTTTGTGAACCATCTGCCTATTGCCTATTGAAGAAGGAATTTATTGGTCTATAATTAGTATGGATACAAATTTATTTTAAAAATAATATAGCTCAAGTATGCAAAACAATGTAATTGAGAAGAAAGATGGACTCATTGAGACTTGGCAGATATTCCAATAACAGTGAAGAGAAATGGTAATTAAATTTCAGGGAAGTCCAAATATGATGGGAAAATGAAATCACTATGTTCATTCAGTTTAATTTCTAAAAAGAATACCTTGAAGAACAAGATTCTGTAATTTTAAATCTATTCCTGATGCAGAGAAATAGTCTAGGATTTTAACAACTGGCCCCTGAATTAGAACACATTGAAAAACATGTCATATTCTTGTATAAAATAAAACAGTTTCACTACAAAATCAGACTATATGAATCTGTTTCAGTTTGTTAACTCCTAAATATTTTTGGTTATTAGTTTCATTTGGCAAAAACGTAGTTAATTAAACTCTCCCAGATATAGCATAATTACTGCCCATTCTATCTAAAGATTCAAAATATGACACTTTATCCTACGCATTAGACAATCAAACATAGTGTGTGATGCAGGAGAAAGTATTTTGTATCTGCTTTACAAGAATAACTATAGCTAACACAACCATAAATGCAAAAAGAAAACAACATTTGTGGAAATCTGTATCATACAAAAGAAAGTTTTCAGTTAATTAAGAGTAGCTTAGGGCAAAAAATATACCATAGGTTTTGAGAAAACATAAACACAAACTACCTTCATATCTAATAAAATTTCAGTACTAAATTATTAAAATAAAATTTCTGTGGCTGGAGAGATTGTTCAGTTTTTAAGGTGCTTGCCTGCAAGCCTAAGGACCTCGGCCCAGGTGCTATATGCATCTGGAGTTCATTTGCATTGGCTAGAGGCCCTGGTGTACCCATTCTCTCTATCTGCCTCCCTGTCCCCCCGCCCTCTCTCTCTATCTATCTATCTACACACACACACACACACACACACACACACACATATGTGAAATTTGAAAAAATAAAATGGCAATGAAATTAAATTCACCCAAACTGTATGACTCTAAATTCTTATCCCCATTGATAGTGTTAAAGGTTCAAGAAAGGAACAGGTCAGTGATGTGGGCAAGGATGAATTTGTAGACATCTCTGTAATGATTCCCATATCCTGCAAATGTGTGAAGTATAAGCATTTTTCCTCTCAAACATGGTAAATAGGTGTTCAAAAGAAATAAGTTTAATATGTTATAAGTCTACTCTGAAATTGGTAAAAATAACATAGTGGATTTGAATACTAATCAAAGAAAAAAATGATAGCCAGGAGCATTTTCTAACGATAATTTTATAGAAAGTTTCCAGTTAGGTTCCCAAGAATAATGGTACTGTAAAATTTAAAAGTAAAGGTGGACAATTTGATTTTTAGTATCATAAAATAATGAATTGTTACCTGAAGTAAAGGTCTTTGGGAGAGACCTTTACGACTTGGATTAAAGGACACAATGAAGTATCTCAATCTAAAAAAGGGAGAAAGGCAGATTTAAGTACAATTGGCCCTCCAAATCTAGGGGCTCTCAATCTATGACTACAACCCACTACAAGTCAAAAAAAAATTAAAAAAGATAACACAAGCATGCCTTTTTTAGTCAAAATTCATATATTATTTTCATTATCATCATTCACTAAATAGTATAGACTACCAGTTTAAGACACATTGGCTTCTGTGTGGTGTTTAAAGTTAGACATTATTTAAAATGCATGGGAGGATGTGCATAGGCTATGTATAAAATCCACAAAATTGGTTACCCCTGGGTGACTTGGAACCAATCCTTCATGGATACAGACAATTAAATGAATATTCAGGCAAGGGGGATACAAACCTAAGATATGACAGGAAATAGGATCAGCCAGGAAATCAGCAAATAGCTAGAAATGTAAACTTTCCCACCATAATGAAATGACAAATGATAAGAAATTTATGACAAAAATATTTATTCTGTCTGTGGAGAGAGGTATAGGAGTTACTAACTTCAGTTGATATCAATTTATATACCAAAAGGGGTTAGCTTGGAGGATTTTAGTTTATATCTATACAAAGAAAGCCACCTTGTGTATAATTACATTTACTCTGGCTACTGTCATGATGTATTGTGGGTTGAATTCAGGACTTTTCCATGTCAGCTGCTCCACCTGTTTTGTGGATTATATTTTCATATTTTCTCCAATGCCTACAGTCTATTGACTCTATTTTGGAAGTGATAACAAGACCTTTCTTTTCCAAACCAACAATATTCCTAGATATCTGTGGTTGTTAACATCTGTTGCCAACTTAATGAGACCTTGAATCACTTAAGAGACAATTCTCCGAGTATATTATGGGGGAATTTCTAGATTAGGGGAATTGAAGCAGAGAGAGCCACTCTAAATGTGTACAGCACCTCTGCATAGAGTGGGATTCTAGCCTAAATAAATAGAGAAAGAAAGTTGACCAAAGGCATTCATTACTCTCTAATTCCTGATTGTTGACACAATGCAACTAGCAACCATAGCCTCCTATCACCATGCCTTCCCAATACAGTTAGATATTTATCCCCTAAGACTGTAATCCAAACCAAACATTTCTCCCCTAAGCTATTTATTATTAGACATTTTGCCATAGCAATGAGAAAAGTAACTAATATAATACTTAAGGAAAGAGAACCTTGTCTAGTAAATGCTACTGTACCTGTCATTCTTCTAAAAAATAATAGTATTCTATTTTCAGAGAATATTCTGAAATTAATTTCAGAAGGATTAACATTTAAAAATAATAGAGGAAGTCATCAAGGTGAAAATCCAACATATTTGATTCAAAATATTTAATAAATCTACACTTCAAAAACTATTATAAACACTTTAAAGATAATCATCATCTGGAAAATTATACTTGCAAAGATATCATGCCAAATGCTAGGTTGAGAGCTATATTCTCAATAGAGCTTACAAAACTGAAATTAAATAAAGAGCTTAACTTTTCACTAGTTAAGAAATAATTCACAAAAGAGAATACACAAATGGCTAATAATCATATGAAAGGTTTCATACTTAACTAATCAAAGGAATTCAAACTAAAATAGTGGGACAATGCACCTTTAAAATAAAAATTATATGATTATAAAGCAGATTAAATATCAATTGATATGTACTCATTGGTGAGCAGATTTTCAGTTATTCATCTTTTTATTTATGTGTTACATGAACACTGTGGACATTTACTGTGATTAACACGTTTAGCATTGGGCTGAGGCTGTAACTCATTGGAGAGTATTTACCTTGCATGTGGTTGGCACTAGATTCAATCCCCAACACTATAAAAACAAAACACAACATTCAATTAGCAACTGAATCTTTCTCCTATAGACTCTCTGTTTTCTTCTGGCTCACATTAAGCTGTTCTCTATTTTCAGATAAATTCCTCTGTTCATATCCAACTATTTCTAACTCTTGATGATTTCATCAGGAACAAAAGAATGATTATCCACAAGAGAACTGAAAACAATGTGTCAGTTACTTATTGCTGCTGAAACAAATTGTGATAAACTCTACATGTTAAAAAATCACACATTTCATCATCTCCTACCACACACTTCTAGAGGTCAAAATCCTGAAATAAGTTTTCCTGGGGATAAGACATGATTCTATACATAAGAGACACCCTCCAAAAACTCTTGAAGGTGATTAACTTCTATAGCAAAGTAGCAGAATACAAAAATCAATGCACAAAATCAGTAATCTTTCTATATGGAATTGACAAAGATACAGAAAAAGAAATAAGGGACATGGTCCCATTTTCAATAGCAACAAAAAAATACCTTGAAATAATGTTAACCAAGGAAGTGAAAAATCTATACCATGAAAACACTCAAAAAAGAAATTGATGTTGTGGGGTATTTGTCTTCTTATTGTTTAGACTTTTGAGTTGTTTGTAGATTCTAGAGATTATGTCTCTATCAGTTGGATAACCTGCAAATAATTTCTCCCATTCTGTGGGTATTCTATTGGATTTGCTTATTATATGCTTGTCTGTAAAGAAACTCTTCAGCTTCATATGATCCCATTGGTTGAGTGACTGTTTAAGAACTTGAGCCACTGGGGTTTTGTTCAGGAAGTCTTTTTCCATTCCTATATCATGGAAAGTACTTCCTAAATTTTCTTCCAGTAGTATTCTAGTTTCTGGTCTTATGTTGAGGTCTTTGACCCATTTGGATTTGAGTGTAGTGCATGGTGAAATGTGTGGATCAAGTTTTAGTTTCCTACATGTGGTTATCCAGTTTGTCCAGCACCATTTGTTGAAGATGCTATCTTTTTTCCAGCCTATATTATTTGGGCCATTGTCGAATATCAGGTAGCTATAGTTGCTTGACCCAAAATCCAGGTCCTCAAGTCTATTCCATTGCTCTATTCTCCTGTTTTTATGCCAGTACCATGCTGTTTGTATTACTATGGCTTTGTAGTATAGCTTTAGATCAGGTATGGTGATGCCACCACAGGTATTGCTTTTGCTGAGGATATGTTTGGATATGTGAGGCCTTCTGCTTTTCAATATGAAATTTGAGATCATTTTTTCTATCTCTGTGAAGAACACTGTAGGGATTTTAATTGGAATTGCGTTAAATCTATGTATTGCCTTTGGTAGGATTGTCATCTTCACAATGTTAATTCTGCCTATCCAGGAGCATGGGAGGTCTTTACATCTTCTCAAGTCCTCCTCAATTTCTTTTTTGAGAGTTTTTATATTTTCGTTGTATAGATCTTTTACTTCCTTGGTTAACATTATTCCAAGGCAGTTTATTTTTTTTGTTGCTATTGAAAATGGGACTATGTCCTTTATTTCTTTTTCTGTCCTTGTCATTTGCATACAGAAATGCTACCGACCACAATGAGCTTTTGATCACAGAAACCTACAAGGTTTCCCAAAACTATGACAGACTTCTGTCAGAGTACTTGATGACCCACCAAAGATCAGTGGTAAGACCCTATTGCTGAAGACTCCATACGCAGCTGACACACAAAATGGAATGGCATGGCTGGAAGCCAGGAGAGAGTCAGTCCACAGACAGTCAGCATGTCTAGTGCCAGAAGGTGCTACATGGGCGACTGGGGAAAATGGCCAATATCTGTCCAAGCAACTCATTGTCTAACCTAATTAGCAACAAATAACCTGATGCAATGTCCACACAAGTGCAATAGTGGCACACAGCCATGGTGGGGAACCAACTGCTCTTGATTTGGCTAACTGATCCCCTCAGTGGTACAAGACCCATAGCTGGAGCTGGGAAACAAGTCAGAACCATACCCAAACATAAGCCCACTCTCCAATATCAAGCTACCATCAATCATGGGGTACAAGAGGGCCTACACCTATCAAACTCTCTATCAAAAAAGGAATTGTTATCTCAATTTTCTGGGTGCTAACTTACTCTCCGTTGGAGAATCTGCTTCTCTTTTCCAGATAGATGTAGATCCTAAGAAGAGAGCTGCCCCAACATACCTCAAAAGGGGCCCAACTGAAACTAAGGACAACTGGCGAAATAAGCAAGGGTGCTGTTTTCCTGTGAACCGGATACCAGCACAAAGGGGAAGGAGATCAACGCAGAGAAAAATCAACTCCTACCAAATCAGAGAGCCAGAGCCTCAGAGGCCCCCAACACCTCAGCACTGAAGCAGACCAAAAATGAACCCAATATGGCTCAGGGAAATTTTGCGGAAGAGGGGGTGGAAAGAATGTTAGAGTCACATGTTGGGTCATGATTTGCAGAGACATTTATCATACCAATAACTGGGGGCTAACTCCACAATGCACGACCCATTTTCATTAACAAGGAGGGTGTAATGGGGAGGGGTAGATCACAGATGAGCCTAAATAATGGTACCAAACTGCCTGTACTTACTGAAAAGAAAACTAATAAATTAAATTCAAAAAAAAAAAGAATGAAAAGACTGAAGAGGAGCAGACTAGCGCCTCTGTGAAGAAAGATGAGACTAATGTGAACATGGAGTCTGAGGCAGGTGCAGACGACTCTGCTGAGGAGGGAGACCTGCTGGATGATGATGAGAATGAAGATGGGGGAAGAGCAGCTGGAATTGATCAAAGATGATGACAAAGAAGCTGAGGAAGGAGAGGATGAGAGAGACAGTTCCAATGGCAAGGTTGCCTTTCAAGCACCTAGCAAGCTTCATAAATCTTACCAGTTGTTTCTTTACCTAGGCGTTTGTCCACAATCAAAATTACACCAGATCCACTCCCCTCAAATCTTCAGCACATTTTCACTGTTATCCCTTTCCTTGTCCTACCCACGTTCATTAATTCATACTACACTGCCCAGTGCCAAGCACTTGTGTTGTCTTACTCTGTATGTTTTGCTCTTAAATTTGATACCATTTTATGACTGACCAATAAAAAAATGTATGATTTTTACTCAACTGTCTCTAAAATAATCTCTTGTTGTGCAGGAAGTACAGTTCTTCCAATTATACATGGTTTCAATAGTTGCTTCCCTGACTGCAAAGGCATTCTCATTTCCTTGTAGCAGTTACCTTCCCCATGTACTCTGGGGGAGAGTATTCAACACAAATGTAACGGTGAGTTGGCTTGTAAAAAGCACCCTTTAGAAAAATAACCTAATAGTCACAATATTTGTTTTTAAAGTTGATACTGTGGTTTATTTTGAGAAAATCTTGATGTTTGGGACCTTTTTTTTTCTTTCAAAATAAACAGTCTTTATTAAACCAGGAATTTTGAGGAAAAATAAAGGATCTATGCCTTGAAATAGTTTTGCTCATTTCTGTCTGCCTGTTTTAGTTCTATCCCTTCTTTCCTCCTTTCACCAGCATTAATATTTTCTTGTACTATGTTTTATAGTAATTACTCAAATGTATTGAGAAATATTATTGAGATTCACCTGAAATTAGGTTTATAAACTTCTAGGTTGCGTATTTGGGATTATCCTCCCCACACCCAAGGTGAGGGCTAGCACTTCACAACAAACATGTTTGCCTTCAGGAAACTAGAGAAATCAAGATATATTTCTGAATTAAAAAAAAAATCAAGGGTCTACAATGATAGAGATATGAGATATAGGTAAATTAAAATAGGAGATAACCCAAAAGACCTGCCTTTTCTTTTGTTGTCTTTTTTTTTTTTTTTTTTGGTTATAGAACTTGTTTTTATAAAGTGTGATAGCACTGTGAATCCCAGTGATAGCCTTTCAGCAATCAGCAATACTGCTTGTGCATACCAGAGAACCTTCCAGATCCATCAGCCTACTGTTTAATATTGTCAGCTCTTTGCCCACATGGCCAGTGTTGCCTCATATCCTAAAAGTCTGGGTAGGAACATTATCATCCTCAACTGTGAAGATTGTTCTTTGCACTTCCAGGTTTTACTTGGAGCAGATGTCTACTCTAGGAAATTTTCTCCATCATGCTGGGCTCAATGATTTTATTCAAAGGAAAGATATTTTTCCTCCCTAACGAGGCAGAATTTAACATATTCAAAGTTCTAAAGCCCACTATTTTGATGTGGATGCATATTAACTTTATGCAGTCATCATTAAAAATAATCAGGGGCTCAGTGTGTAAAGTGTTTACTGCACAAAGATGAGGACTCATGTATAAATGCCCAGAAAACATAAATGTTGGATACGATAACATAAGCCAAGAATACTAGTGCTGCAGAGGTAGAAGCAAGAGAACCCCCAGGGCTTGATTGGCTAGCTAATTTCTTCAAATTGGTGAGCTCCAGGTCCAGTAAGAGATCCGGTCTGAAAAATAATAATAAGATGGTGGGCAAGGGAGGTGGCTGACCAGATGAAGTGCTAGCAGTATGAGCATGAGGACCTAAATTCAGATCCCGAGATCCCATGTAAAATGCCAAGTATAGAGGTATGTGTCTGTCTTCCCTGCACTAGGGATGCAAAGACAGGAGTACCCTGGGGCTGGATGGCTAGGTAGTGTAGTGAAATTGATGAACTACCAGTTCAGTGAATGACCCTGTCTCAAAATTTAAGGTGGAAAGCAACTGAAGAAGTCACTGGATATAGACCTCTGGCCTCCTCACACATACATGCTTGCATCACACACACACACACACACACAGAGAGAGAGAGAGAGAGAGAATACTCATGCAAATAAATGAATGAATAAATAGAATGTCTTGGTGAAAAAACAGTCACTTTCAAACAAGTGCAGGATTCTCTAGCATTACTGTTTGCAGTCATATCTCTGGAATCTGGATTCTTGAGAATTTTCAATTTCAGCTAATATGGAAGAAATTTTATCCTAAACATCTACTATAACACTCATGCTATCTTCCAAATTCTTGGCCTCTGATGCAATTCTTAGCAACCTGTGTGTAGGAGACTATTACATTTTTTTAAATCCAATAAATTCATTAAATTATTTATTTAGTGGTTTTAAGACAGGATCTGGCTAGCTCCAGATTTGCAATCTCCTTACTGTTTGAATATATCATTATAGCATATAAAATAATTGAGAGAAAAATAAAAGTACTGTACACGTTAGCATCATCTGCACTTCCTGTCCTTTTAAGGACTCTGAAATCTTGAATTGTGAACCCTTGGATGTGATTCATTCTTTAATTATCTCAAATGATCCATCCATCACAGGTAACAGGAAAACAGAAAATGCAGATTATTTAGTCCATTTTGGTTATAACATTGTAGATATACTATTTTATTTCGATCCCATAAGAAAGGTGAAAAGAAGTATGTATCATAAATTAATGTCTCCATTCTAAGGATAAGAGGAGAGACGCTTGAAGAATTTAGATAACTTGGGTAAATTCACAAAATGAAAAGGCCAAGACACAAACCTGCTGGCACAGATGCATTGTGAAGTTAAGAGACTTCAGGTTGGGATTTTCAGTAACATCTGACACTGCATAGCTAATCAATGAAAATCATACGTAGTGAAAAGTCCTGGGCTGGAGAGATGGCGTAGCGGTTAAGCGCTTGCCTGTGAAGCCTAAGGACCTCGGTTCGAGGCTCGGTTCCCCAGGTTAGCCAGATGCACAAGAGGGCGCACGCGTCTGGAGTTCGTTTGCAGAGGCTGGAAGCCCTGGCGAGCCCATTCTCTCTCTCTCCCTCTACCTGTCTTTCTCTCTGTGTCTGTCACTCTCAAATAAAAAAAAAAAAAAAAAAAAAAAGTCCTGATGCATGTATTACCTCTGGGGACATGGGAGCTGTTTCTAGTTTCTCTTAAAGAAAAGGAAATGGTGGTTGAAAGAGAAAGAACCAAGACACATGATCCCATGTGTGTAGAATAGATCAAAAGACCAGGTGCAGAGCCCACCATGGGGCAATATACAAAAACCCACGCATGTAAGCAGCAGAACTCTACATAGCAGGGTTTCAATGGCTGGAGATGGAATCTATACATATTTCTTAGTAGAAGTGTACTTCAATGGGGCCTGGCTGTGTGACGAGGAATTTAGCACTAAAAATATTTTGGTGATGAGGAGATGGTTCATTAGGTAAAGTGCTTGCCATGCAATCATTGGAAACTGATTTCAAAATCACAGAACCCATGTAAAAGCCAGGTGCATGGAAGGCATGTCACCACATTGCTCTGAAAGGGGAGACAAGAAATACCAAGGTCTCCCTGGCTCTATAATCTAGCTCAATCACTATGCTGTAATTTCATCGAGAGACCCTGCATCCAAAAATTAGGTGGGGAATGAGCAGGGATGACATTCCATGTCTAGCTCTGGCCTTCATATATGCACATTTATAGTTGTACCCATACACATCAGCATACTCATAGTATATACTGATATATGTTATGTAAATAAATGTGGGGCTTTGGTGAGTGTGTATGTGTATTTATCTTAGCAACTAGAAAAAGAATGAGGCATTGCTTCTTAGGTAAGGGCTGGTAGTTCAAGGTCATCATACAGCAATGTGAGGCTCTGGAAGAAGGGTACATTCTGCCTTACACTTTTTCCCAGTGCTATCCCTTCATAGCATTAATAGAATAATTATCAGGGCACAATTGTACAATAAGCTCCCCTGATTTATGGTGCTCTACAACCAGCACTGAATCAACCTGTCTCAGTAGCCATAAGTCTGCATAAAGTTTTAATTACGAACATCATAAGCCGGTCAGAGCATATGGAGAAAAATGGGTTATGAATTTATGATGCTGACAGTTTTCCTGTGGTGCAGCTCACTTCATGGAGCCTTGCAGTAGAGTGGCAAAGGCATGTGGGAAAAGCTGGGCTTTTGACAAAGCACTTGATCACCATTACAAGTTTCACTGGGACTAGAATAGTGGGTGCATGGCAGAGGGGATGTCACAAGATGTCATCAGGTTCTTGGACATTCTGATACTGACCTCAGGAGAGACACAGCTTCTATGACTGTGACAGAAGCATGCTTCCCCAGACTGGCATAACCAGCATTGGATATTGTCTGGGAAACATCATGTTTGCTTGTAAGTTTTTTCAACATTTTTTTTTCTTCCTCTTTGTCTTCCTCCTCCTCCTTTTCCTCTTCTTCCTCCACCACTCCCTCCTACTCTCTCCCTTCCTCCTTCACACTTCCTTCCTCCTCCTTTATCTCCCCCTCCTTCATCTTTTTTCATCCTCCTCTTCCTCCTTCTTCTCTTCCTTTTCTTCTTCTCCCCTCATCTTCTTTCTTCTTTTCCTTATGCATCTGTGCATGGTGTTTGTACATGTATACATATTCATTTTATGGTCAGAGATGTACATGCATGTGTATGGAGGCCAGTGATCAATGTCTCCATTCTTCCTCAGTTGCTCCGTGCTGTTTTCTTTGAGATGAGACCTCTTGCTGAACCTAGACCTCACCAGTTCTGCTGATCACTACCTTCATTGTTATTATCTTGGTCTTAATATCCTTTTGGAGATAGAACCTTAAAGCAAACGGTTATTGTCTGGGAGAGCCCTAACCTGGAGAATGCTAGATTTGAGTGTGTGGCCTATGGAACACCATTAGAAACTCCATATACTACAAGACATATACTACCCACAGGTTCCAGACATGGCAGGTTTTATAGTGGAGACTGAAATGAACTTTAGAGATGACAGGGGCCCAAGTGGCCAAGCAGCAGATGGGGAGCAGAAATCAGAGAGGACCTTTGGGACTTGAAGGTCCACTGGTGTTAATCTTCTGGATTATCCAGATCGACAGTGGTTGTAGATCACCAGGCTTTAAAACAAGTGCTTTTTTTCTTTCTTTCTTTCTTTCTTTCTTTCTTTCTTTCTTTCTTTCTTTCTTTTTTTTTTTTTTACTTTGGGTGGCAGTTATTTACAAAACTCTGGTGCTGACCTTTGGGTTTTATTGTAATCAGCACATGCAGTGTGTATGGCCTGCATTAGTGGGCTAAGTAACAAGCAGGCTGGGTCCCACACATACAAATTGTCAGAGGAAATGTAAATGAGAAAGGTCAAAAATTACAAATGATAATAGCGTTTTCAAATCCTTATGTCAAGCTTAAAAGTGGATACCGAGACACATATACTAAGTAAATTCATTTCATTAATTTATGTGTGCATGCTGTGGTCCATCTGTCTGACCCAAGGTCCACCCAAGTTGTATAGCTCCCTGGAGAAGCCGTCCAGCAATTGTGACTTGTAACAACTGCTCCCTCTGTTTCTGCTCATTCCTTCACTTCAACCCCAAGTGTTCATGGTTAATCTGGAGAGCATCTGCCTATCAACTTTGTACATGCTCATTACCACCTCAGACCCAGCCTCACGGTGAGCCTGATGCACAAAACTGCATATCACTAGTAACAAACTTGGTTTCTTCAGTCATTGTACAGATTTTGTAAAATGAAAGAGCATATTAATCACTCCTCTATTCAAACACTATTGCAGTAAGCTACACATTGTTGGGATGAAGATCCAACCAGACAGTTTATGGGAGTAAAGGATTCATTTCAAGCTTATGGATCCAGGGGGAGTTCTGTCAATGGTGGAAGAAGCTTGTTAAATTACGAATTTAATTTTAATAAAATACCTTAGTCTATGGGGGCATACATTTTCAAACCATCACATACACATTTTGTTAGTTCTTAGTATTTGTTAGTTCTTAGTAGCAAGTACATCATGCTAGGTATTAGGAATATTGAGATGAAAGTTCTGTAGTGACAGAGTTAATAACATAGTCAAGAACACAGACAAATAGGGCATGGCAAGTGGGTCAGTGGTAAAGTAAGTACTAACCTTTTAAGAGGCCCTGGGTTTACTCTCCAGCATATTTACAAAGAAGGAAAAGAGGGAGTAGCCCTCTTAGAGGATTGCTCAATGGGTAAAGTATATGCTGTGAAATCATGAGGATCATGATTGGAACTCCAATATCCAGATAAAATGTCTGGCATGGTAGCATGCACCTATAGTTCTAGTGCTGGGGAGGCAGAGACAGGGGATCACGAAAATTGCTGGCTAGCTAGTCTATTTGAATGGGTGAGCTCCAGGTTAAATGAGTGACCCCTGATCAAAGAACAAGGTGCAGAATGATGGATGAAGATCCCCAATATTGATTGCTGGCCTCTATATGCACATATGCACACACATGTGGTCAGTACACACATATGCATGCACATGAAACATACATGTATTTAAAAAGAAAAGGAAAATCTAAACAAACTATAGTTATTTAGTGTGTGAAAACAGAAAGATGTAATCAATAAAAGAGAGTTTCAGATACAATAAAGAGGGGCATCTACCTTAATATGAATATTCAGAGAAGGTCAAGCATGTACCAGATGGACCAGCCAGTAGCACAGGCCATATGCTAATCCTGGCTAGACCATGAGTGTAGGGAGGTAAGTAGCTCAGAAGTAGGGCAGGTCCCGCCAGCTGGCACTAAAATTGAGCTGGAGCTTCCATAGGCAACATTCCTGGAACATCCTGTCCATTTCCTCAGGCTGTCCATCTGCAACTCATCTTAGGTCTTATTCCCTAGCTTCTTCTGGATTAAAATGACACAAATTGTGGTGTGTAGCTAATATTCCTTGCACTGGAATTTGCCGAGGATTGTCTTCTCCATCTCTTATAGGCTAGAAAGCTGACAAGTCCTGATGCAAAGTGGCGAAAGCCGTAGGATTAAAGAGCGCAAATTCAAGCTATCACTGGCCAGCATCTGCCTGAAGGACTCACCTCATGGAGAAGCACACATATTCATGTTTCTCAAATGAACTTTCTGGGGCAACTACACCTGTGCATTCAAATTTAAGCTGAAAATGAGTTGTTGTGGGATTGGCACAGAGAGCTTTCTCGTCCTCCCTCCTCCTACTTTGAGCTCCAGCAGCTTGGATGATGTTTCTCTATTATTTTACCTTTGAAGTCATTACTATTCTTTTATAATGGAGTCAATATGGTCCATCTCCCTCTCTCTTTCCTTTACCTTTCTCTTTCACTTGTTCTTTACTTTTTCTCCTGCTTTTTCTTCCTTCCTTCTCCAAATTTGCAGATATATAAACATTTAAGATGACAAAAGCAAGAACACCTTGGCTCAAATGTAGATCTGCAGAGACAGAAGGAAAAGGATGAAAGGCTGAATAGTAGTAACAATCTTATAAGATATGTAATGTTCTAAGAATACCCTGTCCTGGAAATTTGGAGACCAACCCTTCGGGGCTTAGTTTAAAACACATGAGCACATGAGATCCCATTAAAAGAAATGTAGAAGAATGTTGTGGAGAACTTGAGATAACTTCAGTGTAGCCTGTGCTTCAAGACATCAACCACTTCATTACTCAGAAGCTGGTAACCCACCCCAACTAATGTCAGTGAAGTGAGGGGAATCCCCTGTACTGGGCCTGAAGGTCCACTGCTTTCTCAGACAGTGAATCCAGAGGAACAGATGAACATATCATTAGGCTTAAGGAAATTTACAACAAAACTCATTTACTATGAAGATGGTTGTTCCATCACAAAATCTGAATTGGCCTAGTCACATATTTTCTTGTGTATCCCATAATAATTGGTTTAAAAATAAGCCCCCCCCCCATTTATTATCCTCACATTCTGCTTCTCTGGAACAAGTTATAGATAGGAAGGCCAGAATACATTTGAGAGGAGCCATATGGTAATACATGACAAGGTCGTATATCAATACAGGAAGGCTGAGGAAGTAGTTTAGTTGGCAGAATGTTTGTCCAGCATACAGGAAGTTCTGGGTCTGACTTTTAGCACTATAGAATTAGGCATAGTGGTGACACCTGCAATCCCAGAACTTGGTGGAGACAACAGGATATGAAATCCAAGATCATTCTCAGTGACATAGCAAGTTGGAGACCAGAGGCCTAGAGGCCAAGTTTCACAAAATAAAAACAAAACAAATACACACAGAAAAATTAATAAAAGTCAGAGTATTCTAAATATAAATTACCCAAATACATAAACAAAAGTAACATTGGAGCAATGTGTATATAATCTCTCAAAGCGCTTTCCTTGATAAGAGCAACAGGTATTAGATAATAAACTCTATAAAGAACAATCACTGTGGTGGTTTGGTTCAGGTGCCCCCCATAAACTTAGGTATTCTGAATTCTAGTCTCCCAAGCTGATGGCAGTTGGAAATTAAAGACTCCTGGAGGCAGTGTACTGCTGGGGGTGAGCTTATGGGTATTACAGCCACTGTCACCTTGCCAGTGTTTGACACTCTTTCCTGTTCCTATTTGACCACCTGATGTTGGCCAGTGGTTAATGTCTGCCCTCTGCTCATGCCATCAAAATCATTTTTATGGGTGGCAATGTCTACATGTATGCTGTATGTTTCTGTGTTTATATGTGTATGAGCACATGTGAGGCTGGCATTACTATGTTTGTTCATGTGCGAAGCAGCTAGAGATTGACACTGTGTATCTTCCTATATAGCTTCACCATCTGGATCTCCAACTGTGGTGGTCTGAATTCGGTGTCCTACATGAAGTTATGTGTGCTGAATGCTTAGATCCCAACTGATAGCAATTTGCTGGAGGAGGCATGTTGCTGGGGTCAGCCTTGGGGATGTTATGGCCAGCTCACCACTGCTAGTTCATCTCATCCTCTTGCTACTCTTTTCCAGCTGCTGTGGCACAGGGGATGTCCAGCCTCTGTTCATGCCATGCTTTCCCCTGCACTCGTGGAGCTTCCCATTGAGTCTGTAGGCCCAAATAACCCTTTCCTTCAACAAACTGTGGGTGGAGAGTCAGTGAAGCAGTCTGACTAAAAATAACTATGAAAAACAATAGTTACAAGCTTTAATAAACTCCTGAACCCACTGGGGGGCATTCATCAAACAGTCCTTGTTCCATTGATTCTGGGCCCATGGCATGAGGTGAACATAAAAGAGAAAAGATAAGTGCATGGGACCAGGGACTATGAACAGTCTTACAATGGTGTGTCTACAGTGGCCTACCTCATCTGACAAGGTACTGACTACCCTAAGATTGTGCCTTCAGCTAGGAACCAAGTATTAAGAACATGAGCCTTCCGAGACACTCTGTGTTGAACCCCTAATAAATACATACCACCAACATATAGTCCAATCAAAACTAGTGTTTTATAAAAACAGCATATGTTAACTGCTTTATAGTCATTAATTCAAATAAGGTTTGGCATATCACTGCATGATTAATATGACCCACTTCATAAAATAAGAAACTATGATGGAAATAAACATGCTCAATGGCCTGTGAAGTTATCAGTTGAACCAAAGTCTATGTAATTTTAGAACCCAGATTTTATCATTCATAGATTACCCTCTGCAGAGTCAGTTTGCTAATAAAGGCCTGACCTTTCCCAAATATTTTCTCTTCAAACAGAGCTCCCAGCCTGTCACTGACAGGCGTGTGCTTTCACTTGTCCAAGGATGAAACTTCCCATCTATGGATCAATGATTCATGGTGAGGTAAATTTCAGCATCTAATTTCTTAGAGAAAGTAAATAGGGTTTGAGGAGATAGTTCAGTTAGTAAAATATTTGCCTTAAAATCATGAGGACCTGAGTTCTGTCCCCAAAACTGAAGAGGTATAATTGCAAGAAGGACTAAGTTCAATTGGGGTTTTGAAGTAAGCTCATCTGGAATGAGAGAAGGAAATTCATAGAAATAGGTAAATTTAGAAACAGATGATACTTCCGAAATGGTTTTTATGATTCCTGATGCTTTAAAATCTTGGGTCCTGATGTCCCTTTCAGGGTGAGCTAACTCCTAGTTATAGTAAACAACGCACCTGAACCAGCCAGAACTCCACCCAGAGCCGCTGCTCCATGGGGACTTCTTCACCGTCAGAACTTTTCAGGTCAGGTAACACTCAACTGGAAATAGCACCAGTGAGGCCCCTGAAATTATTCAGCCTGGTTAATTCTAAACCCCTCTGCCATGTCTTCCCCACCTCTTCATGAGTACATCATGCAAGCGGTCTTCATGTTCTATTGTCCCTCAGCCTCCATATGGTATGGAGCAGGCCATCATAGAAGAAAGTGAAAGTTCACAAATGTTTCATTCATGATGTGTTTTTGTTTCTTTCTGCTTTTGATTTTTTTTTTCATACTGGACTAAATAAAATTCCCTTAAAAGAGCTGGAGACATGCTGAGGAGATGGATAAATAGGTAAAGCTCTTGATGACAACCTGAGTTTGGTTCCACAGCATCCTTGTAAAGTCTGGGCATATCAGTGTATGCCTGCAATCCTAGAGCTGGGAAAAACAGACAACAGTATTTTATGGTTTTTCCACTGGCTAGTCTATCCAAATCAATAAATCTTAGGTTCAAAGAGAGACTCTGTTTCATAAAAAGGAAGAGTTTGATTGATAAGTCATCCAACATTGACATCTCTCTTCCACACGTGCACATTCGTATGCATCTCTGCCTCTCAGAACAGCTCATAATGCTGGGCCATAAAGTTAGAAATGGAAGATAAATAATGGCTAGAAAACTAGTTTTGTTCACAAACCAACAAAACAACCCTAGAATGAGGAATGACCAAGCCTGAGCCTAAGATAAATGCTACATGTCACTTATTCTAACTGACAATTTCCTACATGTGAAGCCCTTGGAAGTTGCTGTCCTTTTACAATTGTAACCTAAAGGTTCCAAATCAAGATGAGCATAATAACAAGTCTATTCTTCATTATTAGGTCCCAGTGTTTTACACACAGATCATACTCAACTTCAATGTTTACAGAATCAAAGGCAATGCATCCAGAAGGGCACTTTATTGGCCAGCCTACTTCTGTGCAGGCATCATAGAAGGAAAACAGGTTATTTAATTTATACTTTATGCTCCATCACCAAGCTTCCTTTTTCTGGTCTTCTTCAGAGGACTGTCTTATGTGCACGTCTTTTTCTCAGAGGGCCTGAAAGCTGGGAGGATGCACATGGGAACCACAAGGCAAATATTGCCTGCCCATCATGAGTCTTCTCACAGAAGCATCATTAAGTTACAGAGAACAATCATTAAAATATATCTCAGGGATTACTCTCAGATTTTTATTTATCCTTGCCTGTTCCATTCCCCATAGGCAAAAATGAGTTGCATGCAGTTTTTATTCTCAGAAGTTCAATAAAACTAGAAACTCTAAGGAAAGTGAATTTCTTCAGAAATAGAAGAATATATAATATGAATTGTCTTAAAGAAGAACCTCCTCAAATTTAAATTTTTGAGGCAAGTTTGACTTATCTTGATATTATAGTTATATAAAATATTCAGGTTTTGAGAGAGAAAAATGCCTTGAACTTGGAGCAGTTTAGACTCTGAAGAGAAAGTCTTGAAAATTTATGAAAAGTTTTGATTCTAGGGATTTGAAATACATATAAAATTTAAGAAGATGTACATCTATAAACTTCCCATAGGATGTTTTCAATTACACAGATTTTTGTTCTGTTCTGTTTTGTTTTGTTTTGCTTTGCTTTGTGTTGTTTTGCTTCTCAGGTAGGGTCGCACTCTAGCACAGGCTGACCTAGAATTCACTATGTAGGCTCAGGGTGGCCTCAAACTCAGGGTGACCCACCTACCTTTGCCTCCCAAGTGCTGGGATTAAAGGCATGCCCCACCATGCTCAGCTAATTGTAGATATTTAAACAGTGATCTAAGAAAGCAAACTAGTCCTATCTTTCATTAACTGACACACAGTTACTCTAATGCTACTATATGGTTCATATTGAGAGGTATATTTTCTTCTGCTTTATATTTGCACACACAACCACTCCCCTTAACAAGTATGTGCTTAGGTGCTCCTCATGTGGTCAGTGTGTAGGCAAGCACAGTGGTCTGGAGTGAGTAGTCCAGATCCATATCTGGTCTTCTCCCACCACCTGGGTCTGAGTTCCTTGCACAGTCAGTGTGTGGGCAGGTGCAGCCCTCTAGATGAGCAGGCCATATCCCTGTATCTGGGCTCCTCCCACCTCCCCATTCTAGGTTGCCTGCACTGGTCTATGTCCTTGAAGGCACAGCAAGAAATATGCCTGATCCCTGTTCCCTTTCTCTTCCTAGTACCCTGGTCTTGGTAGCTTCCATTGTGCCTTTGCTTGGGGAGGCCTGGCCCCTGTGAGAGCTGTGTAATCAGGCCTTTTGCTCTGATATCTTTGTTGGCCACTAAGTACCAGTATTCCTGAGTCAGAGGGTGAAGCAGCCAAAGGACACAAACTTGCTTCTTCCTCAATAAAAGAACAGAGTCTTCTCAAATGGGTAGAAAACAATGCAAAAAAGCCAATGAAAGTCATAAAACTGAGAGATCCACCAAGGATGCCTAATCCTACCATGGAAACCCCCAATGACATCATACAGAAATCAACAGAATTGCATTCCCAAAATGAAAACACAACCAGGGAAACCATGATTAAAAAATAAATCACTGAACTTAAGGAAACTATCAAAGAACTAACAATCATATCAATGAAATTGAACAAAATTGTCTCCTAGAGAATTCATCCTTGGACAGTAGAGTGAACTTGACTGAAGAAAACATTAGAACCCTCCAAAAAGACACGAATAAATTTAAGGTAAGTCAAGAAATGGAAGACCTCAACAACGGGTTGATTAAGCCTAATGAAGCCTGATCAAATACAAGAATGAACTACAGGAAGCATCAAGAAAATCAGAATTTGAATTGAAATCATACCTCAAAAAAAGAGATGGACATATTACAAAATAATACAATACAAATATAATTTATAAAAACCTCTCTAGGTTTAATGGAAGAAAGAACTTCTGACCTGGAAGATAAGACAGAAGAAATTGACTGGGAGGCCAAAATCTTTGCTCAGTTCAAAAAATCAAATGAACAGAATATGAAAGAACTGTGGTATTGTATATATGTAAGTACAATGATTGAGATGGGGAGGTAATATGAGGGAGAATGGAATTTCAAAGAGAAGTGTGGGGGAGGAGGGCAGGAATTCCCATGGGATATTTTTTATAATCATGAAAAATGCTAATAAAAACTTTAAAAAAAGATTAAAAAGAATAAGAAGGCTAAGCCAGCTAAATGCATATGCTATGCCCACCAAACTGCCCAGTAAGCACTTCTCTTTTTTTTTATTAACTTTTTTTAAAATTTTTATTAACATTTTCCATGATTATAAAATATATCCCATGGTAATTCCCTCCCTCCCCACCCCCACACTTTCCCATTTGAAATTCCATTCTCCATCATATTACCTCCCCATTACAATCATTGTAATTACATATATTCAATATCAACCTATTAAGTATCCTCCTCCCTTCCTTTCTCTATCCTTTATGTCTCCTTTTTAACTTACTGGCCTCTGTTACTAAGTATTTTCATTCTCACACAGAAGCCCTATCATCTGTAGCTAGGATCCACACATGAGAGAGAACATGTGGCGCTTGGCTTTCTGGGCCTGGGTTACCTCACTTAGTATAATCCTTTCCAGGTCCATCCATTTTTCTGCAAATTTCATAACTTCATTTTTCTTTACCTCTGAGTAGAACTCCATTGTATAAATGAAGTAAGCACTTCTCTTAATGTTCATACCCATATATTAATGCTACTCTCACTTTTGGTTAGAGAAGCTTCTCTTTGCAGATGATGGTGACCTTGGGATGACTCATAAGGCACCATTGGGCTGAGAAGAAGTGACAGAGGAGTGCTTATCATTGAAACATCTCTATCACACCTCCCAAGGCTCAGGGTCCATTGTGGAAGAGGTGGCAGGAAGAATGTAAGAGCCAAAGGAAGGGTAGGACTCCTTACAACGTGCTCCTCCAGACACAAAATGGCCTGTATATCCATGACCTCACAGTGCCTGATGCTACGTACACAAGACCATCATAATAGAAGGAAAATATCATGACATCAAAACAAAAGAGAGAGTGATTGAGAGGGGGAAGGGGTATGATGGAGAGTGGAGTTCCAAAGGAGAAAGTGGAAGGAGGGAGGGAATTACCATGGCATATTGTTTATAATTATGGAAGTTGTCAATAAAAAGAAAATAAATAAAAAAAAAGAACTGTGGGACACCTTAAAATGACCAAACATACAGATCATGGATATATGAGGAGAAGAAATCCAGACCAGATGCATAGAAAACATACTCAACAAAACTATTGAAGAAAATTTTCTGAATCTTGCCAAAGAGAGGAACATCCAGATACAAGAAGCCTACAGAACACCTAATAGGCAGGACTAAAGAAAAAACTCCAAGACAAATCATAGGTAAAACTCTTAGCAATGAAAACAAAGAGAGAGTATTAAAAACAGCAAGAGAGAAGTAATTCACAACATATAAAGGCAATCACATTAGAATAACATGAGATTTCTCAGTGGAAATCCTGAAAACGAGAGGGCCTTAAATGGAATGCTTCAAAGTCTGAAAAACTATGGCTTCTAGCCCAAGCTACTTTACCAGGCAAAAGTATCCCTGAGAAAAGAGGGTGAAAGGAAAACTTTCTATGAAAAAAATGTAAATCTACGATTATATGAAAACAAAGCCAAACCTACAGAGAATATTTGAGGGAACACTCCAAACAGAATATTCAAGCAACCAGTCTCAAGAGCCAACAACAAGAAGATGACAATAACCAAAATAATCCAGGCTCAAAACAGTACATAACACAAGTAAGCACCAAACCCCATAAAACATCTCAGCATGGCAGGGATTAATTCAAACCTCACAGAAATAACCTTAAATATTAATGATATTGACTCCCCCATCAAAAGACACAGGCTATCAGAATGGATGAAAAACCTGGACCCTTCTATCTGCTGTCTTCAAGAAACCCACCTCACCACTAAAGATAGACACCTCCTCAGGATGAAGGTTGGAAAATGATACTCTAAGCAAATGGAAATAAAAGAAAAAGCAAGCATGGGTTGCTATAGTAATATCTGATAAAATAGACTTCAAACCAAAAGTAATCAAAAAGGACAAAGAAGACCATTTCTTACTCATCAAGGGAATGATCCAACATGAGCACATCACAATCATAAATATATATGCCCCAAACACAGGTGCACCACAGTTTATAAACAAATTATACTCAACAATAAAACAGAAATAAACACCAATGCCAACATAGTTGGAGACTTCAAAACTCCACTATCATCAATAAACAGATCAAGCAGAAAATAAACAGGGAAATAATATATGTCAATAATGTCAGAGATGAACTACACCTAACAGATATCTACAGAACTTTCCACCCTAACTCCACCGAATAAACATTCCTCTCAGCAGCCCATGAACATTCTGCAAAATTGACCATATATTTGGCCATAAAGCACACCTTCATAAAGTCAGGAAAACTGAAGTAACTTCCTGCATCATATCAGATCATAATGCTTTAAAGGTAGAAATTAACAAGAGACACATCAAGAACTCCAACTCCTGGAGACTAAACAACACACTTTTAAACAATGAATGGGTCATGGAAGAAATCAAAAAAAGAAATTGAAAAATTCCTAGATTTGAATGATAATGAAAATACAACCTACCCAAACTTATGGGACTCAATGAAGGCAGTCATAAAGGGAAAATTCATAATCCTAAATGTGTTCATTACAAAGACAGAGAGATCACAAATCAATAGCCTGACTGTCCACCTAACGGTGCTGGAAAATCAAGAAGTATCCAACCCAAAGAGCTTTGGATGAAAGAAAAAAAATCAAGATTGGAGCAGAAATTAATGAACTGGAAACTAAGGAAACAATTAAAAATTCACCTTATCACTGAAGCAAACCAAAAATGAACCCAAAATGGCTCATGGTAATTTTTCAGGGGGTGGGGGTGGAAAGAATGTCATTGCCACATGTTGGGTCACGATATGCAGAGACATTTCTCCTACCAATAAATATAGTCTAACTCCACAATGCATGAGCCATATACCTCAACAAGGAGGAGCTGGGGGTCGGGGGTAGTACATGGATGAGCCTAAATATGGTACCACCTTGACTGTATTCACTGAGTACAAAACTAATTAACAAAAAAATCAATAAATTTTTAAAAATCCAATCCTCCAAGACTGCAGATTTACCAGCTCTGGAATCCCTCCCCACACTTCCAACCCCTGCAGAGGAGCCTGTTATCTCTGATTCTTTACCTCTTACTTTGAAATAAACTTTATGCTTTCAAAAAAAAAAAAAAATCAATGAAACGAAGAGCTGGTTCTTTGAAAGAGTAAACAAGATTCACAAACTGCCACGGACTGACTCTCGGGGAGATCAGGACCGAGGGAAAACAAGGGCGAAGGCTCAAGGAGAACTCGGGATTCGGCGAGGAAATGACAGACAGACACACTCTAAGTTGAATATGCTGCTGTGATTTACTGAAGTTTTCATCAAGGTTTTATACAGATTGAACAAGTGATCTCAAGAATTATTAATCTAAACAATCTTAAGTATTGTTCTATTCTATACATGCAGTGTTTATCAGGCAGGAAATGTACCCATTTTCTGAGAAGCACGTCTCGCACCATTGACCACAACATTATATGAACAGAAACTAGGGCAAAAGGTGTAAGGTGAATAACAGGTTACTTATTTCTTATACCCCAAGGACTGTCATGCCCCAAGGACTGTCATGCCCCAAACCATCTTTTTTCCACTTATTAAATCATTTATATAATCCTCATATTTATTATAAAAGTGTTTCTATCTAAAAGACCACCAATATTTTAAGGCTGGTGTAATACTTTTCAGAAATTCCCTTCTTACTTGTTTATTTTCCTTACTAAGTGTTCCCATAAATGGAAGAGAATGCCATAGCCTCCTTTTTCCTTCATAATTCACCCATCTATTACCGAATTCATCATATCCTCCCTCATAGGGGAGTGGAACTAAGTAGATTCCAGCTCTAGGAGTCCACCATCTGCCCTTGATCAAGTACTGAACATATCCCCCAGGAAGTTTCCTGGTGGGAATGCCTAAGTTTTGCAACTCCTTTTCTGCAGAACTGTCATGCTTCTTATGAACATTACCGATCAACATTTCTACTTTCATATTCTCAGGCTCAGTATCGTTCTCAAACATCATAAGCTGTTTTTGCTCTACACCATCAAAAAATTGTCCTAAAGTTAATTTTTTATTCTTAGTAGAGTTATACATTCCCTCTATTGCCCTAATCATAGGAGGGGCACATTCAATGCTTAGACAAACACCTGGCCAAATTGATCAAGCAAAAACGAGATATCTCAAATTAACAAAATCAGAAATGAAAAAGGAGAGATTACTACAGGTATCAAGGAAATTGGAAGAATCATCAGGGCATACTACTAAAACTCTACTCCACAAAATTTAAAAATCTGGAAGAAATGGATGACTTCCTAGACATATACCACCTACCAAAGCTAAACTCAGTGCAGATTAATCCACTAAAATAAAATATGTCACATCCATGGATACTGAAAAGCTAATCAAAAACCTCCCCAAAAAGAAAAGTCCAGGACCATATGGCTTCTTAGCTGAATTCTATCAAACCTTCATAAAAGAACTAAAACCAATTTTTCTCAAAGTATTCCACATAATCAAAGGCCAGGGGATCCTCCCCAACTCCCTTTATGAAGCTAGTATTTCTTTAATACCAAACCATACAGAGATGCAATAAGGAAAGAAAATTATAGGCCTATATCCCTAATGAACTTAGCTGCAAAGATTCTGAACAAAATCCTTGCAAACTGAATTCAACAACACAACAAAAGTATTATCCATTTAGGTCAAGTAGGCTTCATCCCAGGAACACAGAAATGGTTTAACATATATAAATCAGTTTACATAATACACCACATAAATAAACTGAACCATAAAAACCACATGATCATCTCAATTGATGCAGAAAAAGCCTTTGACAAAATTCACTTAATGATCAAAACACTGTAAAGAATAGGCATGGAGGATTTATAGCTCAACATAATAATGGCTATATATAAAGCTTCTAAAGCCCAAATAATTCTTAATGGCAAAAATCTCAAGGCATTCCCACTGATATTTGGAACAAGACAGAGGTGCCCACTCTCACCACTGCTCTTCAAAATAGTACTAGAATTACTACCCCAAGCAAAAAGAGAGGAGAAAGAAATAAAAGGGATTAAAATTGGAAAGAAAGAATTCAAGTCAGCCGTATTTGCAGATGACATGATCCTATATATAAGGTACCCAAAAATCTCCATCCCAAAACTTCTAAAGGTGAAATATTCCTTCAGCAAAGTGGCAGGATACAGCATCAATGCACAAAAATCAATGGCTTTTCTATATGCAAAGTACAAATATACAGAGAAAGAAATCAGTGAGGCTGTCCCATTTCAATAGCAAAAAAAAATAAAAATAAAAATAAAAATTAAATACCTTGCAATAACCCTAACAAAGGATGTGAAAGAACTATATAATGAAAACACTCAAGAAATAAACAGAGGACTTGAGAAGATGGAAGGACCTCCCATGTTCTCGGATACTTAGAAGTAATATTGTGAAAATGACAATTCTTCCAAAAACAATACACAGAGTTAATGCAATACCAATAAAAATACCAGCATCATTCTTCACTGAGACTGAAAAAAATGTTCTCAAAATTAATATGGAATGGAAGAAGGCCTTGGCTAGCCAATCATATATCACCAAAGAAACACCTGTGGTGGTAACACCATACCTGATCTAAAGCTATATTACAAAGCCTTAGTGGCAAAAACAGCATGGTAATGGAATACAAGTAGACATATAGACCAATGGAACAGAACTAAATACCAGACTTTAAGAAAACCAATTACAGATGCTTGATCTTTAACAAAGTTGCCAATAATGTAGACTGGAGAAAAGAAAACATCTTCAAAAAATGGTGTTGGGCAAATTGGATGCCCATATGTAGCAAGGTGAAATTAGATCCACTCATTTTTCCATGCACAAAAAATAAGTCCAAGTGGATTAAAGGCCTTAATATAAGACCTGAAACTCTTCAAGTACTGCAAGAAAAAAAAGGAAGTACTCTCCACAATATAGGACTGGGAAAATACTTTATGAACAAAACCCCAGTAGCCAAGGAAATTAAATAAGGCACTAAACCAATGGGATCTCATGAAGCCAAAAATCTTTTGCACAGACAAACATACCATAAGCAGAGCCAATAAATTAAACACTGAATGGGGGGAAATCTTTTCCAGCTATACCACTGACAGAAGCCTAATATATAGAATCTACAAAAACTAAACAATAAGAAATCAAACAATCCACTTCAAAAGTGGAGCAGATAACTAAATAAGCAGTTCTCAGAGAAAGAATTCCAAATAGCTAACACACACTTATGAAAATGTTCAACTTCCCTAACCCTTAAGGAAATGCAAACTAAATAATTCTGAGATTCCACCTTACCCCAGTAAGGATATCAAACATTATTTTTTTTTCTTTTTAATTTTCATTAACTTTTTCCATGATTATAAAAAAATTTCCCATGGTAATTCCCTCCCTCCTCACCCCCACACTTTCCCCTTTGAAATTCCATTCTCCATCATATTACCTCCCAATCACAATCATTGTAATTACATATATAAAATATCAACCTATTAAGTACCCTCCTCCCTGCCTTTCTCTTCCCTTTATGTCTCCTTTTTAACTTACTGGCCTCTGCTACTAAGTATTTTCATTCTCATGCAGAAGCCCAATCATCTGTAGCTAGGATCCACATATGAGAGAGAACATGTGGCGCTTGGCTTTCTGGGCCTGGGTTACCTCACTTAGTATAATCCTTTCCAGGTCCGTCCATTTTTCTGCAAATTTCATGACTTCATTTTTCTTTACTGCTGAGTAGAACTCCATTGTATAAATGTGCCACATCTTCATTATCCACTCATCAGTTGAGGGACATTTAGGCTGGTTCCATTTCCCAGCTATTATAAATTGAGCAGCAGTAAACATGGTTGAGGACATACTTCTAAGGAAATGAGATAAGTCCTTAGGACATATGCCTAGGAGTGCTATAGCTGGGTCATATGGTAGATCAATCTTTAGCTGTTTTAGGAACCTCCACACTGATTTCCACAATGGCCTGACCAGATTGCATTCCCACCAGCAGTGTAGAAGGGTTCCTCTTTTTCCACATCCCCACCAACCTTTATGATCATTTGTTTTCATGATGGTGGCCAATCTGACAGGAGTGAGATGGAATCTCAATGTAGCTTTAATCTGCATTTCCCTGATGGCTAGTGATGTCGAACATTTTTTTAGATGCTTATATGCCCTTCGTATTTCTTCCTTTAGGAATGCTCTATTTAGCTCCATAGCCCATTTTTTAATTGGCTTTTTTGAAAATTAAATGAAAACAAATGTTGGTGAGGCTGTGGAACAATAGGAATCCTCATTCATGGTTGGGGGAAATGTAAGCTCATACAACCACTGTGAAAATCAATTTGGAGACTCCTGGAAAGAATGAATATAAAGTTACCAAAGAACCCTGTTATTTCCTTACTGGGAATTTTCCCTAAAAGCTCCATATCTCACTTCAGAAATATTTGCTCAACCATGTTTATAGCTGCTCATTCCATGAGAGCTAAAATCTAGAATCAACCCAGGTACTCATCATTGGATGAATGGATAACCAAGATGTGGTATATCTACATAATGGAATTCTACTCAGCAGTAAGAAAAAAATGACACATTGAAATTTGTAGAAAAATGGTCAAACTTGGAACAGATGATTCCATCAAGTGAACTCACACAATCAGAGAAAGACAACCATTACATGATCTCACTCATCTGTAGTTCCTAGCCTGGATCAACCCAAGTTGCTGATGTAACTGAATAGTATTTTGAGGCTTGGACAATAGGGAGGGCAGGTCTTGTGGTAAGGGAAAAGGTGTCGGGAGGGGGGGAGAGGCACAAAATCTGAACCCAAATTGAACTGGTACCATAGGATCCTATATCCTGAAAATCAGACTAAAAGGTGGAACCCTTAAATGGACCTTAAAGGGAGCACCTGAATCAAAGGGCCCTGGAGAGAATAGATGACCAGAGATCCAGATGCTTGTAAGTGCCCATCACTAAAGTAGACTTAAAATGCTCCCAGCATGGCTTAGGGAATACTGTGGAAGAAAAGATTATTAGATCCACAAATTGGGACATATTGCACAGAGACATTGCCTCTCCACCATAACTGACTTCTGCCCCCATAATCCAGAATCCCCATGGGGTTTTCGTGTATCCTGAACTAGGAAGTCCTCTTTTTTTTTTTTTTTTTTTTGTTTGTTTGTTTGTTTTTCGAGGTAGGGTTTCATTCTAGCTCAGGCTGACCTGGAGATCCAGAGGCACCTCAGAGCTTATCACTGAAGTAAATTTAAAACTCACCCACCACATGTCAGGGAATTTTGTAAAACAGTGGGCAGAAAGATTTCAAGAGCCACAGGTTAATCCATCATGCCCAAAGGCATTCTCTCCCCCAAAAAATAATTGACTGCTGCTCCCACAATGCATAACCCAGAAGGCCATCTGGGATACCTGAAACCCCACTGTCACTATTATAAAATTTTAGGAAAAAATAACTACACATTTTTACTCATCCTGGATTTACTATTGAATAGCGTTGTTTTATATTTTTATTGTTTTTCTGTTTCCTTTATTTCTGTACAGGACTCAGACACATGTGTCACTTTGTGCATCTGACTTAGGTAGGTCTTGGGAAATCAAACCCATATAACATTATAGGACCGTCAAATTGCTTCCTGAAGTGATTGTAAAACTCTCATCCGGTCCCCCTCTCAGGCAGGAGCTCCCTACTGCTCTACATATCTACATCCAAAGCAAAGATCCAGAGGCTTCTTAGAGGCTATCACTGAAGTAGACTTAAGACTCACTCACCACTGCTCAGGAAATTTTGTAGAAGAGGGGGGCAGAAAGAATGTAAGAGCCACTGTTTGAGACATTGTGCCCAGAGGCATTCCCTCCCACCCAAAAAAATTACTGACTACTGCTCCCACAATGCATAAACCACAACCCCATGGGGAATACCTGCAACCACACTGAGGAACATCCCTAACAGAATGGGGGCAGGGACAAGTGAAGAAAGGGTACCAACACATTATCACATTAGGCATCCATAAGATTCACCTTGTTAATAATAAACATTAGAAATTTAAAAATTTAAAGGATGTGCTTACACATACAATTATGAATGACCATTGTATTATAAAGGAAAGTCATGGGAAAAGCACTAATGAAAAAAATTATGTTTAATGCAAATCACCTGGCACAAAGTAGTATTCAGTGATGAATGAATAATTTTTCTCCATTCACAAGTTATGGTTATAATGTCTTATAACTATTTTAGAAAGACTGCTGTTCATAGGTTATAGTATTTACACTTATGTAGTGGTTTTCAGTAGAAAATTGAATATGATATTTATCATATATTAAATATTTCTCATAATGTTTCTCTAATGTTTCACTGGGAGAATTACTCCTTCTGTGGGAATTAACTTAATATCCCATCAAATAGTTGAGTTTCAACATAAATCAGTCTTAGAATTTCATTTTTCTTTAAGGTAGAGACATGATGGTGTTGATTTGTGGTAACACAAACAGGTTAAAGGGTTAACCACATAGGACTTGTTGGTAAGAAATATTATCTGATCCATATGCCAAATTATTTCTAAGTATTAAATTGATGTTACTTGGTTTAATTAAATGATATCATTTGGTAACCTCAAGAACAGAAAAACAGACAGGAAAACCAGGAAGAATATCTCACCAAGAGTGCTATGTGAATAGAATCTGAGACAATTTTTGTAACACTTATGTGAGATGTTAATTGTGGGGTCACTCCTATCCTATTTTACCCAGTGTTTCTGCATTCTTAAAAAAAGCTAAACCTCCACTTAAATGTGTGTGAATAAGAGGCAGATACAAGCTAAGTGTCTTAGAGACAGTAAGAAGAATTCAGATTCTATGAAGTTAAAGATTGACTCCTGCAACTTTGCTGAAAGTATTTATTGCCTCTAGTTTTCCTGTAGATTCTATTAGATCTTTGATCATAGATCATGTTGCCCAAAAATTGAGATCATTTGAATTCCTTATTTCTCAGGGGCAGTGGAGGCAAGAATCTGGCTTCTGGTGAGGGGGAAAAAAAATATTCCTCTGTTTCTCCTTGTCTTGCTGTTCTAGCTACTATATTGAGCCCTATATCGAGTAGGAGTTCTGAAATTGGGCATCCATAACAGATTCATAATGGAGGAGAACATTGTTTCAATTTTCTCTACATTTAATACAATGCTGGGTGTTGGCTTGTCGTGTATGCCTTTACTGTCTTCAGGTATGCTCTATCTATTTCTACTTCCTCAAGGACTTTTCATCAGGAAGGCATGTTGGACTGTGGCAAATGCCTTTTTTTCATTATGCATTTTCTATACTTAAGTTTACCTGTATAGTGTATTACAGTTTTTGAGTTACACATGTTTAACCAACCTTGGAACTGAAGCATGAAGCCCTCTTGGCCATGATGCATGATCTTCTTAATGTGTTCTTGAATGTGGCTAATGTTTGTATCTATGTCCATTGAGGAAATTGGCTTGTAGTTTTAATTGTTGGTAGTGTGTTTTGTCTGGTTTAGGAACGTTAGTACCCTTTGCTTCATAGAAGTGTTCTTATCTTTCTCATACACACCAATAATGAGCCCAAATAGAAGTAAATCAAAGAAAAATACATTCATAGTAGCTACAGAAAATAAATATCTAATAATAAATCTAACCAAAAATGTAAAATACCTCTACAATGAAAAATTCAAGACAATAAAAGAAAATTGAATAGGGTACTAGGTGGAGGGAAGCCTTTACATTCTCCTGAAATAATTAATAGCGTAAACCCAGATATATTACCAAAGATAATTGCTAGCCTAATGTATACCTCTATCTCTAATGTATTTCTATCTCTAGTGTTTCTCTAATCTATTTCTCTATCAGTGAGATATCAGCGGCTTTCATGTCACTCTCTTTATAACAGTAAATGTGTATACAAGTTAAGTGAATACTAATAAGATAGACAGTTGCTTTCTCCCTTTATCATTTTAGTAAATTTGTTGAGCACTTGATAGGTATGTGTTATTGCTAATAAATATGTTTGCAATTATATAGTAATGCATGATAATACCTTTATACATAAAAGAATATGTGTTTAGACATAAAAATTCACATAAACATATAGTTGTACATGTATGCATATATAGCATATATATTTTTTTTATTGTATATTTGTAATCACTAAGCACATGAATTAAATGTAGAGCCTAGCATCAAATATTCACTTTAGGACATGAATCTGAATATGTAATAATTTCTTATATTTGTAGATAATTTGGGAAAAACAACAGCCAGAATTAAATTTGATGATGAGCTATTTATACTTCTACTGAGAAGAGCAAACAAGCCATGCAATGTTTCAAACCCTGAATTGCATTCTACTTCCTCATGGAGCCTGTATGATAGCTGTGCGTTCTCATGCCACTACCTTGCCCTCCGTCTCTTCCCTTGGAGTTCTTTAGTCCTCTGCTAGCAGGAGTACAGATTCTTATTTTCAATGATGCTATGCTACATTTTGTGCTGATTGAAATGTACTTTGCAGGATTTCTTTGAACTTTCCTTTTTTTTATTTTCCCCTTTCACATACATACCATTTCTTCTGAGTGAGAGGGCCAGCTCTTTCCTCTTGGGGTTTCTTATTGTGGCTCACCTGGGGATTCTCAACTCTCCTGCTGCCTTTATTGTCCCTCAATTTCCCTGTGCCATCTCCCTTCTCTTCCTCTCTCATGTGTCTTGCATAGTTCCTTTCTACTGAGATACTGCCTATGCTTTTTTTTCCCCTCAGCAGGAACCAGTATCTTGCCTCCGCTGCCCCTGAATTGCCTTGCCCCAGTATTGTCCATCACAGTTGTTTTATGTCATTTATTCTACGACTTGTCCTATCTACAGCCTGAAATCCTCCTTCTTTATTTTCCTTTGTATGTCTTCTGGCACTGCCTTTCAGCACCTCACTCTTCCCCTATAATTGCTCTCACAGGAGCTGATGTGGCTAGTTGAACTGTTTCATAGCTCTGCTATCCTTTCATTCTCCGCTGGTTTACCTGGACCCATGGGGCTGCCTGCTTCCCCAGATGACAGACTTTCTTACATTGTGCATAGATATGATCCTTTTCATTACCAAAGTTGCACAATATACCATTTCTTCAGAAACCCCAGCAATGTCTTTGTTCTTCACACCTCAGGCACTTTTTCATATCCTGGTAAACTCAGATGCCTTCTTCAACCCACCTGTGAAGATTTTTAGCTCTTTTCTATGAAAAGCATTATCTTCAGCAATCCCTTAATTAAAAATTCACATTCAACTCCTTTCCTCCTGTATCAAATTTGTGCATTCCTTTAAAATAAGAAACATATATCTCTTTTTATATGATCCTTCCATACCTATCTTGTCTTGTGTTTCACTCATGAAGGATGTCAAAAGATCATGCTGGAACTTAGAAGAAACCAGCTCCCTGCTGGCTAGCTCTCATAAGTGCTGGGAGTACTATGTGTGCGTCTAGGGAATAGACTACCCACAGAATGAACATGTGAGGGTTCCTGAAAGCTGTGAAATCAGTGATCCCGACAAGATGTACACACCTATGCAATAATGGTACACAACCCATGCAGGTAATCACTGGCTATCTGATTAAATATGAGGCCTGTTCAGTGGGAAGGAACTCATGCCTGAGACTGAGAACCAAGGCTGAATCCTATAGGTAGAAAGTTCATAGACTTCAGAAAGAAGTACTCTCTGGTCTTTGATTAAGAAGAATGGGTATACTTAGTGGGGTAATGAGCAAGAGATGTTTTCTTGGTGAACCTGGTACCAGAACAAGGGTGAAGGAGGTTGACACAGATAACACTCAACTCCTACCAAACCAGATGTCCAGAGTCACAGAGGCTCCCAAGACCTCATCACTGAAGTAGACCTAAAGCGAACCCAACATGGCTCAGGGAAATTCACGGAAACAGTGGGGAGGGAAAGATTGTTAGAGCCACAAGTTAGGTCATCATGCACAGAGACATTGCCTCTACTCCATAATTGAAGGCCACCCCCACAATGAAACATCCACAATCCACAGGGGGGACAACATTGATAAGGCTAATGATGGTACCATCTTGGCTATATACACACTATATACATAACTAATTAAAAAAAGTCTCTTAAGCAATTGGTGAGATGCGCAAGAGTGCTGCTTCGATAGGTAGCCTGTCAAGCAGTGCCAGGGTCATGTAGACAGACACTGAGGATACTCAAGTCACCCCCAAACTGTTCAGGGCACAACACTAAAGTAGAGTTTAAACATACCCACCACACCTCAGAGAATTTTGAGGAAGACAGGGTGGAAAGATTGTCATAGTTACAGAGTGGAAGTGCATGTCCAGAAGCACTGTCCCCCACTTACAATGACTGACAGATGCTCTAATAACCCACAGACCTAGGGAGAATACCAGCAATCCCACTGAAGAGGACCCTCAGTGACATGGATGTGAGGAGAGGGTAAATAAGACTATAGCCCAGTGGGACTATGACCAATATGTAATAAGTTCACACGGTAGTTAATAATTAATGAAAATATACAGACAATTTAAAATAGTAAACAGACATAGAGACTTTAAGAGTCCTCATAATCCTTACCAGTTTCAATAGTTTTCAAAAGCACAAAGTCTTTGGCTTCAAATTTTTGTCTGAAACAAAACAACACAGTCACTTAGTTAAGAGCTCGCAAAAATCAAAACACAGGTTACACACTTACAACACAGAGTGAGCACCCTATTCCAGAAACAGGAATGGGAACACAGCCAGCAAAGATTAGACAATTTAAAATTGAAAACCAGCAGGGCAAACATCGAATCCTACAGCCCTATATTTGGTACCTGGCTTCAAAATGCTTGAGAAACTCAACCAATCCATCTGTGCTGCTTGCATCTGAGGCTGGATCCACCCAAGCCAGAGCAAACAGCTTACCTAGTTGGTCACACCATAGTCCAATCATCTTCAGAGTCTTGACATCGCTTCACACAACAGCCTCAGTGAGACTTGGCCAGGACCACAACCCTGCCTCTTATTGCCTATTGTCAGCAACTCTCAAACTGTCATGTACCACATGACCTGCTATTAACAGGATTTCTCATACTGCCCAAATCAGTACTACATGGTTGGCATTGCCTTTTTTTTTTTTTTAATCTGAAAAGACTAAGTCTGACTTTAAGGACCAGAAAACTTCCTTGGTAGTCTTCATTCAAACCCTCTGTTCAAAGCCATTATATTCCTAAAATAGGTTGTTAATAATAATAACAATAATAATAAAATATAAATATAAAATTTAATGTTCTTTCAGTTGCCCCAGTGCAGAGCAGCTGGCCCATCCTCAATGGTAGAAAACTTTAACTATTGAAACTGAAGAAACTATAGTCTCTGAATCTGGGACCTAAAACCCATCCAGCTTTCTTTCTGCATCATACTTTATATCTTTCATATTCTTCTGCTTAGTAGTTTGCCAATGATATCAATCCTTTAATTTATAAATATTTTATTTATTTATTAGAGAGGGAAAATGCCAGATAGACAAAGAGAGAATGGACATACCAGAACCTCTAGTCACTGCAAACCAATTCCAGAAACATTTGTTACTGAGTACTACTGGATTGTGTGGGCACTAGAGAATCAAATATGGATCCTTAGGTTTCACAAGTAAATACCTTAACCACTAAGCCATCTCTCCTGTTCTTAGTCCTTTACTTGTAAGGAGTTGCACCCTTCCTTTGGCTCTTACATTCTTTCCACCACCTTTTCCGCAATGGACACTGAGCCATGGAGGGTGTGAGTTTCCTCATATTCTTTAAGGCAGAGTCTCTCACTGAATCTAGACCTCACTTACTTGGTTATACAAGCTGGCCAATGAGCCCAAGGGTTCTGTTCCCATCTCTTCTGTGCTGAAATTGCAGGCATGCACCACATCCAGAAATTTTACGTGGGTGTTGGTGATCCAACCTCATCTCCTCATGCTTGGGTGGCAAGTGTTATAGGGCAAGCACTTTATCCACTGTGCCATGTTCATAAGCCCTTGTATCTTTACCATCAATACTATGTAATTGTGCCTCCTGCATAAATTGTAAGCCTTTTCTATTCTTATACCACATCCCTCCCTTTATCATTGGTGTCTATACTAAGTTGCTTTCAGCAAGAACTACTCACACCTAATGTCAAGAAGTAAACCATGCCTACATCCTGTTACTTAAAAAAGAGCATACTTGAATTCTGAAAGTAAAACTCCAAATTCACTTTGCTTTGCTTTATTTTCCCTTCTGTAAATTCCACTAGGAAGTGTCCCTTGGCAAGAGAAGAAATGTGAATCAAGTGCTACTAGACACACAACCATTACTGGATTTATTTTCTGCCATGATCCAATACACCACTATTAATTCTTTTTAATTTTTTTTATTTATTTGTGTGTGTGTGTTCATGTCTGTGTGTTCCTTGGCATGCCAAGTCTTCTGCTTTTGACCATGTACTTCTGATGCATATGCCACTCTTACTATTGAGTTTATTGGATACTGGAGAATAAAACCTGAGTTGGCAGGCTTTGCATGCAAGTGTCTCTAATCACTGAAACACTAACTTATTAAGGGAAATGTATTGTAAATAACATCCTCTTCTTTAAAAAAATCCTATTCTTTAAAAAAAAGTCTGATGCAAATATATTTCCCTCCTGCTCTTTTTCATTTTTCCAATTTAATGAGTAATTGATAACTATAGATGAGATTGCAGATGACTGGTTAGATGTAATTCTTAGTTGCTGAAGGTCTGTAGTAGCCCCACATGACAAAGGAAAATGGAATCTTACTGTGACCTTTTACTTCTGAGTTTCAGTCTTCATTATTGAAGAGCTGTCATTTCCACTTCAACCCTAGAGAAAGGTGGTACTGTATTTATAGACCCAGTGTTATGCCAAGGTAGTTTTAAGCATCAGTGACATGAAAAAATGGTGGTTTCTTCATTATTTGGAAACTCTAACACTGCATATCTACTACAGTTGGTGCTGGTTTGTTCCTGTTTTGACTTTGACTGCCTTGGTAGAATGCATGGGAGAAGTCATAGAGCCAAGAGGGAGGTCTTCATGAATTAAAATCAAGCTTGAGAAGAGACCCTTGAATGAAAGTATTTCACTGCTCACCCATCTTTGGAGTCTGCTGGCATGATAATAAGGAAAGCAGGCTACACTCAAAAGACAAGTCAAGGGCTGGAGAGATGGCTTAGCGGTTAAGCGCTTGCCTGTGAAGCCTAAGGACCTCGGTTCAAGGCTCGGTTCCCCAGGTCCCACGTTAGCCAGATGCACAAGGGGGCGCACGCGTCTGGAGTTTGTTTGCAGAGGCTAGAAGCCCTGGCGCGCCCATTCTCTCTCTCTCCCTCTATCTGTCTTTCTCTCTGTGTCTGTCGCTCTCAAATAAATAAATAAAAATTAAAAAAAAAAAAAGACAAGTCAAAACCCTTTGCACTTCCTCCATGAAAGACTAGGGTATGAACACCTGGAGTTACTTTCTCTTGGGGAATGAGGTTTTCATAGATTATAAAAAAAACTATATGAAATATAAAAGTTTTAGAAGACCATTACACTCCAAATAAATCACTTTGAACTTTCCTGGATGGACAGGTTATCAGAAATAATTGTTCAAACACATTTTATCAGCTAGGCTCCCATCCTTTTTTCCCCTCAAAGTTTGGATTTTTTTTTTTTTTTTTCATGTTCAGCTATCATTAACCCAACAGAGTAGCAGCTGTGTGTCTGGATTCTCTGCTTGATGAGAAAATAGACTAAAGGCATTTGGGAAACATTTTTAAAATGGAATGTCATTAATGTATTGTTTCAGAAGGCAGTTTCTATTAGCAATCATTCCATTTCTTCAAATAGCGAAATTTTATGCATTCCAATTTATTATTCATCTGTCTAGGAAGAAGACTTCACTTAAGTCATAACATCCCTTGTCATTCTGGCTGTGAAGTATTTTCCTGAATACTAGGGCACTTATATGATTTATTATCTTACCTAATGAGTAATAATTTTATATTTATTTTAGCTGTAAAGGTTTCTTCAGTTTATGTGAGGGGAATACCTACCTCTCTGGGGTAATACCAGTGATTTGATCCTTTCTCTGGACACATGTCATTTGAAACCTAGAGTCTCTGGTTCTTGTTTTTGACTCATTGCTCTTGTAACCACCTAACTTGTGGAACCTAAAAGACCATATGTTAATTCTTGTTAGCCTTAACTAAAGATTTTCTTTTTGATATCTCATTTTGACAATGACTGCTTATAAAGTACTAAAAGAAGGAAAAAGTAAGAGAAGAAAAAATGCAATTAAGTGCTCACCATTGGCTGGTGTTCCCCTTGGGCTCCTGGAGCTCACATGCACTGAAGTCCCACGTGGTAGAGTTATTGCTCACCATGCAAGCTTCGTAGCCTTCCGGATTGAATTTTCCTTGGTGGTTATAGGACTCTCTGGCCTCAGAGAATGCATACAGCACTACAGTGTGGAGGAAACTTGCAAACTGACAGGTGGTGAAGTTAAGGGTCAGGCAGAGAGGAATGCAAAGTACATCATATGGTGCAGCCAGTAGATTTGCATGTAATCAGATTTAAAGGGAAAGTGTCACATGGCTGTAATCGCAGCTACATAGAAAGACCCTTTCTCTAAACCAAAACCCAAAACAAAAAATATTTAGAAAAGAAAAACTAAAGGTCAAAAGTCATAGTATTAACATAATTGTTCAAAGTGGACATAGAGAAAGTAACAGAGAATTTACAGCCCCAGCTGCTACCCACAATGCTGAGTATCATCACTTGCGAAAAGGTCTTAGGATCCCTGTTTTGATTTTTACTGTGAACTTCAGAATGAATACATATAGTAATTTGGTCATATTCCCACCGGGTTATTCTCTTTTGTCTCTTCTCCCCTACTCACATTCTACAGAGGATCCTCCTCCTTCAAGGAAGTCCTTCTTCTGTTTTGTTTATCTCATTCCTTTTGTCCTCCTCCATCATTTATGTCAAAATGTTGAGGGTTCTAGAATGGTGTAAGTCTTATGAGGGCTTTGATAATCACTCTGGGGTCATGAATACACCAATGCATTCATGTTAGAAGACCAGTGCTCACAGTATACCTTTCCACCTTCCACCTTTGATTAATCCTTGTACTTTTTTAAAGACGATGTTGAATACCTTGGGGGCCCAAGACTCATGAAAACATCATAACGTGAAATCTGAGCATGTGGCACTAGACAAGTCATCTCTACCACACCCACCAGGGCTCAGAAAACATGGCAGAGGAAGTGCAGATGAAATACCAGTACTTTCTTTCACTGTTAGCCAGATAATTCTCTCCAGGGAGACTGAGGTAGACAGTGTAGAAAATAAGAGGCTGTTGAGAGCTCAGCACTAAAGAACACTTCACACATACCCTCCCAGGTTCAGCGAGCACTGCTGAAGGATGCTATGGTTGTTTAAAGGGAAATTTCCCCTGTAGCTTTAGATATGTGTGATTAAGCTTCCTACCTCGTATCCATCAGGAAGAGCCCTGCTGGAGGAGGATGGATCTGGAGTATAGCAACTCCCTGTTCAGAGTAGCTTGTGCTTGTTGCATTCTCTTTCTGCTGTGGGTGGGTAATGTAAGCCAGATTCCTCTACCATGGTGAAACTTCCACTGCAATCTCTAAGCCTAAAATAAATCCTTTCACCCCATAAACTGCATGTGGTCAGGTTTTTGTCCCAGCAACAAAAAGGTAGCTGTTAAAGATACTTTAAAAAAAAATACTTTTAACTGTAAAGTTCCTAGCCTTACATGACATAAATGTGAACAAGAGAAAAAAAATCTAGACATTATTACTCTCTATCATGTATCTGTCTACCTATCTACCTACCTGTTTATCACAATCTTTCTCTTTTTCTCCCTCTTTCTCTCTCTCCTGGTTATTTTGTTCCTTCTCATTTTAGTAGACTCACTATCTTATACTACATATTTAACTTCAAAATCTTTTATTAGCAAGAGATTAATTTAAACTATTTTAGTTAATATGTGAGGCTTGTTTGTTAAATACTTGAGTTCTGGTAGACAGTTAAATACTTCAATATAAATGAGGCATGTTCTGTTTGTGAAATTTCAGACATCAGCAGACTCCAGGGAGATGTGATGAGTGGAGGTCACAGGTTAGTTACCATTGCCAAGAACATGTTCTCACACCTGTGAGGGTCAGAACTCAAGAAAACCATATTCCTAAATGTTTTACATATTTTAAAAACAGTTATAAATTACTTCATTCCTTAAATATGTGTAAATTTTTAAATATGTGTTGAGGGGTCTAGAATGGTGTAACTCTTATGTGGGCATTGGTAATCACTGTAGGGTCATGGATACACGAGTGCATGCAAGTTAGAAGACCGGTATCTCAGAAATTGTATTCTTTCCATGATGATCCTGGAGTTACTGCTTGTCTTTTTTTTTTTATATACTTTATGTTTCATTTTTAAAAAGATGAGATGGCATGACAGTTTCCCTTAATGTAAATAATGACTGTCAATCTCAGTGTTGAGAAGGAATGTTACACTGTCTCCTGCAAGGGTCCTCACTGCTTATGATATACCTATGCAAACTTAAGAAACTTCCTAGTAGGGCTGATGTCTGCTGCATAGCAGCAACGTTCAGAGATGTGAACAAGCACAGCAGTGGGATAACTTGACATTCTCCATTGACTGCTTTCTGTGCCCCATGTTTTGAGGAGTTGTTGATTTTTTTCTTTTTGGAAGTTCTATGTGGTCCAGACCGGCCTGAAAGCTGTGAACTCAAGCACCTTGTCTTCACCTCAGGACTCTGAGTGCTGCTATCACAGGTGCCCAGTCTCAATATGGTTTCTACAAAATATCTGCGTGTACAAATCACAGGTTCCTGTATGTTCACATTTAGTGAATTTGCTGCTTGTTACACTGATACTATTTGTATGGAAATTAAATTTAACTTAAAAAATATGAAGTTGCAATTCTACTCTACTATTATTTAATATATTTTATTTTTGTATTGATTTTTATCAAAATACATCAAATACTCATGAAATAACTATTTTGAGCAAGATCCTTGCATTTTTAAGTCTCTATGACTTGTTCATAGCATAAACACTTTCGACTCATATCTATAAATTCAGGCCTTCTGCAGAGTCTGGGAAGCTTTCTTCAAATGTAGGCTTAAATATTTATTTTATTTTACTGTCCTATGCTATTATTTAGAGGCACTAATCGACTGTTTATTGACTTCCTGTTCCCCATTTCTCTACATTTTAATATGATTTATTTCATTTTTTAACAATTTTAGAAATATCTCTCCCATTTCCTAATCATTTTTCCAGATGTTTACAGAAGAGTATATTTTGTTTGCATTTTTCTTAGTTTATTTGATTCAGTCTTTTATCAACAATATTATCATTTCCTCTTGGTTGACAAATCATCACAAATATTATTTAATTTATTTCAAAGAGGCTTCACTTCATCTTTTAATAGGAGTATCTTTATAATTTCACCTTTTCATTGTCAAAAGGGAACTAGAACCAATATATCACAAATTGTAGTTATTTCAGTGTACATATTCCAGAGTGTTTTTTACCTTCTTTTTTACTATATAGTTATCAAAAGTATTTTGATTCATCGTTTTGATGCTTTAATTGAAATATGACTATGCACACCATAAAATTTGTTCATTTAAGATTCATATGAAAGTTATATTAGAATTAGGCTTAATAATTTTATATACCAATGATCTAAGTCCCTACAAGATGCACAAAATTGGCTGGGGAGGTGTCTGATTAAGTAAAGTGCTTATCATAAAAGTGTGGAAACCTAAATTTGAACTCCAGCACCCACTTTAAAGCCATTGGCATGCATCTGTAATACCAGTGTGCTTATTGCAAGATGGGAAGTGTAAGAGGAGAATCCCTCAAAGCTCATAGACCAGCTGGACTCCTATATGCAATGGTGATCAAAAAGATGCCAAGCCACAAAGGAGATGGAAAGTGAAGCACTGGAGAGATAGGTTGGTGGTTACAGTAATTGCCTGCAAAGCCAAAAGGACCCAGGTTCAATTACCCAGGGCCCACATAAGCCAGATGCACAAGGTGGTACACATGCACCTGGCATTCCTTTGCAGTGGTTGGAGGCACTGACATGCCCTTTCTTTTTCAATCTATCTGCCTCTCTCTCCCTCTCTCTTTCTCTCAAATAAATAAATAAAAATTTAGAAAAAGATAGAAAGTGAAGAATAGCATCTGAGGTTTTCCTTTGATCTCTACACACATGCCACGGTACATGTGTGCTCATGCTCCCGCACACAAACAGACATACATGACAAGGATAAAAACACGTGCATTTCTGTAGCTAACAAAAGTCTCTACTTGTTCCTTCCTAATCAGTCCTCTCTTTCTTCTCTTAGACAGTTACAGTTTGGGACTATTTTTTATTGATTAGTTTATTCTGTCCCTGAACTTACTCTCAATTTCTTGATACTCCATGGCATTTAACTGTAATCAGAAACTTTCTTGTCTTCCCAAGTACACTCACTATTCTAAACTATAGTCATTAATTTGTCTCTTAACTTATGAATTACTTGGGAAACTCCATGTTTCATCTGGTCTATAGGACAGAAGAATAAAAATAATTAATATTCAAGTTCTTACTGTGTGACAGAAACTGTACCAGGAAGGATGAGTGTAAGGACTCAATTGGTCTTCGTAATGCTCACCTAAGATACATAGCAATCACACTCAGTTGACCTGCAAGGTTGAACTGAGGCACACAGCTTGACTAGGCAACTTGCCTGTGCTCACACAGACATGAAGTAATTAACCCTCCTCATCACTCACTGACCTCTGCATATACTTGTGCCACAATATGAAAATCTGTACAGTTTTCAGAGTCTCTTCTTTTGGATTATATTTACAAAATATGGCTATACTTTCCTTTCTAAAAATAGTGTATTATTCTCTGCTTCCTTTCATTTTTTTGCAGCATACAATGTTAATCAAAATGGGCAGTAATTTCAATATACCACAGCTAATTAGAAGTCTTCAAGATACATTTAAAATAGTACTATGAGCCCTAGAAAGTGATGACTGAAATTGTTCAAAAGTGGAAGTCACTTTGTTAACCCTGTCAGGGAAGCTCAGAAATTCTCTTGTATAAATATTGGCAAAAGCCTCAGGCAAGAAGAGAAGCAGCTGGTGCTCGAATCTGTTTTTTGCCCTTATGCTTGTTTCCAGCATCTCAGAGTCCCCAACACAGCAGGAATCGAGAGAAGTCAATCCATCAAACCTACTAGTTGGTTGAACCATAGGCTAAGTTCATTGAAGAATGTGGAGGGAGACCAAGAAGTTAAATGAATTTAAAACAATATGAAATTTCTCTCTGAAAAGTAAACTAATGAGGAATTTCAACACATTAGACATTAATTAAACTCAACATGGGCACCAGAAGAGGGAACCAATCCAAAGGTCAGAGTTAAGATTCCTGGTGGTAGTCATGAATTGCTCATCATCTTACACACAGATTTTGAGATATCTATGATTTTTACATGAAATTAATACTACTTTGTTCTGTATTGTTTGGAGAAGTCACAAGGATCAAATATGGTACCAGACCTAAAATCCTTCATAGAAACGAGAGTTCCTTATTTCTAAAGATAAGATTCTAGCTCCCAAAGCACTCTCAGATGCATAATCTCATTATAAATCTTTAAACACTATGATTATGGAAAATGTAAAGTTGAGGGAGTCCTGATTTAGGTGACACCACAGAGATAGAATGTTTCATAAAAATATTTAACTCAATCATACTCATTTACATTGTATCACCTGCAGTGTAGAAGGAGAGCTTAAATGCATACTAAGAGTTTGCCAGTTTATACACTTCCAAATTGTGGTAGTTTGAATGGATGTACCCTAATAGGTTCAGGAGTTTATTAAAGCTTGTGATTTAGAGTCCCATCCACCAGGGTGGAGCAAGTGCCTCTGGGGTGGGTCCTGGTGAGCAGGCCGAAGTTGTTAGTAGGGGCAGATCTGAACTCCAGCTTCAGGCTTGAAAAGTGCTAGAGCTCTGACAGGGGTTTCCAGAGGATGCTTTCTTGGGGGGCTGCTGGTGGCTTTTCTCCCTACATGTATTTGGTAAAGGGTCCAGCTTCTTCTGCCGTTATGGAACTCCCTTGGATCTGTAAGTCTAAAAGAAATCCCTTTCTCCTGTGAACCATGTGTGGTTTGGAGGTTCATCCCAGCAGACCTGGGCTGACTATTACTAGAGAGTGTGTTGTTGCTGAGCCATAAAACTGATCGTGTGGACTTCATTCATTTCAATCTCTTGTTTCGAAGGAATGGGCATGGACTTGGTACTTGTAACTGAAGCTGACTTCCAGAGTGGTAAGCCAAGTTTTACGGACTACTCGGGTGAGAGTTTGAAAATACTAAGTGTAGAGAGAACTGTACTGAGAATTTTTGCTTACGAAATTTCAAAGAGGCAGAAAAGACTGAAGAGAACTTTATCGGAACTGGGCTCCTGGAATGAGGAATGGTTGCTGGCTGCATTCTGCTGCCCAGGCCCAGGAATTTGATCAAGATTAAACTTACAAGGGACTGATGTACTTGGCTAAAGACATGGTAGTGAAAGATTTAAGATTTAAAATTGGAGGCATTTAAACAAGTTTAAATTTTACTGGCACAGAGACCGGTTTTTAGTTTACTGAAGCTGCGATTGCGAATCACATTAACAATCATAAGGAAAATGGGCCAACTGCTTTACATTGAAATTGAAACTGATGAGAATGCCTGATATAATTCCACCCCAGAAAGACTAGATGGTAAGAATCCAGACTCTTTAAAAAGGAAGGAACCTGCTCTTTAAGGTCAGGATTTATCTTGTCTCTGAATTAAGAACATGGCTGTGTCCTGCACACTTAGTATTGATTTCAGAAGCATGAAAAAAATGTGTGGAGTGGGTCACAAAGTGGACATGGTTCCAGGAGCTACTGCTAAGTTGTGGCATGAGGCAGGGTGTGATGACCCTGGTGACAAAACTCGTGAAGCCATTAGAAGACAGACTGTGTTTTCCATGGAAGCCGGAAAAGGTTTTGAATATACCAGGACTGTACAAGGGCTACCATTAGAGAACTGTAGTCTCAGAATAGAAGCCTTCCCTGGTTTTCTCAGCCCAGTGGAGGGGTGGAATTGGAAAATAACAGAGACTTGTCACTGGTCACTGGTTATGGATATCTGACTTGAACTACAGATGTTAGCCTAATGGTTGTTGAGATTGCTTTGGTCCAGCCTCTCATTGTTATGTCTTATAGCAAAGGAAATGTTTACTCTGACCCATTATATGTTGAAAGTATGTATCTTGTTTGATTTTACAGGACTCACAGTTAAGAGATAGTGTTAAATATCAAATGAGACTTGGGAGTTTGGAACTATCTTAAATTGGTAAAGACTATGGGCACCTTTGAAGTTGGACTGCTTACAATGTAAGATGGTTATAAATTACTGGAGGCCAGAGGTGGAATGTGGTAGCTTAAATGGATGTCTCCCAATCGATTTAGGAGTTTATAAAAGCTTCTGACTTACATCTCCAGCCACCTGGCTGTAGGAAATATCACTGAGGGTGGATCATGGGGTCCAGCACTAAGGTGTTATTGGGGGAAGATCTGAATTCCAACGTAAGTCATGCAGAGTACTACAAAGCACTTGACATATGCTACCTTTATAAAACATTACTTTGGATTGGACTACAATGTATTAGTATATATTTATTAGGCGTTGAATGTACAATGTCTCTGGCAGGCTCACGTTCTTAGTTCGCAATTTCTAGATAAATGCACTGTCTTAGGAGACCAGAAACTTTAGGATTGAGTACCTCTTTGATGAAGTACACCACTGGAGACATGCCTATGGAAGAATGTCCCTAGTCCCTGGTCCCATACAGTCAGCTTTTTCTGCTTTCTGTCTACCAAGAGATGAACAGCCTCTACTTCCAAATGCTCTGTCTGCTATGGATGCAGAATCAATAGGTCAAGGACTGAGTGAGAGTTTGAGTGAATGTCCCCAATAGATTCAGGAGTTTATTAAAGCTTGTAACTTATTGGATTTATAGCTGCCTGCCTGGAGGAAGTGTCACTGTGGGGAGACACTAGGGTCCATCCCAAAGGCATATTTAGGGTTGGCTCTGAGTTCTACCCTCATGTATGCAGAGTGCTGGAGCTCTGCCTGGGGTTCCCTGCAGTGCACTTTCTGGTGGTGCTGCTGGTGGTCTCTCTGTGTGGGTTTGGTAAAGGGGCCAGCTTCTTCCACCATTATGGAACTTCCCCGGGAACTGTAAACATGAAATAGATCCCTTTTTCCTATGAACTGTGTCTGGTTTAGAGGTTCATCCCAGCAACATGAAGCTGACCACAACACATATAGACAATGAAACTTTCACAACTATGTGATAAGGCAAATACTGTTCACCTCAGTTCACAGCAGAAGAGAGGAAGTCCTGAAAAGTTATGTTAATTACAAACATGTCAAGTGGGCAAGTACTCTAACCAGAATATGAATTTAGGTATTTCTGATTAAAAAGTGAGCCATGGGGCTGGAAAGATGGCTTAGCAGTTAAGGCATTTTCCTGTAAAGCCTAAGGACCCAGGTTTGATTTCCTAGTACCCATGTAAGCCAAATACACATGGTGGCACATGCATCTGTAGTTCATTTGCAATGGATAGAAGCCTTGAAGGGTGAATTCTTTTTCTCTCATCTGCCTCTCTCTCTCTCTCTCTCTCTCTCTCTCTCTAATAAATGAATATATTTTAAGTTAGTCATACTAATGTTAAGACTTTTGTATGATTCAATATATTTTATTATAGTAAATTTCAGGTTAGATTCCTTGATCACTAGAGAAATTATTTTCTTTCCTAAATTCATCACTAATCAACTTTTTACTATTTTTTTATTAGTTATGGACATATTTAGTATGTAAATAGCATGTTGGTACCATCCTTTCCCTCATCCCTTCCTTCCCCTTTTCCAAAGTGGCCCTCCTTTAGGGGGATGCAGGTCATCCCTATGGAGATTGTGGGCCATGGATTATGGGGGCAGCCATCAGTTATGGTGAAGAGACACTGTCTTTGTGCATAGTGTCCCAACTTGTGGCTCTAACAATCTTTCCACCTCGTCTTCCCCAAAATTCCTTGAGCCATGTTGTTTTTTTTTTTTTCCATCATTACACCTAGCATTTATTACTATTTTTAACTGCCTTTATATAATTAGGGACTGTGCTATATTTCTTTTTTTTTAATTTATTAGTTTTCTTTTCAGTAAATACAGGCAGTTTGGTACCATTATTTAGGCTTATCTGTGATCTACCCCCTCCCATTAGACCCTCCTTGTTAATGAAAATGGGTCGTGCATTGTGGAGTTAGCCCCCAGTTATTGGTATGATAAATGTCTCTGCAAATCATGACCCAACATGTGACTCTGACATTCTTTCCACCCCCTCTTCCGCAAAATTTCCCTGAGCCATGTTGGGTTCATTTTTGGTCTGCTTCAGTGCTGAGGTGTTGGGGGCCTCTGAGGCTCTGGCTCTCTGATTTGGTAGGAGTTGATTTTTCTCTGCGTTGGTCTCCTTCCCCTTTGTGCTGGTATCCGGTTCACAGGAAAACATCACCCTTGCTTATTTCGCCAGTTGTCCTTAGTTTCAGTTGGGCCCCTTTTGAGGTATGTTGGGGCAGCTCTCTTCTTAGGATCTACATCTATCTGGAAAAGAGAAGCAGATTCTCCAAGGGAGAGTAAGTTAGGACCCGGAAAATTGAGATAACACTTACTTTTTTGATAGACAGTATGATAGGTGTAGGCCCTCTTATACCCCGTGATTGATGGTAGCTTGATATTGTAGAGTGGGCTTGTGTTTGGGTATGGTTCTGACTTGTTTCCCAGCTCCAGCTATGGGTCTAGTACCACCCTGAACGCGCCTGATCTCGTCTGATCTCGGAAGCTAAGCAGGGTCGGGCCTGGTTAGTACTTGGTTGGGCTTGTTTTAAGTCTACTTCAGTGATGGGTTCTTAGGAGCTTCTGGATCTCTGGTTTGGTAGTTGCTGAGTGTCCTCGCTGTCTATGAAAAAGCAGCATTCTTGCTCATTTCCCCTTTTTACTGTTATTTTTAATCTCTGAACTAATTCTAGTTAAAAGTTACAAAAAAAATGTTGTCCTTGTTTTAGCAGACAATATCAGAAAAATAAAATAAGTAGGAATGGGAGAGACAGGTTAGTGGTTAAGGTATTTTTCTGTAAAGCCCAAGAACCCAGTTTGATTCCCAGTATCCATGTAAGGCAGTTGTACAAAGTGGCCCACACATTTGGAATTCATTTGCAGTGGCTAGAGGCCCTGGTGTACCTATATTTCTCTCTCTCTCCCCTGCTTCTTTCTCTCAAATATGTAACTAAATAAAATGTATTTTAATAAAAGTAAAATAGAAAAAAAGAAAACAAAATAAGTAGATTTGTCATTTTCTATAGGGAATAAATGTGGCGTATTTTTGTAGCTTAATTGGTAATTATTTTATTTTTAAGTGATAAACTCTAGTCAAAGAACATAAGAAAAATTGAATTTACATCTGTGTGATACTGGAAGGATTTTGTTTTGTGTAGCCTATCATATACTTATACTAAAACCCTTACAAGAGGTTTAATAACATCCCCTTTACTAGAGCTTCATTGCATTTCCCTTGTAAAAATAAATCATTTGGGCTGAAGAGTGGTTAAAGGCACTTTCTTGCATAGCCTGATGGTCAGGTTAAATTTCTCAGTATCACTGTAAAGCCAGATGCACAAAGTGGCATCTGTGTCAGAAGTACATTTACAGTGGCAAGAAGTCCTGGTGTTCCCATATCCACTCTCCCCCTATTTTGTTCTCTCTCTCCTTCACTATCTCTCTAGAACACACACACACACACACACACACACACACACACACACACATGCATGCATACATAAAATATTTTAAAATAAATAAATGTTTTTTTCACAAAGTGTGTTTAATCAATAAATGATATAAGACATATGTAGACTAAAGTTACTGTTATATATGAATGAAATGAAGTCAAGTCACGCAGATGTCTCTTGATACAACCTCAGACTCATCTCTCCTGATGTATTAATGGGAAAATGGGATCAAACTAAAAGAGTGCTTGACCACTAACTTTGTTTCAATTTGCTCAAATTCAAGAAGGAAACTAGAAATAATATCAGGCAAGGGAGCAAGCTCAGTAAGTGAAGTATTTTCTGTGCAAGCATTAGGCCACAAGCTCAGATCCCAGCACCCATGTAAAAGGTAGGCATGGAAACACAAGAGTGTCACAGGAGGACTTCCCATGATCTCTGCCTAGCTAGTCTGGCCGAATCCAGCAGGTTTGGCACGAGAATTCAAAGGAAAATAAAAACAATAACAATAAAGTGGAGATAGCCAGGTTTGGTGACGCACGCCTTTAATCCCAGCACGTGGGAGGCAGGGGAAGGAGGACACTGGGAGTTCAAGGCCATTCTGAAACTACCAAGTGGATTCCAGGTCAGCCTGGACTAAAGTGAGACCCTACCTTGAAAAATAAAAAAGTGAAAAAAAAGTTACAAGCTATTGATAAAGACACCTAACCATCCAACATCAACCTCTGGCCTCCACTTGCGTGTGCAATATACACACGGCCACACACATATAAGCATGGATACTCACATGCATGCATATCGCACACACGTCCAAATATTTAAAAAAAATCTAATCATCAAGGTGGAATTTCTGAACAGAAGTGGAGAATCACATGCTTGATTGAAAACTTCATGAAGACAGGAAGCTGGAGAAGAGGCAGACAGGACACACAACTGAGTAAATTCTCCCATATGGGATAAACACCCGAAGGCATCATAACAGGTCAGCAAGTGAAGAGCCTGTTAAATTTCATAAATGATGGAACACATGGAAAGTACATGTTAAATATTTAGGAATCAACTTCGTTTCTTCAAGCTTTGCCAAAGTGGTCCATGAATGAGATGCTGATTGTTCCCTAAAGGGGGCAGAGCTATAATGCACACTAACGCACTGCATTTTAAAATCTTCCATTCAAGTCTTGACCCAAGCACAGAGAGTAATTCTCTCCTTGCACTGCCTTTCCATTTACCATAAGCAATACCACACAAGGCTGCAATTTTCAAACTTGAAGCTGTGTGAGACATCATTAGCATTCAAATAAAAATGTCCTCATTGGCAGGATGCATATTTGTAAGTTAAAAAAAAAACATAGCTTAAATTAACTAGCAAAAGATTAACCAGATTCATAGGAACTATCTTGTCATCCACCAGTTATTTCAGATGTTTTAATACATGAAAAAGCATAATTATTTCACATGCGTTGGCTATGATCAAGAACAGCAAGTGTTAGCTAATGAATTTTGAATCCATGCATCATAATCAGTTTATGAAGATGGCTGTTTTCAACTGTGTAGGAGATCATAACTAAGGCTGCATTTGTGTGAATGGGATATGGATGTTGGTCAGAAGTTACCTTTGATGTGCATACACTAACAGTTCCAAGATCAATAAAAATGTTTGTCATTAAACCATAGGGCAGCAGCACAGTTTATGATAAAAGGCCTGGCCTCTAGTCATGTTGCTGTGTTTTATGACCCTTTGCCTTGGGGTAATTTAATATGTCCTCAAAGTTTAGGCTTCCATGCCTACCAAAGATTTTTTTAACTTCAAACCATAATTTGTCACAGGCATTTTACATGGGTACGACTAAATAAATAAGTGACCTTACCCCATGTATGTTACTTTGCCATTCATAAAATAACTTCAGAGAGTTGTTACTTACTTTGACTGAAAATTTCAGAGAACGTAGTGCATGGTAGTAGAAAAGGTATGCCAGCTGAATTAGCTCAATGGAGGTAACTTGTAGGTGCCTGACTTACAACATGGCAGATCAGTAAGCCAAGGTCTGGCCTGAACCCTCACGATCTATCCTCAAGAGGTGCACCTGGCCCCACTAGTTCCCAAACAGCACCATGATTTAGTGACCTGATGTTCAAAGACACAAGCTTCTGGAAAACACTGTGGATCCTAACCACAACACTGTGTATCATAGAAAAGAAAAAATGCTCAAAGTAGAATTATACATTCTATAAACTCTCATTACTCTTCAAAAATCTCAAAGCATTTTGTTTTATGCAAGTTTGGATGTTGCATAGAAAATTCCTCCAAATTGAATTATTCCTTCCTGAAAGGAGGAGGGAGAGAAAAGGTCAAGCAGTCTGAGAGAACTGAAACGCACTGCTCCCCAGAGTTGTAGGGCAGGTGCACAACCGTAGAGGCGGAGGCTGTGACCAGTTTTGCGCAGCCATTGAAACCTTCGCTCCCAGGGGTTGGGGTTAAGAACTCTCTCCAGACTCAGGCAGTCAACAAGCCTGGGAAAACACCACAAGACCCTAAGGTTATATAAAGAGAAAACACTTGCTTGGGATGAAGATTCTGACTGAAATGGCTGCAAGTCACGTAGTGTGGAGACTCACACCAGCGGAGCTGCCGTGGATTGTACAGTGAGCACGGGAGATGCAGCTTCCGCGAGTGATCGCCCATGCCGGGTCGGGCCTGGAGGTGATGCAGTAGCCCGTGGTCCCCCAGTTCTGGGAGTAAGCCCTCACATGGAGATGGAGGGAGGAGTACCCACGGGGAAATCCTGGTCAGTGAGTCTCACCATCGGGACATTACCACCCAGGATGGGATGGGGATTTTCTTGGCTGCTGCTCGGGGGTCTCCATATACCTAGACAGGGATAAGGTTGCTCCTTGTCAAAGCCACTGAGAATTCCTCACCCAGTGTTGGTGGTTCAGCTGTTGTGGAGTTTCCATGCTGTGTAAATGTGCCCTCACCTTGAAGCTGAGGGAGGTGCATCCTTGATACTAGGAGCTCCTTGAAGTAGCCATGGGATAGGATGGGATTTTTTTTTTTGATCGTTCAGCTGCTTTGGGTGCTCCACTGCTTCTGTAGGCAACCCTCACCCTGGTCTGTAATATCCCCAATAAACTCATTGGCTCAACAAAACTGGTTTTGTCGCAACTATATTAAGCCATGTCACCAGCCCATGAATTAATTTTCCTTAATGGCTTCCAGAAATGTTTAACCAAAATGATTATTAAACATTGGTGCTAGCATTGACTGAGCTCTTTGGGGGTTTACAAATATACAAAGGTAAAATATATTATCAAACAATATCTATACAATGATTAATATATATGTGTGTATTACATATATAATATAACATATAGTAAATATATAATATATATTATATTTATTACAGTATTAGTATATATAATTAATGTATAATATGTATGAGATATATATATATATTACATATTATATATAACACACATATAAGATTTTATATATATATAATGAATTAATGGGCTGGTGAAAAGGCTTAATGGTTAAGGTGTTTGCCTGCGAAGCATAAGGACCCTGGTTTGATTCCCCAGAACCCACATAAGCCAGATGCACAAGGGGGCACATGTGTGTGGGAGTTCATTTATAGTGGCTAAAGGCTATGGTGCACCCATTCTCTCTTTCTCTCTATCTGCCTCTCTCTTTCTTGCTATCAAATAAATAAATAAATATTTAAAATAAATAAATTCACTTCTTGTATGTGTGTGGAGTTCGTTTGCAGTGGCTAAAGGCCCTGGTACAACCATTCTCTCTTTCTCTCTATTAATCCAGATGAAAGAGAATCTTCTCCATTAGTTCTATTCATGAGTAAAAGACAAAATTACAGTAGGTGAGGGAATGCTTACAGCAGGTGCAATGGGGATATAAAATAAGACACTTTTCACAGCTTGCTCGATGACCAAATGCCTTTAGGAGAAATATGTAAATAAGAAAAACCCTGATATTTGAATGGCTGGACACCAAAGCCAGTGTCATGGGGCATGAGAAGATATCAGCAAACTGTGGGGCTTCAGCAAACCAGAAATGGCAACATGGATTTATTCTTATTGTAAATGAGCAGAGAGCAGAGGATGGAAGATATGAATACCAGAAACAAGACAGAAAAAGGTGTAAGCTCATGAACTCTGTTGCCTGTTTAATGTCTCCTGACATGTGCAATTAGGCTGTGTGTGGAAAGTTAAATGAGGCATATGACCTCAAGATCTTCCTGCTCTCATAAATAATCAGGACTTGAAGGTAAAGATTAGTGCATGAATCATTTTCTGAGGGACAAGCATATGGTGATAAGGTTTTGTGAAGCTTCACCTTCTGGGATGATTCACTTTATTTGCCTGAGTGAGACAAAGACTCAGATTCTAGACTATTCCCTGATCTTCAAGAAAAAGAACACAATTAGTCCAAGTATAGGTAAGTAAGTGAATAGATAGGTCACAGAGAAATGTCTGGTTTCTATTGCATGACTGCAGTGTAGTGATGTACTGAAAATATTAATTACCTGGATGCATACTACACACACAGAGACACAAACTCATATTAAATTTATTGGGAATTATGTTTTTCATTTATTTGCAGGAAAGATACTTGAGTGATGTGTGTTGCAATAGTAGGATCATTGTCTACAAATATGGACATATAATGATCTGAGCTGTAAGACAGCAATGGAATAATGTATCCCTTTCCTATGATTTATCTCTGTATATTAATAATGATGGTTATTACTATTTCTATAAGTACTACATATTGACTGGTTCCTAGGGACAAGTTCCTTAACATGTATTATTTCTAAATTCTTCATCTGAGAACAATGCCTGAGATTAGAACTATTATGTTCACACTGAAAGGGAGGGAAGTGATATTTGCAACCATTCAAAGTTTCTCAAGTTGAGAAAAAACAGAGGAAGGCTAAGATACAAACACAAGAGGAAGAACAACACACCTGCTCCTTTTGTGTTATTTCATTCAATTCAATGGAGACTGAGAATTTTCAGAAATTAAGATTCAATAGACTTCTTTGAATATAAGCTTAATACAATAGAATAGTAACAGACTAAAACACTAGCTTAGGGTTCATAACAAAAACTCTTCTGCATTTTCCTCCTTAACAATTGTGATAATTGTCTTCAGAAAACAAATGGAGTTCTCTGCTTGCTTAGCCAAACAACAGATAGATTGCTATTTCTTCTGCGTCATTTGTATTACTTGAGTTTATTTGGTTTGTCACATATGTTCTCAGAGTGCAAAATCAGTCAACTATAAAGTAAAGACAGACTGGTGCAGCTCATTCATTAATTCTCACAGCAGTTGGTTCTCTGCTGGCATTTAAAATTAACAAAAGGCAAAGTTCAAAAAATTTAGCTTCAGCTGAAATCACATATAACACTATGATTTTCAAAGAAATGTCAAAAGCTGGTTAAATTACAATAGTGCAAAATAATCACTCAGAAAAGAGAGAAATATTAAATACTAAATATTTCAGTTTCTTTAAAAGGTGTTCCTTTTAGTATTTAATGGTACCAAAGATGGCATTCCTTTTGATTCCATGGAACATCAAAAAATGTCACAAGAGCAATGATGAATAAATGGAATAACTCCTTAGTTTAGTCTGGCTAGGAAATGCTCAAGTTAAAATTGTATTTTTTAGCCAAATTCCTGCCACCTGCCCCTAATCCCAGCACTGAGGAAGCAGAGATAGGAGAACCACTATGAGTTCAAAGCCCCCTGAGACTACATAAGGAATTCCAGGTCAATCTGGTATAGAGCGAGGCCCAACCTTGTAAAAAAATGTATTTAAGAATATATATATATATTTGAAAAGTTTAAATGTTGTGCTGAAACTGATAACATAAGAAAATTCAGGAAGAGTTACTGAGGGGATATTCTTGCCTCATGACCAGGTCAGGAAAACAATGTGAATGGGGTATTGTCATAACAGTATGCATATGGGCAAAATACCTTAGTTGTGATCATTTAGAGAAGCTTTAAATTAATAAAAAAATAAGATTTTCTATTAGAATAATTGATAACTCTTTGCCCTTGTGGAATAAGTAAAACTGAATAATTTTTTTTCTGTTCAATTCAAATCCAAAGACAACATAGGACTTGATTTATTTGGAAAAGCATGTTGGATATCAAAGAAACCTTGAAGTTATGTCTTGTGCTAAAGGTTACCCTCAGCCTACTGAAGCTTTCCACCTATTTCATCAGAAAACCCAACACCCAGAGGAATATATATTTGTCAGGTAATTTTCATGTTGAATCTTTTAATTCAACTATCAAAAATTGATGTCCTCAACTATATCACTGCCCATTGACAAACAGGTTTTGGGTCCACTGCGTTCTTCCTCCTTCATACCCAAAGGTTTCAATAGTCATTGTTCCAATGAATCTGAAAATGTCACCAAGGAAACCTTGATATGGTTAGGATAATAACAGAACTCATATGTAATTAAGTACATCAAATCCAGAGTCACGTTGGTATATCATTTCATGGTGACACTTCTTTGAAGCAGAATGGAACATATATACTAATTGGATGTATATATATAGTAGATATAAATAGTATGAGGCAGATAAACTTTGATTTTATAAAATAAAGCTGTTAGCACCAAACTTGAAAGTGCTATTGAGGTTAGTCCTATAATATCTACAAATTAAAACTTTTTCATATTAGCCTTACAGTATGTTTGAAGGTCAAAACCTTTAGTGTGAAAATCTGTAATGAAATATAAGTGTGATTTTAAAGAACTCAAAACATAGCCAATAATTTAAATTCAGTGTTGCTTTCCAGGCAAATATTTTCCTTTTGTAAATGCAACAGGTTAAAAATTACTGCAATAACTTTAGCTGGGTAAGAATAATTACAGAGGCTATTTATGCTTTTCATGTGCTCTCTTATGGTTGTGATATGTGGCAGGAAGGGAAAAATACTAAAGAGATAAAGCTGATAAAACTGTGCAAACGGGCTGGAGAGATGGCTTAGTGGTTAAGCGTTTGCCTGTGAAGCCTAAGGACCCCAGTTCGAGGTTCGGTTCCCCAGGTCCCACGTTAGCCAGATGTACAAGGGGGCGCACGCGTCTGGAGTTCGTTTGCAGAGGCTGGAAGCCCTGGCGCGCCCATTCTCTCTCTCTCCCTCTGTCTGTCTTTCTCTCTGTGTCTGTTGCTCTCAAATAAATAAATTTTTTAAAAAAAAACTGTGCAAAGGGCAATGATATTTGCAAGGACATATGATAGGCTAGGCTTTTTTAAAAAGATAGTGGCAAGATAGCTCAGCTGGTGAAATGCTTGCCTTTGAAGCACTAGGGAGGATCTGAATTCAATCTTAAGAACCCTTGTAAAAGTGCCGGGTGTGGTACTATAATACCAGTACGAGGGAGAGGGAGAGAGGTGGATTCTTGGCATTTAGTCAGTCTGGTATAATTGATTAGCTTCAGAATTAGGACAAACGGCTCATCTCACAAAAAAAGGGGATGGTGTTCTTGATGAGCAATACCCAAGGTTGTCATTGGCCTTATGCACACATGTGCACCTGCACACATATGTGCGCACCTATAGACACACATACACACAAATAAATAAAATTTACGGTGTCCAGAAACCATTAAGAGTTTCTGCTGGTGGAACCAAGAAAGATGATTGTGTTTTTCTAACTCTCTTTCCACCCTGGGTCTCTCCAATTTTTGGATGCTCAGAATATAGTTTGGAAGGTGCTCCTCCCTTAAGCATGAACATGGGGAAGCTGTGAGCAAGCACCCAATGAAGAGTGTGCTGATGGAGAGGTCAGCTGAGGGAGCTGTTTCCAAGGTCACTAAAGACACCTTACATTAAAAAGCATGTCCCTAAACAATGGTGTTACAAGTGTGCATGGCTCTGCCTGGCTTTAGTACTTTTTAAATACTTATTTATTTATTTATTTACTGTGAGAAAAAGAGAGAGGGGCAGATAGAGAGAGAATGGACATGCCAGGACTCCTAGCCACTGAAAAGAACTCCAGACGCATGCATCGTCTTGTGCATATGACTACATGGATGCTGCGGAATCAAACTTGGATCTTTAGGCTTTGCAAGCAAGTGCTTTAAGCACCGAGCCATCTCTCCAGCCCTGAATGGATTTTTAAGTGAATGCTGGGGATCAGATTCTGTTCCTCATGAATGCAAAATAAGTGCTCTAACCCATTGAGACATTTTCCCCAGCCATCTTACTAAGACACCAATGTTAAAAGTGAACCCGCAGGAGCCATCCTAATCAGATGGGAGAATCAAGAATTTTCCATGTCCCTTCCATAGCACAGATATCAAGACTTCCAAGGCTTCAAATACTAGAAGGGTCTCTCCCTCAACCATAGTCTGAGAAATTTATTGTCAAGTGTGTGCCCTGACTAAATGCCCATTTGAGGGCAGCAGCCTCCCTAGAACCAGCATTCTACTATAGTACCTAGAAGAGGTATTAGTCTGTGTAAATCCCTTTGGGCCAGATGTCCAAAAGTGATGAAGTCCTCATGATTCTGAGTGAGATGTGTAAAACTCAAAACACTCAGCATGAGTTGTTGGACACATCACAAGAGAATGCAGTAATGGATCACATAAAAATCCTGTCTAAATGCTGACGGCATGGAATAGTGAGGACAGGTTTTGGGGGGGAAAAAAAAAACAGAGGACCTGTCTTCAGATATCCAACATCCACATAAATGTTCACATCTCCAGCATCCACATAAATGGCTGGCATTGTGGCATGCACCATAATCCAGGCAAAGCATACAACCTTAGGTATTTGTCCTCCCCACTAATCTTGAGCTACAAGAGGGCCTACACCTATTAAATATTCTCTAAAATGATAACAGTTATCCCATTTATCTGGTGCGGACTTCACTCTCTATGGGAGAATCTGCTTTTCTTTTTCAGATGGACACAGAACCTGAAGAGAGCATCAGCCCATTGCACCTCACCAGGGCTGCAGCTGAAAACATAGAGGAATTGGGAACATAAGCAACAGTCCTGCTTTCTTGGTGAACCTGGTACCAGCACAAGGGTGAAGGAGATTGATGCAGAGAACACTCAGCTCCTACCAAACCAGAGATCCAGAGACACAGAGGCTCCCAAGACCTCATCACTGAAGTAGATCTAAAATGAAACCAAAATGGCTCAGGGAAATTCACGGAAGAGGGGGCAGAAAGATTTTTAGAGTCACAAGTTGGGACGTTGTACACAGAGACATTGCCTCTTCTCCATAACTGATGGCTACCCCCACAATGCATGACACACAATCCCCACTAGGAGGATCCCTTCCGGTGGTGGTGGGGGGGGGCAGGGGCTAACAATGATACCGACATAGCCATTTACACACTGAGTATGTACATAACTAATGAGGAAAAAAACCAAAAACTGTCATCTGCGTCTTTATAAGAAAGGGGTCTCTCATTGTATTAAAGCTGATGGGGAGATAGGAGGATCTCTAAGCCATGATGGCTAGCCACCTTAGCTAAATTAGTAAATGCTGGCTCAATGAGAAACCCTGTGTCATAAAAGATAGGGTGGACAAACAATAGAAAAAGACAAGTGACATTGACCTCCTCGGGCTTCCACATGTATATGCGCATGTACCCTTTTCTTTCTTTCCTTCTCTCTTTCCTTATTCATTTATTTATTCTTTCTTTACTTATTTTCTCCCTTCCTTCTTTCCTTTCTTCTTTCTTTCTTTTGGATTTAGGGGCTGGCAAGATTGCTAAATTGGTAAAGTGACTGCTGCATAAGCACGACTACCTGTTTTTTCACGACCAGTACCATGGAAAAGCGAGGTATGGCTGCATGCACCTATAATCCCAGCATTGATGAGGGAGAGAAAGGAGGATCCTGGGGCCTTACTAACCACCTAGTCTGGCCAGATACATGAGTATCAAGTCCAAAAAAGAAACACAATGTGGACCTCTGTCTCCACATGCACACTCACATACATGCACCCACAAACATATGAGCACTCATACACCCAATGCACACCTGATACACATGTGCACACAACATGAATCCTGCTTAAACAAATTCTAAAACAGTAAAGGCATGTTAAGGGATTTTATTACATGGGAAAAGAGAAATCTTTAGCTGTGATTTAAATGTCCCACCAAAATTCATGTTGAGATGTAATCCCCACTGTGAGTAATTAGAAAGTGAAAACATTACATAATCCAATTATTGATTGCAATATTTGGAACTTAAATAGAGCCATAAGGGTTGGGCTGTAATGCAGTGGGCTATGTCAGTGTAGAAGAGCAGCCTGGGCCAAGGTGCTGTGTGTGGTCACGGGGCGCTCTGCGGACCTCACAATTGGTGCTTCCTGCCATGAACTTCACAGACTTCAGAACCTCAGAGCAAAAATCTTTAGTTTTTTTTTGTTGTTGTTGTTGTTGTTATTTGTTTTTGTTTTTCGAGGTAGGGTCTCACTCTAACCCAGGCTGACCTGAAATTCATTATGTAGTCTCAGGGTAGCCTTGAACTCATGGTGATCCTCCTACCTCTGCCTCCCAAGTGCTGGGATTAAAGGTATGTGCCACCACACCCGGCTTTAAACCTTTACTTTTTATAGCAACAAAATGGATAAACATAGCCTTTTGAATAATTTCACCCATTTCCTTGCTATTGGTCTTTTGCCATTTTGACTGATGCCAGGAAGACAAGGAATTCATATTAATAGACTCTAAGGAGTTTAATTAAATGTCAGTACTCTTTAGTGGATTCTCAGTGTGGGAAGAACCAGTGTCTTTATTTCTTAAAAGTCAAGATAATATCAATTCTAAAATAACAAGTACACTAAATTACTACCTATCAACTCTATTTCAGAAAATGGTCTCAGGAAACAGAAGTGTAACAGACCCTGGAATTTAGACAGTACAAAATTTATAAAAACATCATGTGCATGAAAAGGACATATTGATGTCCAAAAACAAATGTCAACACCCACAGATAAGATCAAAGCAATATAAGTCTCTTTCAGTTTTCAAGTACAAGTATATCTCTGATTCATTTTTTATAAAGTTAAAATTAGCATCACATATATAAATAGAATAAGTTCAATATTTTAAATGCTAATTGGCATTATTAATTTCTCTAATGAAATTTTAAGAAAAAAGTAATTTCTATATAATTACATTTGTGTCAGCATATAATATTGATATAATGCTTATACTAACCCCAAGAGTATATAGATACACAGGAGAAAACCTTGCTTTCTAAAAGAAATTTATAATGTAAAAGAATATGTGAGAACTGCAAATTATTATTAAAACCCCAAACCACAAAAGGCATCATCAAGGAAGATTAGAAACCTGCCTAAATGTCGCTGCTAATACTAGCAAGGAGGTAGTTTCCAGCTGCCAGAAAGCAAAGCAAAACAAAACAAAAACAATAGTCATAGAAAGCATTTGTCAGCACTGTTCACAGAGTGAAAAGAAATAATGGAAGGGAAGTAAACATTAATGAGGTGAAGAAAATTGGACTTCATCGATTAACCAACTAACTAGCCAGGTAACTAACCATGAATATTTATACTTTGAATCATGAACCTAAATAGGCTTTCAATAAGAAGTCATCAATAATGAGTATTTATGTAAATTAAAGGGATGTTGTAGCTATTAAAGTTTTGGCTTGATTAAAAAGTGTTACCCATACCTGATATTATTGATGGCTATCAAGGAATTACATCATCACAAATATTTAACAATGTACCAGAGCATATTTTGAACACCTTTGGATAAACTCTGCCTCTGTGTGTGTGTGTGTGTGTGCATGAATGTTCATATGTATGACTGAATGCGTGTGTGCAGGTGCACATGCATGTGTGTGCCTGAGAAGGACAGAGTACAACCCCTGGTGTCATCCTCAAGAACACGGTCTACCTCCATTGACACAGGGTTTCTCGTGGGCTTGGAGCTCAGCAATTTGGCTAGATTAACTGGCCAGTGAGCCACAGGGATTCTCTCGTGTCCACCTCTTCAGCACTGTGATACAAAATGCATGGCTCCAAGCCCAGTATGTTACATGTAAAGAGCCTCATGCCCTCAGCACTTTACCAACTGAGCTATCTCCCCTGTGCCTAAACTCAGCTCTGAAAACAGTGGCTATCAGGCTGTGGAGATGGTTCTGTAGTGAAAGGAGCTTACTTGCACACCTCAATGGCCTAGGTTTGATTACCCAGAAACCATGTAAAGCCAGATGGACAGACTGTTGCATGCATGTGTTGGGAGTTCATTTGCAGAGGCAAGAGGCCTTTGTGAGCCACCAATCCTTCCTCTCTCTCTCTCTCTCTCTCTTCTTCTTCTCTCCTTTGCTCTTTCATCTGTCTGTCTCTGTCTCTCTCCCTATTTTCCTATCTCACCCTTGCAAACAAATAAACAAGAATATTTTTAAATAAAATAAAATAGGGCTGGAGAGATTGCTGATTGGTTAAGGTACTTGCCTACAAAGTCTAAGGACCCAGGCTTGGCTCCCTGGATCACAGGTAAGCCAGAAGCACACGCACGTTGACACATGAGCACAAGATCACACCTGCACATAAGAAGGTGCACTCAACTGGAATTTGACTGCAGTGACTAGAGACCCTAGTGTGCCAATTCTCTCCCTCTCTCTCTCTCACACACACACATAAAATAAATAAATAAATAAATAAATAAATAAATAAATAAATAAATAAATAAATAAATAAATTCTGACTGTACATACCAATTAGTCTTCATGGTACTCTCAGAAAAGCCCATACATGAAATGGAGCTCTGTCAGGGCAGTGTTCAATCCCAGCTGCATGGGTAACTGTCAGTGTGTTTCGAAATATATCAAATCAAAAATGCATTTATGTAATTAAATGAAATATTTTGGTTATACGGAAATTCAAAATTTTCAGATTAAATGTGGCATTAGAAGAGATTTAGACTTACATAAATATTCAAAGTTCAAGGAATTATAACATTCCTTCACTCCATTTCCCAAAATTTGCATCTGAAATGAAATGGATACTACATAACTGGACCAATACTGATATATTACCAACAAACGTCCATATGTTTTATTTCCTTAGTTTTTATCATGTTTTTCTTCTGCTCAAAGATCCCATCTAGTATTCTGAAATGCATTTATTCACAGCATCCGCAAAGACTTCTGTGACTAGATCACTTGATTAGGATTTCTGTGACAGTTTGCAGGATAGGTAGTTGGTAGAATGATACTGTTTTGGGATTTATCTAAATTTTTTGCTTATGTTTTGACTGAGATCACAGACTTTGTGCAGAAAAATACAAAACAAATGTTCTATATTGGGGCTGAAGGGATGGCTCAGAGGCTAAAGGAACTTGTTTGCAAAGCCTGCCAGCTGGGCTTCAACTCTCTGGTGCCCACATAAAGCCAAATACACAAAGTGATGCATGTGTCCATAATTAATTTGCAGTAGCAAGAAGACCTACCTGTCCATCTGTCTGTCTGACTCTATCTTTAAACAAACAATATGTTTTAAAAAAATTAGGGTTGGAGACATGCCTCCGGACATAAAGGCACTTCCTTGCAAAGCATAAAGGTCCAGGTACAATTCTGCAGGACCCAAATAAAACAAGAAGCACAAAGTAGTGTGTGGTTCTGGAGCTCATACCTCCCTCTCTCTCAATATCTCTCTCTCAAATAAATAGATAAAAATTTTAAAAATTAAAAAGTGCTGTTTTCTTAAAATATTACCAACGGACCACAAGGTATGCTTCTTGGAGTTAACCTTGGTCACTAGACTAAGATCATTTATGCCAGGTTTAGCATTCTGGAGTTATATATTCCCCTATCTATAACATCTAAGAATATGCTATTTTATTTTTAAGGAACATATAGCTAAATTATTTTAGAAATTATTTAGAGTTCTTTTCTACATCGGAGATTGTCTGTCCTCCTGGTTTATGTTTGGTCTATCAATGTGGATTTCGGCACACTGGATATATTCTTTGTTTTATAATACAATGCTTTTTTGTTACTCAATTATGCTCAAGATTAGATAGAACAATTTTAAGTTAACACATTGAAATGTAAGGAATAAAAGAATAGCAAAATATAATAAACTTGCAACCCCATTGAGGCGGACTCCCTTTGGAAAGCGGACAGGGATGAGGGAAAGGATGGTACCAACACGTGATGTATCCATACTAAGTATGGCCATCATTAATAAAAAATTTTTTTAATATTTAATAAAACCTGGAAACATGTTAGCAAATAAAATAGATGCATCTTCTAATAATACTTCATTACTTGTAATCCTTTTTATACATTTAATGGTTAGTGCACTGATTAATCACCAAGAATGTTTTGGCTTCAGGAGAGTAAATGCATTTTATCTCATTCTGCACTATAATGAATGCTTACTGGAAAATTCAAACAAGTTCAAGTAAAAAGCAAGCACTCATAAACCAGTTATCCAGCCAACAGTATTGTGATTTTGCTGTATTTTTGCCATTTTTTCTAGTAAATGTTATATTTCTGTTCTGTCAAATTCTGAATAATTTATTTATATAAATGTACAATCTTACAATTTTCATAGGAGTAGAAAATGTTGTTAAAAGTTAACATCACTGATATTTTCTGTTGTGATCACTGTGTAATACACACAACACATAACACACAAATGAGGATTTTCCAGGCCTGCTAAAATGCATGAGAGCTACAAGGTACAACTGTGGCCCTGCATTGGTTGCTGTGGTTTTGTTATTTAAAATTGCCTTATGTGATAGCAATGGACATTAAAAAATTTGTAACAGGAATGTCACTTTCATCTTCTACCCTGCATTGTATGAAAGAGTCTTATCTGGGCAACAGGAACAGACAAAACTAACTGAAATAAAATCCTGTCATTGCAATTGCTCTCAGATCCTCACTGATGAGTCTGCTTGCTTCCCTGAAACCATAACTTATTTTTTTTTCTTTATATCTTTCTCTTCTGGAATTGCTAGCTGAAATCCTCAGCACACCTGTCCTATTACTTCCAGCCTTTTCTACGTTTTTGCTCAACAAATCTCCTGCCTTAAAAAAAAAAAAATCTACTTTCTCTGGCTAAAAGAACAGGACAAAGCATCCTAGTTAAAAAAAAAAAAAAAAAAAGTTTTCAAAACTTTTCAACACTAAAAGGTCTATCCCAAATAAACTGTAGACCAACCCCAAACATGCCAGTAAATGGTGAGTGGGCATTGATAGAAGACAGTTCTAATATCTCAAGACCACACAGGGGCGAGAAAGAGAACATAAAGAAAATACAGAGTCCACACATTAGTCGACAAAGACTAGCAATGACTTCCTGCCCTCTCGCTGCTCAGCATCATTGGAAACCCAGCCAGATAAAGAGAAAATATGTGGTAAATAAAATACAAGCTTTTCATCTTCCCCTTTGCTTTCTAAATTATGTTTGTTCCTTGAGTCATATTTGTGTAATGTGGTTTAAATATCTTTAAAAATAATTTGGGGGGGGCATAAAATGATGACTTAGTGGGTAAGGAACTTGCCTGCAAAACCTATGGACCAACGTTCAATTTCCCAGAACTCACATTATGCTACTCAGAATTATGTACAGTTTAAAATTTAAGCATTATTTAATTTTTGAATATTTCATACAATATTTTTTGGACTATGAGTATTGGCCAAAAATAACAGAAACCCTGAGAAACAAAATTACGAATAAAGGAGGACTAAGGCATGTTGCTGGCTTCTCATTCCTCGAGATTTCACTTTGGAAGAAGGATTAAGCTTGACATTTACAAGTAGCTAAACAATAATATTTCACTTAAATTGACCTTACATCACACTTGATAGGAATTAGATTTCTGAGAAATGATCCTTCCAGTTCAATCTTTTCTGAGGATAAATTTGTGCTACTTTATATGCCCAATGTGTATTTCTGCTTTCAGTAACATGTTTGTTGAAATGAATAGAACTTTACAAAGATTTTAGTTCACGAAAAGATCAATTCTCAAATATATGATTTCAATCAAGAGCACATGAATTGATTCACAAGTATATTTCATGATTTTTTTCCAAATTTCACAATATTTTGTTTGGAAGTCAGTCTTTTGAGAACTTACTTCTGACTTCAACAAAATACCAAGGCCCATCATCTAGCTGCTTAAGCTGAAGAATTTGATATATAAAATATTGCAGCTTATAAAACTGGGTGTGGTGGCACATGCCTTTAATCCCAGCACTTGGGAGGCACGGGTAGGAGGATCACCATGAGTTCGAGGTCTTCCTGAGGCTACATAGTGAATTCTAGGTCATCCTGAGCTGAAGTGAGACCCTATCTCAGAAAACCAAACAAAAAAAAAGAGAAAATTATGGTTTATTATTGAACTAAATGTAACTTTAGGTCTTTGTCCTAATATATAAATTGTACTCAATATATCTTGAAGATATTTAGTAAACATTAACATTTTTCCTAACAGTACTTGGAGAAATAGACATAAAAGACTCTGTCTTCAATGAACTCAAAACCACACAGATAAAAAAAAAAAAAATCAAGTAAACAACTTGCTGTATTTTCTGATGAGTGTAAAATATTTCTAGGCTTTTCCAAATAGCACCCATGAGAGACATCTAACACTGGCTGCCAGCTTCTAGATATTTTAGATCTGATACACACATAAAAGAGAAAGAAAGGGGTGAGAGAATATTGAATTGGAGAACTGAAGAGATGAGGCGTCTGTTAAGGTCTACAAAGCCTACAGACCTGAGTTTGATTCCTCAGCCCCCACATCAAGTCAGATGCACAAGGTGGCACATATGCCTGGAGTCCATTTGTATTGGCTAGAGGCCCTAGTATGCCCATTTCTCTCCTTCTCTGTATCTTCCTCCTTCCCTCTTTCTTTCTCTGCCTGTCTCTCAAATTAATAGATAGATATATAGATAGATAGACAGACAGACAGATAGATAGATAATAGATAAATAAAATATTTTTTAAAAAGAAGATGCTGCTTTTGGAAAATGGTAGATGAAATAAAATAGAGATGGTTAAACTGGAAGAATGAACTGAAAACACATTCTAGAGCAAATTATTTTAGATTGTATGGAAGTAGGCAGCAAATTCAAAATGTAAATTACACACACATCTCCATAATGATTTAAGCCTTTTCATGTATCATTGTATGTCATAATGGTTAATTAGAGTATGTTGTTCTTGACTCTGGGCTTCTTAATGATAAAAATAATTGTGTTTATCACTATAACCTCAATACAGAACACTGAAATTCCAATATACATTCTTAATTAGTCGGCTGACAAAAAAAAAAAAAATAGGAGGGCTGGAGGGATGGCTTAGCAGTTAAGGCACTTGCCTGCAAAGCAAAAGGACACAGGTTGATCCCTCAGGACCCACATAAGCCAGATGCACTGTATGGTACGTGCATCTGGAGGCCCTGGCATGCCCATTCTCTCTCTCTGTCTCTGCCTCTCTTTCTCTTAAATAAATAAATATCTCTTAAAAATTAGGAAACATTAAATAAACAAGTTACAGCTATTCAACGATGATGTTAGCAAAGAAAATAAAACAAAAGAGAAAGAACATGGATAAAAAATTTACAAGGTATTCAGATGATGTAAAATGTCCTCATTTGTTTTGGTCCTCAGAGATTCTGCTAAGTACAGAAATATCAGCATGGATCAAAGGCAATGACAAAAGCCAACATGGAACAGAGGTGGTCATATTTTGTGTGCAGTTGACAGTTGGTATATTGAGAACTTAACTGCTGCTCAAGCTTGGATTGAGTCTGGAACTGACTATGAGCTCAACCTGTAGCACCGCATTCCATTCATGTATGTGTGTTACAGGTAGAATTTCCATCTGGAATGCCTGTGGACAAACGTTCCTCTCAATATGACACAAAATCTAAAGACCCTTAATAATGAGTGATTCTGCTGCCTCCATGTCTCACTTTCATCCCATGGCTTGTGAGGTTCCCCAGGAGATCTAATTATAACACAAAGAGCATAATAAAATTGCAATGTTTCTACAAAAAGTGCACGTGCTTCTTAAAAACAAGTGAACTCTTTAGAAGAAACAGGCTTTTATATAAGATATCATTAGAGAGAGCCCAAGGTTCCTGGCATTGATTACGTTGGGGTGGGAAGGCACTTGTTATTATTTTGTCAATTGTGTGAGTAGTGTAAAATTCACATCAAACTGCACTTTAATAATTTGTAATTCAGCCCTCATTAAGGAAGGCAAATGAAAAGACTAGCACTGGCTTGGTTAGAAAAGTGTTCACTCAAATTTTGAATGGTACAAATTTATGAGCCATTGTTTAATAGGTATTAGTTATTATAAATAAACATAGGGTAAAAAATAGTAGTGCTCCATTGCAGTAGACACCAGAAGGCTCTGGAGTACAGAAATATCTACTTCATTTGTTCTCCCCATGGACCTAAGTGATCCCCATCCTTACCCAGAAAGATAACTGTATTGTGCAGAACACTGTGGTTTGAATGTGGAATATCCCTAAGAGGTTCATGTGTTCAAATACTTGGCCCACAGCCAATGGCACTGTGGAATGTCTGTGAGGTGAAGCCTCACTGGAAGAAGTGGATCACTGGAAGAAAGCCTTTACTTCTGTAGCCAGGCCTGACTTCCTGCTCCTCTTCTGCTTCCTGAAGGCAATGTGATGAGCCAGCTTCTTGATCCTGTCTCCATGCCTTGCCTACCATGATGGGCTGCACCCACTGAAACTATAAGCCTAATTAAAGTATGCCCTTACTAAAGTTCACAGTAACAAGTAAATAAAGACCTAAATAGGGCCCTGAAGAACACATCAGCTGGTCAACATAACTGTAAATATGACAGTATGTTCTGTTATTTATATTTTATATAATACATGTTTGATGAGGCAGCTAAATTGTATGCTCATGCATTTCACTATGTCTACACATGGAAATGTAAGTAATGGGTTGGATATAAGATTTTCCCAAAATTTTCCAAATGATATTTTTTTCTAAAAAGCAATAAAATATTTAACAGAATTTTTCTACATTTTATAAACATATTTTATTATTATCAAAGATAATATTTCACTATATCTTATTAACATTCATAAGTGTTTTATTTTATACATTTATACTCATTTTTCATATATTCATATTTATGCATATCAAGAAAATGTCTGTCACATATTCAACAGGAAAATATATAGGGTCGAACCACATATGGCAAATCATTTGCTAAACAGGAAGTGTACTTAGACACTTCTCTCTCCCTTTCTCCCTGTGTGTCTATGTCTCCCTGTCTTTCTCAATCTTGTGTGCATTACAGATAGAGATGCTTTCTACACATTTGTATTATTTGTTCAAATATGTGCAATCAGTATTAAGCACATATATCTACATATACACTTAATAAAATGAATATGTCTTTATATTTAATTATTATTCTAGCTAACTCTTGAGTATCTAAAGGCTTGCTATTTTAATTTGTATTTCTTCCCTTGGATTGTTCATTTATTCTTATCCCTTCTCCAATCAATAACATTTTCACAAAAAGTAAAGAAAGAAGAAAGAAAGGTGACATTAACATGAATCAATTTTCTACTTTTGAAAAATATTCTGAAAGTGCATAAGTTGGAATCTAACATGTGTTCAGTAGTCCTTCCTTTCTGTGAATAATAAACTGGAATTTTTGCCCAAAACTTACTTATTCCTCCCACCTCAGCACTTCATCCGCAGGTCTAAATTAAATTCTAGCTTTCTGAAGTAGAAAAATATTTTTAAGAATTGCAGACATATGACTTCATATTTTTATTCACAAGATTATAGAAATTATAGCAAACATTTCCAGCTCTGAATTGTTCATGGAAAATATTATAAATAGGAATGGTTATGTAAAATCTTTGCCATTAATCTCCAAGAGATATACAAGAATCTTTTTTTAAGGAACAACAAGGTTAAAACTGTTACAAATATCACTATAAGATTGCTGAGGGATTAGCCTTGTTTCTTTTTACTTTCAACTGCCCAGAGGATATTTTTGTCTTTCTTTGTGTCTTTCAACACCATAACCTATAATCCAGTAATTTTCCAGAGCTACCTATATAGTGATGTTTTAGTGAGTTTTATCCAGTACTAGGGAGGCAGGTAGTGGGAGGATCCCATTAGAACCGGCTGACACGTAACTCTAGCACAATGAGCTCTATGTTCAGGAGGTTCTCTGTTCAAAACTAAGATGGAGTGTAACTGAGTAAGATAGCAAACATTGAGTTCTGGAGTCTACATGTATGCACATACACACATAAAAACACATATTTACACACATGGTGAAAAGCATGTAAGAGCCAAATGAAGGGTAGGCCTCCTTACAATGTGCTCCTCCAGACAGAAAATGGACTGTATATCTATGACCTCACAGTGCCTGACACTACCTACACAAGACCATCATGATTAGAGGAAAAGATGACATAAAAATAAAAGAGAGGGCTGGAGAGATGGCTTAGCGGTTAAGCGCTTGCCTGTGAAGCCTAAGGACCCCGGTTCGAGGCTCTGTTCCCCAGGTCCCACGTTAGCCAGATGCACAAGGGGGCGCACGCGTCTGGAGTTCGTTTGCAGAGGCTGGAAGCCCTGGCGTGCCCATTCTCTCTCTCTCCCTCTATCTGCCTTTCTCTCTGTGTCTGTCGCTATCAAATAAATAAAAATAAATAAATAAATAAATAAATAAATAAATAAAATAAAAATAAAAGAGAGACTGATTGAGAGGGAGAGGGGATGTGATGGAGAATGGAGTTTCAAAGGGGAAAGTGGAGGAGGGAGGGCATTGCCATGGGATATTGTTTACAATCATGGAAGTTGTTAATAAAGCATAAATATATATAACAAAGAAAAAAATAAATAAATAGGGCTGTAGAGAAAAAAAAAGATGGAGGATAACTGAGGAAGATACCAGACATTGACATCTGGTGTCTACATGTATGCATACACACACCTAAAAACACATTTATGGGCTGGAGAGATGGCTTAGCAGTTAAGCGCTTGCCTGTGAAGCCTAAGGACCCAGGTTCAAGGCTCGATTCCCCAAGACCCACGTTAGCCAGATGCAGAAAGGGTTGCGTGCATCTGGAATTCGTCTGCAGTGGCTGGAAGCCCTGGCAGGCCCATTCTCTCTCTCTCTCTCTCTCTCTCTCTTTCTCTCTCTCTCTCTCTCTCTCTCTCTCTCTCTCTCTCTCTCTGCCTCATTCTCTGTCTGTCTGTTGCTCTCAAATAAATAAATAAAAATTTAAAAAAACATATTTACACACATGTATATATCATACAAAAATAAATAAAATTGAGAGTTGCATGAAAAGTCCAGTGGCTAATATGATAACATGAATCAGTAGAATATTAATTCAAGTCGACTTTATAATTTTTTTTAGAAAATAGTAAAGGCATTACATTATAGTAAGAACAGTATTAAAAGAATTGCCACATTATAGTGCCATGGTTTCATTTTTCACAACTAGGCGTGTTTGTAGAACTGTGTTTTCACTGACTTACTTGAATTGTCCTCGCTAACATTTCAGTTAAATTTCTCTCATCTTTGACTTCTTTATAATTCCTTTTTGAATCAAATGGGATGTTTTTTGGCCAGGTTTCCCAAAGTCTAGAGTCACTGATTATGTACATGCAATGCAGAGCACAGATCAAGCTTCACGCTTCCCTCTACTTGCTGCCCACTGATCACTAGAAACCAGTACTCAGGCCAACTCTGTGCCTAAAGTGAGTTTCTCCTTTGTAGGTTTTTAGAGTACATGTAATCCATGATGACTGAACTTGCTATTTCTCAGCAGTATAAGTTTAATGATACAGGATGAAGAATTAAAGAGTTCCTTCCAAAAAAAAAAAAATATATACATGTGATTGTGGAATGCTGTGTAACAAATCTTCAGCCATGTGCAGATATGAAGCAGCTTCCAACATCTCAGTTCACCTCTCACCCTGTCCATTCAGTATAAGCCTTAGCTCCCAAGGATGTGGAGGCACACCACCCTTTCCTAATTCACTAGACTTGTTTTATTTTAAATGGAAGACTTCTCCATCTCCACTGAAGTTCCTTGAGATAGAGCAGAAACACCTCACCAACAGTCTCACTAAATGTCCTAGGAATTTTTCTGAAGGCTGAAAGATGGTCCTTAAGTGTAGCAAGAGCAAAAGAGATGGCAAGAAATAGAAGGAGAGTGTTAAGATATTGAACAAAATACTGAAAGGAGATGACAGAGATTTAAAAAAATACTTCTGCAAAAGGGAAGAACATAAAAGCTTGGTCCTTTTAAAATAAATAATTTTTGTAAAGTAACACATCTACTTATATCTATCAGTATCATATTGACACATAATCTTGTGCAGAATTCTATTTCATAGCAAGGAACTTTCAATGTCAATACTATGCCTGTATTTCTTTGTGTGTGCACATGTGTGTGCATTCACAAGTGGGTAGGTGAATGAGCATAGGTGTGTATGTGGAGGCCAGATATCAGTGTCGGATCTTTGTCAATCATCCTCAATCACTGTGCATTTTTTGAGACAGGGTCTCTCATTGATCCTTGAGCTTAATTAGACTAACTGACCAGCAAAGGTCCAGGGATCCTACTGTTTACACCTCTCTAGTGCTGGGATTACAATTGCATACCACCATGCTCTACTTTTTATGTGAGTGTTGGACCTGTGAATGCAGGCTCTTGGGTTTATGCATCAAGCACTTTACCAATTGAGCCATCTCCCAGCTCTGCATTTCTAAGTTGTAAGAGAGTGGTTCAATCCATTTTTCATTGCTATAAAGGACTATCTGGTAGTAGTTGATTTGTATAGAATAGGCATTTATCTCTTACAGTTTGGGAGATGGGAAAGTTTTAGCGTATTCCCTGTAGACCCTTTGTTGAACTGCTCTAGGAAAGAAAAGGCTCCCTGGTTACATTTGCCTGGGAAGCACTGCTTGCATTAGCACTCAGAGGATCACAGCACTTCTTACAACTACTGTTACCCACACCTACTCCTGAATAAGTCCGTGTGCCCAGCACACATTTTGATGAGAGCATCCATGTGCTGGTCTGTCTCTTCTGCAAGCTTTAGTAACTCATGCCCATTGATTGCGGCAGGTGTAGAAAGGATATTTTTAACATAAGAAGCAAATTAGAAAAAGCATCTCTATGGATCCCATGTCTGTTCAATGAAGCCTTCATCAAGCGCTTTGTCTTTATTACTTTCTCCTGTTTGCTAAATTCCCATAATACTCATATCTCCCATAATACCGAGCTATTGAATGGCTCACTGTTCAATATTTAATTGTACATGGGCTTGTGTTTCTGGCTCATTGCCTCCATCCTTACAGCTAAATCATTCTCCATTTCTGCATGCATGCTATGCTTCCACCACAGCAAACACTGAAAACATCCCCAAACAAGCCCGGTGTTTAGATAGTTCTGTGCATTTTTACTATGCTTTTAAACAGAGCCAAATACATCTGTCAAGCTATTACTGGCTTTCAAGGTCTTGCTCAAATGTCTCCTCTGCTGAAAAAATTTTCCCTGACACAAGAAGTCACAGTGCTCCATAGTCACGTGATTTACGGTGGATGCCATCCCATGATGTTGAACATGCTTTGGTAGGTATGCTTAAGTAGGAGCTTCTCTTATTCACCCTCACCTCTTGCTAGAAATGGCAGAACTTGGTTTTATCCAGCTTTTCCTCCTTTAAACTGTTTCTCTGCGATATTTGTCATAGAAGTAAAATCTGTGTGGCATAACTGCATTTGGAGTTTTATATACCTCATATCCCAACTAGCAAAAAAGAAGAAAAAAATGAAATTTGCAGGAAAATGGATGGATCTGGAAAGGATTATTCTAAGTGGGGTAACCCAGGCCCAGAAAGCCAAATGTCACATGTTCTCTGTTATATGTGGATCCTAACTACAGATGACTAGACTTCCGTGTGAGTGGGAAGAAAACTCAGTAGCAAAACCAATAAGCTAGAAATGAGATATAAAGGGAAGAGAAAGGAAGGGAGGAGGGGTACTTAATAGGATGGTATTATAAACATGTAAGTAGAAGAACAGATTGATGGGGGTGAAAAAACCCAAATGAGGTCAGGTTAAGGGAATGAGTAAAGGAAAGGTGGAGGGAGGGCTAATCAAATCTAAGAGGATATTAAAAAATCATATGAAAACCTACATTTTTGGACAATGGGACACTCAGGAACTGTAGATTGTTGCTACAAAATTCTCAGTGCCAGGGGTGGGATACCATCCAGTGAGTTGTTGGCCAGAGAGGTCCCTGATGCTCCCAAAACATTATAGGCCATTGCTGAGGCTCTTGGTTTCCCACCAGGAATAGATGGTAAGACCCTATTGATGAAGACTCCACATAATTGTACTGCAAGGCCATTGAGAAATCCTGCTGGAACTGAGAAGATAACCTCCTTCATGTAGACCAGCTGAAAAAGGGCTGGAGAGATGGCTTAGCAGTTAAGCACTTGCCTGTGATGCCTAAGGACCCTGGTTTGAGGCCCTTCTCCCCAGGACCCATGTTAGCCAGATGCACAAGGGGGCACACATGTCTGGAGTTCATTTGCAGTGGCTGGAGGCCCTGGCATGCCCATTCTCTCTCTCTCTCTCTCTCTCTCTCTCTCTCTATATATATATATATATATATATATATATATATCTGCCTCTTTCTCTCTGTTGCTCTCAAATAAATAAATAAATAAATATTTTTTTTTTATAAAAAAAGAAAGCTGGAAGAAGCCATTCTGCATGAAGTTCAATGGGAGAAAGAACAATCACCAGTGAAGATATTCAACAGTGGACACCATTAGCCTTAAATTTTGCCAGCCATGCTAAATGAGCCAACAGGTGCATTAGTGGCACGTCTGTCATGGTGGAAACCACTTGCCCTCTAATTGGACTGGAGGCCTGCACTATGGGAAGGAATACATCCCTGATATTGAAAATTTGAAACAGGGATAATCATAAGTCCTAGGAGTGTAACGTCTGCTGCTGTCTGGCCAAATGTTTATACTGTGCTCATCAAACTTCCCAGTAAGCACATCTCTTAATGTTCATACCCTTATATTAATGATACTCTCCCTTTTGGTAGAGAATCTTCTCTTGTCAGATGGCAGTGACCTTGGGATGACTCAGGCATCATGGTGCTGGAAAGAAGTTACAGGAGTGCTCAGCACTGCAATATCTCTATCACACCTTCCAAGGTTCAGGATCTATTGTAGAAGAAGTGGTGGAAAGAATGTAACAGCCAAAGTAAGGGTAGGACTCCTAACAACGTGCTCCACCCAGACACAAAATGGCCTGGATATCCATGACCTCAAAGTATCTTACATTACCTACACAAGACCATCATAATAGGAGGAAAAGATGATGACATAAAAATAAAAGAGAGACTGGTTGAGAGGGGGAGGGGATATGATGGAGAATGGAGTTTCAAAGGGGAAAGTGGGGGGAGGGTGGGCATTACCATGGAATATTGTTTATAATCATGGAAGTTGTTAATAAGAAAAGAAAAATAAATAAATAAAAATTACTCGTTACCTAACTTAAATTAACTTTATTCTAGTTCAATGATTTAGTTTCCCTATAAGTAAGTTTTCTTCAGTGTGTGTGCATGTGTGTGTGGGAAGGGATGTCTATGTGTCTACATGTAGAAAATGAATATGTATGTGTGTATGTGTGCCATACATATATATATATGTATATGTATATATATATATATATATACATATATATATATGTATGTATGTATGTATATATATTGATGCCAGTCAATGCTCCCTCTCTGTGTCAGACATTTATCTGCCTTCTTGATGCTTCTTCCTTTCCTATTCTTTCCTTTTCCTAATATCTTGAGGCAGAAGAGAGACTACTGTCCTCCTTAAAAAGCTTTTCTTACATAAAACCCATTCTGGCATGCTTGTCAGTTCATATACAGAAGGAAGAAAATTGAATTTACAATATATATATAATATATACATATAAATTGAATTTACACATTGTACACACACAAATATATGTATGTATGTATGTATGTATATATATATATGTGTGTGTGTGTGTGTGTATGTGTGTGTATAAATATAAATATATATATATAGTAGTCTAAGTACAAGATTTTATTTTGAAATGTAAGAGGTTAAATATGGAAGTGGGAAATACGGCTCAGCAGGTAGGCATGAGAACTTAAGTTTGGTCCTCAGAACCCAGATTTAAAAAAAAGGTGATTGCACATGGCTGTAACTACATTGCTAAGGAGAACTTGAGAAATTTTGACCACTTAGGCACATGGATTAACCATTCTAATAAAAAAAATAAGTAGTGTCTTTGGGTTCAGTGAGAGGCTCTGTCTCTGAAAACAAGGCAGAGGAGTAAATGAGGACAACCAGTGTCTTCTAGACATCACGTGTGTTCTTATAAGCCATACATACTTCAGACATGTATGCATGATACACACTCACATATAAGCCATGCATTCTTCAGACATGTATGCATGATACACACTCACATGTCAGCCATGCACTCTTCAGACATGTATGCATGATACACACTCACATGTAAGCCATGTACTCTTCAGACATGTAAGCATGATACACACTCACACACCTCATACAACAACATATACGTGTGGAAAAGAAGCTGAATATAAAACATCTCTTTTCCTCTTTTCTCTAGGAATATGGTTGTGTACTCTTGATCAGCAGGTTGAAAAATAATCATAGTAGGTGGAACAATCACACTAAATCATTATTGAAGCTGTCTGTCTGTGAAAATGGGCCTTCACAGTATGGAGAGATAACAGCAATCAGTTATTGTACAACAATTATTCCCAAGCCTCTAGAGTGTGGATTTTATTGCACCATGTTACTCTTTTTATTTTTATTTTTTTCAATTCCTCCCATAGAAATAGGAATATCTGACTCTTTTGAATTGTATACAAGTTGCTTTCTCCCTACTGTGAAAAAATATCTGGCATGAGCTTAACGAAGGAAAGAGTTTATTCTGGTTTATGGTTTTGAAGGAATATGCCATCATGGAAAAGAAGGCATAGCAACAGGAACGGGAAGTGAGCAGGTAACATTGCAGAGATAGGCAGGAAGCAGATGGCAAACAGAATGACCTGGTTCCAGTGACTTACTTCTTACAGCAAGTCTCCCAACTCCTAAGTATTCCATAACTCTTCCAAGAAGTTCCACCAGCTAAGAAACAAGTGTTCAAACACATGAGCCTATGGGCTTGAGCATTTTATGGGCAAACCACAAGTAAGAAAGAGACATACCTTGTCCCAAAGGGAGGTGCTCTGCTGTGTTTGTCAAACCACTATGTTTTAGAAGCATGCCATTTGTTTGATATCACAGATTTACAGAGATGCTAGTAAACATCAAGACCAAACAGACATTCAATATAGATATGATGATATAGATGACATTTTAGGCTTCAAATGTTGTAGGTGACACTGGAACAAGTTAAGAATGTAGGGGCTGTTAATGCAGAAAAAAATAGGTTACAGGCATGAAGTACATGATCAACCACAGAATGTTATAGTCTAGATATTTCTGTCCCCTTAAAAGTCATGGATTGAAATCCTCATTATGGTGTCAGGAGGTGGAGGTTTGGAGAGGTAATAATGCCAGGAGGTTTGGAGAGGTAATGGTGTCAGGAGTTTTGGAAAGGCAATAGTGGCAGGAGGTCTGGAGAGGTAATAGTGCCTGGAGGTCTGGAGAGGTAATAGTGCCTGGAGGTCTGGAGAGGTAATCGTGCCTGGAGGTCTGGAGAGGTAATAGTGCCTGGAGGTCTGGAGAGGTAATGGTGTCAGGAGGTCTGGAGAGGTAATGGTTCCAGGAGGTTTGGCATGTAATGGTGTCAGGAGGTTTGGAGAGGTTATGGTGTCAGGAGGTTTAGAGAAGTGTCAGGAGGTTTGGAGAAGTAAGTGGGTCATACCTGAGAGATAAGGGAAGAAATCCCCAACAACGCCATGAGCGTTCTATCCTGTGAAGAGCAGGGAGATGCCATCTTTGATCTGGAATTTTATCCCTCACCAGACATAACATTTGCCCATGTGTTGATCTGAATTTTCAACCCTCTGTCAATGTCAAAAAGTAAATTTTCCTATTTTCATACTACTGTTTATAGTACTTTTTATGAGCAAAGCATTCAAAACATTTTGCTAAGCATCTAGGATGTATATGAATTACATTTAGTTTTACTTTGAAAAATGTCATTCTACATGGGTTATTGTTAATACAGCCTACTTTTAATCTACAGATAGGGTACCAAGATGAGCAACATAGATGTAATATAAGATGAATTTTATCCACAGGTTTTAGTCATAATATATAAAACATATTTGGAAAATATAATTAAATGGGAAGGATGTTGACATATTTTCAAGACTGGATATTGATTTTCTGCCAATCTATGCACTTCCTCTTTGACACTTTGTTGTTAAGTCTACTGATGTCACTCTAAATTTCTCAATGTCATTTACCCCACGACCCCACAGTATCGCATATTAAGAGAAGGTCATACTTCTTTGTTTTGTTTTGTTTCTGCATATTTGTCTGTGTGTGCTGCTTGTGTGTGTATGTGTGTGGGTACTTGTGCATGTCTATGTATACGTGGAGGGGACAAAATGCTGACCCTGGATGTCTCCTTTAAACACTCTCCATTTTATTTATTGAGAAAGGGATTCTCCCATGGACCCAAATCTTATCAATTCAGCTAGTCGAGCTAAACAGCTTGCCCAGGGGTACTCTGACACCTTCACCTGAGTATGAAGATCACAGGTGGACACGATACCCACCTGGCACTGAGGTAGGTTCTGCACTCCCTATGTTTGCCCTATAAATTCTGATCTGCCTTCTCAACTCCCCCTTTTTTTGCATTTCTTAATTCAAGTAAGTATTTCTTAATTTAATCATAGAACACAGTGTGGAGAAAACTTGTGATTGTTTCTCATAAAGCACATCAAGGATTTACCAGCCATTAAGTTTCTGAAAAAACTTTTGTGGACTAAGAACTAGACTTTGGAAGAAAATTCAACCATAATTGCTCCCATGCATAAGTAAACACTTCTTTCAGTGTGATTTACAGAATTTTGCATTCAGAAACTTAAATTTATCTTTGCAGTATAATTTAATTCTAACACTGATAAAGAAAACCATTAGCTTTCCTCATGGTTGGTTAAAAGGGAATTTATATGCAAAAAAATCACCTTTCAGAAATGTGTTTGCAACTGATTATATCTAAAAAGTACATGAGGTACCACTGAAAAATAAATTATATCCATGCAGGATTTTTTTCACTTGCATTTGATTTGTATTGCTTCCAAATTTCCATGATACTTTAAGTTTGCTATCATTTAATAATTAGAATATGTGCTTGCAGATTTTACATGAAAATTATTACCCAAATTTCATAGATATTATTTAGTGCAAATGCAGTTAAAGCATCAAAGTTTACTGATAATGCAAAACTGTGTTATCACCTTGGAAAGCCTCAGATAAGTCTGAAACAGTAGCTCATTGTAAAAAGGGGGAATTTGGATTTTAACACTACATTTAGCAAGCCTCTTTAGGAAAGACACATATCCAACTCCAATTCCAAGGCATAACTTTCTTCCTATCTTCTATCCTGACCTCACCCTTACATTCCTACTGAGCAATGTTGCTAAATGTATTTTCTCCCTAAGCAAGATGATCTTTCAAATAATTTAACCATGTTCAAGTCTCTCCTACTTGGCTATGGAATCTGTAAGCTTATTCTATATCAACCTACCAGGCAAGAGAGTCCACTGGATGTAACAGTGACCTGACTGTTGTTGGTATAACCAACCACCTTCTGATTGGATTTGAAGCTCACTCCATAGGATGGAATACATGCCTGTGGTGGTTTGATTCGGGTGTCCCCCATAAACTTAGGTATTCCAAATACTAGTTTCCCCAGCTGATGGCAATTAGAAATTAAAGCTTCCTGGAGGTGGTGTATTGTTGGGGGTGGACTTATGGGTGTTATAGCCAGTTTCCCCTTGCCAGTTCTTGGCACACTCTTCTGTTGCTATTATCTACCTAATGTTGGCCAAGAAGTGATATCTACCCTCTACTTGTGCCATAGTTTTCCCCTGCCATCATGGAGCTTCCCCTCGAGTCTGTAAGCCAAGTAACCTTTTTTTCCCCCAAAAAGCTGCTCTTGGTTGTGTTATTTCTGCCAGAAATGCAAACCTTACTGCAACAATGCCTAATCATGTAAAGCTGGTTAAAACCCCAAGTCTGGAAGGTCAAGGTCCCTGGGGTGGAAGGATCTACCACTGATATATTTTATAAGTGAACATGTTGTCAAACTGCCTTCTCAATGCTTATGTTTATACCAATAAATTAGTATTGCCATAAGCCTTGATCAGAGAAGCTTCCTTTTGCAGTGGGCAGCAGTTAATGCAGGGACTCATAACTGGTTAAATTGCTGCGAATAAGTGACTGTTGAGTGCTAGCCCTAAAAGGGCATCTATCTCACACCTTCTGAAGTGCAAGGGTTATTGCAGAAGTGGAGACAAAAAGAAAGTAAGAGCTAGAGGATATATAAGAATGCTCTGAAATATTGTCTTCTAGACATGGAATTTTCATGTTTTGAGGAAAGCAAATTCTTATAGTAAAATAAGTATTATTCTAATACATGAGCCAATATCAGAGTCAAAAACAAGGAAATCCTTTCTCTTTAGATCATTGTGTTTGTGCCCTCAGAAGGGTTTTTCTTCTTCATTTTCTAGCCCTGAGGTGAACAGTCTTGCTCAACTATGAGACCTCCAACCAGGCCAAATAATAGGACCAGTAAACCACAGACTGAACACACTAAATCTGTCAGAATAACCCTGTTCTCCTTTTAATTATTCTTAGGCATCATTATAGAAAATGAGCTGATTGACATATAAGCCTGTGCTTATAGATATGGCTTTCTCATTATTTCAGGAAACTGTAGAAAGTTAAAAAGAAATAAAGGTAAACTTAGTAATACCTACTTAATTTTGAAGTATATGACTATGGTGGTTTGAATGTGAAATGTATCCATAAACTCAAGTGTTCAAACATTTAGTCCCAATCTGGTGGCCCTGTTGGGCACTGTTTGGGAAGGTTGTAGAAACTTTAGTAGGTGGAACCTTACTTGAGGTAGTGGGCCACTGGGGGCTGGCCTTGTGGTTTTATAGCCTGGCCCCATTTCCTTTTTTTCTCTACTTTCTGAGGGCCGACATGTGTTGACCAGCTCTTCTTCATGCTCACTGCCATGCCTTACCCACCTTGATCAAAAGTATCCCCTAAAACCAGTGAAGCTGGGCCCAGACAGGTGGCACATTCCTTTAGTCCCTGTACTTGACAGGAAAGAGGTAGGAAGATCACTATGAGCTCAAGGCCAGCCTGAGACTACATAGTGAATTTCAAGTCAGCTTGGGCTAGAGTGAGATCCTACCTAGAAAACTCAACCAACCAAACAAACAGAAAAAAAACTATATACCAAAATAGATTATTTCCTTCTACAGATTGCTTCTAATCAGCTATTTGATCACAACAAGGGGAATGCAATTAATAAAGTGAATTTCTTTTGTCTCTATTGAGGAACATCTTTAACATATTTACTATGTCAGACAAACACATTTATTTTAAAAGTTTTATTATAATAAATAGAAGGAATGAATTTTAAAAACTGTTATAACGTATACACCAGGACAATGAAATTAATGAGAAAATGTATGTGCATGTGAGAAAGTAATTCATAAAGATGAATTTTTTAAATTGAATCAAAAAATAAAATCTATTTCTGGAATCAATAGGCAAGAATTATTTAGTCAATCAATATGCCATATAATATTGTGATCCAGTATAACTGGGTTGCTTTCTGGACAAACTGGGAATTGTAGTACTGTGTACAAAAATCGAACATCATGATTTAATCAGAACAAATCTCTACAAGTGCTTTTTTCCCTGTTGCCTGAGAAATCAGCCTTTAATATCCATGTCTGAAGTGCACCTTAAGCATAGGCGGGACAATGCCAGAAGGAAGGATATGGCAGGAAAGTGAGAGTCTTCTAGACTCCAGAAGAGCGTACTTTAAAGGATGCCCAAAGAAAAACTTTGATGATAAATCCTTCTGTCTGTATTATCTCTTGCCATATAATAAATCACCCTAAAGCTTAACAGCTTAAATCAAAAATTATCATCTTCGAGTTTCTGTGACTGTAAAACCTGAGCCATCCTTAGCTGGAACCTCTGCTTCACAGTTTCTTAGAAGGCTGCCATCAAGTTGTTGGCAAAGTATCTCGGATTTTCTCACAAAGCTTTCCTCAGGAAGCATCGCCTTCCAAGCTTACCATGTAGGGGCAAGGATTTTAATTCCTTGTCAGCTGCTGGACTTAGGGACTTAATTCTTCCCTGGCAGATGAGCAGAAACCATCCCCAGTTTCGAAACATGTGAGATTTTCTGCCATGACAGCTGGCTTCAGCTAGGTTTTCAAATCTGCTAGCAGAACAGAAGTCACAATCTCTTCTGAGCTTTTCACCGGGATCATACACCCAGGAGGTTTCTATATCTTATTGGTTATAAGCCAGTTACTCAAGGGGAAGGGATATTGCAAAGACTTTAATGCCAGAAATCAGGTATCATAAAGTTCCATCCTTCAAATCCATCTACCGTATCAGGAGGAGGCTATAAAGAATATGATGGTTGGAAGAGAAACAGTCTGTCTTTCCCTGCCTAAAAGTAAATGAATTTGCAGGATTACATCTTCCTCAAATTTCAGAGTAAGAATTTTCTTAACATCACTATAAGCCAAAAGCTTGGATGTAGATTTTGGATACTAAAAAGGAAGAAAGTAATGAAACTTGGAAAATATCAACTCCTCACTAACATCAACTACAATAAAACTTATTCATGCACAATCTAAGGATAGTAACATCTACTTAAGAAAAATTACGCTGCTTTTAGACAACATGAGACTGCCAATATAAGGACAGTATCATAGTTATCACCTAAACCACTTTGTGGCTAAGAAGATGGCTACTTAACTACTTGCCACACCTGAGGACTTGAGTGTAGGTCCCCAGTACTCATGTGAAATACCAGGTATGGTGGTATGCACACTTGTAACTCTAGCCCTGGGGAAGTGGGGAGAGTTGGATCTCTAGAGATTACTGGCTAGCTAATTGATCTAAATGAACAAGCTTTGGCCAGATGTTGGTGACTAGTGGGTGATACAGAATTCCTCAAAGTGCTAAGAATAAGTGGCTGTTGGGAGCTGAGCACAAAAGAAGCCATCTCTATTACACTCTCCAAGGCTCCAGGAACATTTCAGAAGACAGAGTGGAAGGAATGTGTGTGCCAAAGGATGGGGAGGAGTGCTTTCAATCTTAGTCTTCTGGATACAAAATGGCATTGTAGTTATGTCTTCACAGTAACTGCAGTTACCTGTGTAAGACCTGCATGATATTGGACTCAACAATATTGGGCATGAATGATGAAGGATGACAAAAAATAACATCAAATAGAAGTGGGACTAGTTGGAAAGAAGGGATTCAGGGGAGGGGGATAAAGAAAGGGGAACAAAAGAAGGAGGTGGAGAGGTGGCTATGATCAAAATACTTTATATATGTAAGAAAATTGTCCATCAAGCATTTTAAAAATAAGGTAGAGAGGAACTGGGGAGGGCACCTGACATCAGGCTTCCATACATATGCATGAACACCCATGTACACAGGTGTACCCACATGCATACAAACACTAATACACACATACCATACACATACACATGCCAAAAATACATTAATATTATGCTATATTATAACCAGATTGTATTCTCAATTATCCGAGATTTCAAATTGTTTCATCAACTTAGGACAAAATAGTATTTACTTGCTATTTATCAATATATAAATAGTTCTTTAATTATTTGGTGAAATAATCATAAGAAATATTTTTAATAACTGCTGCTAAGATATTATTTCATTTATCAAATTGACATTTTTTCCCAATTTCTGTGAAAATCTACATGACTGAAATATTTATGATTATATAAAATCTGTATCAAGCCCTAATCAATTATCTCATTAATTTTATACAGATTTTTATTATGTTATTGACAACAGCAGATAGATATTGGGACCTATTTAAGTATATGTTGGGTATATTGATACTGCTTTTAAGTGTGATCCCAAATTACCAGTATGTTAAATAATTCTCTATTAGATGTTAATAATTTTGGTACATACCTGTATGTATACTAATATTTATCAGATTGATAAAATACTGACTAAAATCAAGAAAAGAAAAGAAAAACAAGGAAGAAAGTGAAAGACCACCATGAACAGAATGTTAGGGTTGTTTCTTCCCATGGAATTAGTCACAGAAGTGTTTAATTTTCCCAGCACTTAATTCTAAGACTTATGCAAAATATTGTCTACCAGGAAGGCACATCAAATCTCAGTGCTCATGTATTTTGTTTAGAGACTTGAAACTGTATAACATGTCCCAAAATTCAAGATGCATGCAAAGGATTCATGTAGTTCACATAAGCCATGTTGTTTGTACAAAAACTTTAGACAGAGTGACTTATGCTTAGGGTTCTTGGACTAGTGGAAACAGCCCCCTAGACTCACATTCCAAGAACCAGCCATGGATCAAATTTGCAAGCAGGACTCCTCACTATGTTAACCCTTTTACACACAAGTAGCTTAGTAAAATAACTGAAATGTAAGTACATCATCAAAAACAGAAAAAAATAATCTTCATGAGTCTTTAGTGCAGCAGCAGGGAAAAGGGAGAGTAAAAAGAAATTGAAATTAATTCAGAAAAAGATATACCAAAGGGCAAGTGACAATTTTGAAAAGAAGCTAGAAGCTGAAGTAGGAATCCATGTGAATAAATTACTTGCAGGTGAGCCAAATCACGTATGAGCACAAAGACAGTAGTTAAGCTTCAGAAGGTAGGATGATATGGTATGCTTCAGGGTAATTGAAGGGTATAAATTGAGTTTACGTACCTCATATGACACATTAGAAAATGTTTCTCCACAATTTTCTAAGTTTTGGTAAGATTTGCATTACTTATAAATGAATGACTTGATAAGGTTAGCCAAAGAATATATCTTCATTTAAGTCATTCTTTTTGAAGAGATTCTTAATATTATTGCAATTCCAGTACATACTATAGGACTATTTGGATTTCTAATTTGAGAGGAGGCATGCTGGGATCCATGCCAAGGCCTTGTGCATTCTAGGCAAAAAAAGCACTTGAACTCTGAGTTCAATCCTAGCCTTCTAGTTATAAGTACATGCTGATAATTTGTGTTATTCTAAGAATTTGTCCAGTTCATCTAAAATATTTTTGTTGGCATAAAGTAGCATATTATATGATATTAAATTCTTTTAATTTCTCTAAAACCACGGGTTTTAAATCCTCATTCATCCCCCATTGTAGTAATTTGTTTTGACTCTTACTTTTTAATCTCGCAGTATCACTAAATATTAATATTTTGTTACTCTTTCAGACAGCAAAATTCCAGCTTCATTGATTTTTCTCTATTATTTAAGCTTTATGACTTCCACTTGTACTTTTATGCTCTTTTTCCTTTGTCTTTCTAAAGTTTTGACTTTTCTATCCTTTCTGAAGTGTACATAAGGTAGATGATAGATTATTTATTATATTTCTTGCCTTCTAATAAATATATTCCATATTTTTAATTTATTTTTATTTTTATTTCTTTGAGAGTGACAGAGAGAGAGAGAGAGAGAGAGAGAGAGAGAGAGAGAGAGAATGGGCATGCCAGGGCCTCCAGCCACTGCAAATGAACTCCAGTAGCATGCGCCCCCTTTTGCATCTGGCTTACGCAGGTCCTGCCGGGGAGTTGAGCCTCAAACTAGTGGGGTTATTTTTGTTTTTTTTTTAATTTTTAAATTTTTATTAACATTTTCCATGATTATAAAAAAATTCCCATGGTAATTCCCTCCCCCCTGACACTTTCCCCTTTGAAATTCCATTCTCCATCATATTACCTCCCCATCTCAAACATTGTACTTACATATATACAATATCAACCTATTAAGTACCCTCCTCCCTTCCTTTCTCTTCTCTTTATGTCTCCTTTTTAACTTACTGGCCTCTGATACTAAGTATCTTCCTTCTCACGCTGAAGCCCAATCATCTATAGCTAGGATCCACATATGAGAGAGAACATGTGGCGCTTGGCTTTCTGGGCCTGGGTTACCTCACTTAGTATAATCCTTTCCAGGTCCATCCATTTTTCTGCAAACTTCATAACTTCATTTTTCTTTACCACTGAGCAGAACTCCATTGTATAAATGTGCCACATCTTCATTATCCACTCAGCAGTTGAGGGACATCTAGGCTGGTTCCATTTCCCAGCTATTATAAATTGAGCAGCAATAAACATGGTTGAGCATGTACTTCTAAGGAAATGAGATGAGTCCTTAGGACATATGCCTAGGAGTGCTATAGCTGGGTCATATGGTAGATCAATCTTTAGCTGTTTTAGGAACCTCCACACTGTTTTCCACAATGGCTGGACCAGATTGCATTCCCACCAGCAGTGCAGAAGGGTTCTTCTTTTTCCACACCCCCACCAACATTTATGATCATTTGTTTTCATGATGGTGGCCAATCTGACAGGAGTGAGATGGAATCTCAATGTAGTTTTAATCTGCATTTCCCTGATGACTAGTGACGTAGAACATTTTTTTAGATGCTTATATGCCATTCATTTTTCTTCCTTTGAGAATACTCTATTTAGCTCCATAGCCCATTTTTTGATTAGCTTGTTTGATTCCTTATTATTGAACTTTTTGAGTTCTTTGTATATCCTAGATATTAATCCTCTATCAGATATATAGCTGGCGAAGATTTTTTCCCATTCTATAGGTTGCCTCTTTGCTTTTTACACTGTGTCCTTTGCAGTGCAAAATCTTTGTAATTTCATGAGATCCCAGTGATTAATCTGTGGTTTTATTTCCTGAGCAATTGGGGTTGTATTCAGAAATTCTTTGCCAAGACAAATATGTTGAAGGGTTTCCCCTACTTTTTCCTCTAACAGCTTCAGAGTTGCAGGTCTGATGTTAAGGTCTTTAATCCATTTGGACTTAATTATTGTGCATGGCAAGAGAAAAATCTATTTTCATCCTTCTGCAGATATATATCCAGTTTTCCCAATACCATTTGCTGAAGAGGCTGTCTTTTCTCCAATGAGTATTTTTGGCATTTTTATCAAATATCAGGTGGCTATAGCTACCTGGACTTACATCTGGGTCCTCTATTCTGTTCCACTGATCTACATGTCTGTTTTTGTGCCAGTACCATGCTGTTTTTGTTACTACGGCTCTGTAGTATAGGGAAAAATCAGGTATGGTGATACCACCAGCCTCTTTTTTGTTGCTCAGTATTATTTTAGATATTCGAGGTTTTTTGTGATTCCAAATGAATTTTTGGATTTTTTTTTCTATTTCCATGAAGAATGCCTTTGGAATTTTGATAGGGATTGCATTAAATGTGTCGATTGCTTTAGATAAGATTGCCATTTTCACAATATTGATTATTCCAATCCAGGAACAAGGGATGTTTCTCCACTTTCTAGTGTCTTCTGCAATTTCTTGCTTGAGTGTTTTAAAGTTCTCATTGTAGAGATTCTTTACTGAGACATTTTCTTTGTAGATATTCACGTATTGCAAATGCCCGTGACCTTTGATATTTATTCAGGTCCTCTGAGAGGATGAGAATAGCATTCTCTGGCCCGTCAGTACAATGGAATCTTGAAGCCTGTTTGACAAGACATCTTACTGAGATACAAAGAATTCACCATTTTGCTCTGTATGCTAATGGGGGATGTGAAATAAAAAACAAAGATGTGACCCAAAAGTAATGAGATCCTTATGTAAGGCTTCAATTTCAGTCTTTTATATCATTGTATGTGCAGTGTGTGTGTGTGTGTGTGTGTGTGTATGTGTGTGTTGGAGGAGTTTTTTTTTCTTTTTTCCTGAGGTTATTATTCCTTCTCACATCATGAATAACAAGTGTTTCACAGTGATCTTTACTGCCTCTGAAGTATACAGGTGACAATATAAAAGCCACATTTAGCTTTCTCTCTTCTCTCCCTTTTTCACACATATATTCTGCAGCATTAAGGACACTAAAGCTTTCAGAATAAAGAATATTTACATAACTTATTTAATTCTTTACTTTTAAAATCACATTGGGGGGGTTGTTTGGGACACTTTTTATTTGTTTGTTTGTTTGTTTGTTTGTTTGTTTGTTTTTCATGATAGGTTCTTACTCTAGCCCAGGCTGATCTGGAACTAACTGTGTAGTCCCAAGCTGGCCTCAAAAGCATGGCAATCCTCTTACCTCTGCCTTTCAAGTGCTGGAGTTAAAGTCATGAGTCACCACACCCGTCCTATAATCACATATTTGATTGATGTTAACTCTTAAACTCTTTTGTTTTCAGATGATTGTTTAGAGTTTAGAGTTAATCTCTTTCTCTCATGGCACCACTGAATACTGTTCTAAGCTATATTATGTTTAAATATTAGTTGCCAATCTTAGTTTTTAAATTTCAGGTATTATTAGTATTCAAGAACATGTAATAGAGTAATTAACTTTTTATCAAATACCCAACTTATTTTTTCCTTTGTTTTTTCAAGATAGGGTGTCACTCTAGTCCAGGGTAACCAGGAATCCCCTATATATTCTCAGGCTGGCCTCAAGCTCACAGCAATCCAACTACCTATGCCTCCTGAGTGCTGGGATTAAAGGAGTGCACCACCACACCAGGCTTCCCAACTTCTTTCTTACTCTAACAGAAATCCCACTGATTCTAAAATTACTGGGACATAATGATTTTTTCTTCCTTCAGTTAAAACTGAAAATCAGTGTTCAAGGCACCTTATAGTTCTAGGATTCTTTAATTCACACGCTATCCACTTTTGCTTCATAACAACTATGATTATATTTTTTTATCTTTCCCAGGTTGAACACATTTATGTACAAACAATAGTTGCTTCATGAAATTAGAATGTTCTTGGTTTTCCTGCATGTGTGTGTAATGTGTACTTCTCATGTGTGTACAGATGAGCATGCACATATTGAACATGTGTGCAGAGCCAAGCAGTAGACACTGGGTGTCTTTTTCAGGGACAAGGTCTCTCCCAGAACCTATAGCTCACTAATTTGGCTAAACTAGCTAACCAGTGAGTTTCTAGGTGTTCTGCCTCCCCAGCACAGTGATTATGGTCCCACATTACCATCCCTGAAATTTGTAACATGGACACTAGGGATCAGAACACAGGTCCTCATAATTGCACGGCAAACACTTTACCCACTGAGCCTTATCTTCAACACCCATTGCTGTTTCTTATGTCAGTCACTAGAAGGTAGTAGCTGCATGACATTTTATCAAAGAAGCCATGCATGACTAGAGAATTAAAGGCATTTCCAGGGTTGATGAGCCCTGTGTGCTCTGGGTGTCATAAGCACACTTGCCCGAGTAATTGCATATGTCCTTCTGCTTAGAACTCTGCACACTGCCTTTCCAAGTTGTCTTTCTTTGTCTTCAACTTGATGTGTCTTACATGTGTTCACATTTATTTCCAGCCTAAGTCTTTCCCAGCCTCTTCTCCTAACCTAGCCTGAGCTTTCTCTTGATGGCAGCTCATTCTACTTCAGCATAACATTCCTTACAATTCTACCAGCATAATGTCATTTGTTTCATTATTCAAGTAAGCCTCACACAAGCCAACTTTTATTTTATAAAACATTTATTCTCCATTTATTTGCAAGGAGAAAGAGAGAGAGAGAATTGGCATGTCAGGGATCTTGCCACTGCATGTTCACTTTGTGCATCTGGCTGACATTGTTTCTGCAGAATCAAACCTGGGTCCTTAGGTTTCTCAGGCAAGTACCTTAACCAGTAAGCCATTTTTCCAGCCCCCAAACTCTTATTCTTTATATATATATATATATATATATATATATATATATATATATATATATATGTGTGTGTGTGTGTGTGTGTGTGTGTATTATATTTATATTTTATATTATATTTTTATAATATATTTTTATTTGAGACAGAGAGGAAGACAGAAAGAGAGAGAGAATGGGCATGCCAGGGCCTCTAGCCATTGCAAACAAATTCCAGACTCGTGTGCTACCTTGTGTATCTAGCTTACATGGGGCCTGGAGAATCAAATCTGGGTCCTTAGGCTTCACAGGCAAGTACCGTAACTGCTACACCATCTCTCGAGTCCCCAAACTCTTATTCGTAATTATATCTTAGAACCTTGTGCTGTGCCGCATGTTGAGGCACATGAAAGATACCTGTTAGACTGAGGCATAGAAGTTGCCATAAGTCTGGGTTTAAGATTCTACCATCTAGCTCTCTCCATTCAACTTTTCTGACCAGATAAGAGGCCTTGAGCTTCAGATATGTATCTTGTGCCACAAAGCCTTAAAAGCATTTTCCTTAATTTTGGATCTCGGTTTATTTCTTTTTCTAAAATCACAGGAATCATATGTTAAAGATCTGGGCAAGGATATTCATCTATAGCTGCCTTCTCTGATCTTTGAGTGGAAACTCATCCATCAGTGGGTGGTTTCAGCAGACTATAACAGCTTTGTTGTAGATAAATGATTACTGCATAACATTTAAAGCTACCCTAAGGTTATGAGTGAAAACATGGGACCAATTCCAGAGTCGACCACACTAATTAAGGTATAACTATCTAAAGGTGGAATTCATAATTCTCAGACACTGGTAGGTGGTATTGGCATTAGGCTAGGGTTCATTGGTAATTTAAAGATAAATCCTATACCAGTCATGTTTTATAAGGAAATCAATAATATTTTAAAATAAATTAAAGAGCATTTGTAAGTGATTTAAAGTGTCAAGTAAGTTGTAAGTTTCAAAAACCTTTGCAAAGAATTATAGATCCTGATCTTTTGCAGGAACTCAATTTTGCTGAACTGTATATTAACCAAATTAGTTATACTTAAGAAAGCCATGTTTCTACTACACATCTTTTATTGATTTGTAGTAGGCCTATGAGTAGTAATTTAATTCAAAGTGTTAAAGGGGAAAGATAAACATTCTTACAGAAAATCCAAGACCCTACTGCTAAAGACACCATATGTGGTTAACATGTAACAGAGTGACAAGGTTGGAAGTTGGAAGAGAGTCATACCCAGACAGTTAGCCTTTCTAGTTCCAGAAGGTGCTACATGAGCAGTTGGGAGAAAATGACCAATATGTGTCCAAGCAACTCATAGTCTAACCTATTTAGCAGCAAATAACTTGTCATGATGCTCACACAAGTGCAATAGTGGAGCACAGCCATGGTGGGAAACCAGCTGCTCTTGATTTGGCTAACTGATCCACTCAGTGGAACAGGACCCATAGCTGGAGCTGGGAAACAAGTCAGAACCATATCCAAACATGAGCCAGCTCTCCATTATCAAGGTACCACCAAGCATGGGCTACAAGAGGACCTACACCTATTAAATTCTCTATAAAAAAAATAAGGGTTATCCCATCTGTCTGGTGCTAACTTATCTGCTTCTCTTTTTCAGAGAGATGCAGATCCTAAATAGAGAGCCACCCCATCATACCTCAAAAGGGCGCCAGCTATAACTAAGACAAACAAGCAAGGGTGCTGTTTTCTTGGTGAACCAGGTACCAGGACAGGGGTGAAGGAGATCAATACAGAGAATAATCAACTCCTACCAAATGAGATATCCAGAGACTCAGAGGCCCCCAACACCTCATCACTGAAGCAGACCCAAAATGAACCCAACATGGCTCAGGGAAATTTTGTGGAAGAGGGAGCAGAAAGAATGTCAGAGCCACACGTTGGGTCATGATAGGCAGAGAATTTTCCTCCTACCCATAACTGTGGGCTAACTCCACGCTGCATGACCCATATACCTCAACAAAGAAGGGCCAAGGGGAGGAGGCAGGACATGGAGAAGGCTAACAATGGTACCAACTTGACTGTATTCACTGAGTACAAAACTAATTAATAAAAAAAAAGGGGGGGGCTGGAGAGATGGCTTAGCGGTTAAGCACTTGCTTGTGAAGCCTAAGACCCCGGTTCAAGGCTCGCTTCTCCAGGACCCAATGTTAGCCATATGCGAAAGGGGGTGCATGTGTCTGGAATTTGTTTGCAGTGGCTGCAAGCCCTGGCCGCCCATTCTCATTCTCTCTCTGTCTCTCTCTCTCTGCCTCCTTCTGTCTCTGTCATTCTCAAATAAATAAATTAAAATGAACAAAAAAAAATTTTTTGAAGATTAAAAATTTTTTAAAATAAAATAAATACAAAAATAAAGACATATAAGTAGGTAGTTAAAGATATTAAACACTGACAATCTCCAAGGATAAGATAAAATAAAATATATGTAAGTGATAAAATACTAATAGTGATGTGTCCAAAGTACAAGTATCTATGCTGATTACTCATTAAAATAAGTTAATGTTGTGTCTTGTACTTGAAATGGCCTGAAATCCCCCAAATCTAAACAGTGACCACTAAAGTGACGTAAACAGAACACAGCCATACTGAAACACCTCCAGCCCGCCCCCCCCCCCTCCGGACACACATAGACCTGGTGTACAGGTTGTAGTACTAATGTCATGATGCTCTCTGTTTCAGGTCCATAAATCAACAGAGACAGCTAATTATTAGATACTCCTCTGTGGGGAAAGTATTCACCTTTCCATGGCTAGACTGGATCAGGTCAGGTGAACTCGAGACAGCTGTAGCACTGACAATGTCATTTTTTATTTCTTTTGTTAGTCATGGTGTCAGTCTTTCTATACTGCTATGTCTCCAGCCAACTACTTTTTGTTGGGTTCTTATCTTTTCCTCCCCTTTCCTCCCATGCCTCACCTCACCTCCCATCCCCTTTTCTTTCCTTTCCTTTTCTCTCTCCCCCCTCCTCCTTCCTCTCCTCTCTCTGTTTCTGTCTCTTTCCCCCACCCCTCTCTCTTTATCTATTTCTTCCCCTCCCTCCCTTCCTCTCTTACTTTCTCCTTTCTCCCTCCTCTCTATATTGTTCATATCTTTCTAAGTTTTTCCATTTCTTAAAATTTCTTACAATTGGTGAATAATGCACATTATTTTATGTTATTCAAGAAAATCAGAATTAGTTAAAATAATGACCACAAAAGGATACATCAGAAATGATGATTACAAGCTATTTAGTTTGGCAAAGTCTGCAGAGATAGCTTAGTGTATAAACTTATTATCATACAAACATGAGGATTTACGTTCAGATCCCAAGACCCACATAAGATGCCAAGCATGGTGATACTCACCTGTCATCCCAGCACTGGTAAAGTAGAGACAGGGAACTCTTTGAGTTCACTGACTAGCTAGGCTAGCCAAATCAGCAAGCTCTATGTCAAGCAAGAGATCTTGTCTCAGAGAATAGCATAGAGATTTACTGAGGAAGATACCTAACATGGACCTCTGGCATACACACACACACACACACACACACACACGTACCCACACAAATATGAGCACATATATATCCACACAAAAAGACATGTACCCAAAAACACTGACTAATGGATTAAATAATAATCAGTAACTTAATTTAGAAAGTGTATATATTAATGAAAATGTCAGTAACAGAAAAACAAATGAAAAGATAACTATGATACACATAAAATTAAACAATAAAATAACATGAGCTAAAAGAATACTTTCAGAGAAAATGGCTACTAAAATTTATTTCTCCTCATGTTATTTAGATAAAAATGTTTCCTTCAAAGCACTCTTAAAATCAAATCCACAGGAATTATCCAGAACTAATTTTAAAAGTTATGTTGGATAACCTCTGAAATCTATTTCTAAAACCTTACTTTCCTTACTCCTCATTATTCCTATTAAAATCTTCTCATAGCCAGGCGTGGTGGTGCACGCCTTTAATCCCAGTACTTGGAAGACAGAGGTAGGAGGATAGCCCTGAGTCCAAGGCCACCCTGAGACTACATAGCTAATACCAGGTCAGCCTGAGATAGAGTGAGACCCTAACTTGAACCCCCCCCAAAAAAAATCTTCTCATAAGATATAAGGGTAAATTTTCTTCATATATCAGCAATTTTTGTTTGTTTGTTTGTTTTGTTTTTTTCTTTATCATCAGCAACTTTTGTAAACCCAAGCATTTTCTTTCTCAGGCTTTCACAGACCAGTGAGATGAGTCAAGAACAGCCCATTCTTTAAACAATTAATAGACAGTATCCTAAAGTAAGGTGCTCAAACTTAGTGTAATAGTTTATATGCATGGCCAATTTGACAAAACCTAGAATTTCCTAGGAAATAAGCTTTTGGGTATGCCTGTGAGAAACTATCTAGATTAGGTTAGACTCTGAGCATTATTTATATTAGGTTAATTGAAGGGGAAGACCCACCTTAGCTGTGGGTAGCACCATTCCATCAGCTGGTGTCCTTGGCTGGATAGGAAGAGAGTACAGGCTAAGCACAAACACTGACCACTTTCTGCTTCCTACTGTAGACTGAGTTGTGACCTGCTGCCTCACGCTCCAGCTGCCAGGCCTTTCCTGCCGTGATGGACTGTAACCTCAAACCTCAAGCAGACATAGGCCCTTCCTTCCTGAAGGTGCTTCTGGTCAGGCATGTGTTCCCAAAATAAGAAGCAAATAACTAATGTACTTGTACTGCTAGAGACTTGGGAAAGGCTGACTGTAGAAGAGAAAGTAGTTTATCCTAGACAGAAGGAAAAAAGTTACCTCACAGCTTTATTCACATTTGGAAAACTGTTTTGTTTTTTTTTGTTTTTTTTAAATTTTTTTTCTATCAGATCACAGTTGTTTCTTATTTGTCTTAAAAAAAAAATGGTCATCCCCAGTGGAGAAAATAAGAATGTTTCAGCCTTGTAAAGATGAACAACTGTTCATGCCAGCATCAGTTTCTCCTGCTGGGAAGATTTGAGGCATCTGATTGAATCAAACCAGCACCTTGACCCAGCTGTGATCATGTAGAAGTGCAATCCTGAGTCTGGGCCTCTCTCAGGTTATTTACAAAGAGCAAAACATTCTCCTTCCAATGAAGGAAAAACATCTCCAACTATTACTTCCAACCAGGAAGTAATTGAGTGGAAGCTGTGCAGGTTCTGGGGAGAAAGAGAAGCAGAGTTACCTGCAGAGAAATGCCAGTCATATTTCTCACTCCGGCCAAAGGTTAATCTACATACATGAATCCTGAACCTCTTCTCCTGTACTTCTCAGTACAGAGTAATTTGACTAGAAGTGAGTACAAACTCAAAATGGTTTGGCAGTTCACTTTCAGGGCTCTATCTCCTTTAGACTGCCTCTCCAGACTTGCCAACCCACCACTGTCAATTGGAAGCACTTCTCATCATCTTTCCCTCCAATACTCTACAAGCATTGTAATTTGTAGTCCTTTTGCACACAGAGAATAAAATTAGACTCCTAAGTGAAGATGTCTTGAACAAGGATGATCATATGAATGATGCTACTTGTGCAAAGATTGTATTGATGGTAATATGGCATGTCTCTAAAAAGGTCACTCTTTATATCAGTGATTGTCTCATTGCTGTGAACAAAATAATTGACCTGAAGCAATTTATGGGGGAAAAGATTTGCTGTACAGTTCCAGAGGGTAGGGTCCATCACGGTAGGGAAGGCATGGCAGGAACAGGAGCTGCTTGTCACACTGTAGGACAGTTAGGAAGTAGGGAGAGAACAGAAAGTCAGCCTGGGCCACAAAACCCTTAACACCCTTGCCCAGTGACCCACTTCCTTTAGCCAGGCTCCACTTCCTAAAGGTTCCCCTCTTTTCCAAAACAGCACCAACACCTAGGAGCCAGGCGTTCAAATACATGAGCCCATGAGGAGACATTTTATATCCAAACTACCACCCCCTTTGTTCCCAATGAACCAGGGAATTTCATTATGTGCAGACACTTCCCTACAACAAAATGTTGTTAAGAGTAATATTAAATTAATTGGGATAGTAACTGTACCCATAACTATCTATGAATGGCCTTCCATGAAGGATGAATGCATGTCACCCACACAGTATGTCTTTTTGCAACACCTACCAAAGAAATTATCACAATTCTAAGAACATTATAAATTTTCAATATTCGTTACATGGCTGAATGATCTCAGTCAAGATTTCATCCAATTTCTAGGAAAGCTAGCCTGAACAAATATGGACTAAAACACTGCCAGGGTTTGATTTTCTTATAGGTTTTCTTGATGCCATTTGTTTCTGTCATGCCATACCAGAATCTACAGTTCTTCCATTTTGTTTTGGTTTCACCACCTGTGGTGGTTTGATTCAGGTGTCCCCCATAAACTTAGGTGTTCTGAATGCTAGGTTCCCAGCTGATGGATATTTGGGAATTAATGCCTCCTGGAGGGAGTGTATTGTTGGGGGCAGGCTTATGGGCTTTATAGCCAGTTTCCCCATGCCAGTGTTTGGTACACCCTCCTGTTGCTGTGTTCCACCTTATGTTGGCCAGGGGGTGATGTCCACCCTCTGCTCATGCCATCGTTTACCCTTGCCATCGTGAAGCTTCCCCTCGAGCCTGTAAGCCAAAATAAATCTCTTTTTCCCAGAAGCTGCTCTTGGTTGGGTGATTTCTAACAGCAATGCGAACCAATTGCAACACCACCCATAATAATCAGTATTTACCTTCATACTTATAAAATGGCAGAATCAACTTGTGTTATCATATTCATATTCCAAGCAAGAGAAAGGGGGGAAAACTCCCTGTGTAAGGGAGCATGGGATATGAACACATGAGTCAGTGTGTCCTTCCTTCTCTGGAATACGTTCACTTCCCCAGAGGCCCTCAAGCTGTGGTTTCAGTGACCCCCATAGGCTTATGCATTTGACAACTTAGTCCCCAACTGGTGGTGTTTATTGCAAATGTTGTGGGTGGAGCTTTCAGGAGACAGGATTTCTGGAGTAAGAGGCTCACTGGGGGTGACTCTTGAGGTTTTATAGCCCAACCTCACTTCCTGTTCTCTCTCTGCTTCCTGAAGATGGATACCATTTGACCAGGTGGCCTCTCTTTTCTTAGTGCACGTCTTACCCACCAAGATGGAATGTATCCCCTGGAACTATAAGCCAGAAAGAACCTTTAAACTGCTTCCTGTCAAGCATTTGGTCATGACAATATGTAAAATTACTAATATATTCCCCTAACCACTATCCCCACATATAGTTCACCTGCCACAATGGGGCCACACAGCCAGCCCTAGCTGCAAGATAAGTATCTATGGAAAAAAAAAATCACTATTTTGTTCCTTTATAGCAATGCTTCCAAAATGAAGCTGAATAAGAAGAGTCTGTGCCTGTCTTTCTCTGACATACATTAACTTTCCCATTGGCCCAAGATTGTGGCTATGATATGGGTAATTAGCAGCACCTGCTATAGTCAAAAATGTCCAGATGTACAAGACTAAATGATAGGTGGTGGTGTATTGGTTAGTTTTCTCTGTAACTGTTGGTATTGAGCTCACTGTCTCTCTTTCGTTCAGTAGGGGTACCAAGTTAGTACATGGGATGGTGCTTCCCACATTCAGTGTGGCTCTCTCTTGGCCAAATCAAACTTTCAAACTTTTTGGAAATATCTAGAAGTATGTTTCTATGGTGATTCTAAATCCAATCAAGTTCACAGTGATGATTAAACATCACAGATGGACAAGTGTTGTATGGTTCTGTCCTGTGTGCTCACTTGTATGGAGAATGCCTATGTCTCTCTCATTGAGTTAGACTATCTGATATCAAGGCTCACACCAGGTATCACCACGATAACATGGAAGCCTTATCCTACGCCATCTGAAAGTGTTTACTGGTTGTGCTGGGACTCAGAAATCAATAAAGTATGGTGTACTTTAATGTTCTGGGTACTTTGATCTAAATGACTCTGGAAAACCCCCCAAAGTTAACTCTTTCTCCTTTTCCTGTCATTACCTCTTCTGCTGTTTTCTCTTCTCCTTGGCATGCCAAGGAAAGAAGAAGCCTTCTCCAAATGCAGCATTAAAACCTGGAAATATTATTCTGACTTCTGTTTATCTGTGTAAGAACTAGCTATAAAGCAATTCACTGAGAGACTTTGGTAGCAGATCATAAAATCTGATTCACAAAGGTGCTCAGTACTACACTAAGAGGAAGGAATGCCACATTTAAAGTCCAGGAAGAAAACAAGCATGTCCTGATGGGCATCACCTCCCAGGCTCCATCCATGAGATCATGCCTTTTGACCCATCGCTTTGATGATGTCAGTGACGTCCTGGAAAGTACATGGTATTCCCTAAGTGCCGCGGACTGACTCTCGGGGAGATCAGGACTGAGGGAGAACAAGGGCGAAGGCTCAAGGAGAACTCGGGATTCAGCGAGGAAATGACAGACAGACACACTCTAAGTTCAATATGCTGCTGTGATTTACTAAAGTTTTCATCAAGGTTTTATACAGATTGAACAAGTGATCTCAAGAATTATTAATCTAAACAATCTTAAGTATTGTTCTATTCTAAGCATACATGTAGTGTTTATCAGGCAGGAAATGTACCCATTTTCTGAGAAGCACGTCTCGCACCATTGACCACAACATTATATGAACAGAAACTAGGGTAAAAGGTGTAAGGTGAATAACAGGTTACTTATTTCTTATACCCCAAGGACTGTCATGCCCCAAGGACTGTCATGTCCCAAGGACTGTCATGCCCCAAGGACTGTCCCAAACCATCTTTTTTCCACTCATTAAATCATTTATATAATCCTCATATTCATTATAAAATTGTTTCCATCCAAAAGACCACCAATATTTTAAGGCTGGTGTAATACTTTCCAGAAATTCCCTTCTTACTTGTTTATTGTATAAACACCAAGACTTACACTTCCTTGCTAAGCATTCCCATAAATGGAAGAGAATGCCATAGCCTCCTTTTTCCTTCATAGTTCACCCATCTATTACCGAATTCATCATATCCTCCCTCATAGGGGAGTGGAACTAAGTAGTTTCCAGCTCTAGGAGTCCACTTCGGTGGTGTCCACCATCTGCCCTTGATCAAGTACTGAACATATCCCCCAGGAAGTTTCCTGGTGGGAATGCCTAAGTTTTGCAACTCCTTTTCTGCAGAACTGTCATGCTTCTTATGAACATTACCGATCAACATTTCTACTTTCATATTCTCAGGCTCAGTATCGTTCTCAAACATCATAAGCTGTTTTTGCTCTACACCATCAAAAAATTGTCCTAAAGTTAATTTTTTATTCTTAGTAGAGTTATACATTCCCTCCATTGCCCTAATTATAGGAGGGGCACATTCAATGCTCAGATTGTTTCTTGTACTCTGATTGCGTGCATGATTACTAGTAAGCGTTGAATTAGCTGTTCTTAGACAAACAACTAGAAGGAAGCAGGAAAGAAACAGAGCACAGAAAACAGCCCATTGGCGCCAGCAATCGGGTCTTTGTGACTTCTTATGGGCAGCAGGAACCATTACAGTAACTGACTGCCAAGGGGTCACCGGGGGCATCCCTCCGAGAAGTGCTGGCCCTCTGTCCTCAGCTCTCTTCCAGTGTAGAGGCATCTTTGCTACACAGGCGAGGTCGCCGTGGACATAGCACCTAAGGCCTTTTTTGCATTTTAATTATATTATGAAATCAACATACAAATTAATGTTCTTTTCTATTTTTTTAACACTATGGTAGTTCACTGACCAACCTTGGATAAATTTATGTAAATAAACTATGATATTTAAACTATTAATTCATTTCCTTTTCCTTCCCTAAGAGACACTCTTTTTCATGGCCTCTGCAAGAATAATGGTGCTATTTTGAGCTTAGATTTTGGACTTTGTATTTCATGTATGTATATATGGATGTATTTAACATGTCTATGTGTATATGATGTGCATGCATGTGTATGTGTGGGTGTTTGTATGTGTGTTGGCACATACGTATGTATGCATGTGGAAGTCAGAGGACAGTTTTGGACATATCTTCAGGAATGCTATCCATCTCTTTTATTTTATTTGAGAGAGAGAAAGAGGCAGGTAGAGAATGGTTGCACCAGGGCCTTCAGCTGCTGCAAACAAACTCCAGACACATGTACCACTTGGTGCATCTGGCTTACATGGGTCCTGGGGAATTGAACCAGGGTCCTTAGTCCTTGCAGGCAAGTACCTTAACTGCCTCTCCAGCTCCCATCCATGTCTTTTTGAGACCAACACCCTCATTATTCTGGAGCTCACCATAGGCTAGACTGGCTGGCCAGTGAGCACAGAGATCTTCCTATCTCCTTCAACTCAGAGCTGGGATTACAGGCACACACTGCCATGCCTGGCAGTTTTACATGCTTGCAAGGCAAGCTTTTTACTGACTAAGCTATTTCCATAGCCTGAACTTTTTTCTTTTTCTTTTTCTTTTTTTTTTTATATTAGCTTGACCAGTATAAGGACAGTTGAAGTTATAATGGGCCAACTCTGATAACTTGATCCTAACAAGTTAATGTGTTTAATTCTATTTTTCTGCTCTAAAAATACTTATATAAAACCAAATGAACAAAAAAGTGCCTAATCTGTAAATGCTTGACATGTTTAAGGAAAGTGTTTCCTTTCTGTTTTTAATTTAGATTTTAATGAACTCTGGCCACATTAAAAAAGAACATAAATAATGAAACTGGAGCCCCATTATGAGAGTTAATAATATTTTAATAAGTTTTGTTTCCTATAGAAATGTCTTATGAGCCTTTTTATATGAGGCTTATTATTTGACAAGTAAGATATTATAAAAATATAATTTCAGAGAATATCTAAAAAATTAATTACTTTAGTTCATTTTACATTTTTCAACCTAAAAAATGTAGATGTTCTTAAATATTCTGTACTCTTGCAGAGAAAGTACATTTACCAATCTAGTTCAAAAAAAGAGAATTTTTTTCATGGACTATATCAATTAAAAATAGTTTATGAGGGTAAAAGAATTAGCATTCTTTGAAGCAAATGCAACATAATATATTCTTCATAGTTCTTTAAGTCCATTCCTGCTGTAGATAGTTGAGAATCATGACATATTACCCTAAATACGGGTACAGGAGACCAGAATACACCATCCCAAAATATACTTCCTCCACATATTTTGTGCTATTCTGAGACTGTGGACATGAGAATAGCTCTAAAAAGCTATGCTTGTTTAAAAGGAGAAATTTTTCATCTATAAGAAAATCTACATTACAAAAAATATCTGTAGCGGGAAGAGCACTGATTCTGACTTAACCAGAGGCTTTGCCCACCAAACAGGACAAACTTTATTCACCATGCATCACCTCCCTGGTGTCTTCCCCATCCCCCTGAAAACCCCAGCCCTTTCGGTAGCTCAGGATGTTTTACAAAGGGTTCCTGACTCATGGTGGCTCAATTTTGTTGAACATCATGATGGCATAAAAGCAATACATGTCAGTAATCCTCATGCTTCAAATATTGAAATTTTGTCTTTGCCTGGGTTAACTGTATGCAACACAGTGCTGTTTCACTATGCAGGACAGCAAGAAGGAGCTGTGGCTCCAGTGAGCAACAGCCAGGAAAAGAATCGATGAGCCTCCTGCAATACACCACGTTGCTATCTAGGATGCATAGTAGGTTAGGAATGTTAAGTGCATTTTGACACGGTATTTTCAGCTTATGGTACGCTTACTAGGGACATTCATAACCCAAAGGCCATCTGTATAAATTTCAATTCTCTTTACCTCACTTGGGTTTTATCTTTTGTGAGAGTACCATGTGTATGCACCTAATTAAATGCTGCTTTCACCTATTAATCAGTCTCATGTCAACTTAATTTGCTGCCCAGCCAAAGACCCCAGGAATGTGGAATTTATTTTTCCCTCTCAAGTACGAAGTACTGAATTACCATTCCTTATTTCTTATAGTCTAAAATAGCAAAACAGACTCTATTGGTTTAAGTAACATGTCATAAATCATGCAGCTCAAAAATCCACAGGTGAGACTTGAAATCTGGTCTATAGGATCCAAATTTCATGCTCACTTAGCTCCACTATATTATAATGTCAGAAAATGCATTGGGTATAAAAGGAGTTCTTAAATAGTAATATAATTTAATATATATCAGAAAGTGCACAGTATTGATTATGAAATGTTTAAAAAAGAATTAAAAGCTACATAAACACTCTGCCTGTGTCAGAACTAAGAAAGTGAAGACAACATTCATATTTTGGGTATAGGGTCAGGGACATAGAACAGTGTGTAAGAGCCCTTGCTACACAAGTGTGGGGATCTGAATTCAATCCCCAGAATCCAGATAAAAAAGAACAGATGTGGCTGAGTATGTATATAACCCCAGAAATGAGGGGGACAGAGACAAATAGAGCCATTGGGGCTCCTTGCTTAGCCAGCCTAACAAAAAGAACGGTAAGCATAAAATTAGTGAAAAACTGTCTGAGGGAAACAAGCCTGAAGAGCCGTAGAGAAGGACACTCAATGTATCACACTGGCCTGCACATGTTTTTTCACAAGGTGTACACATCTGCACACATACTTTCATAACACACACACACACACATGATTTTGGGCATGGTCCAGAACATGAAACATAAAAGTTCACTAGGCAAAGTAGAACACACATGTCATCCCAGCACTTTTGAATTTGAGCAGGAAGATCATGAGGCTGACGACAACCTGAGGCACATAGAAATACTCTGTCTCAAAATAAAGGAGGAAAAATCGAGTTCAATAAGTTTATGATGTCCAGAGGCTTATAAGGATAAACTTGCAGCTGTCTTAAAGGACAAAATTAAGTCTACTTTCACAGATTTTATTAACTTCATTTTCAACTCCAGAATCAAGAATAAAATTATGATCACTAGGGAGTGGAGAGATCTCTCAGTGGGTAAAGCACTCACTGCATAATTATGAGGACCTGAGTTTGGATCCCCATTTAATGCAGGGTGTGGTGCTGGGTACCAATGATCTCAGTGCTGGGGAGGCAGAGACAGGCAGATCCCCTGGGCAAGTTGGCTCACAAGACTAGCCATATTAATGAGCTCTGAATTCAGTAAGAGACCATGTCTTGAGAAAAGAGGTAGAGAAGGATTCATGAAGATACTGGATGTCAACCTGTAGATTCCATACATTCACAAATACACATGCACATGTGTGCATACATACCTCATACTTGTATGCACATATGCACATATGAACACACACCAATGTACATGCATACACATGGATAAGAAGATAAACAAATAAAAGAAGATAAAAACAAATAAACTTAAGCCCCAATTCAGGCCCCTTTCCTTCCAATTCTAACCCTTTCTCTTACTCCAAACTAACTGCTAATAGGGCATCTCAACCACAAACTGTCATTCCTTGTTCCTAAGCAGTGTGTACATTGAACCATGAAGTTTGTATCTGAGTTTAACTTCTTTCACACGTGCTCTGCTGATGACTGGGAGCATGGTACTATAGGTCAGTTCAGCTGCTTCTGGAAAGCCCCAGGACTCCTGCCTGAGATCAAGAGTATGTGGTGAAAAATAGCGACAAATAAAGAGAACTGTCTGGGCCAGGAAGATGGCTTAGTCAGTAAAGTGCTTGCCTTGCAAGCCTGAGGACCCGGAGTTTAATCCCGTGTATCTACATACAATGCCAAGTGTGGTTGCTCATGCCTGCAATCACAGTGCCAGAGAGGTGGAAACAGGCATATCCCTGAGCATTGCAGACTAGCCTAATTGATGAGCTCTAAACAAATGTGACTCCCTGTCACAGGAGGTAGAAATCACTGGGAAGAATAACACTTGAGCTTATCCTCTGGCCTCCACATACACACATGTGCACAGGAGCCCACACACAGGCAAATGTGTATACTCATTAATGTACAGTACATACACGTGTAAAATAAATATATACATAAGTAATTTTAACAGTACTTTTTACAAAGAATTTGTATGAAAACATGCTGCAGGAATGAGTGACCAGAATGCTGGATGAGGCAAACTTGGTGCATATTTGCACATTGGCTATTTGGAATATAGTGGTTTGCTTCATATTGACATGGGTAAGGCCCCAGCAGCAGACAGGATGCTACATTGCCATGGAAGAGCAGTAGAGACACCTTTCCTGACTCCAGAGTTGCTGCTTTGGCAGTGGCAGCTCCAAAGGAGAGAGATCATGACAGGGAGCCAATGTTCAGATAATAAAAATGGCTCCCTGAGGAGTGTCTGGTAACTCCTTATGTTAAGTTTAAAGAAATGTAAGTGAGCTGGAGAGATGGCTTAGCAGTTAAGGCATTTGTCTGCAAAGCCAAAGGATACCGGTTCAACTCTCCAGGACACACACAAACCAGATGCACAAGGGGGCACATGCATCTGGAGTTTGTTTGCAGTGGCTGGGGGCCCTGGTGCACCCATTCTCTTTCTCTCTCTCTCTCTCTCTCTCTCCCCCCCCTCTCTCTCATAAATAAAATATATTTTAAAAAAAGAAATGTAAGTATCTTCAAAGCTAATGCAGAGAATTGCACAGCACCTAGTATGTAGAAGTTCTTATGTTGTACTTAAGTATGCACACACACACACACACACACACACACACATACACGCACATAGACATATATACTAGAGTTCAAACACTTGGAACATCATCATGTAAACTCTAAATACTGGAGATACAGAGTATGGGTGCAGCAGCTTGAAAAAGCTAAGACAAATGTCCCCCCTAAAAGTTTACTGAAATTTTATGCTTTCAAATTAGTATGTTAATGATGCAAAATCTAAATGTTCTTAAACATAACTCATATAGATTTCTGTGTGCACACTGCCAACTTCTAGATAACAATTTTTAATCATCTTAATGTTTGCTTTGTACGTGGCTCATTTAAATCAAAGCATTTTAAATTGAATAAAATTATTATGTCGTGAACATAATTCTTTCCATCATGTTTCACTATATCATTTTATTTTACTTTATTTATTTATTTATTTATTTTGATTTTTCAAGGTAGGATTTCACTCTAGCTCAGGCTGACCTAGAATTTACTATGTAATCTGAGGGTGGCCTTGAACTCACAGTGATCCTCCTACCTCTGCCTCCCAAGTGCTGGGATTAAAGGTGTGTGCCACCATGCCCAGCTAGATTTTTAAAAAATATATATTATCTTTATTTATTTGAGAGAAAGAGAGAGAGAAGGAAAGAGAATGGGCACACCAGGGCCTCCAGCCACTGCAAACTAAATCCAGATGTGTGAGCCCCTTGTGCATCTGGCTTACAATGGAACCGGGATCCTTTGGCTTTGCAAGCAAACATCTTAACCACTAAGCCATCTCTCCAGCCCATGTTTCATTATATCTTATAATTTGAGATTACCAAAATTTACTTTGTTCATTGCAAATATCTTAGTATTTTAAATGGGTTTTCCATACAAAGAGAAATATCAGAAAATAATAAAAAGAGCTTATCAAAAGGTTATTTTTCCAACCATGGTCTACACTCCTTTGTATGTTTAAAACTACATAAGCTGATCACTACTAACACATTTCAGCCAGAAACTAGGTGCTAATGAGAGAATAAAACATTGATTAATTATTTATTGTGATTCAGTATCACACCTCTGTCTTTATTTCAAAATACTCTTTGCTTTCATTTTCCTAGCACAAAGGAATACCTCTATATAATTTAGAATCAAAATTGTGACCTGCTACTTCAAAAGCTGTAAAGGAGTCAAGCTCAATGAAGGAAAAGAAAGTGCCACCTTGGCAGGAGCATAGCAAACGTTACTCAGTATTAAATTTGATTTTCAAGATATTGAAAGTCAACCCCTTTGCCCAAATATGTAACAGCCACACACAATAAAACCCATATAGTTATTTTATAGTATCAATTTCAGTTACTTCCAAGATATATTCCCCAGGTTACAACAAAATGAAAGCTCCAAAATAACTTAAAGGGGCAACATTCCAAGGGGGTTTGTGGAAAATGATGGAGCCATAGATTTTAGTTTTTAACCTTGCTGGCTTGAAATTAGAGAGGTCACAAATTACATATCAGATTGTCCCAGACATGGCAACTGTGCATAAAGCGTGAGTCTCTGCAAAGCTTTCATGGCTCATCTGAGAAGCTTGGACTAGCCTCACATGTATGACAGTAAGTAGCCAAAATTCTTGACCCCCTGTAGACTTGACACACGACTAAAATGCTGGAACGTCATGGACAAGGATACACATTTTGACTTGCATAACTTTGAAAGGCTACTACACAGTTAAAAAAGATGAAGTTAGAAAAATTAACATAATTTAATTTGGTTACTTATCCTCCTCCAGCTATGTTATGTGTATTAGTTTATGTTTACAAGTAATTGTTCTTGAAACAAAGGGAAAATGACCAAACATTCTGATATTCCTAATTGACTTTGTCAAGATGAAGAGAAAATACCAAATCCTCCTTCTTTTTAATTGTATAATTTTTCATAGTACCATTCTCATACCAGTGGTATTACAAAGAATGAAGAAAGCCTAGAAAAGCAAGAGGAAAAAAAAAAAAAACACGTTGCCAGTGATCCCTCTCTTCACAGATAACTTTTGCCAACACATGCCTAGCACTTCTAGAAAAGGTATGCCTTTGTGGCAAATTGGTGGTCTGGCACCATGGCTCAACATAAGTGCTTGCCACACAAACATGAGGCTTGACTCACACAGCATTTGTGCTGTAAGTTTGTGAGTCTAAAAACCACAGTATTTTACAACTCATAGATACCAGTTGAGGGTGTGTGCACTGATTTTTACAGCCAGAATGAGTTCATCTAACCATTTAGTTGCAATCCAGCAAAACGTCTTTTAAAATTGGACCTCATCCATATATCCTGGTAATAAGGTGTGCACTAAAACCTTAGCAAGCGTCAGTTGTCCACGCAAATCTGTGAGATAGAAAGACTCTGCTTTCATTCTGGGGGCATGAACTCACTGTTTTTATTTCCTTTACATTGGAGACATTAGGAAAGCATATTAATACATGACATCACTTCAGTTTTTTAATAGTCATATTTAGTAATGTAACACAAAGCTCAGAGCATGACCCTGGTCTGTGGCTGTCATATTACCATTTGAAAACTAAATCTGAACCAACAAGATCAGAGATGAAGGCCAAAAGTGTGGTTCAGAGTGCACCATGTTACCATCTGGTCTGCACTCTGGTATGCTGTGAAAGGAAATAGACGCCAGAGTTGTCCCAGTGGCATCTCTCTGAGGCAGATAAAAATAGAGACCCTTGTAGACACAAGAAGGAAAATGAGCCCCTTTTAGCCACTTACCAAGTGATAATCAAGGTTTCTTAGGGATGAGAAGATGCCCAGTTGATAAATTACATGTTGTGCAAGCATGAGAACCAAATTTGAGATCCCTACCATCTACATAAGTGTTATAAGGGCATGAGGACACACCTATAATCCTACTTCTCATGATGCAGAAACGGTAATGCTCAGGGCAAGATAGGTGGCTAGACTAGCTAAACCAGTGAGCTCTTGGTTCAAGTGAGAAGAAAATGTCTCTAGGTATCTTTCAGTAAAAGGATATGTTCTACCCTCTTATGCAACACTTGTGGCAATTTGTTTTATTTTATAAGAATAGAATTGAAACCAAGGCACTTCCAGAGCCAACCTATGATGTCAATTTTTGGAAAAGGAAATAGAATGGAAGGAGGGTCCCTCAGAAACCCACTGAGCAACAGAATTCAAAAAGCTGTCCAGATCCTACATACGGTCACCACTACAACACTTGAGGTGTGACTCATGGAAAACCACACTTGCATGTGGGCATGTCTTATTTTATTCCGGAGTACCCTGCACCCCTGTACTTAAAATATATATTAAATTATTTTTCAATATTTTATTTTTATTTATTTGTTTGAGAGAGAGAAAGAGGCAGAGCGAGAGAGAGAAGGAGAGAGAATAGAATGGGCACATCAGGGCTTCCAGGCACAGCAAAACAACTCCAGATGCATGATGCCACCTTGTGCATTCGGTTTATGTGGGCCCTGGGGAAATTGAACGAAGGTCCTTTAGTGTTTCAGGCAAGTGCCTTAACCAGTAAGCCATCTCTCCAGCCCTAAAAGTATTTTTAATAATCCTCAACTCTGCTTCTTACTGGCTCATCTCAAACTGTTTTCTCCATCAAAGTCAAGGATTTACTTTTGCCCAAGTCAAGGTCCCTAAAAGACTAAGGGGACTCCTTAGGCTACTACAGGTAACAGCATAGAGCTATGTCTCCACTTCTGTTGCCTCTGACATCTCTATTCTATATAACCTGCAAACTCATTGCCACATCTCATCTCAAAATAATGAATATCAGTGTATATGTATTTTCTCTTAGGAACATTATGATCAAAACTTGAATTTATTGTGCCTCTCTGATTTATCAGACACCTCTTTGTGACCTATCTGTGAAATGTTTACCACAAACTTTAGATTTTTGGAAGTGCAAATTCAAGTTAAAACAAGATGCTGTTTTCCATTCTCATATCTGAATTTAAAAAAAGAAAAGAAAAAAGAAAGATTTACACTGGGGCTAGGAGGATATCTCAGTCAGTTAAGTGTTTGCATTGCAAATATAAATACAATGACCTGAGTTTGATCCCTAATATCCATATAATTGATATAATAAGGTGTGTTTGTAATCCTTTCACTGGGTAGAGGAGAAGAAGGGTCCTTGGGGCTCACTTGCCAGTCACTCTATCTTATTGGTGAGTTAGAAGCCACTCAGAGACCCTGCCTCAAAAAGAGGAGGATGAAAGACCTGAGGATGATGCCCCAGGTTGTTGTTGGGCCTCCACACATGAACGAACACCGAAACCTCTATAAAAACGGCCTCAGCATTACACACATACACACATGCAAACAAAGAAAACAGCAGGTAGCAGTTAGAGTTGGCAAGAACATGGGTAAATGGGCTGTTACACGTTGCTGATGAGTATGTACTCAAATACCAAGGTTCTAAACATTTCCTAGTCATCAGCAAAGATATTAAAATGTTCACCATCTTTGAGGTCAGCTCTTGGCACCTTTAAAGGATTTCTGTGCTGAACTGAAGTGCTAGTACTTGAAACATTAAACAACTATAACATTAATCTCCACACTTTTTAATATGGTGGCAAAACAAAGTAACTCTGATTTCTGATTAATAAATGGCAACAAAATAAGTTACAGAATATCTAGATGTAATATTGCATATATGTGTATGTGATGTATGGTCATGCAAGTATGTCTTGGTAGGTATGTGGACACACATGTGCATATGGTGCTTGTGTATGTGTGTGGAGACCATAAGTTGATATTGTTTTCCTCCATTGCTTTCTACTTTTTTTAGACAAGTTCTTTGAGCGAATATAGAACTCACTAATATAGCTAGACTACCTAGACAGCAGACCCCAAGTATCCTGTGTCCCCAAACCCCACCCCTAGGATAACAAGTACATGCCACTATGCTTGGCATTTTAGGTGGGTTCTGGGGATTGGAATTCAGTTTCTCATGCTTACATGGGAAGATTTGAGCCATATCTCTAGCCCTAGATAGTCTAATATTTTAAAAGCTGTTAATAATAAAAATGCTCTCGAGGTGGGTATAAAACAAAAAGTTTAGGTAAAGAAAGTGAAAGGGTATGGTGAAGACTAAGCAGAAGAGGAGGGAGGAATAGCTACCTACACATGTTTTTTCCGTGTGTGTGTGTGTGTGTGTGTGTGTGTGTGTGTGACACAAAGAAGATGATGTGTCCATTCCAGGTAGGACAGGACATGTTTTTATGAACCTTTATAGCATTACAACTTGTTAGAACCTCCATCTTTAGCCGGGTGTGGTGGCGCACCCCTTCCTTTTATCTCAGCACTAGGAATCCAGAAATAGGAGGATCACCATGGGTTTGAAGCTAACCTAGGACTACAGAGTGAGTTTTATAGCAAGAACTTAACCCCCTAGGCCCCCCAAGTCCCAAGGAAACATGCAACTTTGTACTGGAAATTTTTCAGTCCAACAAGATAAATAATGATTAATAATTTCTGATATACTTGAAATATAAAGCTAAGAACCCCTATAAATATCCACATGTGACCAGAACAGAGCTGAAGCAGGAACTGAGCTCATGTTTGTGTGACTTCCAATCCATGTCACTTGTTTTGTACACACTCCCCCTGGCTTTGTGAAATATACATTTCCAGAGAGCAGCATGTGAAGGCAGCACTTTCTGTTCCCTTGGAAATTAAGTCACATGGGAAGCCATTTGTTTCGTGGAGGGATTCATCATATCCAATGGTAGGAAGATAAGCAGGCCACACAGAGCCTGTGGCTGGTCTCTTCCTGCAACATTGACAATTAGCCACTTACAGTAGCTCCCAAAGCACTGAGATTTTGAAATATTGGCAATGGCATCCTTTTGGAGCTGGGACAGAAAATAACTGCATAACACTGAGCAGGTTAAAGGTAAAGGGAGTGCCTTCTGCCATTTTACCACATTTTATCAGGACTATTCCATCCTTTTAGGAAAAGGACATGGTTTTGCAAAACAGCTCAGACAGCTGAGCCATGAGCTCAGGTGCATGAGATTCACAAATACCCCTAAAGGCACATCCCAACCATCAACCTTCCAGGTGTGATGGTGAAATAAAATGGCAAGTGGTAATGTCCTGTTTACCCCTGTGGTTTGTTTTCCATGCAAATGTTGTCCTGTGGGGAAAGAGGAGCCTGTGTGGAATGTATAAGTAACCTTAGAAACATAGGAGAAAACAATAAGCCCCTGTGAAAGTCCTGCATGGCAACCTATCCCCAGGGTCCTCATCTTTGCAGCATTACTATGCAATGTGAATTAAATCCACTGCACAGAGCAGCTGTCTGGTGCTTCTGAGTTGATTGCCATCGCCCCAGGAGGCTGAGGCTTTCTGCATCATCGACCTGGTGTTACATGATTCACCTGTGGGACCCGTGCGGTCTAACTGAGCTCAGTGCCAGTGGAAATGGCATGCCCTCTGAGTGAAAGGTGACTGTTTCAGCAGCACTATGTCCCCTGAGTACAAAACGGATGGCCTAACTATGGCTACATAGATTTATATCATCCAGAAGGCACACGGGTTGTGGGAGGCATGAAGAAGAAGAGTTGTCACATAAATGATTTAAAAGGCATGGGAGCTAAATACCAAAGCACTTGGTCAAGGGCAGCAGCTATCTGTAATGAAGCCAGAGTCAAAAAGTGCAGGGAGGACCCTGGAGTCCATGGTAGAAACTGCCACACCATGAACTCAAAGTAAGAAAGAAAAAGAGTTCCGGGATGGCGTGTGGCTCAGTTGGTAAAGTGATTCCCTTGTAACCTGAGTTCAGTGGCCAGAATCCACATTAAAAAAAAAAAAAAAAACTGGGTATGATAACGCATGTTTGTAATCTCAGTGCTGAGGAGGCAGAGACTGAGGATCCTTGGGGCTCACTTGCCAGTTCCTCTAAACAACTTGGGTAGCTCCAGGTCCATGAGAGACTCTGTATCATAAAAAGAAAGTAGATCCAGGCTGGAGAGATGGCTTAGCGGTTAAGCACTTGCCTGTGAAGCCTAAGGACCCCGGTTCGAGGCTCGGTTCCCCAGGTCCCACGTTAGCCAGATGCACAAGGGGGCGCACGCGTCTGGAGTTCGTGCAGAGGCTGGAAGCCCTGGCACGCCCATTCTCTCTCCCTCCCTCTATCTGTCTTTCTCTCTGTGTCTGTCGCTCTCAAATAAATAAATTTAAAAAAAAATTATTAAAAAAGAAAGTAGATCCTAAGGATGACACCTGAGGTTGTCATGTGGCCTCCAAGTGCATGTGCACCTTCAGGGGGTGGGGAGTGAGAAAGAGAGAGAGAGAGAGATAAAATGAAATGTGAAGTCATTGAGATTAAAGGCCCTCCAGTCCAAAACCAAAATGAAAGAGAAGGGCATTTAGGTTGCTCCATTCCTTTAATCAAACCAACTCACTTCCCCCTGAATCATTATTGTATAAATGTATGCAGATAGGTCATTGAAAGAGGCTTGTGAAGGAAGGGAAATCTGTCACAGAAAAGTCACATTTCTCAGCGTGCTTTATCCAAGTATAATCCAGAAATAGTTTCTGTTGATAGTAAGTGACATTATTAGGAAGCATAAGGAAATTTCAAACTGAAGTAACTATCCAGCTCACTTAATCAAGTTTTGAAAAACATCTTTGCACTTGTCTTTAGGATGAAACTCCAAATGTCAACAAACAAGTGTTTCTGTCGAAGAGTGAATAATTAAGTAACTTTATAATTTCATATATCATCAGTATTCATAGCCATGGAGAACTAGAGATAATTTTCATAAAGAACTTTTTCTTCTCCCAGATATCTCCTGTTCTTAAAATTAATGACCTGGGGCTGGAGGGATGGCTTAGCAGTTAAGGCATTTGACTGCAAAACGAAAGGACCCAGGTTCGATTCCCCAGGACCCACAATCACCAGCTGCACAAGAGGGCACACATGTCCGGTGTTTGTTTGAAGCATGCCCAACATTTCCCCTCTCCCTCTCTCTCTCTCTGTGTCTCCCTCCCTCTTTCTCTGTCAAATAAATAAATAAATATTTTAAAATATTTTTAAAAAATGAATGACCTGGACATACTTCTCACTTTCTGGTTTTATTTTATGGCTATTGTTCTAATTGTAAGTTCTTCGTCCCCTTGAGAGGGAGTCAGGTAGCTTTGTTACATAGTTTTGGATAATTGGGGCCTGAATTTAATAAGCAGAAATGTCTTTAATTCTACCCTTCCAATCTCCACTTTACTAGAGGTCACAGAAGGATCTTTCCTCTCCTTATCACTTGACTAAAGGAATCCCCTAGACCTGTTTGTCCATAAACAACCTGAGCCTCTCCTGACTGGGAGGTTCCCTTTCCTAGTTTAAATATGGTACTAGTATTGTGGTTGGTTAAGCTCAGCCCCAAAACTTGACTTCGTGGCTGGCCTTTCCTTGAGCCATTGCCCAGCCTGGACCAGTCAGCCTATAAGAGCCTGATTGCAAGGTCTGCCACAAGACAATATATACATCCTTGCCAGGTGGACAAGCTCTCTCCTTGATAGCTGTTCCTCTCTCCTGAACCTTCAGTCTCCTATCTTGGTAAGCCTCCCCTTCCCTTATCCAAGCCAGGCTAAAGGAAGGGGAAACCCCACTCCCCCATGGGCTCTCAGCCCCCTTCTTCCTCCCACGTGGCAGGAGCTCTTTGCACTTTCTTCTCTTCTCTCTCTAAATCCCTTTTCATGTTCTCAGGCTCGTGTTTGTTCTCCTGCCTGAGCTCAGGAGCCACGTGGGTGTACCCATTTTCCCCTCCTCACTTTGCAGACCCACCCTCTCCCTCATAGATTACCGAATAAAATGTAACATTTTATAAATTATCCTTCTCAGTTTGGCTTACCCAATTCTTTAGCTAAAAGCAGACATGACCTCAGGATTTGGGGTTCAAGGATTGTTCCTGAACCCTAGTGTCATGAAACATCCTTTCTGATACAGAGTGGCACGCCTTGCTTCTCCGCCCCTTGTCTTTCCACTGTCCTGTTATGGAGACACAGATTCGTCTCAAACCACACAAACAACGAACATGAGAAATAAAACTAGGACTTCCTCCAATCTTGTGAATCCCCCCACCCACCCACTGCGGAGACACAAACGGTTGTCTATTCGCCCCAGATAGGGCTCAGTTAACACACCAGAGTACAATTTTCACCAAAGGCCTGCTTGGAGAGCCAGTGAAATTTTTGGAGTCACTTACAGACTGCGAGTGAGGGGTTGATTACCAGGGCATGACCAGCGCACAGGCAGCTGGGTCACCGGCACCCCCACCCCAGCCTTGCTGACCTGACTGCTAGTACCAGGGTCAAACTTCCGGGGTACAAATCACCAAAAACAACAAAAACAATGGAGCTAGGGAGGTGGTCAGTGGATGAAAGCCTAAGGACCTGAGTTGATCCAGCCTCACCATCTATGCTAAAGCCAGATGTGGTAATGACCCTCTGTACTCCGGGGGCTCCTACAAGCAAGACGGGAGGAGCAGAAGGAAGGGTGCCCAGAATGCCATGGATGAGCTGGCGTGGTGAGCAATGAGAGAGACTGCCTTGAAGGAGGTGGAAGATGAGGACCAGCACCCAAGGTTTTCCTCTGACCTCCACACGTGTTATGGTACACGTGCGCACGAACTCACGCATGAACCCATATATAGAGACAAACAACACAGAGAGAAAGAGATTTGAAAATTACTTCCAAACTGAGGCCTTTGTCTACATAATGGAAACTCACCCTCTTCAAATCTCCTAATTGCTTAGTAAAGCAATTGTGAAACCTCCCCATTATGGTTGTTATATATAGCCATGTCTTCTTTTTAAAAATATTTGATTTATTTACTTGAGAGAGAGATTGAAAGACTGGGGCATGCCTGGCCCTGTTGCCACTGCAGATGAACTTCAGATGGAAGCACCACTTTGTGCATCTGGCTTTGCATGGGCACTGTGGTATTTAACCAGGGCCATTAGGGTTTGCAAGCCAGTGCATTTAGCTACTGACCAATCTTTCCAGCCACTAGTTATGTCTTCTTTACTTGAGAAATTATACAGTGACCAACACCTACAAAACTTCAACATGGGCTAGGGAGATTGCTCCGTGGTGAAGCACTTGCATTGCAAGTATGAAGAACTAAGATCAATCCCCAGAACCTATGTTAAAAAATATAAAGGGGACAGAGAGATACTCTAGTGGCTAAGGTGCTGGCCTGTGAAGCCTAAGGACCCAGGTTCAACTCTCCAGGTCCCACATAAGCCAGATGCACAAGGAGATGCAAGTGCATAAGGTCTCACATGTGTGCGTCTGGAGTTTGATTACAGTGACTGGAAGCCCTGACACATCAATTCTCTGCCTCTTTTTCTCTCCCTCTCTCACACATAAAAAAAAGGCCAGTCTGTTGGGCTTGCCTCAAAAATTAAAAGAAAATAAAAGATACTTTAATATTTTTAAATTGTCGCTTATGAACCAAACACAAGACCACAAATGATACACTTTACAATGCGATAAACATTTGATAACTGTACAATGTTGATAAGAGAAATCCTGTTTTTAGACTATAAAAATTGTTTGCTTTATCTTTTAACTTAAAACAATAAAAAATAAAAGTATATAAAGTAGAGCAAAATTTGGACCTTTTCTTCATCATTTTTTTTCAGTCTTCCTAACTCCATTGTCTCTGTTGCATTAAAAAAAGGCCAGTCTGTTGGGCTTGCCTCAAAAATTAAAAGAAAATAAAAGATACTTTAATATTTTTAAATTGTCGCTTATGAACCAAACACAAGACCACAAATGATACACTTTACAATGCGATAAACATTTGATAACTGTACAATGTTGATAAGAGAAATCCTGTTTTTAGACTATAAAAATTGTTTGCTTTATCTTTTAACTTAAAACAATAAAAAATAAAAGTATATGAAGTAGAGCAAAATTTGGACCTTTTCTTCATCATTTTTTTTCAGTCTTCCTAACTCCATTGTCTCTGTTGCATTAACGTGCTGTCCTGTTGGAGAACCATGCCGACATAAATAAATCTAGAACTGAGGCATACATATAAGGATTCTCAAGTTTTAAATATTATTGGTTTTCATTATTTTATCAAGAAAAACTCCACTATATAGTTGTTTTAGAATTATTTTATATGGATTTTGTTTCATTAATGTCATTTTATGTCTATTTATATAACTACAATGTCATTGCCACACCTAACCAAATTAAAAAAAAATTTACCATTTTTAATATGTACACATTAAGTGATTTTTGTCTAGTGATTTAAAGACATGTATTTTTTTAAAGTTTTTATTTATTTGAGAGCGACAGACAGAGAGCAAGGGACAGGCAGAGAGAGAGAGAATGGGCATGCCAGGGCCTCCAGCCACTGCAAACGAACTCCAGATGTGTGCACCCCCTTTGTGCATCTGGCTAACGTGGGTCCTGGGGAATCGAGCCTTGAACCGGGGTCCTCAGGCTTCACAGGCAAGTGCCTAACCGCTAAGCCATCTCTCCAGCCCTAAAGTTGTGTTTTTATACGTGAGTGCTGGTACTTGGGCATGTAGAAAATGCACATGCACATGTACATGTGTATGCATGTACGTAGAGGCCAGAGAACAACCTTGGGTATCATTCCTCAGACATCACCCACTGTTTTTTCAGGCTAGCTGTCTAATGACTTCCAGGGATTCTCCTGTCTTTGCTTCCCCAGTGCTGGGATTGCAATCATACACCAGACCTGACATTTTATGGGGATCTGGGGATCCAATCCAAGCCCTTATACTTTTCAGGCGAGAATTTCTCCATTGACTAAGGTAACTCCCCAGGCTTGAAAGTTATATTTCATGTTCGCTTATATAATACAATATCCAAATGAGACTCACATATTGTATGTGATTGTTAACTTTAATCTATAATGTTCTTTCTTTTTCATTAAGCCATGTATTTGCTAAGGAAACTGGGTCAACTGTCATGGAGTATTAATCATGCTCTGGGAGGGGCTGAATGCCTCTTTGTGGAAATTTAACTTTTTTTTTTTTTTTTTCCAATGACTTCTGTCAGCTGGCAGTCGTTAGCTATAGACGTTTGAAAAACTAATGGGTTGAGTTTGTTTTCAAGCACAGGTGTGCTACTATTTATATCACATCAGTAATATGTATATGTAGTAGGTCCTTTTTTAAACCATGTTATGATTATGTATTAGAGTTTAGAAAGTAATGAAACAAAAATTATGAAAAAAGAGAATGCATGAAAAAGGATGCATGCAGAATTGTTGGTGGTAATGTTTCAACTGGAGAGAAGGAATGGATGGTAATAGAGGAAGCTGGAGTGGTCTATCAGGATAGCTGGTTAGATCCTGCCACCTCTACATAGCAAAGAAAGACTGAAACAAAACAATACTAAAACCTAGCAAGGCCAGTACTACATTCTACAGCTCCATGTCCAGTGTCTATTAACTCATGATGAGATCCTCAGGGCTTCAAAAGGCTTGGGTAGCTCTATCCCACTATCTGCATTACATGTACCTTCTCTTGTAGGCTGGAGCTGACCCAAGTCTATAGCTTTTCCATGGTCCAAGCATCTCAAGCATCCTGGGCTCTCTATGCCAACTTTTGGTTCATCTTCATGGATTCATACCTTGTGCATGGAATCTGGCTCTGCCATGCAAGGACTAGCCTCAGCGTCTCCCTGAAACCATGGTGAAAGATTACCTGCTCCCCTGCATCTTGCATCTTTCATTCTTATAGCCAATCCCACTTGGGTAACGCTGACGCATTCTGATGTCAGATAGACAGGAAGCCTAGCACTCATGGGACAAAGCTATAGCAGCCTCTGGATTCTGACCTTGGGAAGATGAGACCTCCTTCAGCTGTCTTCCTTCTGGTCCTGACATTTAAAATTCATTCATACTGGGGCTGGAGGGATGGCTCAGTGGTTAAGGTGTTTGCCTGCAAAGCCAAAGGTGCCAAGTTCGATTCTCCAAGACCCGTGTTAGCCACATGCACAAGGGGCTCAGGTGTTTGGAGTCTGTTTTCAGTGGCTAGAGACACTGGCATGCCTATTCATTCTCTCTTTTTCTCTCTCCTTCCCTCCCTCCCTCTTTCTCTTTTAAATAAATAAATAAATAAATAAATAAATAAATAAATAAATAAATAAATTTTAAAAATCACTCATATTCTTCCTAAGTTAAGCTTTCAGTGGGTTGGATTTTCCCTTGGGGCATCTTTCCTTTTGTCCCAGCACAGAAAATTAGGTCCTCTTTTGTGGTGGTAATCTCCTTAGCAATCATACCTGAAGAGGCTGCAGTCTCTTTTCATGCCAAAATTTATATTTATAATTTTATACTTTGTATTTTTAATATATTTCTTCCATGTGAACTAAGGCAACAAAATGAAACCATGTTACACAATCAATGCTTTTCTGTCTCAAATATCCTTTATCAGACAATTTAGCCCATTGCTTTTAAATTCAACTTCACTTAAGTTCTAAGGACATAGAATGAAGCCAATTTCCCTACCAGAGCTGCCTGTGGCTGAGTTCCCAATAGAGTCCACACTCCTCTCTAAAACCTAATGAGCCCCCATTGTTCTCATTTCACTTGGCTTTCTGGTCTTTTGGACTCCCACCAAAATGCCTCATTAAACTATTCTTACAGAATTGTAGGGCTTCTCTCATCATAAGCTCCAAATCCTTCTAAATACCTATATCCTAAAAACCAGTTCTAAAGTCTAAGAACCACATAGGCATGTTTATTGCAGAATTGACACCACTTCTTGGTACCAATTTTCTGTATGAGTCACTTTCTAATTGCTGTGTCAAATTCTTAACCAGAATCAGCTTAAGGAAGGGTTTATTCTTGGTGTACAGTTTTTAGGGGAATATAGTTATGGCAGGGAATGTATGGCTGAAGCACACAGTGGGCATCACATCTCCACATCATCAGGGAAGAAGTAGAGAGAGCAAATGAAACAGATGACTTGGCCATAATACCTCAAGTGCCGCTCCCCCCCCCCCAAGTAACATAGTTCCTTCAGCAAGGATTTACCTCATAAAGCTATTGCAACCTTCCCTGTCACCACCACTAACAGAGGATTCAAACACAAGAGGAATTTTTGAAACTCCAATCACCACACTAACATAACTCAATGAGTCAAAATATAGAAAATATATGAAAGTAGAAAGGGGAATAGTCAGGAAAAAGGAGTTTAGCAGGAGTGACATTTAGTTCAGTGTATGACATCTAAAGGGCCTACATGATTATGTAATTGTCATAAAGATATTACAGTGTTGACTCGATCAGTGCTAGTATTGTTGCTATTACCGAAGTTGTATCCATGGTATCTACGGAAGTTTTCCTGGAGGTGGGATCACATACCTATTGCTCACACTTATATCTACTCTGTTTCTTACTGGGACTTAGGTCATCTCATCAAACTACCTCATTTTCATCTGCCTAATGAACATATCTTGTACAAAATTCATCATTGCTCAGTGTAGGTTTTTTTAAAATTATTTATTTATTTATTTGAGAGTGACAGACACAGAGAGAAAGACAGATAGAGGGAGAGAGAGAGAGAATGGGCACGCCAGGGCTTCCAGCCTCTGCAAACGAACTCCAGACACATGCGCCCCCTTGTGCATCTGGCTAACGTGGGACCTGGGGAACTGAGCCTCGAACCAGGATCCTTAGGCTTCACAGGCAAGCGCTTAACCGCTAAGCCATCTCTCCAGCCCTCAGTGTAGGTTTTGAAGTTTAACTAGTGCTTACATTTCATCTGTAGTCTAAGGAAGTAGAAATGATTCCTGAGATGTAGACTCAATATTTCTTTAATCACAAATAAATAGTTTGTGTGACTATGTAAAAACATATCTAACATACGGTTCTGATAATTCTCAATTATATGTAAACAATAAGCTTATAATAAGACACATAAAGAAGGATCTATAATAGAGAAATAAAATGAAATTTAGTCAACTTCAACAGATGTGTCTCGAGAGTCATCCACTAACTAGAGTATAAGGACAAAAATGGAGAAAAAGATAAAAGAAATCATAGCTTCTTTTAGTAACTCTGGAAGCTGTTTAACACATTCTTCCAGTAAAGTGGCATGCATGTTTATATTATAAGTGGGTGCATGTGTGCATGGGCATGCTTGCAGACATGTGTGTGTGCATGTGTGTCAGATGTTGATTTGTATGCATCTTCTTTGATTGGTCTCCACTCTAGGTACTGAGATAGGGTATATCAGGTGGACCTAGAACTCTCCAAGTCAGCTAGGCTAACTATCCAGCTTCCTCTGGAGATCCCCTGATTCTGTCTCCTGAACAATGGGATTCCAGACCTGCTGCATCATTTGTCCAGTATTCACATACACATGCTGGGGATCCAAACTGCAATATTCATGCTTGTGTTGCAAACCATTTAGCCACGGAGTCATCTTCTCTATTCATACGTAAAATGGCTCCTTAGAGTTCCAAATGTACTCACACACAATGTATCTCCTGCTATTCAATGTTTGAAGGTATCAGGTGATTTCGTGTTAATCCAAAATGTTCTCTGACAACAACCTGGCTTGGACTAATAATCCTCTCCTGATACTTCATTTGACTACCATACATTGTAACACTAATTAATTTCAAAATAATTAAGTGATTTAAAAAGAACTCACTGTAATAACATACCCAGTCAAATAAGTATATTTTAAAAAATTTTTAATTTATTTATTTGAGAGCGACAGACACAGAGAGAAAGACAGACAGAGGGAGAGAGAGAATGGGCGCACCAGGGTTTCCAGCCTCTGCAAACGAAGTCCAGACACGTGCGCCCCCTTGTGCATCTGGCTAGCGTGGGACCTGGGGAACCGAGCCTCGAACCGGGGTCCTTAGGCTTCACGGACAAGCGCTTAACTGCTAAGCCATCTCTCCAGCCCAAATAAGTATATTTTTATAATCACACTAATGTACAAAGCAGGGAGACATTGGTCAATATCCTTGTCCTACCATTTATAGTTCTGTGAATTCACTTCAGTCACTTTCATTTCCTACTTTTATGTACTGGTGGTTAGACCCTAGTATGCCATTGTTGTAGGAAGTAATAATTAAATGGAGATTTAACAGAAACTAGGACAGTTTTCCAGAAAGTGGTACTTGGCTTCTTTGCCTCTCTTCCTTTAAAACAAAATTATTTATTTCAGAATATTCTTTCTCTATTGTTGAACCCGAGTTTGGATACCAGAATCCATGTGAAATTCTGAGCATAGTAGTTTACACCTATAATCCCAGCACTGGAGAGGCAGAAAAAGAATTCTTAGGGTTTACTGGCTAGCTAATCTAGCTGAATTGTTGGCCTTAGGTCCAATAAAAGATTCTGTCTCAAAGAATAAAGTAAAGAACAACTAAGGAATATTGCCCCTAATGCACACACACCATACACACATGCACATACCTATAAAACACCTCAATATAAAAAACTTCTTAAGTGAAACAAATGACGCCAGGCTGGAGATCTAACTTTCAGAAACTTCTCTTAGAAAAACAATGGATAGGGCCATGAGCTCAGATTTGGAATTTTGAATTGAAGTGCAACATGGTAGAATAGAATGTTCTCAAGGTGAAGCTCTTGTTTGAAAGGAAGAAGAGAAAGGAAGCAACATTTGTAGAAGTTGTAAACAATACAAATATTGTCATGAATAATGAAGCAGATGAAAAAAATCAAGTTCAGTAACTTGACCAAGATCATGGTTAGTACACTGTGGGTGAGATATGATTTAGCTGCATTATTAGCTACTTTATCCATTTCTGTGACAAAATAGAAGGGAATAGGGATTTATCATGATTCACAGTTTGAGGGGATCCAGTTCATCATGACAGGGAGGGCGAGGCAACTGCTCACATTGAGTCCACACTTCAGAAATAGAGAGGGCTGAATGCTGGTGTTTAGTTTACTTTCTCATTTTTATTTAATCCAGGACCCTAGCCCATCAAATGAATCCACTCACATTTAAAATGAGTCTTCCCTCCTCTACAAATCTAATCTAAAAACTCCCTCACAGATATGCCCAGAGTTTGTCTCCTAGGAGATTCTGTATCTTATCAAGTTAGCAATCAATATCAAGCATCACAAGTTGCTTTATATCGGGCCCTGTTATCTTTTCCTATGAGCTTCATTCCGTACCCATTTCTTCTTACAAGAAATTTCGGTTTGCTGTGTCCTCTCATCCCCTTTCACACTAGCCACATTGCTCACAAAAGAAAGATGCTTAATTTACTTTCTTCAGTTTGTTGACGATTTTCTGATGCATGTTGTGTGTTGGATAAATATTTGTTGGTAGTATTCCAAGCTTGTTTCCTCTACCATCTGCTCTCCATTGCTTCCTTCGGTGTTAGTTGACACATCTACAGTGATGATTTACAAGTACACATTGTTAGTCTTACATCGCTGTCCTTATGATATGGATATGAGTTGGAATCCAATGGGCACCATTGACATTTTCAAGTTCTTGTGCCTCAGGGGGAAAAAAAAAATGAACCAGAGACACATGGGTAGTGGGAAAAATAGAGACAGTTTATTAATATACAGAATATTCCAGAGCATGGATGCAGGCCAGGGAGTCGGGAAAGGTCTGAGGTTTAAAGGCTATAAGAGTCCTGAATCTTTATGAGCAATTTACATAGCACACCCACATTCTCCTATATTTGTTTATCATCAACTTTTCTCACACATGTCATGTTGCTTATTTTAAGCCCTGGATGGAAAGGATTTCTAGTTTTTGTGCCAATTGGCCTCTTTCATATGCAAATTTGGATACCCCTCCCTCCATGCTCTAGCTTCCTGTCATACCTGAAAACATTTCAATGTCATTCTAGTACTAAAAACTTTCCATTTGTTTCCACTGACTCTAACATCTTTTTTTTTTTTTCTTTCAGTCTTTTATAGTTGATTGAAAGGTGAGCCATCTTTCCTGCAGGACATTGATCTCCAAGCCTGAGTCATCATGGTGTTGTTTTTGAAAAAAATTTTAATTTATTTGACTGAGAGAGAGAGGGAAGGAAAGTGTGTGTGTGTGTGTGTGTGTGTGTGTGTGCGCGCGCGCACGTTTGTGTTCATCATCAGGGATTCTTGCCACTGCAAATGAACTCCAGACACATGCACCACTGCATGGAGCTTTACGTGGGTATTGGGGAGTCAAAACTGGCTGGCAGGCTTTGCAAGCAAGTATCTTTCAACTGCTGAGCTACCTGCCCAGCCCCATCTCTGTGTTTTTATTCTTGAGTTTCTACATCCAATTAACTCGGAAGTCCTAAGGGGATTCCAAACCCTAGGATGCATAGCTCCATAGAGTCTTCACATTCTAGCAGGTCACGTGGTTCAATGTCTCTCAACTCTTTGCTCTCATTGCAGAGCTTTCTAACTCTGCTTCTTTCACTATACATGTCATCTTGTGACTATGATTACTTTTCCACACACATTTGCATGTAAGATCAGAATGGCCAATTGTTGGCCGGCTTTCTGTTACCATAACAAATATTTGATTGCTGTGGTGTGGATATAAAATTTGATGTTGTGTTTGTATTGAAGTCCTGGTCCCAAGCTGGTGATGAAATATTTTGTATCATGAAGCTGTATGATTTATTAGGAGCTGTGTCCTCAGTAGAAGGAGGTCATTACAGTAAGTCTCTGGAAAATATATCGTATTCTTACTGACTCTGTCTGTGCCTCTCTCTCTTTCTCTCTCTCTCTTTCTCTCTCTCTTTCTCTCTCTTTCTTTCCTGGTTACAATGAAGTGAGCAGCCTCTTTCTCCACCATGAACTTCTGCTTCACTTCTGCCTGGCCCAAGGCAATGGATCCAACTAACTTTAGACTAAAACAATGAACTGAAATAAATCTTTGCTCTCATTCAAGTTGATTTTTTTCAGGTATTTTGTCACACTGATGGAACATGACTACCACACTGAGATAATAAACCTATTTTTAAAAAATCATTTTTGACCAAAGTTTTGGAAATTCATTCTAATGATAAATTTCCCATGTTTCTTTGAGACTATAGTGGGTCATCGCATGAAAACAGGACTACATGACAGAACAAAACTATTCCTCTCATGGCCGGGAAGTAAAAGGGAGAAAGAAGAAGAGACCTGGGACTAGTGACTGAATTCAAGACAACACCTCCAATGATCTATGATGTCCCATGATCCTTTATACCAGGCTTTACAAGACATTTAAGATACAAACTGTACAGGATGACACATGCCATTTGCAGCAGTGAACAAGAGATCCTGTCACAAATGAGATGGAAGGACGGACAGGGTTGAAGAAGATACCAGTACATTTCCCATAGCCCATTAGTACCTTCTCTTCTAAGTCAATCATTTTCTGAGGCCACATGCACTTCTGTGAAGTTAACGCTAGGTGCTCACCTCAGTACCTATTACTTCTTGTCAGCAGAGCCTCATAATACCTCTACTACTCCTCTTAATGTGCCACAGTGGTTTAGAATTTACACATTATGTTTTTACCACTACACTTTAAGATATGCAAAGCCAGGGAAGGTATTTTATTAATTTTTATCCATATAGTCCTTAGTGTACACAAAGAATTCAATTATCTTCAGTATTACTTGACTTGAGTATATAGGAAATAATTTCTATGACTTTTAATAGCTTTTGTGGAAATATTTCAAGCTCACATACTTAGCTCTTAGAAAAGAAGTGTTCTCCGGGAAATCATATTCAAAGGTTAATTCAATGTCTTCTTCTTTTGTTCTTATCTTTCTCCACATGTGAGGAAGACAGAGTAGTAGTATAAATTGTTTTTCAGAACAAAAGAAATTCGCAAGGTAGCTCCCATGAAAATGCCACACAAATCTCTCATTGGTTAGGAAATTCTACCTGAATAGTTAGTCTGTAGCTCAGCCAATAATGATACCGAAATATGAATAGAGTTGCTGGTAAAATTACAATCCTCTCTATAAAAAAATATAAATAGAAACACATCAGCAACAAAGGAGTAGTTGTCACTTGTTTTCGCCATGGGACAACCATGTTTCTATTTGACAAGATCATGTTCATTGTTCCCAATTTGCTCCTGACTCCCCATCGACAAGCATACTGTGGGGATCATATGTTCACTGCTCATTGAATCACATTCAAATTTTAAATTTCCTCTAGAAACCTCATTTACAGCTCAAAGTTATAACCAGTTGAATATATTTCACTCCACTTTCTCTGACTCCTGTAGCTTTCTGATTTCACAGTTAGTGTGGGTTAGGTGAATGGTGATCAAGTTTTAGAGGCATTGATTTGAACTTTGTAAATTTTCCTCACTCTGAATCTTGAAAATCTCTACAAGGAAGGTGTGACTTGAACACAAGAAACGTCCATCATAGAGTTGTTGACATGTCCACAACAGTGGTTTCTTGAAGCTAAAATATTTTTATTATCTCTTGGTGTTAGTATATGTATGGTGTGTGTGTGTCCCAGCATGCAAGTGGAGGTCAGAGAGCAACCCCGAGTTGTTAATCCTTCCACCTTGTTTGAGATTGTTCACTGCTGCAAATACCAGGCCAGGAGCCTGTGCACTTCAGGACATTCTTCTGTCTCCACCACAAGAGGGCTGGGATTCTGAATGTGTAAGCTACTATATTTGACTTCACATCAGTTCTGGGATCCCAAATTCAGGTCATTTCACTTGTGCAAGAAGTGTACAGCCTTTCTCTCTATCTGCTACAGTCTTTTTGCTATAGTTTGGATCACATAGTCATAATTTATAAGGTCTTAATCTTCCTAATCCTTTGGTATTGTGTGATCGGGGATGTTGGAGCTCACATTATTTCCCAAAGGAGACACTGCCATATTTGGGTTATTATTAACTTACATTTCTCCCTATTTCTTCCATGTTAAAAGGGATGCAAAATTATCCTATGTAAAATGGCCATTCAAATCAGGTTGGGCAGACTTAACCAGAAATCCCAACTCTAAAACAGTTCTCAGTCCAAAGATTTTTGAGTGTTCATGTTACCATAACTCTAATGGTTATGTATTCAAATTTGGGTTTATGAAAAAAATTACCAGAATTATTGAAAATATTATATTAAAGTGCCCTCAGAGGATTGTACACAATATCTGAAATGTAAATTAATTTTAGGCTTAGATCCTGTTAACTTAAGGCATCTCATTAGGTATACAAGAAGATTCTCAAATGCAAAAACAACACAAAATCTGAAATGTTTTTTCTTCTACTCACATTGAGTAAAGAATGCTCAATTACAGTCACTTCAGTAATTTAACTCTTATTCTGAAGGAAGTGATATGTAATAGTGGAGGAGTGTTATTTGGTTTCTCCTACCTCTTCAAATTCCATATTAACAAGGCATAATGCTCATTTTGCTGTCATAAGGAAAAACAACATTCCAGAAAATCATATTGAACAATGAAAAAATATAAAGTTTTTCATATGAAGGTAAAGACAGCATTTACATAGGCAACTTTCCTGGTAATGACGGGTAATAACAACAGATCTGCTTATCAATGTGTTGCTCATGGTGGGCTACATCATATTTATCCCAGAATTTTGTAAAGGGTGCAATCATTTTAATTTTTGTGTTACACACAATATATTAGGGTCCTTTCTCTAAATTTGAGATCTGGTTAAAATGGAATTCTAATTTCTGGATAACCCAAAATTTATGAAAGAAGTTGTGTCTCCAATTTAATTAGTTGATCAAAAATCTGAAAATTGGGCTGTAGAGATGGCTTAGTTAGTGGTTAAAGCACTTGCCTATGAAACCAAAGAAGCCAGGTTTGATTCTCCAGTACCCATGTAAGTCAGATGTACAAGGTGGTGCATGGGTCTGGAGTTTGTTTGCAGTGGCTAGTGGTCCTGGTGCACACATTCTTTTTGTTTCCCTCTGTCTGCCTCTTCCTATCTAAATAAATAAATGAATTTTATTTGTTTATTTATTTATTTAATATTTTTAACTCTTTAAAATGTTACACTACGACACCGTGCAGGCCATTCCACAATTTTAATGCCCTGTTGTTGTATTTGTGCATGGGGGCATATGAGTGTGTGTGCATGACGTTGGGAGGAATGGGGGTACAGATGGGCCACGGTGCGATGTGTGGAGGTCAGAGGACAGCTTGGGTGTTGGTCCTCACCTTCCACATTGTTTGAGACAGTGTCTCTTTTCTTTGCAATTGAGAATGCTAGGCTATCTGGCCTTTGAGCTTTGGGATTCTCCTGGTTCTGCTGCCCATTCCTATAGGCCTGTCAGGATTACAAATACAAGTGTCACTGTGGCCCCCTTTACATGGGTACTGGGATATGAAATTGGTGAGCTCTGGTTTCAGTGAGGACCATGCCGCAATATATAAGGCACTACTGGGCTGGGGAAATGGCTGAGTGGTTAAGGTGTGTTTGCCTGTGAAACTTAAAGACCCCAGTTCAAACCCCAGGACCCATGTAAATCAGGTTCACAAAGGGGGCACAGGTGTCTGGAGTTCATTATCAGTGGCTAGAGGCCCTGGTGTGCCCATTCTCTCTTTCTATCTGCCTCCCCCCACCCTCAGTCTCTCTCTGTCTCTCATGAAGAAAATAAATTTAAAATAAAGAAATAAGGCACTAAACAATGAAGAGAGGAACTCAACATAATCTCTGGCCTTCACACTCACATTACTACCTGTGAACATGCACCTGCATATAGATGTTAAAATATGCATGCCCACATAACACACAGGTACATTTGCAAAAAAAAATAATTTATAAACTAAGTCAAGGTTTATTTTTTATTTATTTTTCAAGTCAAAACTTTAGATGAATCAATATATACACATTTACATTTATACTGAATACACTGAACATCCAGAATAATGGCCGTGAAAGTACAGATATGTTCACTGTACCATACCTGGGGATCTTTCATAAAAGAGGGACCAGAAAAGATAAGCAAATAAAAGCCAGGGAATCTCAAGGATTCTCCTAAGAGATGGGTTTCATTTGCAGCATGGAACAATCAGGCCTCAGACAGCAGGGATTTTTAGAAATGTCCCATTCAGGACCAACCAGAGTTTTAACAACAACAGCAACAACTATATATATATACTGTCCCTCAGGAAGATGCATCACTGGCATCCCCAGAGGCAAGAAAGGAAGGATAACAAGTTGAAGAAGGAAGGCACAATAGAGAATCTAACAGCTACCTCCTCGTTGCGAGGACAGAACACCAACCAGTCCAGAAGCAGCTTGTGGGAAGACAGGGTATACTTCAGCTTACAATGTTGAGGGGAAGTTTCCCCATGGTAGAGAAAGCATGCTAGGTCAGGGTAGGAAACCCGTGTCACATCACTACATCAGCAGAAATGCAGTCAGAGTGAGCCTCCCCTAACCACCCAGTGTGCTACTGTGCCCCCAGTGACACACCTCCTCCAGCAAGGCTGTACCCCCCAAGCCCTCTATAAGCTTCCCAAGTTGCCACTAGCTAAGGAATACAATAGTACTATTAAAAACACACGAGCTAATGGGAAACATTTCATTTGAACCACGACAGATTAGAAACCCTTTGAGCATGGGTAAAGACAAGTATTATAAAAGCACAAAGTTCTTTCCCAGTCACTACGTCAGCAAGTCATATGATTCTAGACACTGTGAGGGATAAGTGGAACAAGATTTAGACTGGAGAGATTGCTCTGTAGTTAAGGCACTTGCCGGTAAAGCATAAGGCCCTGAGTTTGATTTCCAGTACCCACATAAAGCCAAATGAACAAGAGTTTGTTTGCAGTGGCTAGAGGTCCTGGCACACATATACTCTCTATCTGACTCCCTCATCCTCTATCTGGCTCCTTTTCTCTCTCTGCTTGCAAATAATTATATTTTAAAAGAAAAAAATGAAACAAAATCTGATGAAAATCCAACCCTTAATGCATTAAGGAGCACAAACAGCCTACTTCATTTCTACCATCGAACATGGAAAACTGACATTTATGGAGACACACAATAATTAGCATATAATGGAAATGTTAGCAACTTCAAGACAACAGAAATAGAAAGGGTTCTGAGGGAAAAAAAGACTTCAAGATGAGAGAACTATGTTGGTTATGACACACAACCAGGATAAATGAACTTGTCAAAACTTACTGAAATGTACGCTTATCTGTACGTTTCACTATGTGAGACTATACTTAGATCTTGTTTTTGAAAAATCTGCAGAAGGGTGTTTGAGGAAAACTTGAAAGGCTGTATTTAGCACTTTTATGGAATAATGATGGTTAGAGATTCCAACCAATTTGAAGGACAGATTTTGAAAGCTGGAGAAAGCCCACTATGTGAAGCATTTGCTATACAAGCATGAGGGTGGAAGTTTGGTCGATGCCTAGCAGCATGTGCCTCTAATCCCAGAACTGAGGAAGCAAAAATATTAATATCCCTGGAGATCACTTACCTAGTCTAGCCAAATCAGTCAGCTCTAGGTTTAGCAAGAAATGTTTTCTCAAATAGTAATATGGAGAGCAACTGAAGAAAACACCTGACATAGACCTGTTCATGCATAAACACACACACACACACACACACACACACACACACACACACACACACATATGCAGAGATATACACCACACACACACACGTATATGCAGAGATATGCACCACACACACACACACACACACACACACAAACACAAATACACAAGAATGGCTTTGGGGATTTCATTCCAATGGAAAAAACATTTTATTGTAAAGACATGATAAGTAACTTGTATGGTTTCAGGGTAAACAAAAAGACACAAATGAAATAGAGTGATGTGTTCAGAGAAAGGACCTCACAAATACAAGATCTATTAAAAAATAAATTTGAGCTCATAAATAATTTTCATTTAAGAACTAGGGATGTTAAAGTGAAGTGAGTATAGAGCAATTTACTAAGATATCCAAATGAAAAAGTGAGGACAAACTAAAATAATGAGTCCAAAAATTAACAAAAGAAAGACAATTATATATTTTAAGAAACACAATACAGAAAGACAAGTCTAAACTTTATTTTTAAAACCAAACTGTTAATAAGACCTGTGAATAAAAAGTAAATGAGAGAGTACTCAGCCAAGGTGGGTAACCAATGGCTCTCTGGCTAAGAGATCCACTCAGCTGAAAGGAACCCACAGCTGGAAATGGGACCTAAGTCAGAATCCTATGGTGGCCAAGATTATGGGCCCCAACAAGAAGCTTCCATTAGTCTTTGGCCAAAAGAGGGGCTACACCCATCAAAATCTCTCTAAATTAATCATGTTTATCTCATTTAACCTATGATGATCTCACTCTCTGTTAGAGAATCTGTTTTTGTTTTGCAGAAAGCAGCAAGAACTAAGGATAGCCAAATTCTTCCAAGACAAGAACAGATAGCTGACTCCCAAGCAGCAGATAAACCACCCATTAATACATCAGCCATGGCCCAGGTGAAACTACAAAGGAACTGGTGAGAAGAGCAAGAGTGCTGCTTCCACGGCGAGCCTGACAACCTGCACCAGCGAGTTAGAGACAGACACTGAGGATACTCAAAACGTACCAAAGCAGAAAGCCAGAAGATAAGAGCTCAGCACGAAAGTAGACTTAAAACACGCCCACTACGGCTCAGGGGATTTTGTGGAAGAGGGGGCAGAACATGGTAAGAGTCACAGGGTGGGAGGGAATATCTAGTGGCAGTGCTGTCCCCCACACAATGACTGACCGCTCCTCTCAGAACGCACAACCCACAACCCCATGGTGAATACCAGCCACCCCACCAAGGAGGGCCCTCAGTAGGATGGTGGCAGGGAGGAAGGAAATGATGGTACCAACATATGATGTGTCCACACAAAGATTCTACTTCATAAAAACAAAAAGAAATATGCAACCAATTTCAGTTTTAAAAATATCTACTGAAAACAAAAGACAGATACAGAAAGGCATTTACCCCCACAAAAAAATAAATAAAATGAAAACATTAGAACCGAAAGAAAGCTATGAATTCATAAGCAGTAGAGAATAAAGATGAGAAATTATTGTAGGCAAACTTTTACCAACAACCACAACATACTTTTATATTATTGACCAATTCCTACCAATGTCAATTATCAGCTAGGCTAAATGGGCCCTTCTGGAGTTTTCTATGGGAGAGACAAGAAGTTTATCATACCATGAAGAAACTTAGGAATGCAATCTCAGAATCAAAAAAAAAGATAGATCATTCAAAAAATTTGCTGTAAACATGGTAATAGATAAATTCTCAGATTATTTGTTAGTGTAATTTATCTTTAGTTACAAAATCAGACAAAAGAACCAGGTGTAGTGGCACATGCCTTTAATCCTAGCACTTGAGAGGCAGAGGTAGGAGGATTACCATGAGCTTGAGGCCACCATGAAACTACGTAGTGAATTCCAGGTCAGCCTGAGCCGGAGTGAAACCTTACCTTGAAACACCTCCCACCAAAAAAAGACCAAAATAAAACAAAACAAACAAACAAACAAAAAAAACATATCAGACAAAAGATGAGAAGAAATGGCTGTTACTTGTCAGGCGCATTGCTAAACATAAACACAAAAGTCCCAGACCTAATATCAGTGTTGGGGTTTGAATGCAGAATGTATTCACAAGCTGTGTGTTTGAACACTTGGTCCTCTCCTCATGGTATTGTTTGAGAATTATGTGTGCTTTTGGTGGGGGGAGCCTTGTTGGAGGAAGTGGGATACTGGGGACCTGCCCTCCTCACCATGATGGCCCAAATTTCCCCTTGGGATGTAAGACACAATAAACCCTCCCCTTCCTTAAGTTGCTTCTGGCCAAGTATTTCTGTACAGTGAGTAAAATAGCTAACATAATTAATAAACAAAATTGGGAGCTGCTTCAGTAGTCTTAACTACAAATCTGCCTACTTGGGTTTATTCCATAAATACAAAATTGGATTCACTGTTAGAAAAAAACATGAAAGTAATTTCCAAATTAAAATATTAAGGAGGCAAATAATTTAATTGTCTAGGTAGATGTGAAAACCAAAGAATAGAAGAAAACTGGTTTTTCAAGTGTTTGTGTTATATGCAATGTTCATGCATGTGTGTATGCATGTTCATATGTGTGTAGGCACATGTGTGTGTACCTCCACGTGTGTGTGCATATGTGTGTGTGTGTGTGTGTGTGCAAGCTGCAGGTCCACATTAGGTCTCTACCTCATTTGCTCTCCACCTTATCTTTATAGAGAAGTTCTGTTGTTAAGCCTAGAGCTCACTGATTTCACTAGACTAGCCAGCCAGTAAGCCTGGGGAATACCCCTGTCTCTTCTTCCCCAGTGCTGGGATTATAGGCATGTAACAACATACCCATCACTTTTATGTGGATACTGGGGCTCAAGTACATCTCCATGCATATAAGTACTTTGCCAACTGAGTCATATCCCCAGCTTCTAAAAGGAAGTGCCCCTAAACTATCATGACAGAGTTTGCTAGGTGTTTGTGGTACCTATTCTTCTATCCAAACAAAGCATTAGAGGACCTCTGGGGACTCTTTTGCAATTTCATTTGACCATGAGATGGAATTTTGGCTATTACAACACAAGAGAAAGGTGTACATGATTCTTATGTTTCAATCCTAAGTATCTGGATTTCAACAAGATGTTAGTGCCCCCTTGTTCAGTACAGCATCATTCACAATAATCATGAGATGGAAGCTATCCAAGTAATCTAAAATATACAAATCATAAAATCAAAGAGTGGCAGATGTGATCCAATGATGAATGGAGATGGACATTGTAGAATTTTTCTCATGGTTTGAATATGGAATGTCCCGTACAGGGTCATGATTTGAATGTTTGGTGGTGGTATTTGGGGAAGTGGGGAAAACTTAGAGGGTGGTGGGTAAAACTTAACTAGAGGAAGTAGAACACAGACACTTTCTCCCTTCCTGTTTTTCTCTTGCCTGCCATGAGGCAAACAGCTTTTGTCAATTACATGCCTTTGGAAACCATGATACTAGTTCCAACCACATAGGGAAGCCCAGAGGCCATTGACAGAACCTTTCAAAACTCTGAACAAGAAGAAATCTTATCTTATTTAGGCTACTATTTTGGGGTGTATGATCACAGCAAGAAAATCCCAAGTGACACACTTGTCAATTATAAGCATAAAGCTTTGGTCAAGCAAAATGGACTCACTCCAGAGATGAGCTATACCACACCGTTTTAGAGAGACACAGGGAATTGGAGTGCTAGGGCCTCAGCCTCTGGGACTCCAGACGCTTTTGCCACCTAGTGGGCATGTGCAACATTGCACTTGCCTCACCGTCCCGCCTCTGGCTAATGTGGTAGCTGGAGAATTGAACATGGGTCCTTAGACTTCACAGGCAAGCACCTTAACTGCTAAGCCATCTCCCAGCCTCACATATATAACATTTAACATATAGCTAATAATAAATTAAAGCATACCTCAAGTTTTAAGAGGATAGGTGTTGTAGTAAGCATTCTTATCACAATAAAATAAATAACAGGAATAAATAAAGTGGCTTAAAACCTGACAGCTATAATAGCAACTTAGGAAAGTCTAGTTTATTTTCATATGTTAATAACTATTCGGGCTGAAGAGATGGCTTGGCAGTTAAGTGCTTGCCTGTGAAGCCTAAGGACCCTGGTTCAAGGCTCGATTTTCCAGGACCCACGTTAGCCAGATGCACAAGGGGGCACACGCGTCTGGAGTTCATTTACAGTGGCCAGAGGCCCTGGCATGCCCATTCTGTCTCTCTCTCTATTTGCCTCTTTCTCTCTCTCTGTCCGTTGTTTTCAAATAAATAAAAATAAACAAAATTAAAAAGATAATTATTCACCAAGTTTTAGTAATAACATTATATGCAGTAGTAATAAAATATAAGAGATCCACAAAAAATTACATATGTCTCAAAAATTACAAAACTTCATCTAAAGTTATTTTAACATTCTCCATAAATACACTACAATCATAGTTTCAGAAGAACATGCTGTATAAATGCAATTTCTTCAATGGTGTATAGATTCAAAGCAATTCTCAATAAAATTTTCATCGTATTAAAATGAAGTTCAGAACACTAGGTTGTAAAATCCAAAATCTAAATCAATGTGGAAGATCAAAGGTTCTAAGTGGCTGATACATTTCTGAAAGAATCCCCAGGCACAGAGACTGCTTTGAACAATTTCATGTCACATGGCGATTAATAAACTGTGGTAGTGACAGGGAGATGAAAGACTGATGATAAAGAATACGCTCAAGAAACAAAAGGAACACATGCAAACTGAGCTGAACATTTTTCAGAGCGCTAGATAGAAACAATGGGTCATCCATATTAAAGAGCTCAGCAGATACTTCTCTATCTCTCTCTCTTTCGCTCTCTTTCTGTCTCTCTCTCTCTCTCTCTCTCTCACACACACACACCCACACACATACAGACAGAGAGACAGAGAGAGAGAGAGGAGAGAGAGAGTTTGGGGATATATATATATCTCAAAACCTTTGAAAATAAAAGACATGATTATAACAAAAGTAAGGCTACTGGTTACCACTGGGAATGAAGGAGGAAGGAAAGAGATGTTTAGGGAAAAATTAACTGGGATGCCTCAAAGACAGAGACAATGTTCTGAAATTACATAATAAATTTATAGGTCCCTATTATTGATGCTCATTTCATTAGTTATCATCTGTGTTTTTCTAGGAGTCACTTCACTATTAAAATTATTAAAGTAATTAGAGAACTGGCTCTCTTGATACCACCAGATTTTTCTCTTTTGTATAAATGGGAGCACAAATTTTAATTCTAAGTGGTACTTAATTGCAGTTTTATATGGAAAAATAAACCGATTTCCTTGACTATATTTTATTTGAAATTGACTTCTATTTATTTGTTGGAACTGGAAAAAAAAATAGCAGCAGAGGTATACTTTGGACTCATATTAACATTCAATAAGTCAGATTTCTTGACGCCTACTCAAAAAAAAAGCATTTTTAAACCTCTGTTTTTGACAGGTACTGCATAGGATATTGTTGAGTTTCTACATCATTTTCATGAACCCTATAATCTTTGTACATCGTACTTTTTCCAGCCTGCTTAAAACATTTTTACACAAACTTTCTTCACCTTTCAAAGGTACATTAAATAAGACCAGATTCTGAATGGCCCAGGAGGGAAGGAACTGTAGAAAATTCTTGGCATCTGTGTGATTCTTTTCAGGTGGTACAGAGGTGAAATGTTACAGTAATCACTCCAATACTGGATGTCGGCACAGAAAAAGGCCTGCAGCTTCTTGACTTATTTAATTATTTTTGTGTCTAAAGTCACTGCTTTGCCTCCCACTGTCAGGAGCTGTAGCTGTTCCTTGACCTCTTTTCTTGAGACTTTAGACACAGAGGCATTATCGTACGGCCTTGGTGAAATTGACTTTAGACACATAGGCATTGTCGAGAAACTTTTATTCTCTGTATATAAGCTTGTGTCTGCCTAAATAAACTTGAGCCTTGATCAGAACTTGTCTTGGCTCCATCCTTGTGTTCTTGTCTCAGATCCATTCCCACTCCCTCCTTTGGGGTCTGTTCAACTCTTATGCTGCAGGTCGGAACAGCGTGGCGCCCGGAGCAGGGACCTGAACACTCGGGGCATCAGTGAGGAATGCCAACGTCAACCCAGGATCCACGGAAGAAGGTGAAACTAAAAAGAGGACTGTAGTCGCCTGCTCAGTCTTCTGGAATAAGGTAAGTTGGCACAATTATAGGACAAGCAAAGAGTAAAGAGGAACTAATTGCTGTAGTAAACGATATTTTAAAAGCACAAGGAATTGGGATTGCTTCAAGTTCTTTAAGCCAATTTTTTTATTTTGTTAATAAAATGAGAGCTTGGTTTATAGAGCAGGGCAGGGAAAATTCTAACAGCAGATGATTGGAAATCTCTAGGCAAAATTTGTTTATCAGGAGGATTTGTTCTGTGTGTGTGTGTGTGTGTGTGTGTGTGTGGTGTGTGTGTATGGTGTGTGTGTGTTTATGTGTGTTCATTATGCTTACTAGTTATGTTGTGTTTGTGACTGTTTGTAACTAAAGAGATGAAACAGACACAGACACTCCTTTCTTTTCTAGAGAACCATTTCAACAAAATCAAAGACCTAAACATAGAAGTTAAAAAGGAAAAGTTAAATGTCTTTTGCAGGAGTGCATTTGCCAGATATTTGTTGTAGGTCAACTTCACCTTACATAGAGGATTATTAAAAACAACAGAACTCCCTCTGAAGAGGTAACTTATAATTTGTCAGATATTTTTATAAAGATTGTAATGTCCTGTTACTTAAAAGGAGGAGGCAACTGACCTGACTTCTAAGCCAGCCTGCCTCAAGATAACAACACAATTTGCCTTAGTTACTCCTAATAAAATCATTTCCAAGTGTGTTATTGATATTAATGACATAAAATTATATTAAGACTACACCATGCTGTTCCGACCTGCATCACGAGACTCGAACAGACCCCGAAGGAGGGATGGGAATGGATCTGAGACAAGAACACAAGGAATGAAGCCAAAACAAGTTCTGATTAAGGCTCAAGTTTATTCAGGCAGGCACAAGCTTATACACAGCAAAGAAAAGAAAAAAAAAAACTTTCTCGACAATGCCGCTCTGCCTAAAGTCAACTTCACCAAGGCCATACGACAATGCCTATGTGTCTAAAGTCTACTTCACCAAGGCCGTACGATAATGTATCTGTGTCTAAAGTCTCAAGAAAAGAGGTCAAGGAACAGCTACAGCTCCCGACATCCTACTCACTGCATTCTACTGTAACATGGGGTAGCCGAGCAAGCCACTGAGCCATTGTGTCTATACTCTCCCTTATGAGCATTTTCTCAGTGTTTTTTTTTTTTTCTTTGTGTGTGTGGCTGGTTCTCTATTTATTTTGCATCTGTGTGGGGGGTGGTATGCATGCACATTTGTATATTTCCTCATGACAGCCAGAAAACAATACATGCTATTATTCTTTTGGCCCCATCCACTTAAAAAATAATATCCCAGCACTTGAGATTCAGAGGTAGGAGGATTGCCATGAGTTTGAGCCCAGCCTGCAACTACATAGTGAATTCCAGGTCAGCCTGGGCTAGAGTAAGACCTGACCTCACTAAAACAAAACCAAATAAATAAATAAATAAATAAATAAGTAAAATAACTTATTTATTTGCATGTCTATGTGTGTGTTCACATGCATACATGTGCATGCATTCATGCACACCAGGGCCCATTGCCACTGCAAACAGGCATCAGTTGCTTGCAACACTTGTTTAAAAATTATTTTATTGAGAGAGACAGTGAGTGAGAAAGTGTGGACTATTGTTCCTGCAAACTACAGACACATATGTCACCTTGTGTGTCCAGTTTTGTGTGGGTGCTAGCAAATCAAACCCAGCCAACTAGTTTTACAAGCAAGCACTGTTAATCAAGAGCATAAAATCATGACCAGCTCTTTTTATATGGGTTCTAGAGATTGAACTCAGGTCCTCAAGCAAGGCCAGCACTTTACACACAGCCATCTCTCCAGCCCTCTGCTTCTTCTTTTAACCTTGTGAGGGATCACCTCCTAGCCACCATTCAATGTTCCCCTAAATATAAGCAAGTGGTCTTCAAGGTGCGCTACTGACATCAGCAGGAGAAGTGTGCCCTAGGAGGGAGGTTAAATTGCAAACTCTGAGGCACGTCAAGGACTAAAAGGACACAGGGAACCAGAATGTCTGTGGAACTGTGTTCCTTTACCAATGTTTGGAAAGGAAGAGTGAGTCAGAAAAACTTCAAAGAGGACATAAATGAGTCGTGTCATTAAAAATGAGTTACTGCTTACAAGTAGAAAAGAGGGATAGGGAAGAGTGTGGGAAGTTGTTACACCATCAAATGCTGCCCATCCAGGAGAAGGACTCTCCAGATGCAGCTAGGATCTATGGCTGTGTCTGGCTGGCAGCAGATTGATAAAGGCCAAGACATGGGTCAGTGTAAAGGCTTCTTCCACACCATACTTGGATAGAGGTTTTCCTTTGACTGGGCTTGTGTGTCTGTGCGTGTATATACATGTCCACATGTGTGCGGACATGCCCATGTGTGCAAGTATGCTGACAGCTCTGTGGTCATGCATATGGCATCCAGAGGTTAAAATCAGGCATCTTATTTGCTCACTGTCCACCTCTGTTGGTGAGATAAGGCCTCTCACTTGAACCGATTTGGTCACCCAATTCAAGCAGTCTAGTTAGTAAGGATTGCCCCTGGATTGCTAGTTAGTAAGGATTGCTCTTTTCTCTTCCTCCCAGGGAGTAGGAGTGCAGGCAGGCTATCACACCTGCCCAGTATGTAAGCAAGAGGGTGCTGGGGATGACCTCTAGTCCACATGCTTTCACAGCATGTGTGTTTACCAGATGAGCCAACTGCCCAGACACCCATACTAGGATTTTGATATTTATTTTTCTTGTAACTGAGAGTGACTAAAGAGCATGCTGGAAAAAAAAAAAAAAGAAAAAAAAACACTTGATAAATTGGATTTTGAATGTCTCAGTCAAGTCTTGGAGGCCCAGTGTTTCATGGAGTTCTGAAGGCAAGCATTATCCACAGACAAGAAGGAGTTTGTTGAAGCTTTCCTAGGTAGGTTGTTTTCACTATTAAATTTAATTTCGGAGACTGGTTGTCGTGTGGCCCAGACTGGCCTCAAACTTTGCATGTACCAAGGATGACATTGAACTTCTGATTCTCTTGCCACTACCTCCATAGTACTAGGATTAAAGGTGTGCTCATTTTATGTGGCACTAGAGATCAAATCCAGGATTTTATACATGCTAGGCAAACACTCTGCCAGCTGGGCTACATCTCCAGTAAGAAGCTTTCCTAGGTCTTGTGATATCACATCACAGTAGCAAGCCCACATTATTCTGGTTTCAGGAAAGGGCACACTACTGACTACTCACCCTCTTTGTGAAACCAATAAATAGTAAATTCAATGATTATCACACGTATATTACAAGTAACTTGGCCTTCTATCTGAAGACATTATACCAAAGACAAGTGGTATTGTCCAGGTACAATCATTGTGGAATCCAATCTCTGATATACACCTTTAAAAAATTCCCTTCAATAGAATGTAACAAATAAAAGTGAATTTGCTGAGTGATTGTGAAATCTTCTAATACAGCCTTGCTAATACTTAATAAAGTGTGTTTCTGCATGGGGTAATCCTAGCCATAAATATCATTTGTTAAAACCCTTCCCAAGTAATCTTAGTGACATATTTTGATAAAAGAGCTCTCCAGAAAATGGCCATAAAATAGTAACAATAGCATATATGTATTTTAGTCAATTCCCAGTTTTTGTTGTAAGGAAAAAATTAGAGTCCCTTCTTCCTTCTGTCACTTCTTGTTTTTTGAATGTGGCATCTGGAATATGTTATATTGGGAAACTGCCATGTGCTGTTACCAGTTTCAGAGAAATGATTCTGGGAATAGGGTAACCTTTCCTCATCTCAGTCCAAAGCATATTTACAGCCCAGAGATTAAAAACATTGTGCCCTCCAGAAATCATTTCTCAGCCTCTCTGGAATAACTCCTCAAATCTTAAGACATGAACAGAAATAATTACTATTTATCCCAGGTATAAAAATTATGGTGGAAAGAGCTGCTAATTGGGATCTTCACCCAAGGGGTGGACACATTGTCCAATACTCTTGAACAATCAGGAACTCCACTTGACTTCCAGGGACATCTCCAGGTGTTTCTGATGGATATTGTAATTACCTGCTCAGATGTTTTCTTGTCTGGTGCTCTGTTATTTATCTGTGGCTTGCCATGTGTTTCTTCCATTTTTCAGCAGGGTGACTCCAGTCATTCCTGCTGGATATTGGCAAATACCCTATTTGCTATGCTAATATCACCATCATGAATTATTTTTCTGGACAAAACACCATCAGTCCACAGTATCAAGCCCATTCCCACTGTTGTGTATGGACATAACATAACCACAAAGGCTGAACCGAGAGTTGAGGTATGTGAATGTAAAATGCCCACCCACCCCACATGGCTTCATGTGTTTCTGGTTAAACTCAATACTTAATTCCAGAGAGTAGAGTCTTTGAGAGGTGGAGCCTTGCTAGAGGAGATGATGGTGGGGGGAGGTTGCAATGTTAAAGTTTATTCCCTCTTGTCACATTCAGCTCACTTTCCTTCCTTCATGCTGATACGAAGACGTGGCTCCCAGCTGTCTTCTCCTGCCATGCTTTCTTTACCATCATGAAACTTCACTTCGAAACTGTAAGCTGGATATAAACCCTTTCCTTCCATATGCTGCCTCTCAGGTGATCTGCTCCAGCAGAGAGAAGGTGTTGAATTTTACAGAGCACTTAACCCTTTACCTGCAGGCATATATGATGTGATATTGTGCTTACACAATTTCTTTGCAAAGAAAGAAGTGAAATAGACTGCTGATGATAATAAATATCTCCACACACATTCCTTCTTGAAGATGTCAACTTCAAATATATTTGAAAGATTTATCTTCCTCTCATTTCATTGGGTCCCTGATTTGATTTCAGTAGTAAAAGCTAACAAGGACAGAAGCTGTATCTTCGGTGATGTGAATCAGTGGCCTAGTAAAATGAAATGATGCATCACAGATATAAAACATCTGACAACAAGCTTGTGACAACGAAACACTACCTCACAGACCAGGACTGGCCTGTACACAATCCTTAGCACCAAAACCAATAATAATAATAATAATAATTTTAAAAGAAAGGCCACAGAAGAGAAGATCCTTGACATTGCTCTTATCAATGAAATTTTTGCATATGACCTCATTGTAGTTTGAACAGATGGCTTCAGCATATGCAGGATTTTATTAAAGTTTGTAATTTAGATTTGCAGCCACCTGCAGATCTGGCTGGAGGAGGTATCACTGTGTGTGTATTCTAAAGTCCAGCCCTAAGGTGTGGTGGTGGATTTGGTATTCCAGTCTAAAGATATTCAAAGCTTGAGTTTACCCTCGAGTTCCAAAAGTGCACTTATATGTACTGGTGTTGGTGACTTGTGGATTTTTCTCTCTCTGCTTGGTCCTGTAAAAGAGGGTCAACTTCCTCTGCCATTATGGAACTCTCCCTTGATCTGTAAGCTTCAATAAATCCCTTCTTCCATAACTGTGCCTGGTTTGAAGGTTCATCACAGCAACTTGAGGCTGGTTGCAACAGACCTCAAAAGCTCAGGTAGTAAGGTGAAAGTAAATCATCAGGTGGAACTATATTAAACCCTTTACCAAACCCTTTCTATGTGTTAATCAAAAGTCATTGCTCTATTGGCCAGAGAGACCTATGAAGTCCCCAAAACAATGTAGGCTATTGAAAAAAAAAAAAAACACTTTATTACCTGCCAGAACTAAAAGATTAAACTCTATTACTGAAGACAGCACAGGCTGCAGTCACAGGAAATCAGAATGTCATGCTGGAACTGAAAAAGTGACTAGCTCCCTCATGGCCAGACTCATAGTGAAGCCCTATAGGAGCCCCTGAAGGAAAATGGCCACCAACAGCATGAATCATCAGGGGACCCTGTAGACTACAAGACCAACTAGCCAGACAAGGAGTACACACTTGTGCAATAGTGGCACACAGCCTCTGTGGATAACCAATTATTCTCTGGGCAGGAGGTCCACTCATTGGGAGAGAACTAATAGCTGGTACTGGAAAAGAAGACAGAATTCTACAGCCAGAAAACTCAGACTTCAGAAAAATGCACCCACTATTCTATGAAAGAAGAGTGGGCACTCAAATGACTTTGAATACTCACTTTCACCCAATCTGCTCTCACTCATGGTTGGAGAGTCTGTTTTACTTTACAGAGGGCTGAGAAAATGGAGAACTAAGATCCATTGACAATTCAAACAGGTAGCTTGCTGTCCACTGTGAAGCATGCCACCTCTACATCATCTGCCAGGGCTCAGGAGAAATTGAAGACAAAGTGGTGAAATGAATACTGCTCTTAATGATAGCAGGGTGATGGTGACAAACATGTAGATCAATCAGCTGAAGGGCTGGATATATGGATTAGTGGTTAAAGGCACTTGCGTGCAAAGCCTAAGGACCCAGGTTCAATTTCCCAGTACCCACATAAGCCAGATTCACATGGAGGTGCATACATCTGGGATATATTGCAATGGCTAAAGACCCTTGTGCACCCATTCTCTCTCTTTCTAATAAATAAATAAATAAAAAGAAAATATTTATTTAAAAAGCCTATTAAAGCAGAAATCCAGAGGCTATAGAGCATGCAACACTAAATAAGGTGGACAATAGGCCTGCCATGTCTCAGGAAAAATTGCAGAACGGGGGACAGGAAGATTGCAAGAGCCACAGAGTAGGCAGGAATATTATGAGACATGTCCCCCTGCTACCTCACAGGGACTGACTGAGGCCTCCAAGAACCCACAGTGAATACCATAACTCCACTTAGGAGGGCCCCCAGGGTCACAGGAGCAGGGGAGATGGAATAAAAGTATAACCTATTATAAAATATATAAGTGAAATTAAATTGGGTAAAAGGGTCATTGCTCTGGTAGAATTTCCATTTTAAGGGGCAGGGAGGATATAAACATTGGATGCATAAACAATGAACACATATCCCAATAAATGTTCTTACAGAAAATAAAGAAATCAAGAGGAGCAAAAAGAATGGTGGTGAGGCAATGCTATTTTAAATAGGGGGTTCTGTTGGTAAGATGAAGCATCTGTTGATAAGGTGAAAATTGGAGGAAAATGTTTCCAACTTTGGAATAAGGTCACATAGAAAGAGAAAATAGCATGAAGAAAGTTGTTACAAGGCAGTGTTGAGCATGACAAGTTCAATGTGCAGCAAGAAATTCAGAGGGATAGGGCGGCAAGAGGTAAAGCTAGAGAAGCATTTGGGAGGAAGGTCACATTGTGTTTCGAGGATTCAAGCTTTGAGTGACACAGACATCACTGGCAAGTCTGAACAGAAGCCATCCCAAAATTTTGAAAGTGGCCTATTACTAAGACTGGAATAGGAGAAAATAAATTACTTACGAGGCTGTTGTAATGAGCCTGGAAGAAATGGTGACCGCTTGTATTATTTTAATCACCATGGAGGACCACACATTTACAGAGGGATTTAGCATGGCATCTGAGACAAGAAGAGGACGCAAATATGGTCTATATAGTGAGAATTACAAGACTGGATTATGTAATTAAGAATGGAACAGCAGCTCTGTAGTATCAAAAGATGAATTTAATGCAAAAATATCTAGATGGACCAATATAGAGAAAAGATGTAGGAAAGGGTAAGAAAGCAGAAAGCAAGTTAAAATTATGGAATGACCCAGAAACCATGGTTGATACTGGCATTCCATTTGATGATAACTTTTATGACGCAATCCTTTAAAATGTTCTTAATAAATGTCATTTATTTAGAACTTGATGCCTCCTGACTAAAGCCCAATTTAGTGATATAAGTAAACCAGATGACATAATTTCATATGAAAGATGAGTAGGGAGAAGATAAGATAGCATCTATTATGTGCCATTCTCAGAAGTACACTTAAGTTGGAACCAGCATTGTACACGCTTGTTTCTGTAACAATTAATGATGATTATCAATGTGAGAGTATCTAGAATCACCTAGATTACAAGTTACCAAGCAAGTCTATATGAGAGCTCCTTAAGTGGGTTAATACAGTAGAAAGACTTAGCTTAACTGTGGACAGTACTATTCCATGGACTGGGGCTCTAAACCAAATAAAAATTATAAGGCAGTACTCATTACAATATATTTCCTGATTGCAATGTAGTCAGCTATCTCAACCTGGGCACCAGGATTGACTGCAATCTCAAACAGTAAACTAAAAATAAACCCTCCCTCCTCAAGTTCCTTTTACTATCTATTTTGTACTAGCAATGAGAAAGATAACTAATAAAGATTCCTAATACCAGATTCCACAAATGCCTACCATCATGAAAGCAAGGCCACAGATTAACATTCACCATTCACTCTGGGGGATCGCAAAACATTGACAATAGTTGATTCCAAAATGTCACTTAGGGCAAGCTATTGTTCTTTTCTGTGGGTTAAAATGTTATTTCCATAAACCTTCTGAAGTCACTTGGGAGCCATTCTCATGATGAGGCCAGTCAGATCACAATGGGTCAGAATGAGAATGGGAGACGTCACTACAGAGCCATGGCATTGCTTTACTCAGGTGGCTCTGGAATGACTTCCAAACTGAACAACAAAATATCAAGAAAATTAGTCAGCCCTATTGTAGATGCATCAAATAATGTACTAATTAATAAGCCTTGAATCCTAGTCACATGTTTAATAATACATTGCAAAATAAGGGGAATAAATTAATTAGTACAAGCACTTCTTGATTTTATTTCCTGATTTATATAGACCAAATTCTTGGACAGTATTCTAAGTGGCTTCAAGAGGGTATTAAAGAGTTCATTAATAACCAGGAAAATCTGAGGCTCATGTGCAATCTGTAGCCCTTATTTATATTAAAAAATTATAGAAGTACAGAAGATGAAGAAAAAGAAAAGACAGCTACAGACAAACTGAGACTTTGTTTTTCACGTTTTATACTATTGATGTTTTTCCCCTTCTGTCTTGTATCTCCTCTTGATTTTCCTAAGAGAAAAACATACAAGGAAAACACATTACTCAAAATGACTCTGAGACTGAAAGAAAATAATAAAATGAAGTGATGGGTTACAAATGAGAAAAGACTCCACAGAATGAAACATCTAATGACAGTGGAGATAAAGGGAAGATGCAGGGTCAGAAAAAAAGAAAAAGTAGTGGGAAAATGACATATAGATTCAATCACAGACAGGGTTGAAGATTAAATGCCCCTAACAAAACTCTGCTTGCAGGCAGATAAAAATAACCTGGGAATTACAGTCAGGAAGGGATAAGTAATGCAACATGTTCCTTCCTAGAGGACAGCCTGGGCTCAGAGAGAAGAGGTCATTAATACAGCTTATCCACAAACCACCATCAAGAGAATCAACCCAGCATGGCCCTTCAGTGCAAGAAGAAAGCCACTATTTGCACAGTTGACTTTAGCCTGATAATAAATCCCTGTGTGGAACGACTAGCCTCTAACTCCAGATCTCTGATTCACTTAGAAAGTCTCTTCTTGGCCCCGTCTTGTTCATCTATAGAATGGTAGAACTAGGCTAGAGTGATAGGCCATCAGTAAAGTGTTTGTATGGCAAACACGAGGTCATCATTTCAATCCCCAGAACCCAAGTTAAAAAATATGAATGCCCCTCCTTGTGGTGTTAGTGACCATTCAGGATTGCTGAGGGTGGGGAAAAGTGTTTCTTTTTTCTTAAATCATTTATTTTATTTTATTTTATTTATTTGTTAGAGAGAGAGAGAGAGAGAGAGAATGGTGCACCAGGGCCTCTAGTCGCTGCAAATGAAATCCAGACACATGTGCCGCCATGTGCATCTGGCTTACATGGGACTTGGGGAATCAAACCTGGGTCCTTAGGCTTCTCAGGCAATTGCCTTAACGACTAAGTCATTTCTCCATCCCCAAAAACAGTTTCTTCAGTGGTGCAGTAAGTTGCATCTGCTCTGGTAGATAAGCCCTCAGCCATAATCGTTCAAGCCACCCTAATTACACTCAGTGGAACACACACACACATGAACATATGTGCACACACACATACACATACATTGAAATAGAAGAGTAACTAGAAAGAAGAGGGGTTCTGTGTGAGGAATTGGAGAAATAGGTGATGGGAGTTTATTATGATCAAAATTCATTATATACATGAATAAAAATTGCAGTAAATTAAACATAATAAGTCCAGGCATGGAGCACAGACTTATAATCCCAGCACTGTGGAAGCAAAGGAGTTGCCTTGAGTAGGCAGTTTAGCCTACTCAGTGAGTTCTAGGACCATGAGAGAGTCTGTATCGACAAAGGTAGACAGTGGCTAAGACTAAGGACTGACACCAGAGGTTGTCCTCTGTCCTCCATACATATGCACACATGCACCCACATACACACATCCATGGACACACACACACACAGAGTAGAATTAGTTGAATGTCACGGAGGTTCTTTCCTTTCCATGTTTGCTGTAGTCCATTAGATGCTGGTATTTGATTGAAAAAATGAGGATGGATGTACTAATCAACTTCAGATTTCTCAATAAGTCTTCTCTATCTGTCTTCAGTTTTTGCCAGAGAGAGAATTTTTTTTAAAAAAATTCTAAAGCATGCATTTACTGACTTATGTATTTGTTCATCTTTCAAATCTCATGGTGCATTGTCTTGTCTATCTGGGAATACCTTTAAAGAAAATCAGAAGCCAGGTATGGTGGTACATGCTTTTAATCCCAGCACTTGGGAGGCAGAGGTAGGAGGATTGCCTTGAATTCAAGGTCACCCTGAGACTCAATAGTGAATTCCAGCCTTGGCTAGAGTGAGACCCTACTTCAAAAAGCCAAAAAAGAAAAGAAAAGAAAGAAAGAAAAGCAAAGAAAAGAAAACAGAAAAAAGAAGATAAAGAAAAAAGAAAATCAGAAACTTCTCCCTTGTGGTTCTCAAGGATAGTATCATCAGATGTGTAAAACTGGCACTTATAAGAGAATTTACTGTGAAAAGTCAGTCTCCCATAACAAGAATCTCTTTAATTATAAGAATGTTGGTGGGCTGGATAGATTGCTCAGTGGTTAAGGCACTTCTCTCCAAAGCCTAAGAAACCAGGTTTGATTTCCCAGTACCCACCTAAAGCCAGATGTACAAGGTGATGCATGCATCCAGAGTTCGTTTGCAATAGTTTGAGGCCTGGCATCCCCATTCTCATTCTCTGTCTCTCTCATGAATAAAATAAATAAAAATTAAAAGTTCTTAAAAAGGAAGACTGTTGCTACCAAAACAAATGTGAAAAAAGAATACAATGATCATTTCACACAGGAATTATCAAATAACTTGAAAAAAATAAATAAAAAGATCCACCTTCTAGGACGGGAAAGATCACTCAATGGACATAGTCCTTGTCACATACATGCATGAGGATCTGAGTTCAGATACCCAGAGCCCATATAGAGCAAGATATCTGATGGGCATCTATAGTCCCAGTGCATCTGCCTGTGGTAAGATGGGAGGAGAATTTCTAGAAATCTTGAGAGCTGCCTTAGCGTAGTAAATGCAGTGATAAATGAGAGGGCTTGCCTCAAGCGAGGTAAAAGGTGAGGACCAACATTTGAGATTGTATTATATTCTCCACATGTACACCATGGCAGCACATGAGATCCCACTCTCTCTATCTATCTCTATCTCTGTGACATACACAAAAGATCTACCTTACAGCTTAGTGTTTAAAATGAATTGTACATTATAAAAGATAATTTTAAACCAGGCATGATGGCACACGCCTTTAATCCCAGCACTTGGGAGGCAGAGGTAGGAGGATCACCATGACCTTGAGGCCACCCTGAGACTACATATTTAATTCCAGGTCAGCCTGAGCTACAGTGAGACCTACCTTGAAAAAACAAACAAAAGGGCTGGAGAGATGGCTTAGTGGGCTGGAGAGATGGCTTAGCGGTTAAGCACTTGCCTGTGAAGCCTAAGGACCCCGGTTCCAGGCTCGGTTCCCCAGGTCCCACGTTAGCCAGATGCACGAGGGGGCGCACACGTCTGGAGTTTGTTTGCAGTGGCTGGAAGCCCTGGCGCGCCCATTCTCTCTCTCTCTCTCTATCTGTCTTTCTCTCTGTGTCTGTCACTCTCAAATAAATAAATAAATAAATTTTTAAAAAAAGAAAAAAAAAGATAATTTTACATATAACTTTGTATGTTATTATTTACATTAAAAATACTAGGCTTTCTACCCATATATTTGACTTAACTTACTCCAACTTGACACTTGAAGGCATTAACTTTAACAGACAGTGACTTATTTATGTGGCCAAATCTCTAGCAAATATAAGATATTCAGCACTAGAGTTGGGACAATCTAGAAATATATTTGACATTAATTAGATATGTTTTTACTTGATACAATTATATTAGTGGAAAATAAACTAGTGATACTAAGTACTCACAAAAGACCAAACTTCTTATACACATGATCATCCTGTGATTTACTGAGGTGTTTCATATGTGTGTGGACCAATTATTCCATATACAAAGCACACAGAACAATTGCAATAGTGGAATAAAGAAAAAAATTGGGCTGGAGAGATGGCTTAGCAGTTAAGGTGCTTGCCTGTAAAGCCTAAGGATCCATGTTCAACACTCCAGTTCATGTAAGCCAGATATACAAGGTGATGCAAGCACACATGCATCTGGAGTTTGACTGCAGTGGCTGAAGCCCCTGGTATGCCAAATCTCTCTCTCTTTCTCTCTCACTCTCTCCCTTTCTCTTTTACAAAAAAAATTACCAAAGAAGACAAACATTTATATTGTTTGTCCTTAAACACTGAGTCTTTTAGAAAGGTTGGAACTAAGTTTCTGCTACTTGGGAAATTCACTTATTACCAACACTACTAGTCATCGTGACTTAAAACCCAAATAAAGAGGTGTTGGGAATTAGGAAGATGGCACAATTTGTGAAGCATTTGCCACACAAGTGTGAGAATGACTGAGTTCTGATCCCCAGAGCACACATAAAGTACCAGGTGAGGTAGCATGTGCCTATAATCCATGCATTGGGGAGGCAGAGACAAGAAGATCCTTGGAGCTCACTGGCCAGCCAGTCTAATTGAATCACTGAGCTCTAGGCTCAAAGAATAATGTGACAATCAATGAGGAAGAACCTTAATGTCAATCTCTGGCCTGCACACACACACACACACACACACACACACACACACACACACACAAAGGCTTTGTTTCCTTTAAACATCAGGGAAAACTCTCAGCTGAGATAATCGTAGTTTGATGATAACATATGTATGAAACACACTGTTGACCTTTAAATTCTAATCAGAAATCCCACCTAGAGGAAAAGTAATCAAAGACAATAATCATAGATGGAAACACTTACATACATGGCATATTTATTTTAGCATTTTGTATAAAGTAAGTAATCTCTATATCAAAAATCTAATAGTGATAGAAATATAGCGATATAATGAACCATATTCATATAAATACTGTATAATGCATTTTATCTCATATACTTAAAAAAATTGCTTACAAATCAAAATATGCCCAGAAAATACTATGTAAGTAGAGAAACAAATTATAGATACATGAAAATCATTAATGTATTATTTTAAAAGTAAAAAAGTTTAAAAAATACAGCAAAATGTGACTGGGGACTACACAATTTTGAGACCAACGCTGCTTCATTTTCTTAATTTGCATTTGCTTTCATAAAGAAAAATAATAGTTCAAAATAAGTAATTAAAATATGTTGAATACTATGAGTAGCTAAACAAGTATCTATTCACAAGCAAAATGTCCTTAAAATAGCAATGTGTTTCTGATATTTGCCACACTCTGAATTCAGTGTCGGCATCACTAACTCTTGAGATAACATTGTAATGCCATGGACTGCCTTGGCTCAGTCTCCTTATCTACAGAGAAAGAAAAAGGAAAAGAAAGAAAGAAAGAGTAGGAAAGAAAAAAGAGAACAGAAGGAAGAGAAAGAAAAGAGAGAAAGAGATAGAATACCACATTCCATAACATGAACCAAGACCCTGTCTGTAACCTTTTATGTACAGTGATGTTGGCTTTCCCCAATACAAGTAGATTAAATAGCCTATTAAACTGGAATAAGAAGAAGCCAATACCAAGGAATTTAAATATAGTAAATAATACACCATGTTACAATAACTGAAACTGTTTATTATGAAAAAAAAACTTTTTAAAACTTACAATTAAGCTCTTTCCTAACATTAACATAAATTCAAGTTGTTCTTTCTCAAATGTTGAAAATCAAGTTTTGGGTAAAATCTTACATATATAAAGCAAACAAGAAACAAAGACAATATTTATCCATCCTTGATTTGCCAACACCATAAGGTTTAGAGCATGACTTTAAAAACACAAAGCACAGAAGGAACTCCACCTACTTTCAAGTAACAAGTACTCTTAGGGTTTAAAAGAATACTAATAAAAATACACTGGGAATTTGCCCTTACTGCTCAATTTTGTTATGAGTCTAAAAATGTTCTAAGAACAAAGTCTAAAGCATAAATAGCATTCAGAAAATTACGGGCCTTTGTGAAAATTTCTTTCTTTTTTAAATTTTTATTTGCTTATTTGACAGAGAGGAAGTGAGAGAGAGGGAATGGGCACTACAGAGCTTCCAGTCACTGCAAACAAACTCCAGATGCATGTGCCACCTTGTACATCTGGCTTATCTGGGATCTGGTGAATTGAACCTGGGCCATTTGGCTTTTGTAGCAAGTGCCTTAACTGTGTAGCCACCACTCCAGCCTGAAAATTTCCTTTTTATGACCAACTGTTCTTGTTAAAAACTATAAAATATAAACCATTTAATTCATTGGCAAGTGTTGGCTTCATGCATAAGTCAATAATGATTAAGTTTTACCTGCTTAAAAATTCCTCCTCTGCAGATCTCAGGTATATTATACTACAGATTTTCTTTTTTCCATGACAGGTCAAGTAGCCTAAACACATTATCTGACTAAAACACAAGTCAACCTTTGTGTTAAAGTTTCAGTATTTCTTATCTTCCTTTAGAATAAAAGGAAGTCAACTTCAAATAAATTGAATAAATTGAGGTCACATACCTCTCACATGATCATTCCTCTTTTTCCTAAACACACTACAGATATTAAATATTTAAAGCTCAAATCCAAACTTCCTCTAATCAAAGTAAAATAAGGTCAGTCATTTTAAGACTAGTGCAAAGAAATTTAAAGGGAGATCATAACATAGGTCAGGGCAGGGTTGAGGAACACTTCAATGTATCACAGTGACAAAAATCTGTAAGATTAGAACTGGTCACAAACCTTCCTTGCTTCCCAACATTTTTTTCTGAACAAGGGAAATTCAGACACAGAAATGTCTTAAAAATAAGAAATACACAAAGGAATACGGGTGTGTATGGTGTGTGTGTGTGTGTGTGTTTACGTGTGTGCACTTGCCCAAGCACACATGTGGTACAGGGTAGAGGACAACCTTGGCTGACAGTCCCCGCCTCCCACTTTGAGACTAAGCCTTTCCTACCAATAGCCTTCTGTTGTTCCTGTTGTTCACTGCTGCATGTGGCAGGGAGGCTAGACTGTGAACTTCCAGGAATTCTGTCTCCACCTCTCATGTTTCTGTAGGCACATTGGGATTACAAACATTAGTACCAGTGTGTCCGTCTTTGTAAGAATTCTGAGGATTTGAATTGGGATGGCCACCTTTTCCCAGTAAGTGCTTTTACCCACTGAGCCATCCCCTTAGCCACCAGAGCCCTGTGCTTTTTAGGTGTGACATTATGTGGAAAGGAAAGTGCTGATTGTATTGGTGATTATGTCGTTACATAGTAGTGTATATGGACTTGTAAATCATTATTTTCTAAGTTCTTCAGTGAAACAAAAATTCCTTATTGTGGCCATTGCCTCCTTGTTGATGGACAGACACCTGTCTAGAAGAAGTTTAGGGGAGGAAAGGGTAAATTTCAGGCTTATGGTCTTCAGGGGAACCTTCCTCAAGGCAGGGAAAGAATGGCAAGACCAGGGACCTGGCTGATATGGTCACACATCAGAAGGGAGGAAACACCAAGAGTGAGCTCTGTTCAGTAGCTCTGACAATGGAGGAGCTAGATTATAAAATCCTAAGGCTCAACCTAGGTGGCATACCTCCTCCAGCAGGTCTCCAACTTCCGAAGATTCCACAAGCTAGGAATTAATTATGAGACTTAATCACAAGCACATCAGGCTACAGAAGACATTTACATTCAAACTACCACATTGATTCATAGAATTAACAAGTTATAAATGTGAGGATTCTATGTGGTGCTTAGCAAAGCACAGAAAAGAGTAATCCTTTAGAAAATGGCAAGGAAAACTCCAAGGGTTTGGGAGGAGGTTGCTGAAAGGAATGCTGGTCATCTTGGTCTTGCTGGTTTCCGCCATAGCAGCGATAAGTAACACGGATGACAGCGCAGGCTATAGGGACACAGATCTACTAACGGGTGTTCAGCAGTTGTTCTATACTAATTGTGTTCACATTACCGAAAAGCAAGGGAAGAGTAATCTCAGCATGTTTTCTAACAGAAGCCGACAAAGAATAGCCTGCCTCCTGGCTTTATATGGACCAAGAGCTGTGAATGTGTCTTAGATGTTTTAATGACTTATCCTCCATACTTATGGAAAAAAATCTACATAATATACTCAACTTTGCTGCTTGACCAAAACAGCCTGAAATATTTAGTATCTGTCCCATTTAGAAAAAAAAATTAAGTTGATCTCTATCTTATACAAGAATATATCATAAGAACAATATTGCAGGTCACCCAGTCTGAGTCCAATAACCAGTACAAAAAGAAAGAAAAGAAAAGAGAGGAAGAAGGAAGGAAGGAACCTTCTCTGCAGCTTCTAAGGCTCTCCCTGGTGCCAGCAGGAAGGTGGGAGGGTGGGAAAACACTCCCTGGTGAAGGCTGGAGCTATTCTACATTGATTAGGAGCAACTCCCTCCTGCTTCTTCATGGAGTTCTCACCTGGCTTAGTAAGTTTCTTTACAGATCATGTTTCTTGCCCAAAATGGAAAAAGAAAGTGCACTGTGTGTTATCTTGCTCTTCCCTGGGTTGGTTTCTCCAAACTCCAGTTATGCCATCCTAACTGGAAGTTAGTGACTTTTTTTAAACACAGAGGAATGATCCCTGCATTGAAGACCAGTACTTCTCCTGTGGACCAGCAATGTGGGGTAGGACAGAGGAGAAGAATTGGTCTCAAGTACATCAGAAGCTGATCCAACACTATGCCTGATACAAACATTATTGATGTAATAACAATGCAATGGTTTTATTTAAAATGAAATAGTTTTTTTTTCTAAAAAATACTTTATTTCATTAAGAGAGAAACAAGGAGGAGGCAGAGAGAGAGAGAAAGAGAGAGAGAGAGAGAGAATGGGTGCTCAAGGGACTCTAGCTACTGCAAATGAACCCCAGACATATGTGCTACCTTGTACATCTAGCTTTGTGTGGGTCCTAGGGAATTGAAACTGGGTCCTTTGGCATTGCAGGTAAGCACCTTAACTGCTAAGCCATCTCTCCAGCCTGCTAACACTTTTTTTTTCATTATTTATTTATTTATTTGAGAGCGACAGACATAGAGAGAAAGACAGATAGAGGGAGAGAGAGAGAATGGGCATGCCAGGGCTTCCAGCCACTGCAAACGAACTCCAGACGCGTGTGCCCCCTTGTGCATCTGGCTAACGTGGGACCTGGGGAACCAAGCCTCGAACCAGGGTCCTTACGCTTCACAGGCAAGCGCTTAACCGCTAAGCCATCTCTCCAGCCCTGCTAACAATTTTTTAATGAACACATAATTTTGGATTATTGGCATTATGATATTGTCCAAATTCTCAGACTATACTTACAAGAATGTTAATTCTTGCATCAGCCCTGAAAAAAACAAAAGAACCGAAGTACACCTCCAGACAACCTTATACAACCTCACCTCCCTCATAAGCCAGCACCAGGAACTCAGGAAATTGCAGGAAGCCAAAAACTGCCAAGCGCCCCGCCCCCCCCACTACCCCAAACAGCAGAGATCCCAGCTGATATGAACCCCTGCCAAGCATAATAGCCTGGTAGTATACCAAGGAGGAAACTATCTGCGTGAGCAGAAACTCACCTTAAAAGGCTATGGGGCTGCCGGGCATGGTGGGGCCCGCCTTTAATCCCAGCACTAGGGAGGCAGAGGTAGGAGGATCATTATGAGTTTGAGGCCACCCTGAGACTGCACAATGTATTCCAGGTCATCCTGGGCAAGAGTGAGACCTTATGTCAAAAAACGAAACAAAACAAAACAAACAAACCAAAAAGGACCATGGGTGGGGGGGGGGTCTCTCCAAATGTAGTCATACAGGTTGGAACTGGAAGGGCCTGCAATACCTCCTATAGCAGGGCAGGTTTCTGAAGAGACACCACAAGAAGGGAATGAATTCCATACCCATCCCACCAGGTGACACCTACTGACAACTCAGATTTGCTGTACATTCCATGTACTTTGTCTGTTTTATTCAATTATATGTCAAGTTCAATTTTTTGTCATTTTATATATTTTTTATCTCTTAGCATCTTTAAAAATATCTCTACTAGTACATGTATATTCTATGATGGATTTGTTTGTGTTTGCATATTGCTTGGTTGGATCTTAGTGTATTTTTCTTCACCCAGTGTTCTGTTAGGATCTACTCTTTTACCATACACTTCCTACTATACCTTCTCTCTGTTTCCAACCTCATTTCCACAATCTACCTTCGTTATCTCCTCCTTTAAGTATCTGAAACTACAAATGCCTACAGCCTCAACAACTTCTAAAGTCTGTGGAACATAACAGCATCCCAACTTTACACACCCAGATACTTGTGCCACCTCATATTTTTCAAAATTAATATTAGTGCTCATCCTAACCCGCCCAGCATCCCTCTCAATTCTGAGTAACCAAGATCCTAGCAAGTGGCATTGTCCTCACATCAGTGGATGTGGTATGGAGGAATTTAGGACAAAATAAAGGTAGTGGGAGGGCATTATGATCAAAATGTATATGCATGAAAATTGGCAATAAAAAGTTTAAAAAGAAGAACAAATCACTTTCTATATGTTCATTGTAATAGCATTTTAACAAGCTGTTTACTTACCTTGCATGTCTTTTAATGCTGGCCTCTTCCAATGCTGTCTTGCTACTGATCCAGGAAGTAACACACAGAAAAGGTGTATAGTTAATGAATGAGCCTCATCATAATTTATAAGGACAATATTTCAAGAATTGTTTGCCAATAGGGAAATGAGCTCAGGGTTTCTATCAGGATTTCCAAATCAACCCAAATAGATTTAGTAAAAGGATTTTATGTCTTGTATTTCCCAATACAAAAAAAAAGTATAATTTATGCACAGGCATAAAATACTGTTACTTATTCCAATGTGATTTGTAGCCCACTGTTAAATCTTTCGTCACTAAAATAATTTGTTTAACTTGCCTTCCACAATGTCTTAAATTATACCATTAAATAAACCTTTTGCTAATATAGGCAATTTTTTTTTAGATATTCATCTATGTACTAGGAAGCCACATTAAAATGAGATTATTTAATTATCAATGCAGGACTTTCTGATCTGTCTCTGAAGGGAGCCATAACTGAAGAGATTGTAGGATCTAAGGAAGGGTATATCAGAATGTATAGCATTACTCTATGGATAGTAGGTTCCAGTGAGATCTAAAAATTGTGGATTGAGAATTAAAAGTATGCTCTAAGGTTAATGAGGCGTTGAAAAATAAATTGATATGGCCTGCTCAAAGGGCTGTAATAAGAGATACAATAGCATTAGACACAGATACAGAAGGAAATAATATAGTCAAGCAGCAAAAGCTCTTCACACAGGCAATGGGAAGAACATTTCATCATATCATATATAAGTACAGTAGTGCAGAGCTTCTCCCATCCTGGGGAATGGGAGAAGGCTCAGTGGTAAAGGGCTTGAAGTCCAAACATGAAGACCTGAGTTTGGATTCCAGACATTCATGTAAAAGTCAGGCATGGTATACATACCCATAATCCTAGTGCCAGGGAGGCAAAGGCAGGGAATCCCTGGGTTTCACTGGCTGGCTAGTCTAGCCAAGTCAGTGAGCTCTAGATTCTATAAGAGATGCTCAGTCTCAAAAAATAAGGTAGAGAATGGTTGAGGAAGACAACACTCTCTGATCTTTACACATACATGTAAGTACACACTTGCATGCACATGCATGCACAAACAAAGACACAAACATACATAAAAAGAAGAAAAATAAAGTTTGCATTAATGTCTTGAAGGCTTTACTAAAGTACTGCTTTCCATGCTCCAACACTGATCTTTCATTAAGTCGGACTGGGTGGGTATATTAAGGTAAAGATGATCTCCTTGTAAGAGCTACAGCTTTAAAGGCATGGGTTTGGAGTATTAGATACCATCTCCTCACTGTTGAGGAATGGAATAAGGAAGATTGAAGGAATGAAAACCTATTTTTTTAAGCCCCGTGATACAGATTTAGTACATCCAACGTGTTCTTGAATCTATTAAGAAAGCCTCATGTGGGCTAGAGAGATGTCTGAGTAGTTAGGGTACTTGCCTGCAAAGCTTAATGACCAGGATTTGATTCCCCAAAATTCACATCAAACCAGATGCCCAAAGTGATGCATTAATCTGGAGTTTGTTTACAGGGCCTAGAGGCCCCAGCACACACCCATACACCCATATTATTCTCACTCTCTCTCTCTCTCTCTCTCCCTCTCTCTCTCCATGATTACAAGTAAACAAATAAATGAAAATTTTAGAAGAGGCTAATATAATCCTATTATAACTAAGAAAACTCTTGAATATCATATAAAGCTTCCAATACTGTTTTCCAGATTTGTCAGAAGAAAAAAAATGTAATATAGCCAGGAAAAAAAAAATTATAAGAATGCCCCATGCAATACTTTTTCTGAAATTCTAATTTAACCAAACATTCAATATTTAATCTGTCAAGCCTAACTCTTGCTTAAGCAGTATAAGAAACCTAGAAAGTTAGGTTGTTGCAATCTCCTGACAAACTGAAAGAAGGAAAATGCAGAAGAGAATAGCAATAGAAATGACTATGACTACTTTTAATGCATCTCCCAAAATGTGTGTTGCTCAGATATGTTCATTAGAATGCAACAGTAATAGATGATAAGTGACAGAGCCCAGATCCCAGCAGAATTAATAAGAACATAACGTAGTCGACACTAACCCTGTGCCACCAATCCTCCTCTCTGTCCCCACTGACCTCGTTCTGCAATGGACTTATGCAATCTGAGTGGATATAAGAAAAAAAAAAAGCATGCATTACTTTTATTGTGGCTGAAAACAAAGGCAGCTTAACAGAAGAAGAGTTCATTTTGGCTCATAGTTTGAGGGCAGGCACTCTATCCAGGAAAGATAAGGCAGGAGGAGTATGAGGCAGCTGGTCACATTGCACCCATAGTCAGGAAGCAGAGACTGATGGATGCTGGTGCTCAGTTCACTTTCTCCTTTTTGTATTTACTTTGGGACTCCACCCCAATCATCCATAATGAAGTTAAGTCTTCCCAACCAACTCAATTAAGCTACCTGTCACAAATGCCCATAAATTTGTCTTCTAGGTAATTCTAGGTCCTGTCAAGTTACCCATAGAATTTGATCTTCACAAAGTGGCTTGACATACAACTGAAGGTGATTTCTATAGAAGACTGTTTTGTCCTGTACCCAGTATAGATAACTCAAGGTGATGTCAAAAACTTAATTTGTTAGATATATATATTTCACTTATTTGTGTGTAAGTTCCAGAGCTTCTTGCCAATGCTAATGAACTCCAGTCACATGCACAACTTTGTGCATCTGCCTTTTAGGTGGGTATTGGGGAATAGAACATGAGCCAGTAGGCTTTTCAAGTAAGCACTTTTCACCACTGAGCTACCTCTACAACCCTGTTACCTGGATTTAGTTAAAAGGAAATAAAATATGTAGGACAGTAAAGAGGGCAGTAAGTTTAACTTACATTTTCACAACTGAAGGAGGCAGCTAAATCCTCAGGACTGAATAAGCACAGGCCTGTTCCTCCCCTCAGGCCCATGGTTACCACCCACTGAGAATGGCTCCACTGATCCTAAGTTACTACATCTTGGAAGCACATTCCTAGTCCTTCCACTGATTCTGGAAGTAATAACTCTACCACTGTGGCTCGTATGACCAGAGACTAGACACACAGGACTTCTTCCTCCTGCTAGTCTCATGTCAATGTTTCCCCTTGGCTGAAAGTGACAGAGAACCAGCTGGTAGATGAATCTGAGAAACACTGATTATAGGCTTCTAACCCTGATAGTCAAGGAAACTTACTGGGTATTTTTTGTGACTCTTATAATACTGTTAAGTGTGGGGCTGGAGAGACGGCCTAGAGGGTAAGTGCTTGCCTGTGAAGCCTAAGGACCCTGGTTCGAGGCTCGATTCCCCAGGACCCACGTTAGCCAGATGCACAAGGGGGCACACGCGTCTGGAGTTTGTTTGCAGTGGTTGGAAGTCCTGGTATGCCCATTTCTCTCTCTCTCTCTCTCTCTCTCTCTCTCTCTCTCTCTCTCTCTCTCTCTCTCTCTCTCTCTCTCCCTCCCTCCCTCTTTCTCTTTCTGTCACTCTCAAATGAGTAAGTAAACCAAAAAAAGTAAAAAAAAAAAAAAAATTGCTGTGTGTGTGTGTGAGGGGTGGGGATCATGTAGATGCCTTGGCATGCATTTTGATGAGAGAAGACAACCTTGGGTGTTGGTCATCACAGTGCATCTTGTACAAGACAGAGTCTCCAGTTTTGCCACTTGTAGGCCAGGCTACCTGGACTTGGCTTCTGGGTGATTTTCCTGTGACTACCTCCCATCTCACTGTAGGCGCACTGGGGCTTGGAGCTCATACTATTGCATCTAGCTTTACATGTGTTCTGGAGACACAAACTCAGATCGCAATGCTTATGTATGTACCAAGAGCTTTACCCAATGAGCATTATCCCCAGCCAACTGTCTACCCATATTTAAACTTTGAAGCACTAACCTTAAAATACCTAGCCATAGTTCACAAATATCCAGTCTCATCCATCATTCCCCAAAGAACAAACAGTAAGTAAAATTAGTATATGTTAATTCTTCTTCTAGTCTAGTTACAAGCCCATATAGATAAATTGTTACCAAAAGATGAATTTGTGTGGCTGAAAGAAGGCTCAGTGGATAAATCACTTTTCACACAAGCATGACAATGGGAATATCCACCCAGAACCCATATAAAGCTAGATACAGCAGCAAATATTTGTAATTCCATCACATCCATGACAAGATGGGAGACAGAGACACAAATGTTCACAAATTCATGGGTGAGCTAAGCCTAGCAAACAAGGCTATTGAATAGTAGGAGACTTTGCCACAAACATGGTAGACATTGAGGACCAATGTTCATGGTTTTCCTCTGACCTCCACACATGTGTCATGACATGCACATGCCCCCCCCACTCAAATACACAAACATACACAAATACACATTTAAAAGAAAACTAAGTTCGGGCTGGAGAGATGGCTTAGCGGTTAAGCGCTTGCCTGTGAAGCCTAAGGACCCCGGTTCGAGGCTCGGTTCCCCAGGTCCCACGTTAGCCAGATGCACAAGGGGGCGCACGTGTCTGGAGTTTGTTTGCAGAGGCTGGAAGCCCTGGCGCGCCCATTCTCTCTCTCTCCCTCTGTCTGTCTTTCTCTCTGTGTCTGTCGCTCTCAAGTAAGTAAATAAAAATTAAAAAAAAAAAACTAAGTTGAATATCATCTTATATAATATATTAGAAATTGGAGAGAAAATACAAAAGTTACAGAAATATGTTCAAAGCAATCTAATAAGAAAACATAATTACTACAGTTCTTGTTTTTGTAAGTATCAACGAGAATGTAGTTAACATTTCAGCTCCCTTAGTCTATGACTTATTTCATATTACCTTGGCCAAAGTTAATACCTTAACTGGTTAGTGCTCTTTATCTGGGATATTGACCTAAATGTATTTCTGAAGGTTCTAATGCTCATTGGCCCTGCTTTAATTGGGTTTCTAGTATCTTCCACAATGTTTACTGTTGTATGTGAGAGTATGAAATTATAGTCCAGCAGATCCCTATGATGTCCTAGTTGCTCTTTCTCCTATAAGACAAAAGCATCTGATCTATGCTTGATCATAAAGTGCACAAGGTGCAGGGATGAGGAGACTGCTCAGTGGGTAAAGTGCCTGTCATGTATGCATGCATGAGGACCTGAGTATGGATCCTCAGCACCATGTAAAGGCCATGAGTACATGATGCACCCTGTAATCCTAGTGACAGGGAGATGGAAACAGATGGGTCCCTGGGGCCCAGTGCAAAGCTAGGTTAGCTGAATCAGTGAGTGCAGTGAGATAACTTGTCTCAAAAACATTGGCTGAAGATGAGATCTGATATCAATGGCTATCTCCCACATGCATATGTATACACATGCATGCTCACCCATGCATACATATGCCTACACACCTACAAAGCATGCACACCACACACAAATACACATGCAAAAAATGTGAAACAAAATGGAGTCAATAATGGGCCTATTATTTGCCATCTGGCTCAATAACATGAGGAAATTAAAATTTCCAGAAGAGTCTCAACACCAGTCCAACTTCAAAATTCCCAAAAGTCTTACCAATTACTACACTTTTCAAAAGTCCTAGTTCCCTACAAGATTGGAGGCTACATTTTAGCTGTGAGCCCTTATAAAATAAAAATAAAAATGATAGTTATGTGATTCTAATAAACAATGAGTAAAAAATGTTCATTCCAAAAGGTAAGAAATAGCGAACTAAAGCAAGACCAAAAGCCAGCAGAGCAAGCATTCACTCCTTTAACTCTGTGGTCAGTATCTGAGGCATACAATCACACTGGGTGAGCACCACCAACGTAGGGAGCACTGCCCCCAGGGCCCTGCCATTTGCACCACATGCATTTTCTCTCTTGGGCTGGCTCCACTTGGTATCTAAAACCTTCCTCACAGATGTGCCGTGTTCCAGGCACCTCCAACGTCCAGGGATCTCCGTGACAACTTGGCTATTCCTTCCAGCTTCATGCATAGTCACATATGAGCTCCCCATAAAGACTAACCCTGCTCAAAATTGACTAGCCTCACAGCCTCACTGAAACCCTATTACTTTTGCCTTCTACATGCCATATGGGAAACACCAAGTTCTGTTGACAGCTTGAGAAGTAGGCAGGACCCTTTGGACCATATAGGGCACCTGTGAGTGCTTATTCAGATAACCCTGAAAAAAATCACCTCCCTGGGTAGCCCCATGTGAGCAGCACACCCCCACAGCGCTCTCTTTTCACACCTTAAAGCATTTTGACAGGAAGTGCCTTGGCCCTTCAGGTGCATTTCCTGTTTTCTCAGTGAAAAGTGGATGGCTTGTGGATGGCCATCAAGTCTAGACCAATTGGTAAGCTTGAGGCCAATGAAAGATGCAGGGCCAGAGTGGAGGAGACAGCCAGCCACTGAGGATACACAACACATACCAAAGCAGAGATCCAGAGCTCCTAAGAGCTCATTGCTGAAGTAGACTTAAAACTCACCCACCACAGCTCAGGAAATTTTGGGGAAGAGGAGGCAGAAAGATTGTAAGAGCCACAGGTTGAGATGTCATGCCCAGAGGCACTGGCTCCCCCAATAAATGACTACTGCTCCCACAATGCATAACTCACAACTGTGTAGGGAATACCAGCAACTCCTCTGAGGACAGACCCCTATGAAATGGGGGCAGGGAGGAGAGAAAAGATGGTACAAACACATGATATATCTGTAAATCATGTTCTTAATCATAAAAAATGCTCTCTTAAGTAAGGTAGACAGTATTCCTGAGAGTAAAATCTAACATTGTCCTTTGGACTCCACACATACGTAACTGTATGCATACTCCTACACACACACACTCAAGACACGTACCTACACAAATGCAACATTAAATTGTACTATATGCTTGCCAAGTTTGATCTAGAATAAGCCCATTCTTTTCTATATGATTTCTAAGAGTTATTTTTCAAATGTAGAATTAAGCACCTATAAATGAGATAAACTTTTTTATTCCATCCCAAATGAAAGAGAGCTACCTATGTATAGTATCTGCATTATAGAACAAAGGCAAAACTTGACAATCGTTTAAAGAAATGAAAGAAGGCGATTGGTTGACAAAGCCCAAATGACATTACAGTGATACTTTCTGAGGTCACACGCCATGCGTGGAGTCTATCAGAGATCCCTAAGTAAGGGTTTGACTTTTGGAGCCCTCTCTAAAGTTTTGAACACACTTTAATTATCTTTGAGCTATGAATAATATTGAAGCCAATTAGAATGAGGTTATACTTTCAAGGGTGGAACCATAAAATGAACGTCTGGTTCTCCCAGCAAACTCCAAGAGAGCCTTTACACATGCGATGTCCCAGTCCCAGACCTATATATAATTGCAAGTCCTGATTCTCCTTGTCCCTACCTAATAGACATTGAAGTTGTAATATGAACGTCATTATCCTTGCATGGAAAATAATTCTAATGAACGTCTCTATATTGTCCTTCATTTCAGTAAGAAGACAGGACCAAAAATATAAAGAAGAGTCCTCTGTTGAAATCAATACCATGGAAACCATGTCCCGAAGTATCCTTTCTCTGAGTCACACGTTTTCACCTACTGTCCTCTTCCCTTCAGCTCAAGCTTTTCTTTCGGGAGCCTAGACCCCTGCGTAGAAAGCTAACGTGCTCCTCCTGTTATGGCAGAGCAACCAAGGATACTTCTCTGCTATGTCTGCTTCCTTTCTCCCTGTGGCCCATCAAGTTTCTTTCAAAACTGTTCCACTATGCCTTGTCCCCAGCCCCAACTTATTCAGTGGCCTCCCATTGGTAGTCCCTTGGAAAATGGCTGTCAATATGTCACCAATCTCAAGTTCATTATTCTCTTTAAGGCCCTTATAAATACAAACTGTCAGATTATGGCAGTGTCGAGAAATTCATTCATCAGAAAAAAAAAAAAGAAAAACTTTAAATCATGGGTCAGTTCCCTGGAGCTATCTATTCTATTCTCTGACGTGCACACATATTTTGATTTTTAAAAATGAAATCTTAAGTCATGCCCTTTATACCCAACCAGCAGCTGCATCCTCCCAGCCGGCCTTTCCTTGGCATGACAGGCAAGCGCATTATGCTAAGTAGATAATCACAGCAATTAACTGAAAGGTTATAATTCCATCCTGTTTGGTACAGTTGGCCTGTCAAAAACAATTAGGTTAAACTAGATCTCAAACCTCCCTCTGGAAAACAAAAATCAATGGAAAAATAAAGTAAAAGAAAAGGGGGAAAATGACAGCTAAGAACTTTTAAGTTGGTCGAATAAAATATTCTGAAAATTAACTGCTAGAGATATATTTAATAAAAAGAGTTCTTTCAACTTAGTTAAAAATGTTGAGCTTCTGAAAGTAAGGATTGGAAATACAAGTATTGAAATAAAAGGTCTATGACAGATTTCCAATGCACAGGGCCTAACCAAAAAAAAAGATAGTCACTTGATGATATTCACAAGGAAATGAGAAAATGTATAGAAGTTGTTATGTAAACAGTTCTGAGTCATAATCCCCAATTTTGCTTGTCCTAATGCTTAGCACGCTGAGAACATGGAACTCTGTGTTTTCATCCTAGTTCCTTGTCCCCTCTCACAACCTAACAAGCTGGACACCTGGGACAACTCACATCACCTCTGTTTTCCTCATTTTTTTTTTTCTTTTTGTATACATGGTGTGTTTGCATGGGTATGGGCACCTATGCGTATGCATGTGTGCAAAATATGTAGAGGCCAGAGGTTAATATCTGGTGTCTTCCACGATTACTCATCACCTTTTGTTTCTAGAGAAAAGCTCTCACTATCGCTAGAGCTCACCAATTCAGTTTGACTAGGTAACCAGTGATCTGGAGGATTCCTCCTGTTTCAACCTCCCCACTATTGAGATTGGAAGCACACACCACACCCAGCTCTTTTCTTTTATTTAATATTATTTTGTTACTTTTATTGATTTATTTGAGAGAAACAGAGAAAGAAAGAGGCAGAGAGAGAGAGAATGGGCGCGCCAGGGCCTCCAAGCCACTGCAAACGAACTCCAGATGTGTGCGCCCCCTTGTGCATCTGGCTAATGTGGGTCCTGGGGAGTCGAGCCTTGAACCAGGGTCCTTAGGCTTCACAGGCAAGCACTTAACTGCTAAGCCATCTCTCCAGCCCCATACCCAGCTCTTATGTGGGCCCTGAGGATATGAATTCAGGTAACAGTAGTTTTGCTTTCATGGCAAATACTTTGCCCACTGATCCCTCATCCTGGTCCCCATGATGCCTCTTTAGTCACAACTTTCATTATTTATAAAGTTGCAAGTATCATCTAGTTTTAACATTTGTTAATTATGCTAAAATTTTCCTAAACAGGAGCAGACATTGGTGACAAAAAAATTGGAATAAATCACAGCATTATGACACAACTGTCACTAAACTTTCTACTTGATGTCACTCTCTCAATTTTCTTCTATCTATATTGCATTTCTGCTTTGAGTTAAAATATGCATGACCATTATCTTTAAATAGTTGTCCTCAAAGAGCATTCTCCTTGCTCATGAAGGAGAATTCACATGTCAGACACTATTAGAGAAACTGCATAGACTATAGGGGCTAAAAGATATGAACACAGGGGTGGAGCTGGAGAGATGGCTTAGCGGTTCAGTGCTTGCCTGTGCCGGCTCAAAGCTGGATTCCCCAGGACCCACATAAGTCAGATGCACAAGGTGGTACATGCATCTGTAGTTTGTTTGCAGTGGCTTGAGGTCCTGATGAGCCCATTGTCTCTCTCTGCCTCTTTTTCTCTGTGTCTGTCTGTTACTCTCAAATAAGTAACTAAAAATAAACAAAAAAAATTTTCAAAACATATGGACATAAAGTCCAAGATTGAAAAATGTGTCTTGTATACACATGCACACACATACACACACACACACACACACACACATACATGGTTGTACACACAAACAGTTGTTTAGTTAATTTTATGGTAAAAATGTATGAAAATGTTGAAAATTAATATAATTATATATATGTTGTGAATACATATGTATATATGTATATTCACATAAATTAAAAATTTCTATAGTAGACAGAATCAAAAAAATGCCAGATGGATATTGTACATACAGAGCTTTCACATTGTCTCTTGTTATCTTTTTCAAAATTGTATTGACCACCTCTGTACCTATATACAATATACCATAATCGCAATCCCTTTCTTCCTTTCTTCCACCCAAATCCCTTCTCCATTGAATCCCTTCTATTATCTCTTCTATTTTGATATCATCACCCCTGCCCCCATTATACAGGTCTTGTGTGGGTACATCAGCCTCTGTGAGGTCACTCTGTGACTGAAAGACAGCACTACCAAGCACTTGTCCCCTTCCTTTGGGTCTTACATTCTCTTTGCCACCTCTTCCTCAATGATTCCTGAACCTTGTAGGGTGTGGGAGAGATGTTTCATTTAGTGTTAAACACTCCCCAATCTCTTCTCAGTACTTTGAGGAGTTGTGGGTCTCTCCAATGGCCACTGCCTGTGAAAAGGGAAAACTTCTCTGACATAAGTAAAACCCCTGCTTCTTTTGGAAGGAATCATCAAGGTATTTATTTCATTATTTCACTATTGACAAAATAGAATGATTTTATTTTCTATTTTTATATCCATTGGTGTGTTTGATATCCTTTTATTAAGCTGGTTCTCCTATTGGCTACAAAGGAAGGATCAGTTAGCATTGTTACACCCTGGGAAAGCCTGAACTTCTCTCTGCTTGAAAACCTGTATTCCTGGGCTCACTGGCCAGGCAGTCTACCCTGAGAAGGCTGTAGATCAATGAAAGCTCCTGTCTCAGCGAAGGTAGATGGCATCCCTAAGGATGATGCAGGAAATTGGCCTCTGGCCTCTGAATTCATATGCACACACATTTGCATGCCACTGCATGCACACATGCACCTACACACAAACATGCACAGACATATGTATATGCACATCATAATCAGAAACAAAAATAGTAAACCCAAGCTCCTGTATAGGTGGTCATGCAATAAGCACTAATGGTAAACACTACTGGTTTCTTATTTAAATGCCACCCTTTCTGCTTTGCTATTTCTGATGAAGTCCAGATTTCATCCAAGTATTTACCTTTTCCACGTGGTCTTAATGTTTCAGGAGAAGAGGACACTGCAGTTCTACTGGGGGAATCATATTGTAAAGTCAGCAGCCTTCTTCATCTGTTCTCTTGATTGAGGGTTGCCATTCCTTTATTGGACACAATGCAGACTTACATGTTCCATGACAGTGATGTGATCAAGGATGACAACAGTATCAACAAAAGCCCATGTTCTTTCCATCTCTCTTCTCTGCTACCCATACCAGAATAATTTTGTCCCCAAACTTGGTCCTCTTCTGTAGGTAAGACAGCAGCCTCCAGTCCCCACCCACAAATAAGAAAATGCAGGAAAAAAAAATGTAGCTAAGGAGTTTTTAGAAAAGGTCTTTCGGTGTTAAGACATAATAGTTTTTTATTGCTAATAAATATTGACATATAAATAAAAATTTTCCTTCTTCTGCTATGTCTTCTATTTCAATATTGGCATTTCAAATATTGGCGACACACTACAGCTTTAAGGAGATCCAGCTTGAGGACAAAGCCAACCTACTGAGAATGGCAGGGCACAAAAACAGAACAAGCCTTATTTGACCAATGTTAGCAACGTCCCCACGAAAATGACATTATTAGAACAGATGAAATTTCTCTTTTCTTTCATTACAAAGGGTTTTGTCTTACTTAAAGTAAAATCCCCAACTAAATAATATGATAATATTATCTCAATAATGCAAGGATTATTCAAATCATAAAAGCACTATCGTAGCTTGAAAAGAAACTAAGATACTTTGTCTAATCCACAGCATCTCAGTTTTAATGCTACTGGCTAGAAGTGCTTTTCGTGGCGGGGCTGCAATACACGGCAGCACGTTTGTCACCACCATGGGCCTCTACTCACTGTGTGTAAGCAGTACCCATCACTTTCCTGTGATCATCAAGCTTATATCTACAAGTTGTCCAATGTCCTCTGAGAGATAAAGGTGCCCCTAAGCAAGGACTACTGGTCTAAATATATCATTTGTATAACATTTATAAATAAAGACATAATGGAAATATATTACTGTTAGGAAGGACTGTGATTGAGCCAAACTAAAAATAAGCATGTTAACAGTAAGAAATGCATCCTTCTCATAGAAATGCTATCATGGTCTGATCTCCATAATTCTGCTTTCTCCTCACTTCCTTTTTTATGAACCTAAGAATTCTGCTTTTGGTATTTGGCAGCACACACAGTAAAATTGGAATGATACAGTGATTAGTATTTCCATTATGCAAGTACAACACAAAATTGTGTGAAACAATTCCTATCTTAAGTAGTTTTAAAATAGAAAAGCAGTTGGGCCTAGGGGTTAGAGAGATGGCTCAGTGGATGCAGCGCTTGCTGTGTGACTTTGAGCACTTGAGTTTAGATCTTCAAGACCCAGTTGAAAAAGCAAGAAGCTGTGATGAGCTTCTGTAAACCCAGTGTGTCTACCATGAAGAGGTCAAAGATAGGAGAATTTCCCAGGACCTTTTGAATGCATTGGTAGACCCCTGCCTCAAATGCTGTAGAAGTTGAATGCACTTCAAATGAACTAAAAGTTGTCCTCTGACCCCCGTATGCACACCATGACACATGCACACTAGCACACAAACACACAAATATGCACACACTCTAAATAAATATCTTTAATATTAAAATAACCCAGGCATGGTAGCACACACATGTAATTTCAGAAGTAGTGAGGTGAAGGGAAGAGGATCAGAAGTTCAAATTCACCCTTGGCTATGGCCAGCTTGGAATGCATGGAAACTTGTCTCAAAAACAAGGTGAGAAGATGGTGCAGTGATTAAAACTGCTTGCTTATAAAGCCTGATGGCCTGGGTTCAAGTCCCAAGCCACCCATGTAGGTCCGACACACACACACACACACACACACACACACACACACACACAAAGACAAAACAGAACAAAAATAAAAAGATTCAGCTTTTTACCTCAAAGTATAACATACTTGCTGTAGCTCTAACCTTGAAATCCTCATCTGAGTCAGGAAAAAGGAACAATTGGGAAGTGTACACAATATCCTACCTAGGAGGAATTCCCACTTGAATGCCATTTCCACTTCCTTCAGGAAAGACTAGAGAGAGCAGTCTATGTTAAAGGCAGCTTCTGTTCCATTCAAATCAATTATTTTATTACTAGAAATAAAGAGAGCACTGTGAGAGGAGCACATGGAAATCCACAAGAGGAATGCTGGGGAAGATAAGAAAGAAGGAAGCAGAATTAAAGAAGGCAGCAGAGGAAAGGAAGAATCAGTGTAACCAGCCTGAGGCCGAGAAATCACCAGAAATGCATAAAGATCAGTTCTTTGCTCTTTCAGTACTAATTTTCCTACGGTGGAAGTTGCTATTTAAGTGATAACACTAGCTGTTATGTTTGTAATATGACAAGGTTAAGTATTTAAAATAAAAAGCAAAATCTGAATGTTGCTTAACGAAGTGCATTAAAATTGAATGTGATTTTTCTAGTATTATTATTCAAACACAGAATTAAAGAATTTCTCTTTTCAGTCTATTTCTTACAGGAATTCTATCCTGTTTCATTTTGAATTATTTCTTTTACCCTAGACGTATGTTCTGCTCCTGCTTCTTGATGTAAAATCATCATGTCTACTGGATCCACAGCCTTAACTTCTAAACTAGTTGCCTACCAAAGGTGTACAAACAACACTTTTTTTTTTTTTAATTTCATGCTCATGTCATAACAGATGGCTTAGGGAATATGTTGCCTGTCAGGTGATCATTAAAGAAGTTTGCTGATCAGTCACAACCCACATGGATGTCTTGTTTACAAGGCTGATTACATGCTAGAAGGTTTATATCTAGTGAATTGTCCAAACTCTATATTTTGTCTCCCAGCACTAAAAGTTAATACTATTTTTCTTATTTTACATTCATAATGAATAATGTCACTTAAATGTGTAGTGCTGAGAAGACTAGGTAGGCATTGGACTCAGGCATGGTGGCACATCTCAGTACTTGGCAGGAGAAGAGGGGTTTTGGGATAAAAATCCCAAGTTCAAGGCAAGCCTGGGCTACATAGTAAGAACTTGTCCCAAAAAAAAACCCACAAAATATTCCTAGTCACTCTATTTCTCCATGTGTCAGACATTGTTATAAGTGCTCAAATATATAGTAGGTAGAGATAGGAGTATCTATTTACATCATTTTCTGAAGCATTCCTTCCTAAGGGCATAGTTTGGAGTCAGCGTGAGTCCTGTGCTCCCACGTGGCACTCTTCCCCTCAGTGCTATCCGAGTTCCTCTCCTACAGAATCACAGCTTCTGGTTTCCTTCCCTGACCTCCTAGTACTTTCCCAACAATGGAACCAACAGTTACTTTTGAGTATGGTGGTAATAACATTCAACAAAAGTCGGTTAAGTGGCTGAAGAAAAAAAAATTCACAGCATCTATTTTATTTCATTCAATCAAAAGTAAGCAAATATGGGCTGGAGAGATGGCTTAGTGGTTAAGCACTTGCCTGTGAAGCCTAAGGACCCCGCTTCAAGGCTCGATGCCCCAGGACCCACGTTAGCCAGATGCACAAGGGGGTGCGTGCATCTGGAGTTCATTTGCAGTAGCTGGAGGGCCCTGGCGTGCCCATTCTCTCCTTCTCCCTCTCCCTCTCCCTCTCCCTCTCCCTCTCCCTCTCCCTCTCCCTCTCCCTCTCCCTCTCCCTCTCCCTCTCCCTCTCCCTTTCCCTCTCTCTCTCTCTCTCTCTCTCTCTTGCTCTCAAATAAATAAATACATAAATAAAAATAAACAAAAAATTAAAAAATAAAAAAGTAAGCATATTAAAAAAGCAATGAAAATCCTTATCCAAAAGATACTGACTGTCTCAGCAGGAAGTCTTCTTGCTACTCTAATTAACTTCAACTTGTGGGATAACATGCAATGTCAAAGGAAGTGACAACTTGGAGACAGATAATTCCATCTTCTACTAGTAAATTATATGATATTTTATGATTTGGCTCCTGAAAACTAATCATTTCTAAGGAAATGCCTATGGATGAGGTCTCCATGTGGATGGCTAGTGTGTTCTTTTCACTCCCTTGGAGCAGAAGGCCTAGAAAGATAGATTCTCATGGCTGACTACATGGTCGTTCTACAGCTGTGAATGGCACTGTGGGATAAAATTGATCAGCTGAGTCTTCACAGTGACACACTGGGAGATGAGTTCAGGATATGAAATCATAAATGACTGTGTTTCATAATAAGAAACATGTTGAAACAGGGTGAAATATTTATGCAACTTTAGAAACACTTACAAACACTAAGTTTAGATATTAGATAGTAACAAGATGACTGAAACCCAGTGCTGCATTTTTCCTCTACAATACTGCATTGTTTAACTTTTTATTATATTTCTAGCAAAATTATTATTTAAAGCACCCACAAATGGAACACTTAATTCAACAATGTGACTAACTAGTGCAATGTTAGGGTGCAGATAATAGACTAATAGAGCAAGCTGACGTGAATTTAGAACTCCCCCTTGGCTTCGTGCCATTACATTCTTTGTTAACTTTACTAATAATTGGCTCTCAAAATACACTTTGTAGGGACACAGGAGATTAAATAGTTAGGAAGTTTCAGAAGGAAATGATTGACATACAGGAACTATAATAGATAAATTTTATAATTAGCATTGTCTTACCAGGCTAAGACTACATCAGTGGAGATGATATGCTTGGCCAATATCTCATGACCACATGAGATCTAGTAAGTGATAGCAAGAAAATTCAGAAAAAGAATGGAACTAATAAAATGAATGACATAAATACTGGGATGAAAGGAATACAGCACAAAGATACAGTAACAGTTTTCCAGCCAGAATGGGACATTGAATGTAAGCTTATTTTACCACATGATACAACATGGAAAATACTATCAAAAGTAGTAGCAGAAGGGAGAGAGAAGATAATGAAAACAATCAATGCAGAAGGAATGTTACTAAACATATGGTACCACTTAGCCATGTCCTTGGACCTCAAGGGCACAGCTTCTAGGACTTGTGGTTTAAAGCTCCAAGGAATCTGACATGTGCTAAGGACATATAAGAATGCATTTCTGGGGAGGGTCACGGATGAGCCTAATAATGGTACCAAACTGCCTGTATTTGCTGAATAGAAAACTAATTTTAAAAAAAATGCAAAAAACAAAACAAACAACAACAACAAAAAAACAACCTCAAGGCTCACCCACAGTGATACACTTCCTCCAGCAGATCTTAACCTCATAAAGTTTTTACAACCTCCTCAAGCAGTAGCACGATCTTGGGAACCAAGTTTTAAAATGCATGAGCTTATTTTTAAGCTACAATAATCTGCTCCTTAATGCAATAAAACACTTAATGATGAAAAAAAAGAATGCATTTCTGAGAGCCATCCCAATAAGCTATAAGTGGTTCAGCTATAAAAAAAGAAAATCATGGGGCTGAATAGATGGTTCAGTGGATAAAGAACTTGTCATATGGATTGGTTTCTTTTCTTGTTATTAACAAAAGCAACTTAGGGAAGGAAAGGTTTGTTTCAATTTACTGCAGGAGGTGACAGTCCATCATGGTGGAGAGGGCATGACAACAGGAGCTAGAGACAACTTGTAACATTGTGCCTGTGCCCAGAAAGTAAATACCCATGAATGCCAATGCTCAGCTCACTTTCTTTTTCTATATAGTCCACAACCCCAAGACTATGGAATGGCACTGCCAACATTTAGGGTGGATCTTCCCACTTCAAGGAGCCTAACCTAGAAAATCCATCAGAGACATGCCCACAGATTTGTTTCTATTGTGATTCTAAATCTTATCAAGTTGGCAACCAGAGATTAACTGTTATACTATGCAAGCAAAGTTCAGAACACATGTAATGCCAGGTAGGCATGGTGACCCACTTATGATCCCAGCACTTGAGAGTAAGAGTCAAGGCATTACTGGGGAAGCTGGATAGCCAGACTAGCCCAACCAGTGAGCTCTGGTTCATGCAAGAGACCCTGCCTCAGCAAATGTGATGGACAGAGATCAAGGAAAACATACGTTATCAATCTGTGGCTTACATACACACACACATACACACACATGTACTCAATCACATGTACCTGCACATGCATACACATATCAAAAAAATAAAAATAAAACAGAATTTCATTATGAAGCAGACTGACCAACAGTAAACTTTAGCCGGAGAGGATTTATGAGTAAAAATTTCTACACCTATACATGCTGATGCGTCAAGTGCTGAATGGTGAACAATGTCCTTGAGCAGCCATCCTGCCAAAGAACTCAATATGCCAAAACATGTTTATTGGCAATTTATGTAGCATAAAATTATTTTGCATTATTAACTGCTGAGTGTAGAAAGAGAGTGCGCATTGAGATTTTAAAATTTATTAGGTTAAAGAGCATCAATTTTTCACATTATTGATAAGTGGCACAAATTATAGGAAAGAAGAGACGCCATGCAGTTCCCCTTCTTAGCAAACTGTCACTCTGGCAATGACCCTGGAGGCATCAAGATAACCAACAGAACAGATAGAAGTCACCCTAGATCCAAGCAAGTAACACAACTGTCAGGCAGTCAAAGTTTACAGCATCAACTTTGGATGTTGGTTTTTAGTTAATATGGGCTGATTTCTGTGTTAATAACAAATCTAGATGGTGACAGCGCTGACACAGCAAAGGCTTTTGAGCGCTTGGAGGGGGTAAGGTGTGTGTGCAAGGTCAGCATCAGAGTGCCAGTCCTCGCCTTGCACCTTGGAGGGGGTAAGGTGTGTGTGTGCAAGGTCAGCATCAGAGTGTCAGTCCTCGCCTTGCACCTTGGAGGGGGTAAGGTGTGTGTATGCAAGGTCAGCATCAGAGTGCCAGTCCTCGCCTTGCACCTTGGAGGGGGTAAGGTGTGTGTATGCGAGGTCAGCATCAGAGTGCCAGTCCTTGCCTTGCACCTTGTTTTAGATTCTCTTGATTCCATCTCCCATTGTCTTGGGTGCCGCTTACCACCACTGCATTGTCCTGGATTCTGGAGACCAAACTTGGGTTGTCAGGCTTGAACAGCAAGTGTTTTTAAGTATTAAGCCATCTCCACAGTCTGATCCAGCAAATTCTTAACTTTGCATAAAATTGAGGGCATCCTTGTGAAAAATAAGGGATATATTTAAGGCACTTCTACGTAAGCTGGTTCCTTTATTAAATTACCAAGAAAGTGAAAACACTTTTGATAAAGATGGCTATAATGCTCCCTTGTCTTTGAAACAGGGCAAATATGGTTGTTTATTCTCACTTCACATGGTATCTATCACATCCCACCTTAGAAGATGTTATGAAATGAATATGAAATGTTTCCACATAGTCTTATTATTAAGGGTTTGATTGCTCACTGACAGATTTTGAAAAAATGATTGGATGCTGAGAACCCTGACTTAATCAATCACTTGATTCCTTCCTAATTGTGAGATGTTGCCATTACCTTCAAGTTGTTGGACAAATGACTGACCAGAAGAACCTTATGGGAGGAAAGGTTTTATGCCAGGAATACAGAATCCAAGGGAAACACCATCAATTGTGAAAGAAGCTGGCTCACTTCCATAGATGCATCCAGAAGCAGAGAGAGGAAAACCAACATCAGCAAGCACCAACAGCCTGCAAAAACAAATAGTCAGATCTCAAATGACTCTGAACATACCTTAGATCTGGATTTAAGACCTTCCCCTCAGTGACATCTCTCTTCTCCAGCAGGATCCTACCCATTGGAAACTCAAGTTGCAAGCTTAATGAAAACTATCTCAAGCTATGGGAGACATATATTCACATTCAAACTACCCTGGTCCACCACTGATCCACTTAGACTCGCGATAACTTTACAGTGTAAATTATAACTATACCAACTTCAAAGGTCCCCATAGTCTACCAATTGTAATACTAATTGAAATTCCTAAGTATCATCTGAGATTTAAGAGTAGACGTCTCTTTTAACTGAGAGTCCTAACATATCAAAACACAAGTTATTCCTTCCAACACATAATGGCACAGAGTAAACATTTCCATTGTATAAAAGCATAATGCATAACAAGGAGAGATTGTAGAAATATAAATAATAACTAGGTAAATATTAAACATTTGCAGTTCAAGACCAACATACATAGCAAGTGACAAAATTCTATGGATTCCAATTATGCTCCTCCAGCTGGGATAACTGAGCAGCTGTCTTTCACAGCCATTCTACATTCTGGTATATCCAAAACTTCTTTGAATCTGTACTGTAAGCCACAGTTTATCTTCACAGCTTCAGACAATGGTGTTACTTCTTGGTCTGGTCTCCATACAAGGACTTTTAATCCTATTTCACATGTTATGTCTCAAAAGTGGACCCTGGAACTGGTTTATTTTTATATAATGGCCTTATTGGGCCTCTACACAGGAATTTTAACCTCGATTCAAATGCTGCCTCTTGGTGCCTCTGGTTTACCTTCATATAATGGCCTTACTGAGCCGTGACACAGATATTTCAACCTTATTATATTTTGCCTCAGGGACGTTTTCAAAAAATAAAACTGGGGCTGGAAAGATTGCTTAGTGGTTAAGGAACCTGCCTTCAAAGCTAAAGGACCAAGGTTCAATTCCCCAGGACCCACATAAGCCAGATATACAAGGTGGAACATGCATTTGGAGTTTGTTTGCGGTGGCTTAAGGCACTGGAATATCCATCTTCTTTCTCTCTCTCTCTCTCTCTCTCTCTCTCTCTCTCTCCCCTTCCTCTTTTTCTCTCTCTACCTCTATCTTTCTCAAATATATAAATAAATATATTTTAAAAATCAAGTCTGTGTTCTACATCCAATGATGCTTTTTATTCTGGCATTTCTTATATATTCCATTGTACCAGGTAGACTATCAAATTTGTTAATCCAGGAAGAAATAAATCTTGACCTTGAAAAGTAGCATACTATTTAAAAAATTTTTAAGATACCTCCTTTAAAAAATTGCATGTATTTATTTTTACCTATTTTTTCCTTTGAGGGTAGATTTCAACCTCAGGCATCTTTTTCATTGTTCCAATGTAAAGAAGTTGGTCCACTCTTAATGGTGGTAATTAACTTAACAATTGTAGCTGCAGTAAATCAAAACCCATCTCTGAGCCAGTAACTTTAAACTTGTTTGAATTTTTTTTCCTGTGATAAAACATACACCTTTTATATCTTTTTGTCCTATACCTTTTGCCAAGAACACCAATTCATTACATTTAAATTTAACCTTGATAAAACTCACTGGAAATGAGCAAAAGAACTCAGCCAGCTTTTATGCAAATTGCCCAGTTTTAACAAAGTTTTATCTTTCCCCTTTAAAAGTTCATAAGCCAAGCCTTTATGGTCTGCAATTCTCTCTATAGTTAGCATTTCCAAACTCTCATCAGAATAGTCCATTTAAGCTCTGCTTACAGCATTTCTAGGCTTCTCCACTGTAAAGCAACAAATACTTTCACATTCCTTCTGCCCACATGGTCAGATTTATCACAGCAATAACCCAATTTCTGGTACCAACTTTACTGTTGCTGGAAGACTACATGACCACAAACAGCTTATTGGAGGAAAGGGTTTATTTCAGGTTTACAGAATTCAAGGGAAACACCATCAGTGGTGGAAGAAACTGGCTCATTCCCATAGATGCATCCACAGCAGAGAGAGGAAAACCAACATCAGCCAGCACTAATGTCTGGCTAGCATGAAAAGCCAGAGCTCAAGACATCTCTGAACACACCACAGGGCTGTATTTAAAATCCACCCCCAGTGATACCTCTCTTCCCCAGCAGAGCTCTACTGGCTGGAGACTCACACTGCAGGCTTGTTGAAAAATACCTCAGGCTATGGGAGACACCCATTCACATTCAAACTACCACATGGGATATGACAGAACTATTGGGAGGTGGTGTAAGTAGGAGGTTGGGTCTACTTAGAATAGGTCATAGGTCATGATGACCTGGATGCCATGATGTGAGCTCCTCTTTCTTTCTTTTTTTTTTTTTGAAAATCAAACATTCTCTTTATTTAATAATCCTTTCTATTTAAAACACAGCACATTGATGAAAATCCACATCAGTAGAACCCTCAGCATTCAACAGTGTTTTGGAAGCCCAGGGTTTAAGGAAACAGGCAGGAAGGCCTACATGAGATTAACAGCAGACGATGACTCAAGGACAGGGCAATGGAAGGGCTGCGGAACTGGATCCTGAGCAAACAGCACCACCAGAGTGCACTTGTGTCATGGCCAAAAGACAATGCCTTTTATTTCACAGTTTTTGTACTTAATTTTCAACTATTCTATTTATAGAACACTAATCTTTAAAAAGTTGTTAGCAATCCAGTGTTATAGAAATTAGATAATCACATTTCAAATGTATATTTTCCTCTTCCAAAAAAAATTTTAAAAATTTATAATCCACTTTTTCACTATGCAAGAGACACTTGAGCACTTCCTAAGCAAATCAGGAATTTCCACATTTCAATAATATTTTGCCAGCTAGACGTGGTGGCACACGCCTTTAATCCCAGTATATGGGAGGCAGAGGTAGGAGGATGACCATGAGTTCAAGGCCACCCTGACACTACATAGTGAATTCCAGGTCAGCCTGCAGCTCCTCTTTTCTTTCATATTCTCAGCCATGACTGAGATTTAATCAGTGATCTGTAAGACATCTTTCATTCTATAAGTTGTTTTCTCAGGAATTTTGATCACATCTGCACAAATGTAATTAACACAGAAAAGGACTTCCTTCATCAGAATGTAGTACCTGGAAAGCATGGAGCACAGCCCCAACCCTTTCCAGGGTGTTTTAAATATGTTGTCTCAAAAATACAGCAACTATGAAAAATCAAAATTTACCAAAATTTTGATGAGTTTTGTCATTAAAAGAAAAACAGTGCTTTCTACTGTGGGCTAAAAGATGCTACCCAAGATGTCATTTTTTTTTATTAATTAGCTTTGTAATCAGCAAATACAGTCAGTTTGGTACCATTATTTAAGCTCATCCGTGACCTACCTCCTCCTCTTGGCCCCTCCTTGTTGAGGTATATGGGTATGTGGAGTTAGCCCACAGTTATGGGTAAGATAAATGTCTCTACATATCATGACCCAACATGTGGCTCTGACATTCTTTCCGCCCCCTCTTCCACAAAATTTCCCTGAGCCATGTTGGGTTCATTTTTGGTCTGCTTCAGAGATGAGGTATTGGGGGCTTCTGGGGCTCTGGCTCTCTGATTTGGTATGAGTTGATTTTTCTCTGTGTTGATCTCCTACCCCCTTGTGCTGGTATCCAATTCATCAGGAAAACAGCACCCTTGCTTGTTTTGCCAATTGTTCTTAGTTTCAGCTGGGGCCCTTTTGAGGTATGATGGGGTGGCTCTCTCCTTAGGATCTACATCTATCTGAAAAAGAGAACCCATTCTCTCTCTCTCCCTCTATCTGTCTTTCTCTCTGTGTCTGTCGCTCTCAAATAAATAATTTTTTTTTTAAAGTTAAAAAAAAAGGGCTGGAAAGATGACTTAGCAGTTAAGCGCTTGCCTGTGAAGCCTAAGGACCCCAGTTCAAGGCTCGGTTTCCCAGGTCCCACGTTAGCCAGATGCACAAGGGGGTGCACATGTCTGGAGTTCGTTTGCAGAGGCTGGAAGCCCTGGCGCGCCCATTCTCTCTCTCTACCTCTATCTGTCTTTCTCTCTGTGTCTGTCGTTCTCAAATAAATAAATTTTTTTAAAAAGTTTAAAAAAAAGAAAAAGAAAAAGAGAAGCATATTCTCCAACGGAGAGTAAGTTAGCACCAGGACAAATTAGATAACACTTGCTTTTTTTTTTTAGAGAGAATTTAATAGGTGTAGGCCCTCTTGTATAGCATGATTGATGGTAGCTTGATAATGGAGAGTAGGCTTATGTTTGGATATGTTTCTGATGTGTTTACCAGCTCCAGCTATGGGTTCCATACAACTGAGGGGATCAGTTAGCCAAATCAAGAGCAATTGGTTCCCCACCATGGCTGTGTACCACTATTTCACTTGTGTGGGCATCACAATAGGTTATTTGCTGCTAAGTAGTCTAGACCATGAGTTTCTTGGACAGATATTGGTCATTTTCCCCCAGTGGCCCATGTAGTACCCTTTGGCACTAGACACGCTGACTATCTGGGGACTGACTCTCTTCCAGCTTCCAGCCACACCATTCCATTTTACCTGTCAACCACATAAGTTGTCTTGAGCAGTAGGGTCTTACCACTAACCTTTGGTGGATCATCAAGTACTCCGACAGAAATCTGTCATTCTTTTAGGAAACCCTGTAGGTTTCTCTGATCAAAAGTTCATTGTGGATGATAGCCACATGCTGGTACTGGGAGTTACAGGTCAGTGCCCACTAAGAAAAGGAGGAAAAAGATAACTAATGTACAAGAGTTAGAGAGAAAGAGAGAGGGAGCAGCGGGGGAGGGAAGCTGTAGAAGATTAACATGAGTCTTCATCATACCCTCTCCAGTGTCTTGTGGCTCAGGTGTTCCCTGTAAGGGTCTGGTGAAGGTTCAGCCATTTAGTCTGCCTTTTAGGAAGTAGAATATATGACTTTTTTCTAAAATAAACTTTTTAAAAAGGGCTAAAACTTACCTTTTAGTTAAGTCTGTCATGTACATGTTCTGTTGTATAAGTTGTCAGTCCCTTGTGTTTCAACAACCTCATCTTTGTAAACATCCATAGTCAAAAGACCTGAAGCACTGAGACCCAATACATCTTCTCTTCACCCATATAAATGTGACTCACTCTCTTACTACATCATTAATCCCACAGAAATTTATTAAATCTTACATGGATTGTCTAGAGACAGACATCATGAGTGCAGATATAGCTCTTACTTAATATAACTCACTGTACAGTTAGGGAAAGGGAACCAGTATTTATAAATAAAACAAATATGCAAACTAAACATTTATGAAATATGTGATGGTCTCTGAGCATTAATGAATTTTCATCTGTAAATAACAATATGGAGGATTAAATGGGCAATTTTAGGGTATGAAAGATCACTTTTGCAAAATAAACTGGGTATTTTTTCATCTAATGGGCAAATAGCACAGTTTGGCAATATCCTCAAGCAAGCATATGGAGACAAACTCTCTACACTGCTGGTGCACATGTAAATTGGCAAAATGCCCATAAATGAAAATTTAGAAAAAGGAATCAAACAAATTTAGTCCATGTACCTTGTGATCAGTTGGTTCAACATTTATAACTGTAGCCTATTTCAATAAGGGCACTGTGTCAAATGTTAACTTAACATTTTGGTATAATTCCAAAAGATTAGAAATCACTTACTCTTTTTTTTTTTTTTTTTTTAATTTTTATTAACATTTTCCATGATTATAAAATATATCCCATGGTAATTCCCTCCCTCCCCACCCCCACACTTTCCCGTTTGAAATTCCATTCTCAATCATATTACCTCCCCATTACAATCATTGTAATTACATATATACAATATCAACCTATTAAGTATCCTCCTCCCTTCCTTTCTCCACCCTTTATGTCTCCTTTTCAACTTACTGGCCTCTGCTACTAAGTATTTTCATTCTCACACAGAAGCCCAGTCATCTGTAGCTAGGATCCCCATATGAGGGAGAACATGTGGCGCTTGGCTTTCTGGGCCTGGGTTACCTGACTTAGTATAATACTTTCCAGGTCCATCCATTTTTCTGCAAATTTCATAACTTCATTTTTCTTTACCGCTGAGTAGAACTCCATTGTATAAATGTACCACATCTTCATTATCCACTCATCTGTTGAGGGACATCTAGGCTGGTTCCATTTCCCAGCTATTATAAATTGAGCAGCAATAAACATGGTTGAGCATGTACTTCTAAGGAAATGAGATGAATCCTTTGGATATATGCCTAGGAGTGCTATAGCTGGGTCATATGGTAGATCAATCTCTAGCTGCTTTAGGAACCTCCACACTGTTTTCCACAATGGCTGGACCAGATTGCATTCCCACCAGCAGTGCAGAAGGGTTCCTTTTTTTCCACATCCCCGCCAACATTTATGATCATTTGTTTTCATGATGGTGGCCAATCTGACAGGAGTGAGATGGAATCTCAATGTAGTTTTAATCTGCATTTCCCTGATGACTAGTGACGTAGAACATTTTTTTAGGTGCTTATATGCCATTCGTATTTCTTCCTTTGAGAACTCTCTATTTAGCTCCTTAGCCCATTTTTTGATTGGCCTGTTTGATTCCTTATTAGATATCTTTTTGAGTTCTTTGTATATCCTAGATATTAATCCTTTATCAGATATATAGCTGGCGAAGATTTTTTCCCATTCTGTAGGTTGCCTCTTTGCTTTTTTCACTATGTCCTTTGCGGTGCAAAATCTTTGTAATTTCATTAGGTCCCAGTGGTTAATCTGTGGTTTTATTGCCTAAGCAATTGGGGTTGTATTTAGAAAGTCTTTGCCAAGACCAATATGTTGGAGGGTTTCCCCAACTTTTTCCTCTAGCAGTTTCAAAGTTTCCGGTCTGATGTTAAGGTCTTTAATCCATTTGGACTTAATTCTTGTGCATGGCGAGAGAGAAGAATCTATTTTCATCCTTCTGCAGATATTTATCCAGTTTTCAAAACACCATTTGCTGAAGAGGCTGTCTCTTCTCCAATGAGTATTTTTGACATTTTTATCGAATATCAGGTGGCTATAGCTACTTGGGCTTACATCTGGGTCCTCTATTCTGTTCCACTGATCTACATGTCTGTTTTTGTGCCAGTACCATGCTGTTTTTGTTACTATGGCTCTGTAGTATAGGTTAAAATCAGGTATGGTGATACCACCAGCCTCTTTTTTGTTGCTCAGTATTATTTTAGATATTCGAGGTTTTTTATGATTCCAAATGAATTTTTGGATTGTTTTTTCTATTTCCATGAAGAAAGCCTTTGGAATTTTGATAGGGATTGCATTAAATGTGTAGATTGCTTTAGGTAAGATTGCCATTTTCACTATATTGATTCTTCCAAGCCAGGAACAAGGGATGTTTCTCCACTTTCTAGTGTCTTCTGCAATTTCTCGCTTGAGTGTCTTAAAGTTCTCATTGTATAGATTCTTTACTTCCTTAGTTAGGTTTATTCCAAGGTATTTTATTTTTTTTGATGCAATTGTGAATGGGAGTGATTCTCTGATTTCATCCTCTGTGTGTTTGTTGTTAGCATATATGAAGGCTACTGATTTCTGTGTATTTATTTTGTATCCTGCTACATTGCTGTAGGTTTTGATTAGCTCTAACAGCTTGCTAGTAGAGTCTTTAGGGTCCTTTATGTATAGAATCATGTCATCTGCAAATAATGATAGCTTGATTTCTTCCTTTCCAATTTGTATCCCTTTTATGTGTGTCTCTTGCCTTATTGCTATGGCTAAGACTTCCAAAACTATATTAAATAGAAGTGGAGACAGTGGACACCCTTGTCTTGTTCCTGATTTTAGTGGAAAAGCTTCCAGTTTTTCCCCATTTAGTAATATGTTGGCTGTAGGCTTGTCATAAGTAGCCTTTATTATATTGAGATATGTTCCTTCTATTCCCAGTCTCTGTAGGACTTTTATCATGAAGGGATGTTGGATTTTGTCAAATGCTTTCTCTGCATCTAATGAGATGATCATGTGATTTTTGTCCTTCAACCCATTTATGTAATGTATTACATTTATAGATTTGCGTATGTTGAACCATCCCTGCATCTCTGGGATAAAGCCTACTTGGTCAGGGTGAATGATCTTTTTGATATACTCTTGTATTCTGTTTGCCAATATTTTGTTGAGAATTTTTGCATCTATGTTCATGAGGGAGATTGGTCTGTAATTTTCTTTTTTTGTTCTATCTTTGCCTGGTTTTGGTATCAGGGTGATGCTGGCCTCATAGAAGGAGTTTGGTAGGATTCCTTCTTTTTCTATTTCCTGGAAAAGCTTAAGAAGCAATGGTGTTAGCTCTTCCTTAAAAGTCTGGTAAAATTCAGCAGTGAATCCATCCGGGCCTGGGCTTTTTTTAGTTGGGAGATTATTGATAACTGCTCGGATCTCCATGTTTGTTATAGGTCTATTTAAGTGATTAATCTCATTTTGATTTAATTTAGGTAGGTCATATAGATCAAGGAAATCATCCATTTCTTTCAGATTTTCATACTTGGTGGAGTATATGCTTTTATAGTATGTCCCTATAATTTTTTGAATTTCTCTGGAATCCGTTGTGATGTTACCTTGTTCATCTCTGATTTTATTAATTTGTGTCTCTTCTCTCTTTCTTTTGGTCAGATTTGCTAAGGGTTTATCAATCTTGTTTATCCTTTCAAAGAACCAACTCTTTGTTTCATTAATTCTTTGGATTGTTCTTTTTGTTTCTATTTCATTAATTTCTGCCCTAATCTTTATTATTTCTTCCCGTCTACTACTTTTTGGTTTGCCTTGTTCTTCTTTTTCCAAGGCTTTAAGACGAAGCATTAGGTCGTTTACTTGCGACCTTTCTAATTTCTTAATATAGGCACTTAAGGCTATAAATTTACCTCTTAGAACTGCCTTCATTGTGTCCCAGAGATTTTGGTATGTTGTGTTCTCATTATCATTTGACTCTATAAATTTTTTGATTTCCTTTTTGATTTCTTCATTGACCCACTCATCATTTAGTAGTGTATTGTTTAGCTTCCATGATTTTGTGTATGCTCTATAGCCTTTCTTGCTACTGATTTGTAGTTTAATTCCATTGTGGTCAGATAGAATGCAAGGAATTATTTCAATTTTCCTGAATTTGTTAAGATTTGCTTTGTGTCCTAATATATGGTCTATTTTAGAGAATGTTCCATGTGCTGCTGAAAAGAATGTATATTCTGCAGCCTTTGGATGAAATGTCCTGTATATATCTGTTAGGTCCATATCTTCTATGACCTCATTTAGTCCAGATGCCTCTCTGTTTATTCTTTCCCTGGATGACCTGTCAATTGATGAGAGTGGGGTGTTAAAGTCACCCACCACCACCGTGTTTGGTGTTATCTGTGACCTTAGTTCTAATAGTGTTTGTTTGACGAATTTGGGAGCCCCCATGTTAGGTGCATATATGTTTAGGATTGTAATGTCCTCCTGTTGGAGTGTGCCCTTAATCAATATAAAGTGACCTTCCTTATCTTTTTTGACTAACTTCGGACTAAAGTCCACCCTGTCTGATATTAGGATAGCAACCCCTGCTTGTTTTCTAGGCCCATTTGCTTGAAACACCGTCTTCCAACCTTTCACCCTAAGATAATGTCTATCCTTTGTAGAAAGGTGAGTTTCTTGAAGACAACAAATTGTAGGATCCTGCTTTTTAACCCAGTCTGCAAATCTATGTCTTTTCGTTGGGGCATTGAGACCGTTGATATTAAGAGATATTATTGAAATGTGTGTATTTATGTTTGCCATTTTTGTGTGTGTGTGTGTGTGTTACTGGTTCTACCTGTGCTCTCTTCTGTTAACTGGTATTTGAGTATGGCTGGTTTTTTCTAGGTTCCTTATATGTGTGCTTTTCCTTTTGTTCAGCATGGAGGATTCTATCAAGTATTTTCTGTAGAGCTGGTTTTGTCTTCAGATATTCCTTTAACCTGCTTTTGTCATGGAATGTCTTTATTTCTCCATCTATTTGGATGGATAACTTTGCAGGATAAAGTAACCTTGGTTGACAGTTGTTATCTTTCAGAACTTGGAATATATCACTCCAGGCCCTTCTGGCTTTAAAAGTTTGTGTTGAATAATCTGCTGTAATCCTGATGGGCTTGCTTTTGTAGGTAACTTGATTTTTCTCTCTAACTGCTTTCAATATTTTTTCTTTGGTTTGTGTGTTTGGAAGTTTGAGTATAATGTGGCGAGGAGAGTTTCTTTCTGGGTTTTGTCTGGCTGGGGTTCTAAAGGCTTCCTGTATCTGTATTGGCACCTCTTTCCCAATTTGGGGAAAATTTTCCTCTATGATTTTGTTGAAGATGCCTACTATGCCTCTGGAGTGGAATTCTTCTCCTTCTACTATGCCCTGAATTCTTATATTGGATCTTTTCATAGTGTCCCGAATATCTTGAAATTCCCACTCATACTTTTCTATAAGTTTGTTTTTCTCTTTGTTGGACTGCATTAGGTCTGCCACCTGATCTTCTAGCTTAGATATTCTGTCCTCTCCCTCATCCATCCTACTGGTGAGATTTTCTACAGAGTTTTTTATTTCATTAACTGTGTTCTTCATTGCTAGTAATTCTGACTGGTTTTTCTTTATTATTTCTATTTCTCTATTTATGTCTTGTATTGCCTTCTTTATTTCATTAAATTGGTGTCCTGCCTCTTCTTTGATTCCTTTGATTTCCTCTTTGATTTCCTCTTTGATTTCTTCTTTGATTGTTTTCATGTGTTCTTTGACCTCTTTGAACATATTTATAATTATTCTTTTGAACTCTTTCTCAGGCATTTCCTCTAACTCTTTCTCACTGGAGGACATTTCTGATGCATTAATACTTTTAGGTAGATTTATATCGTCTTGCTTTTTAGTGTTTCTTGTGTTATAATGTATATATTTTTGCATCTTGGATTAAGTTAATGCTTGGATTTTCTAGCTAGCTGTGTATTCTTAGCTGTATCAATTGATTTGGTGTAAAATATTTTCAGGGTAGGACCTTAAGGTATTAGGTGTGGCTCTTAAGACTCTCAGAGTATCTACAAAGATGTTCTTAGGGGTTGAGTTTCCCTGCTATAGGAGTATTCAAGCAGGCTGAGTGGAATAATATACTGGTAGATTCTAAAATTTAGCTAAACACTGTACCCATTCCATCAAAAACAGCCCCGAGTATGTATGCAAGAGTAGTTATTATAATGACCAGATCCTCTATCAACAAAGAGGTTTAGATTTCTGGTCTGTTGAGGTATCCAAGTCAGCTTGTGACCAGGTGAGACCCTTCCCTGGTGCAATCCCAGTTACCTTGGGTGATTGTGGTCTCAGTCAAGTTGCTGCCTGGGTCGTCGGGTTGCTGTTCTGATTTCTGGAGCTGGGCACTTGCTTTTCCTACGGGGCAAACTGAGTCGCTGCCGCCGCCTCTGCAGCTGTTGTAGATGTCACCGCCGGAGCCCCCACCACTGCTGAAGCTGCCGTTGTCGTGTCCACCGCTGCTGCTCACCCCGAAGCCGCTGCTCTCCTGGGTCCGCTGCTGCTGGGGCCACTGGTACCGGAGCTGGAGCCGCTGAAGTTGCTGCCAAATTCTGCTCCTGCTTGGGTCCCGCCGTCAGCCCAAGTTGGCGTGGCCGGGTCCCGGGCCGCTGCTGTGTTCGCTGGAGCTGGGTTCAGGCGGCAGGGGAGGGGAGGGAGCCGCGGCTGTTCTGGTTGTATCGTGTGCTTTTACCTCGCGGTCTGCTCCTCCCTCTGTTGCTCACTGCCACTCTCCCCTCACGTTTCCCGAGTTGCGGAGAGCGCGGTGTGAGGGGAAATTCCCGCACCTGGCTTGTCCTGCGGCTCGAGCCAAGAGTCCGGCGGTTTTCTGCCGCTCCGCGGTTGCGGCGGGTAGCTGAGCCGCCCCGGGCCGCTGTTCCCGCCTGTGCAGGCTCCGGATGCTCTATAACTCTTCCACTTCTCCGCTGCCGCCTCAACTTCCTATACACCTCACTTTTTAGTAAAAGTGTGTATTTTGCTGAGTTTTTTTTTGGTCTTCCCCCCCCAGGCTATTTTGGCGTGGTACCTACGCCGCCATCTTAACCGGAAGTTAGAAATCACTTACTCTTTATCGGTAGGGTTTTGGATCAATAAAACATATGACAGAATACCACACTACAAAGTGTAATACCACTATGAAAAAAGAAATAGTGAAATGTCATATTTTTTTCAATAGGTAGTTTTCTCGTAATAGACACTGAGAGGTCCTGCTCATAGCCTCCTTGTGGGTGAGTGAGCACGTTTCCAAGCTGCAGTGAGTGTAGCCTGTTAAGTAGTCACAGCTAGAGTCTCCCTTCCCTGGAGAACTAACCTTAACCAAGCAGCAAAGCATATGGATCTGAAGCCAATGTCTGATGCCAGCATAGAACAGACAAACTTCTTCCCTACGGACAACACAGTCTTTGGTGTGGTTACCATTCCCAGCTTCCTGTGGAAGCAGTCTGGAGCTTGGCTTTAGTAGAAACCACATTGGTACCCATTGTCCACACTGTTCTCCCCGGCCCCCCACAGCTCACTCACTTCTCATTTTCCCATCTGAAAATATTCACCAAAACCCTATGAACAAAGAACTCATTTTAGAAACTTGGATTGTCAATTTGACAGGATTCAGAATCACCATGAAATCACATTTCTGGCCATGCCCTATGAGGGATATTATAGATTAAGTTAATTGAAGTAGGGAGACCCACTCTGTGGTAGCACCATGCTAATATACTGATGTCATACATTGTATTAAAAAATAAGTCAGTTGAGTATGGTGGCACAAACCTTTGATCCTAGCACTCAGGAGGCAGAAAGGTAGGAGGTTTTACTGTGAGTTCAAGGCCACCCTGAGACTACATAGCGAATTCCAGGTCAGCCTGGACTAGAATGAGAACTTATCTTGAAAACCAAAAAAAAAAAAAAAAAAAAAAAAAGGGAACTGAGCAACAGCATTCATCAATTTCTGCTTTTTTTTTTTTTTTTTTTTTTTTTTTTTTCCTCGAGGTAGGGTCTTACTCTGATCCAGGCTGACCTGGAATTAACTATGTAGTGTCAGGGTGGCCTTGAACTCTCGGTGATACTCCTACCTCTGCCTCCCAAGTGCTGGGATTAAAGGCATGCACCACCACGCCCGGCTAATTTCTGCCTCTTAACTGTGGTTGCAAATAAAATCAGCTGCTTCAAGGTCCTGCCACCACACATTCCCCACCAGTATCGACTGTATCCCCTTGACCTGTAAGCTGGGGGATAAAAAAAAAAAAAACACTTTTCCTTATGATACTTGTGTCAGGTGTTTTACCCAGTCACAAGAAAAGTAAATAATATACTGACCTAAAGGATTTTCCAATTTTGTTTTGTTTTTCTTTTAAAAATGTCCCAGCTCATATGATGTACAAACTCATTTCTTAGAAGTGAGAAAGAAGAAAGAACTGGTTTGAGCTGTGTGTTGTTAGACTGGAACAATCCATCTGTTTTGACTCAATTGTCCAGAACAACTCAGTTTATTCTGAAAGCTGAAGATCAATAATAATCATTAACTATCCAAACAAATGAATGCATATCAGCTCACAACTGAGAAATCTCTTTAGTGAGTCTTGGCAACTCAGTACCTGCCCTGAGGGAAGGTGGGTCCCTAGAATTTTCATAGGAGTTATTATGTCATAACTTTCAGAGCACATGATGGGTGTAGGTGGAACATAAAGCAAAACAGAACCAAAGCAAGCTCAAAACTTCACCTTGAAACTATAACTTTTGAGCTCACAAGACACAAATTGTTTGAGATGAAATACCTGCTAGTTTTCCTGATTCTGTTCTAATTCCCATTCCATCATTAATTCATCTTCCTTTCATCCCAGTCAGTCAATGTTGAAGTTAGAATGTGAACTGTGCCTCACAGGCTCATGTGTTTGAACACTTCATTTCCCAGCTAGGGGTGCTGTTTTGAAAAGGTTGTGGAACCTTTAGGAGGTGGAGCCTTACTGGAAGCAGTGGACTCCTGATTTGTTTAAAGCCTAGCCCAACTTCTGATACTCTCTGCTTCTTGATTTGTGGATGCAATATGAATAGTCATCCTTCTACTCATAAAACCATATCATACCATGATAGAGTGAATGCATCCCCTGAAACTATAAGCCAAAATGAACCCTTTCCTTCCTTAAGTTATTTCTTCTCAGGTATTTGGTCACAGCAATGAGTAAAGTAACTAATATGGTACACAAGATGATCATCTGGTATGGCCATTTCAAACTTTATTTAGGCAGTCAATAAACAGTCCTTCTTGTCATGAACCTATAATTGGAACCATCATTCCAACAATGTCAAGATGCATTTTAGTTTGCATTATGCCATGGAGTTGAAACAACATTTGTATGGTTATATTCTTATGTGCAAATATGACTACACTAAGAGTTATTGGATGACCTATTCTCTTCTTTGTGTTTTAGAAAAGCATTTTATTTCAGTCCAGAAATGTCTTCTCATAGCCATTTAATACTGTGGGTCCCTGAACAATGGTGATTGATTTTGTCTGGTCTAACAAACATAAATTACCCCTAATCATTTTGGCCTGCCTGCCATGCTCACATTGACTTGTTTGTGTTTTAGAGAAGAAAATGCAGTCGCTGTCATGAGAAATGGAAAGGACTGGAGGCAAATAAAAAACCTCTCTGTGCTGAGGAAAATCCAGCTACTTTAATTTTCTACATAAAATGGGTTTCATTGGATTCACAGTGAAGTGAGTCTGAAAATAGAAAAAACAACATTCCAGTTTTCATGTAAACGGACCCTTTAGATACCCTTTATGAAGGCTGAGTCACAGGTTTGTTCTGTGCCAAAAAATGGTTCACTAAATGGGATGATAGATTATACTTTTTTCCATCCTAAAATCACTGCTACTTAACTGATAACATAATAAAAATTTATTAGTGTTATAGAACATTGTCTTCTAGATATAGCATGGCCATTGCATTCGCAAGGTCATAGCAGTTGTGGTTTCCTGTACAAGACCTGCATAATGTTGGGCCCATCAACATTCTCTCACACATGGTAGTGGAGGACAAGCATCTCCCATCCCTCCTTGAGACTTTATTGGCAACTGAACGGTTTCTGGGGAAGCAGGAGACATTTTCTCTAGTGGTGTAGCCACTGGTTAGAACTTTCTTCTGCCACTAACTGTCTAAAACATTGTGAAATGCACTTTTCTTTTCTAAGTATTCATTTCCTTCACAGAAAATAAGTAAGTAGGACTACTTCCCTAAAAACCCTCCTAAGGCTGACCTAGGCTTCTAAAGTGATTTCTACAACTGCAGGCATTTGACAAATACCCCTACTGTACAAGTTAAAATGAAGGTTGATAAAAGCCCACAGAGACCAAAGTTCCCAGGGAACGGTGCATAGTATCGAAAGTAGGAGTCATTGAAATGTTCTAATGAAAAATGTGTCAAGTCAGCAATTTGGAAATAGCCTTTTGGGTAAAATAAGAAACAATTATCTTCCATAAGACATTTCTGAGCGTCTCACCTTGACAGCCTTTGCCATTTCAGCTTTGTCTTTCCAGCGTGTGCCTCCCACTTTATAGGTAATTGCTCTTTCTTTTGGTACTGGAAGCCCCTCTGACTTGGCTGCAGAGGTTTATTTAATTCAGTGTGCTATAAGGCTTAATCATTTGATTCAGACTTCACTTAAACAAGTGGTCATGTGGTCATTGAGAAATGCTCCTCTAGATGCCTCTCAGTTGTCATCAAAACAAAACAAATAATAATGCACGCATGCCGTTTTTTCCATACTATATTGTTGTGATTGTTATATGATCCAAATATGAGTAAGAAGCTTAATTGTTTCTAATAATAAGCTTACACAAGTATGTAAGCATTGTTATCCTAAGTAATATGAAAGGCTGTAAATATCATTAATATTTCATTGATGCCAGTGCATAAATTTAAATTAAATTAGCATTTCTTAAATGTTTCATATTTGTAGGATTCTCATCAAAAATCTGAAATTTAGAATAGAGCTGGGGATGGCTCAGTAGTTAAAAGCCCTTGCTTACAAAGACAGTCTGCCCAGGTTGAATTCTGCAGCACCCATATAAGCCAGATGCATGAAGTGTTGAATGTGTCCAGAGATCATTTGCAACAGCAAGAGTCCCTAGTACGGCCATTCTCGTTTTCATTCATCTCTCTCTCTCTTTCTCTCTCTCTCTCTCTCTCTCTCTCTCTCTCTCTCTTTCTCTCTCTCTGTCTGTCTCTTTCAACAAGTAAATAAAATATTTTTAAAATTTAATCTGAAAGACAATATGGATGACCGAAAATGAAAATGAATCCATGCTGTTTGAGGGTTTCTTGCTATTATTGTTATTGCTTGTTGAGACAGTATATCATCATGTAGCCCAGGTCAGTCCAAAGCTCACAGTGATCCTCCCACCTCGCCCTCCTAAGTGCTGGGTTTACATGTATGTACCACCTGACCTACCTCCAGTTTTATAAATGTATATTATCATCATTGTTATTATCATTACTGTTATCATTATTAACATGATGTTTTATGGGTAGATATATCACCTGTTGGTACCCTCTTTTCTCTTGTCCCTGCCCCCATTCCATTAGGGACACTCTTCAGTAGGGTTGTAGGTATTCCCCTTGGGGTCATGGTTTATGCATTGTGGGAGCAGCAGTCAGTTATTTTGGTGGGGAGGGAATGCCTCTGGGCACAATTTCTCAACCTGGAGCTCTTATAATCTTTCTACCCCCTCTTCCACAAAATTCCCTCCACTCTCTGTTGGAGGATCCGGTCCCCTTTTGCAGAAGGTAGAGAGACAAGAGGAGATGAACTACCCCTCTCACTTCAGCCAAGCCACAGCTGAAACCACAGAGGAATTGGGGAGACAAGCAAGAGTGCTGCTTCCATGCTGAACCCGATAATCAGGGCCAGGGTGTAGGAGACAGACCCTGAGGATACTCAGCACCTACCAAAGCAAAGATCCAGAGTCTTTCCTAAGAACTTGTCACTGAAGTAGACTTAAACTTACCTACCTCCACTTCTAATGAAATTATAATTTATATATTTTATTTCTCAAAGGTAACTCATATTCATCATTTTTGGAATGTTAGGTCAACTTCTATAGTAAGCAGTACAGAGAACTTTCTGACCCGCATAAGAAAATGTAAATTGAGTATAACTTGCCAAAATTCCTACAAATTCATGGAAAAAACAAATATTCAAGCATAATGTTTTTTATTAAAAATAAATTAAAAGAGAGAGAGAGAATAAAGCCCTATCTTGGAAAACCAAAAACAAAAAATAATTAAAAAATAAAACTTAGTTGGGATTTGTCATGTAAAAAAAAAAAAAAAAAAAAAAAAAAAACCTAGATTCTCTTCTCAGTGGACCCATATCAATAAACTCAGCCTAATGTAGTCTCAAAAAAGGATGGAACTGGAGAAGATGCCTCAAGTTATAGGACCTTGCTTGCATAGTCTGAAAACCAGGTTTCAAGTCCCTAATTACCCATGTAAAGTCAGAGGAGTATTCATTTGTAGTGACAAGAGACCTAGGCATGCCTATATACTTGCACCCATTGGAAAATAAATAAATTGTCTAAAATTCAAAATCTCTTTATTCCACAATGAACTAAGCTCATACGATCCTGGTCTTGGGTTCAAGAATACAATCATATAACTGCATTATTAATGAAAATAAAATACTGAAGAAATCAGGCAGCAAAACATCTGATTTAGCCAGGCATGGTGTCTCATGCCTTTAATTCCAGCACTTGTGGGGAAGAAGTAGGAGGATTGCTGTCAGTTCAAGGCCACCCTGAGACTACAGAGTAAATTCCAGGTCAGCCTGGGCTAGAGTACCTCAAAAAAAAAATCTGATTTAGTGACTCAACACATGTTCTTTGTGAATACAGCATATGGTATATCCTAAGTTCATGTTGGGATTTAGATAGGTATATGTTATCTCTGTCTTTCAGAATCTTCCAGTAAGTTTGCACTGTTAAGGGTAGAATGAATGCAAAGCAGAAAGTATAGGAATTTTATGAAAATATTTTAATAATGAACATTTGTATTTGCAGCCCTGATGAAGGAACTGGTATCAGATGTGCTGTCATTATATTAAAAAAAATAGAAAAATGGACAAAATGAACAAAATAAGTATTGTTTTAAAATACCACACAACAAGAGGAAGGAAAAGAACCTATGAACCTTTACGTAGTTCCAGAATGTTGCCAGAAAGAACTCTCTACACAGCAGAGCAATGAGAGAGAGAGAGAAAGAAAGAAACCGAAAACAGCCATTGTCAAGTTCAGGGAGATATACGCAGCTGGGATTTGTGAGACAGAACACTATGAAGTAGATAAGCCTGTAAGGGTAAGAACTCTGGAGAACATGTCTCTGAGAGTATAAGCCTTACAGAGAGTATTGAAATTGATGAGCTAATGTTTGCTTGGCAAGCTTTTCACATCTATAGTAATAAATGACATTGATCTGCAATTTTCCTTGATTTCCTTTGTGATATCTTTACTTGGCTCTGCTGTCAGCCTAATGTTATCCTTGTAGAATGAGGCTAAAAGATGTATCCTCCTACTGTTTGTTTTAGGAGAATTTGAGAACTGGTGTTAATTCTTCGACGATATTGTAGAGTTCATCAGTGAAGCTAACTTTGTTTCTCAATGTTTCCCTCTTTTTGTTTTCTTTTATTTGGTTTGGTTTGTGAGGCAGGATCACAAAAGCATTGAAGTTGTCCTTGAACTCACTGTGTATCAACTAAAACCCCTTGAATTGGCCATCTTCCTGTCTTATCCTCATGAATGCTGAGCTTGGTGTGAAGCCAAATTTGGTGAGACTTTTAAATTACAGATTCAATGGCTACCTGGAATAGGTCTGTTGAAATTCTTCAACTCTTTTTTTCCATCTGTTGTTGAATCATTTTAGGTAATTTGTGTGTTTCTAGAAATTTGAATGTCTTATCTAGGTTACCTAGTTGGTAGGTGTGATGGTTAATTGGTAGTTAACTTGATGGATCTGTTTTGTAATCCATAGACATTCCTTTTGGATGGGTCTCTGAGATTGCTTCCAGGAAAGATTAACAGAAGGAGGAAATCCTTCCCTCAGGGTGAGCCCTTCCCCCAGAGTGGGCAGCCCCTTTCAGAGGGGGACTTTATGTAAGGAAGCTCTGAGTGGAAAAAAAAAAAAATCCCCTTCTTTCCACTTGGATTCTGGACTGCTTGCTGCCTTGCCTTGTGCACCAAAGACCAGCAGCTGCTCGGGAAGCCTACAGACAGGTCTTTCAGTGTTGGATTGGGACTGCTGAGGCATCTAGTCGTGTGGACTGAGCAGTTACCAAGTTCCTTGATTGCAGGCCTGCATCTGTTATTGGGCTGCTGTAAATTAATCCCATAAATTTCCTTTTAATAAAATTCATTCTATCAGTTTTCTTCCTCTAGAGAACCTTGATTAATACAGTAGGGTACAATTTCTATGGCATCATCCTTTCAAGCTGGTTATGGTGTGTTATAGAGGTGCATGCCAATAGGAAATTGTTGAAGAGGTGGAAGCAGGATCAGGAGTTCAAGGCCAGCCTGAGCATCATCCTTTTCAGTTCTACTAGGTCAGTAGGAATGCTTCTACTTCCATCCCTGAATTTAAAAAAAAAAAAAACTTTCTGCATGTGGAGCTGAAGAGTTTGCTCAGTGGTTAAAGGTGTATGCTTGTGATGCCTTGTGGCTTGGGTTTGATAACCTAGTACCCTTGTAAAACCAGATGCACAAAGTGGAACAGGTCTGGAGTTTGATTGCAGTTATGGGAGGAAGGCCCTGGTACACTCATAATTCCTCTAGTTTTCATTCCATTGTTATAATTCACATTTTATTCCAAAAAAAGGATAATATAGAAATTTTGCTAATTCCTTGTTAACCACATGATACTTATGAAATCACTAAAAAGTCAAATGAATGTTTTATATATAAAGTCCATGAGGTTTAAGTTCTTACAATATACTTATCTGGGCTGGAGAGAGAGAGAAGAGATTAAAGGATCTCCAAGTCTGAAGGCCTGGGTTTGATTTCTCCCCCACCCATCTAAAGCCAGAAGCGAAATGTAGCACATGCATCTGGAGTTCGCTTCCTTTGGCAGGAGGCCCTGGTGCACCCATAATTTCTCTCTAGCTCTCTGTGCCTGCCTTTCTCTCTAAATATATACATATATATATATATATATATATATATATATATATATATATATACACACACACAAATTTTCCTCGTATTCTATTCTCTTTGTGACAAATAGTTGAGTTGAATGCCTTCTTTGGAATGTTAATTCTTGACACTGGTTAACCCTCTACTATCTTAAATATAAATGAAAGATCATTACTGATTGAAGGAACAAGGCGGAAATAGGGACTCTGAATCTGATCTGGAGAATGCATGGGTTAGGATTATGCAATTGGTAACTGATGTGGTCCTCAATATATCGCATAGGCTCATATGGTTGAATACTTAGTGCCCAGCTGGTGGCACTGTTTGGGGAGGTTGCAGAGCGTGTGGAATATGAGACCAAGCTGGCAGATATAGTCCTCTAGTGGTGGGCCCTTTGAAGGTTATACCTACCTCTGCCATGCTTTGAGGAGTTGGTATTCCAAACTTATGCAGCCATGAAGGAGCTGTCCCACCTGCTGTGCATTGTCCCCTCCCCACATGATGGCCTGCTTCCCCTGAATCTAAGAGACCAAGGAAATGTCTCCTGTAAGTTACTTCTGTCAGGCACTTGAGTGTAATGATGACAGAATTAACTAAAGAATAACCATTTCTAATGCCTTATGGAATTCAAAATTTACTTTGTCTTATGATTATGAGAAATGATTTTGAATGTTAATTCAGTCAATTCAAGATATAAAATGTGTCATAGAAATAATTGTTTGGACACCCATATTTAGTTTCAACTTAATAGTCAAAATGATTCAAATTCTTAATTTAAGTCTTTAGCAATGTCCATGTAAAAGCCTTTGGACTAGAAAATAAAAATTTTAAATTCACCTAAAGCACATGTTAAGTATAATTCATTGTTTTAGTTTGATGTAATGATATACAGAAACCTCAATTTTGGATATACTAAGGATATTTGATTGTCCCATTAATTTCAGAACATAAAACCACATTCACTGATTTACTCTAAAAACACCTTGAAACATTGACTTGATCTAGACATCCTGACATGTGTTTACGATATAAATATCTACAAGATACGTGGCAACTTAGAGTGACTAAGATGACAGCTACAAAGTAAAGGCTTAGGTTCCTCAAAGAGAATATTTAATACTAAATGTCGGCATATGATCGGATCTTAAAAGTTCATAGAACTGGGAAAGGGCTTTTAAAGTTAATGAGATACATCCCAGCCTCAAAGAGGGAATTCTTCCTTATCAAAAGAAAGGAACTGTAACTATCGTAGACATGATTGTGAAAAGAAACCATAAGGAACAAAAAAAAAAAAAAAAAAAAAAAGACCTATGGATTCTGTAGAATAAAAGTAAAACAAGTTCCATAAACAGCTCTGCCTTTGGTCTCTACTGCCCCTAAAAAATTTACCATCAGGGCTGGAGAGATGGCTTAGTGGTTAAGTGCTTGCCTATGAAGCCTAAGGACACCAGTTCAAGGCTTGGTTCCCCAGGACCCACATTAGCCAGATGCACAAGGGGGCACATGCGTCTGGAGTTCGTTTGCAGTGGCTGGAATCCCTGGCATGCCCATTCTCTCTCTCTCCCTCTATCTGTCTTTCTCTTTGCATCTGTTGCTCTCAAATAAATAAATAAACAAATGAACAAAAAACCCTAAATGATTTAAAAAAATTACCATCATCCATGCCTATAATCCCAGTCCTGGGAAAGCAGAGATAAGAGGATCTTTGGGGTTTGCTCAAATGAAGAGTCTAGCTACATTAGTGATCTTCAGGTTCAGTTAGAGATCCTCTTACAAAAAAACGGGGGGAGCGCTGGAGTGATGGCTTACCAAACTACAGGACCCATGTTTGATTCCCCAGTAGCTATTTAGGCCAGATGCACAAGGTGACATGTGTATTTGGAGTTCATTTAAAGCAGCTAGAGGCCCTAGAATACCAATTCTCTCTCATAAATAAATAAAATATTAAAAAAATAAAATAGCAATTAAAGATGACACCCTATGTCAAAATTTGGTTTCACATATATATGTACCCACATGTCTGCCTATGCACATATGAACATGCATCACATAAAAACATGTCATACCCAATCACAGAAACTCAAGTTTAGTGAAAATATACCATACTGAAAACAATAATCATATTCTGTCCCATAATTCCATTAATAGTATTTTGAAAAAGCCAACCATGAATAAAAAGGAAAGTACATGTATTTAAAAAATGAGACTAAGTATCTTCATCTAGCTGTAGATGCATATTTTGGAAGAGAGAAATAAAAAGTCAGAGTGATAAGTTCAAAAGGAACCAACAATGGATCCTGCAAACTATAACCGAGCCAACTGGGCAAAATAAAATATGCTAAATGGTGCAATGGTGAAATGTCTGTTTTAAGAAATTAGAGACCCACTTCATCAGAGGGTTCATGCCTTGCACTGAGAACCTAATCAAAAGTCTATGGCTGGGGAGGTAATAAACCCTATGGGTGAAGTTACAACTATTGTTTAGCTAAATGAATATATTATGCCCACCAAGTTCCCCTTTAAATATTTATGTTTATGCCTATATCTTAATGCCACTCTCACTTTTCACTAGGGAGACCTCTTTTCAGATGGTAGTGACAACTGGGGTGACTCAAAATTCATCAAAATGCTGAGAGAGAGTGACATTACTTGAGACATTACTATCACAAACTCCCAAGACTCAGGCACCATTATGGAAGAAGTGACAGAAAGAATGTAAGAGGCAAGGGAAGGGAAGGGCGTACTAAATCCGGACACAAAGTAGCCATGGTCCTTGTGATTTCACAGTGGCTGATGCTATACTTATATAAGGCCTGGATAAAATGAAGGCCAAAACATCAGAATAAAAAAGGGACTAATTGGGGGGAAAAAAAGGGTTTCACTGGGTAGAGGGGACAGCAAACAAAGAAGGGTGGTGGGTGGGGATTATGATCAGGATACATGTATGAGGTTGTCATTGTCAAGTTTAAAAATAAAGTTCAGAGCTGGAGAGATAGCTTAGTGCTTAAGTGCTTGCCTGTGAAGCCTAAGGACCCTGGCTCAAGGCTGGATTCCCCAGAACCCATGTTAGCCAGATGCACAAGGGGGTGCATCCATCTTGAGTTCGCTTGCAGTGGCTAGAGACCCTGGTGTGCACCTTCTCTCCCTCTTTCTCTCTCTCTCTTTCTCCCTCTCTCTCTTTTTCTCTCTGTATCTGTCTCTCTCAAATAAATAAATAAAGTTCAAAAAGAACAACAAATGATAGTAGGAAACGAGCAAACATGATTGAAAATGAGACACCCTGCCTCAGATAAGGTGCAAGGTTCAGACCAATACCTGAAACTGTCCTCTGATCTCCATGTAAATGTCATGACATCTGCATGTTGATTTGTGTACACATACACACACACACAAATAAAAACATGCATACACACAAACACATCATACATAATCACACACAAACAAATGGAAAAAAAATGTTCTTAATATACTGGTCATATAATATGGTAACTTTTGAGAGCAAGGAACTTTTGTGGAAAGAGACATCTTATGAATCAGATTAATGAGATTTTGCTAGAACTAAAGGCTGAGGTATGATTATTTGAGCCCAGTATTAGAACAGCTTGAACAAAATAGCCAAACTCCTCATAAGAAAATTTTTTTTCAATAAAAAGAAAAAAGATGATTGGGATAATACCTCATTGATGCATTTTTTATTTTAATAAAATATAATGGAGCTGTTTTTATATTCCTGTCCAAAAGTGGTTTATAATTGATGCAATCTCCTTTGCCCTTTGTCCATCAGCAACCTCTCACAGCCATGCAGCTCTCTATATATTGTTGTCTTTCTTAATGTCTCTGTGTTCTGTGTCTATCATCAATGATAACAAGAGGAAGACAGGTTCATCCCATATGAACAGAATCCTCAAGCATATTTCTTTGCTGCCAATACATTATGAAGTTCTTCTTCTTTAAAGTTGCCCTACCGTTCTTGCCTACTGCTTCAAAGAGAATTCTGAGTGAGAGCTAAGAAACCTCATGTTCTTGTTTGGGCCATGGGTGATCTCAGATATAATTTAATCCCTCTAACCTTAGTAGTCTTATCTTTTCCATAGAGATGAGATTATCTGCCTTATGTCAACATGTTATTGTGGGATTTGAAAGTTCTCGTGGGAAAGTGCATTGAAAAGTTTTAAAAAGATTTTTCAATGTAAAGGGATTTTATTTTCTTAGACATAGCCTTGAGAAGTTCTGAGATATTAAACCCATTCTTTAAGTTTAATTATAATTCTTAATTATTTTTTCCTAAGCAATCGAATACTTATAAAGAGGAAAGAATTAGAGACCAGTAAATGATGTTAAATAAAACATGCATAAATGTGAGAAATGTTTGAGCTTGGCTATTTATAGTAAAATATACAAGGTGATAGAAATAAAATGTTGCCAAAATGAAACAGTGTCTAAGAAATGCCTACTTAGGAAGTCCAAAAGTATCTTGACTTACTCTGTTACATTATAATGACAAAAGAAATAAATAAGTCAACAAGTCACAGAGAGACAAAGGAATCATCAGATGTAAATTACATAGTATTACAGACAACAAATTATATTCAATAAACCTTTTTCAAAATAATATATAAAATGAATCATGAACTATATGTTGACATATTCTTAAAGTAGTTGGTTGTCATAGTTTATAAAAAATTGTTGGAAATGAATTAGTAAAATTAGTTTTCTATGAACACAGGAAAGTGGACTAAAGTCTTGGGAGAAAATAAGTTATAGCAGAGCATAAATTTGGGTGTGCCCAGTTGCTGGTCTGTTGAGTGACTTCAGAAACTTCTTTGATGAGATGGAGAGATGGATAAGCACTTAAAATATTTACCTACAAAGCCTAGGGACCCAGGTTCAATTCTCCATTACCCATGTAAGTCAGCTGCACAGTTGCATAAGGTGGCACATGTCCCTGGCATGCCCATTCTCTCCCTCTCTCTCTTCTTCTTCTTCTTCCTCTTCTCTCTCCCTAACAATAATTAAAATTTTAAAAATTTCCTTGGTCCACTAAGCATTTGCTAGTATATGAGACATTTGTACATTTGCCTTGTGGAGGATTCAGCAGTGGACATGGAAAATCTATGCTTGTTACAAGATGCATTAGGTGACACTATGTGCAGATATGTCAGTATCATGGCCATATTTTCTTGGAAAGGGGATAGTCTGAAGCCAAACAATAGACATAAGCTCATTTCAATTGTCTATACACATGTGCTATCTGGGAGGAAGGGGATTTATCACTGTTTTGAGCCACTAAACAGACTGTTTTGTCATACCAAATCCAAGGAACACTGGGCACAGGCCCACCTTGTGCCTGCCGATGTACACATCCCCAGCTGATTCAAACCTGCATGAGTGCCTGTGAGCATGTCAGTCCAGCCACCAGGATATGGCCTTCCTACTCCTATTGAAAAGAACTATGATTCTAGTGCAATGCTTCACAAAATTGTGTAAAGACTGCAAGTCTCAAAGAAATATGCATGTTGCGTGGGATCTGGGGTGATGGCTCAGGGGTAAAGCACGTGCCGCACAAGCCTGGTGATCCATGCTTGAGGTTGGTTATTTATGGTAAAACATACAAGGAGGTGGTAAGAAGGCATTGATGTAACACCTGCATAAACCAGACACACAGAATAAACACCTGTAATCTCAGTGAGTCTACACATAGGAGCGAAACTGAAACAAGAGAATCCAATTGCCCTGGCAAATGCATGGGTGAGCAAAGGAGACCATACCTCAAAACAAGCCTAAATGCAAGGAACAATGCTCATGCTTGTTCTCTGACCATCCACATGCAAGTTGTGAATTGTGTACATCTACACTCATGCACATGAACACATACACCAGTTGATAAGAGATTTAATGTACACATATTTAATATAAACTGCTAATCTTGGCACAGTTAACCAAATATGTGGATGTGGAACCTACAGATGGAGACAGATGGTCATTTATGCTTGAAATAATGAACAGAAAAATTAATCATTCAGATTGGTATATCCTTATGTAAGTCATTCAAATCAACATGCTAACAGACTCAATTAAATGAGCAAATGCATCCAAAGTTACAAACTACCAACCTTGCCAGCAAAGAAGTAATCTGAACAATTCTATCTCTATTTATACAATTCATAGTTTAAAATATTTTATTTATGAGTCTGTGAGAGATGAGAGAGAGAGAGCATGGGTAGCATGCCAGGGCCTCTCGCTGTTGCAAATAAACTCCAGACACATGTATCACTTTGTGTGTCTACCTTGATGTGGGTACGGAAAACTGAACTCCAGGTTTCCAGGCCTTGAAACCAAGCACACTTAATTCCTGGACTGTCTCCCTAGCCCCTAATTCATAGTTTAAAATCTTTGCAAGAAGAAAATTTGGAAATTGAGAAGACGGCTCAGCAAGTAAAATATGCTTACTGCCCATGCATGAGGACTTGCATTCAAAACCCTAGTCTTACTGAAAATGCCAGCTATGGCCACTCATTTCTTTACCTCCAGTGATGTGGTCTGTGGAGGTAAAAGTATCACTGGGGCTAACCGGTCAACCAGACTAAATGAAAAGCTGAGGGAGTGCCATCCAGCTTCAGTGATAGACTATGTCTCAGGGAAATCCTGGGGAAGAGAAAAACAGGAACACACTTCCTCTGGTATACACATACTTGTACACAAAAATTGTGCATCTGAACACACATGTACATTCTCTCCCTCTCTCCCTCTCTCCCTCTCTCTCTCTCTCCCTCTCTCTCTCTCTCTCTCTCTCTCTCTCTCTCTCTCTCTCTCTCTCTCTCTCTCTCCCTCTCCAGGCTAGAATGGCTTGCTGGTTATATTTGATTAAGAAACAGTAACAATTTTATACAAGATCTTTAAACAAATTTGTAAAGAATCTTTCTTTCAATGCTTTTAAAATCATTCTATAAAGCCAACAGACTGAGTGGTTGGAAAAATCAAAATTATTTTTAAAGAAGCTATTAAAATATTCCTCATCAACAAATGCAAGAATTATTAATAAAATATTAGCAACTCAAATCTAACTCTATATAAAATAATAACATATAATTCCAGAATGAGATTTATTCCAGGAACTCAGGATTGAGTTAACATATTAACAGCTATAATAAGAGAGAAAAAGAGCTATTTTTTAATGGACAAAGGATTTGAATAGACAAACCTGAAAAGAGTATATACTATTAGGTAGTAAGCACCTATTGTTCTTTAACTAAGGAACTTAGAGAAAAGTAATAAAGATTTTTTGTCATCATTCTACCTATATTGATAATCAGATCATGAGTATATTGGTTTATTATTCTTTATTCCACTTTCCTGTCTGAAAAATAGACTTAAATTATTCTGCCTATTGTTATATTAAATGGCAAAATAATATTGGAAGATTAATGCTAAAAGACTTTGGGGAAAATAATTCAAATGGAACCTACTTTCTGAGAATGTTTTGAGTGGCTTTTCTGATATAGCTAGCTATGCCCATAGAGATGGCACTGCATGCCTCTGATGCAGTTTTATAAGTTACCTGCTGAAGCAGATAAGGGTTCAAGAAAGAACTGTGGAGGACATACCTCACGAATAGATAGGAAAATGCCTTGAGTCAAAGAATCTCAGATATAAAAGGGATGGCAAAGTTTATATTTAGAGCTACATATGTATTTATTAGTAAGCAATTTAATCTTTACAATTTAATCTCCTCTGTCACTCTGTGGTCAAATGTATGATTGAATACACCTCCTGATAAGAAATTCAATACTGCCTAAAGAAGCCAAATCCAATTGTTAAAAAGTAATTTCTGGGGTGAGAGAGACATTTTAGTCGGTAAAGCATGCAGTGAGTAACCACAAGCACTCAATTTCTGAACTCCTGATTTACGTTGAAAAGATGGAGATTCAGAGGCTCCTAAGAGTTCATCACTGAAGTAGATTTAAAACTCACCCACCATGGCCCAGGGAATTTTTTGGAAGGGACAGAAAGAATAAGAGGCACAGTTTGAGCTATCATGCCCAGAGGCATTGCCTCTCCCCAAAACTAACTGCTGCTCCCACAACACATAACCACAATCCCATAGGGAATACATGTAACCCCACAGAGGAGGGTCACCAATGGACAGGCACAAGGGAAAAAAAATGGTGTATCCATACAAAATATGTTGTTAATAACAACAACCATAATAATAATAATATAAAAAGATTAAAAATTGTTTTTAAAAGATGGGCACTATGGCACATTTGTAAGCCCAGATATGCCTAAGAGTAAGAAGGAAGGTAGAGACAGTAAAGACAAGAGGAAATTCAGGGAGCAGATAGCAATGGTGAACAACTAGCCTAGCAAAAACATTGTGAGCAACCTGAGACCCGTAAAGGAAATGAAGGTGAAAATTGACACCCAAAAGTTGTCTTCTGACCTTCATACATGTGTGTGGCAAGCACAAACACACACACACCCACTATAGATACACACAAAATATACACCACAATAATTATTATGAATATTGTGCATTGAATGAAATTGTCTCGAAGTACATTAATCAATAACAGAAAGTACTCTTCAGAAAATAAGTGAATAAAAATTTTAAATACACTCCTTTTAAAAACAGTGTAGATGCCGGGTGTGGTGGTACATGCCTTTAATCCCAGCACTTGGGAGGCAGAGGAAGAGGATCACCGTGAGTTCAAGGCCACCCTGAGACTACATAGTGAATTCCAGGTCAGCCTGAGCTAGAGTGAAACTCTACCTCAAAAAAAATAAAAGGCAGAAAGCAGATAAGAATAGATACAATCTAAGTGCTCACTCATATAACTAAAAGGGTGCTATTATATACCATTTACTGAATTTTCAAAGAAATTACTTATGTTGAGGAAACAAAATAAAACCTCAATAAATCTCAAATGATTATTCTATTATAGGTCTTGTCCAGGATACCATTAGCTCTAATATTAATATTACTGGGTATTGTGGTTCACACCTTTAATCCCAGCACTAAGGAAGGGGAGGAAAGAGAATTGCTATAAGATTGAAACCAGCCTGGATGAGAGGGAGACCCTACCTTAAAAATGAATAAATAAAAATTAATAGCAAGCAACAAAACTAAAAAGATTAAAGAGCTTCAGTAGCTGAAGCAAGTTAACATGGTTTAAAAATCAAGTCATATAATACTTTGAAATAAACATTAATGAAGAATCACATTTAAAATTTGTGGATTTGCCCAAAGCATCATTTAGAAGAAAATACATTGATGAAGAAATAAAAATAATTCCAAACAAATTGTCTTAACATTAAAATTTTTAACTGTAAAATGTGTAAAATCATCAGAACTAATAAACTATTAGAAATTTTGGAAGAATATAACAACGCCTTCAGACTTACACTAAAATGTGAAAATTACCAGTTTAACCAACTAGGAAGTAAGATATAATTCATAACAGCTGAGAAGTATAAATTAAAAGACAAGAGCATCTTGAACATGCTTAAGACATATGAAGAAGTGTATGAATATACCAATCTATGAGGGGTAGGCTATGTGCTGAGGTAATGGCTCAATGGGCCAGGTATCCACTGCTCAAGTCTGAGTACATGCATTCAATTCTCAAATCCCACATAAAAACCCAGAAGCCATGGCAGGTTTCTATAAGGCCAACATGTTGTCTGCAAGATGGGAGGCTGCACAAGGAGAAGTTTCAAGATACTGGAGGCAAATGCAGCAGAGTGAGGATCCAGAGCGAAAATCCCTCCTTCAAATAAGGTAGACAAACAAGGATTGCCCCAAGAAAGGTGTTCTCTGTCACTCATACACACACACACGCTCACACACACATATACAACAAAAATAAAAGTAAATGAAATAAAATATACTAGGGCCTTCATACCTAAAGACCTTTTGTTCTCTTGGCAATTCTTCCCAAATTAATCTATAAATTAAATGTCTCTTTAAAATAATTTGTGGCTACTTAACATAGTAAACTGCTTCTGAAAATCATGTTTAAAAAGGGCTAGAGAGATGGCTCAGCAGTTAAGGCACTTACAAAACCTAATGACCCAGGTTCAATTCCCCAGTACCCACAAAAACCACAGTGGCACATGCATCTGGGGTTTGTTTGCAGAAGCTGGTGGCTCTAGAATGCCTATTCTCTCTTTCTCTTTTCTCTATCTTTCTCTGCTTACAAATGAATAAAAATAGTTTAAAAAAAATAAAAATAAAACAAAGTTTTACAAGTTCAGTCAAGTAAGAAAAAATAAGAAAGGGAATGTATCATAATTGAAATCAAGCACTAAAAAATGTCTACATGGTATAATACCCCCAAAATGACAAGTGTAGTCCACTAAAAAGAAGTGAGAGCTAAAAAACAGATTTGTGCGAATTTGATGACATGATAAAATTTACTTCAAAAGAAAACTGAATTTTTTGAATGAAAATATAACCATATATCTACCCAATATCAGTGAAAGGATCTAGACAGATTAAAGGTCTCAAATGAAAGATAAATACTCTCAAAGTGTAGAAGAAAACAGAGTACTTTTTATGAACAGGGAAATATCGCATAGGTAGTCTCAGGAATCAAACATCTTGATGGATTTCATTAAAAATGAGCAGTTAGGGGCTGGAGAGATGGATTAGTGGTTAAGCACTTGCCTGTGAGGCCTAAGGACCCCAATTCAAGGCTCGACTCCCCAGGACCCACTTTAGCCAGATGCACAAGAAGGTGCATGCATCTGGAGTTCATTTGCAGTCGCTGGAGGCCCTGGCATGCCCATTCTCTCTCTAGCTACCTGTCTCCCTCTCTCTCTCTCTCTCTCTCTCTCTCTCTCTCTCTCTCTCTCTCTCTCTCAAATATATTAATTAATTAAGTAAAAAAATGAGCAGTTAGACAAAGATAACCTGTGGACTAGAGAAAGAAAAAGATCTTTGTAATGTACAACACTGGTAGAGATAAGAGAAAAGTTGTATCAACGAAGACGTCAGTAGACAATACAGAGATGTGGATATGCAAATAGAGAATAGAAACCCAACTATGGTAGTTTAAATTAGGTGTCCCCCATAAACTCATGTATTTCAAAATTTTGGTTTCCAGTTGGTGGCAGTTTGGGAGGTGGAGCCTTGCTGGAGGAGGTGTACTTTGGGAGGCAGATTAGGGTATTAGAGCCCATCCCTCCTGAGCTAGAGGTCAGCTCACTCTCTTGCTATGGTTTTCAACAGATGCTCAGCCTCTGCTCATGCCATGATCTTCCCTGCCATCATGAAGCTTCCCTTCAAGAATGTAAAGCAAAATATTTTTCCCTTCCCATCATTTGCCTCCAGTGTGGTATTTTTTTTGTCATCAATGAGAATGTAACTGCAACAGAAAATTAGCATACCAGTGGAGTGAGGTCATTGCAGCTATAAATCTGACTGGCTTTGACCTTTTGGAAGCAATTTGCAGAAGAAATGAAGAAGGATTTGAAACCTTGGCCAAAGAGTTGCCTTGTAGTGCTGCAAGTACCGCTTGATGGATTCTGGTCAGAGTTGGAATACCTAAATACAGAAATAACTATGGACTGTGCATGCTTGACTTGAGGGGAAGAAAACATTTTGTCCAGAGTAAAATAAAGACAGTTTCTGTGAGAAGCTTATTGAGAATTTGTGCTGGGCTGTGTTTCATAGAAATGGACTAGTGTGAGCAGATTGATATGGCACAGGAAGAAATGAAAGTTCTGGTCTGGAGACAACACCAATTCAGCTGCAATTGCTTAAGATACTATAGCCATTGAGATTGACCCAGCTGCTCTGCATTGGGAAAGTGAAACAAATGCAGACTCTTGAAAGTATGGGGTCTAAATGTTAAGAAGTGTCCTATTCTTCAAAGTTGACTTTATTCACCCCTGCTGGATTAACAAACTTTTTGCCTTGCTAGTACTATGGGAGTATAAAAAAATGCAGGAAAGAGAGGGTCACTGGATTCACAACTCGATTTGGTTTTTGGAAATGGACACAGTTTGATATGAAGCAGGGTTGTTGGAGTGCCAATGTAGCCATAAGGATGAACCATGGGTTGCAGTGGCGACCCAAGGCAGGACTATTGGATGGCTATTGAGGAGAGATAACAGCTCAGAATGGAGTTTTTCCAAGACTCTAAGCTGGAGGAGAGGAATTAGGATCCAGAGACTTTGTCACTGGTTACAGATATCACAGCCTTTGATTTACACTATTTGATGTTTGCCCTGTATGTTTTAGATCTTGCATTGGTTCAATCTTTTCTTGTAATGACATCTTTTGCAACATGTTTACTCTGTGCTTTGTATTTAAATTTTTATTTTTTTATCTTATTTATTGGAGAGATGCCTGAGTGGATAAGTCCTCTGATGAGCATGGATGAGTATGAGTTTAGATGACCAGAACCCATGCAATGCTGGATGATGTAGGACACATCCAGAACCCCAGCACATCTATCATGAGATAGGAATCAGAGGCAGGATAATCCGCCAGAAACTCATATGCTAGATAACCTGGAGAAACACTGAGGAACAATGAGAAACCCTACCTCAAATAAAGCAGAAGGTGAAGATTGATATCTGAGGTTGTCCTCTAACCTCTATGTACACTCTATACCACATGTATACCATCACGCAAACACATTCTAAAGAAATGAATGAGACATTCATAGCCATCATCTTGGCAAAACTATACTTTTGATGGTGTATTGTTCCCAAATATTGTAGGAATAACTCCCATCATGTAGACTAGTTAGTGCTGCCCTTGTGGAGAATAAGGTGGACAAAAATATAAAATATATACATGTATGGCTAGTAACCACAATCACTGTGATACAGAGTTAAAGGTTGATTTGAGGGGCACATGACTTGTAATATGTGGAGGTAGAACTGCTCTAACTATTCAATATCCACATGAAAGCCATGATGTGCAAATGAACACTGTTAGAAACCTCACAGTACTTAATCAAGAAAAGAACCTGTATGCACATGGAGTTCCAGAAGAATGAACTATGCCAAAAAATAAGATATATACATAATGTCATTTATGTGTATCAGAAATAAAAACAGGAAACCTGAACATCCTTTGGAAGAATACATATATATCTAAAACTCTACAGCAGGATGGGGAATGAGAGTAAATGATGAAAGTATCTGAACAATAACCACAAAATGAGATATGCATGTACATATAATCCTCACTCAGTTTCTGTGCAGAACTGGTTACAGAAACCTTCATTTAAAAAGAAAAGACTGGGGCTGGCGAGATGGCTTAGTGGTTAAGCGCTTGCCTGTGAAGCCTAAGAACCCCGGTTCGAGGCTCGGTTCCCCAGGTCCCACGTTAGCCAGATGCACAAGGGGGCGCATGCGTCTGGAGTTCGTTTGCAGAGGCTGGAAGCCCTGGCGCGTCCATTCTCTCTCTTTCCCTCTGTCTGTCTTTCTCTCTGTGTCTGTCACTCTCAAATTTAAAAATAAATAAATAAAAAAAAAAAAGACTGGAAAGATGACTCTGTGGGTAAAATGCTTGACATGCTAGCATGAGCCTGAATTCCAGTTCCCAGCCCCAGTAAATGCTAAGTAGGCAAGACAGCCCACTGCAATGCTAACATGAACCTGATTTCAAATCCCCAGCTCCCAAGCAAATGTTAGGTAGGCAAGGCATCCACTGCAATCCAAGCACATGGGAGGCAGAGTTAAGTTATGCCTGGGTTAAACTATCTCTCTAGACTTTCTGAATCAGCAAGCTCTGGGTCCAAGTAAGAGATCCTATCTTAGTACATAAATAGGAAAGAGATCAAGAAAGATCCCTTATGTCACCCATTCATCTTTATGCACACACATGCACACATGAGGGCCCCCACACATATACATACAGGCACACATACAAACTCAACAAAAGAAAAATCAAAGGATGCTCAAGAATGTTATACAAAATGGTGTATTATTTGCAAATAGCCTATATACATCCCCCTATATACTATAAATCATCTCTAAATTACTTATCATTCCTAATGCAATGCAAATCCATTATAAATAGTTGCTGTACTGCAGTGCTAAGGAAATAAATGACAGGAACAAAAGCCTTCAAATGTCCAGAAAAGACAACATAGAGAAACGGGCTTCTATGTGTATGAGGAGAGGTCTTACACAGACAATGACATATCAAGCAATGGCAAAGTAAGGACTGTGGTTAGTAACATTCCTATGCATGTGAAAACACACACCCACACAGTTTCTGGGACAAAAATAAGAAATGAACAAATGCACAGAGTGAAGAAAGCAGCACAGTTCTTTCACTCTGCCCAAAACAAGGGCCTGAGATGTTTCTTACAACACAAGGAAATGTTCTCCACTCAAGCTCAGATGGAAGGAGTTAGAGGAACAATAGCCTGTGATTTGAAAGAAGACAAGAACTTATGGAGAGAATTCATCTGCTGCTCATACTGCTCCCAACTGAAAAAAAAAAAAAAATTAATCCCTATAATGCAATGAGGTTTGGAGGATGGAAAGCAGAGTTTATCTATACCTCTCACACACGAAGGTGCTAGGAACCTAGTAGAGCTGAGCTTTGAAGATGTGCATACGAGGTCAGTACCAATTTGCAGCAAGTATCCTTATCATTCTATCAGTTGGCACTTTTACTGTGAGGTTACAATAAAATCTTTTCTGCACTGTATGTGTATGTAATAGATTTGCATGAGCATATGTGTGTTTGTACTTATGTATATTAGATGGAGGCCAGAGATCAATGTGGATGTCTTCCTCAGTTGCTCCCCACACTTTTTGAACAGAGTATGCCACTAAATCTAACAGTCACCAGTTCAGCTAGACAAGCTGGGCATCAAACCTTAGAGATCCCCCTTCCCTAGTACTGAGACCACAGGTGTGCACCACCACACCCAGATTTTATGCACGTACTGGGGATCTGAACCTTCATCCTCATGACTTCAGGACATGCAGGAGAGAGAGAAAGAGAGAGAGGCAAAGGGAGAGGAGAGAGAATTGGTGTGCCAGAGAATCAGCCACTACATGCAAACACTAGTCTCTTGAGCCACCTAGTGGGCATATGCAAACTTGCATTTGTCTCACCTTTGTGTCTCTGGCATACATGGGATCTGGAGAGTAGAACACGGGTCCTTAGACTTCACAGGCAGCTCTCTCTGGAGGCCCCCCATTTTATTTTTGAAACAAGAGTAGCAATGTTAATAAACATTTATAAAGTAGAGAAATGCCCACAACATCATCACCCTAATCTACCCAGATCTACTCATTCATTCGTTCTTTCTTTCTTCCCTTCTTTCTTGGTGTGTGTGAACGCGATTGTGTTCATGTGTGAATGCATGAGTACAGGCGTGCATGTGCTATGATCTGCCTATGGAGGTCAGAGGAGAACTCTCAGGGTCAGTCATGATCTTTCACCACATTTGAGGCAGGGTAACTGCTGTTCACTTCTCCATTTAGCACTGGTCTGCAGGCTTTCTGGAACCTCTTCTCTCACTGCCTCCTGTCTTGCCAAAGGCAAACTGGCATTACAGAAGACTGACACAGTGTCCAGTTTTTAAGGGGGTTTCTGGGGACCCAAATTCGGGTACTCAACCTCTCATAGCAGCAATGGATTCCCTAACCCATCTTTCCAGCCCAGATCCACTTCTTGTATATATGAATAAAAACTGTGAGCTAGATTTATATTCCCCTCCAGCACCAGTTCCCTTGTCAGTATAACCTATCTTACTGTCGTCATAACAGAGCTTTATTGTACATTCTAACATTTTATTTTCATTTTTGCATTACTGTGAATGAACCCAAGGGCCTTGCACATGTTATATCCCAGCTCCTGTAATGCTATAATAATCACTATTATAGGAGGAGTTCTCCCATACTAGATTTCCTAAGCCAGTTCTTCATGGTAGGGTACTATAATTGTTCAATAGAACGTCATTTTGCACCCAAAATAATGAAACCATACCTTCTCATAACACAGCATCTGAAATATCTTTCCTACCAATAAAATGCTGTTTTCCAACACTATGCCAACTCACTCTTCTTCCAGTTATAGTCTAGTCCTTCTTAGTTCTCAGGTTCAAAATCTCACTTCCTAGAAACTCCAGGAGAAAGTGACCTCTTTCTTTTTTATTTAAACTATTTTATTTATTTAAGAAAGAGAGAGAGCGAAAAAAAAGAGGCAGGTAGAGGGAGAGTGGGCATGGCAGGGACTCTAGCCACTACAAATGAACTCCAGAGGCATGTGCCACCGAATGTATCTGCCTTTATTTACATGGGTACTTGGTAATTGAACCTGAGACCTTAGGCTTTGCAGGCAAGTGCCTTAACCACTGAGCAATCTCTCCAGTTCCTGCTTTTTAAAGTGAGAAAAACAAGAAATCAAAGGGGAGAATGGAGAGCGCAAATGAGCACCTAAGAGTAAGATGCATGGCCCTGCCTCACCCCGCAGGAAGGATTATCAGGCAGAAGTCCAAAGAGGAACATATGGCCAAACTGGACCTGGGTGACTGCATGACTTTCTGGAGGCTCCTCGGAAATGGCAATCAGGTTCTATTGCCAAGCACCGATGTGTTTGCAAAAAAGAAAAGAAAAGAAACAAACAAACAAAAAATGAACAAAAATAGAAAATGCTAGCACCAACCTCTCTCCATGGAGGCGATATTTAACAAGTCTTTCCCCCAAAGCCTCTGAGAGTGCACAGAAAAGGAAATGAGCAATACTTCCCCAGCTTTCTGCTGACATGCTAATCAGCTTCCTCCCAGGCAGCTTATCACGTAGCTCCAGGTGCCTGCACCTGCTCAGTTAGCAGACCCTTTTCTGTGCTAAAGAAGGTAGGAAAAAAATTCCAAATTCCCTGCACAGTTGGACAGAGCCTTAAATTCTCCTCAGGGTCACACATTATTGTCATGAGGTTAGAAGAAGTTAAAGGGTCTGTAGAAACAAATTCAGCTTGAACCAAATCAGAATGACCAGAGAAAGCGCCCAGGAATCTGATTTCCTAAGGTTACTCTGTATGGCCAGGTTTGGGGACCACTGAGTTGGACTCAAGCAGCCCAATGAGGCAGGAATCGACAGCAGGAGTACCTGAAGTTGGTGAGAATGGGTAACCTGTACTACAGACCCACACATACTTTCACACACCTTGTATTATTCTCCTGTGCTCCCTTCCCTTTTCCTAATTCACTCTCCTCATAAATGAAGCCTCTATTCTGTGCCATAGCAAAAATATTAATCCATTCTACTTAACTTGGGTCGTTTCAAGGACTGCTCAGTGATTTCAAAGTGTATATAAACAAGATGAGTCACTCCACTTCAATTCCTTCTCATATATGGTGGGTTTTGTCTGGAGAAAGCTGGAAAATAAAGACACTATGGCATCAGGACCCAAACATGCCTGTCCTGGGATTTTTCTCAAACACAAAATGGTCCTATTACTTACTGAGCTTCCCCTCACTGTGGAGATGCTGCTTGAGTGAGTGATGATTTCTTTCCCCTAAATTCCTCATCTTCTCTTCCTCATCCTTCTCTTCTTCCTAATTCCTTTCTTGTGCCTGTAAAAGATTAGAATTTTTAACATTCCATCATGGATGGGACAAGCTCATGAAGCTCCTCCCTTCCCTGAGGAGCTAATGGCAGATAATGCATTGGTTGATAGGAACTGGGGATTCATTCTGTTCATGGGTAGAGCACTTGTATGTTGGAAGGAAGAAAAAGGTATTCAGTAAAAGTGAGAAGGGGGAAAGAGAGGGTAATCGGTCTCTAATATACATACATATTGAACTTAGTAAATAGAAATACGATTAAAGAAAATAGAGATAGACAAAGAATCTCACAACATCAATTATTGCCAGAATAACTCACCATTTGTATTATTATTTGTTAACTTATTGCAGAGCTGGGGACCAGTATTGCACCTTGATTATGCTATGCAAGTGCTCTAGTCCTGAGCCATACCAACAACTCAAATTGACATTTTTCTACCAAGCATATATAACATAAGTCTAGGTAAGCAAACTAAAATTATTTACCTCATATCAAGAAGGATTTTCTTTTCAATATTTCTTTATTTTTGACACAGAGAGAGAAGCACTAAGTCTGCAAACAAACTCTGGATGCATGCGTCCCTTAGTGCATGGAGCTTTATGCAAGTTCTGGGACTTAACCCAAGCCAGCTGACTTACCAAGCAAGATGTTTTAACAGCTGAGCCATATCTCTAGCCCCAGGAAAGGTTTTCGTAGAGAGATGATTTTCCAATGGTTTCTCCTTATACAGTTTAACACAAAATTCAATGTGTTGTGTCCTCATTTCCTCAAAACAGGGGCTATGAACTTCCATCATTAGAATTGTCTGGGCTACTCATGAAAATGGGAGAGTTTCAGATCCCACAGCACAAACGCTGAATTAGCTTCTCTTCAAGACAGGAGGGTGGGGCTTCACATGTTGTAACTCATCAGGAAGTTTCGTGGCACACTAGAGGGTGAGGCCATTGCCAAACACCTTGTTTCTGAGATTTGTCTACAGTTGTGCAGCCAACAGGCAGCTTCAGTCCATCCAGAGTAGCCAGGGACAGATGTTCTCTTGTCTGAAGATCTTGTGATAAGTTAGTCAATAGGAAGCTAAGGTTCTATTTAATTTGTTTATACTTTTATGGAGAAGTTTGTTGTATGAACATATTGCATATTAGTCCTACTCGTATTATCCCTCTCCGCTGCCCCCAGTGGGGTATCAGTAGACACTGTGGGGCCATAAATGTACCAATCTCTGTGGAGGGGTAAGCAGTGCCTCAGAATACATCTTCCCACCCTGTGATTCTAGCATTTGTTTATATTTTTGCTTAAAGACTCATTGATACCTAAGAAATTATTCTCAATCAAAAGGGGCAAAATGAACAATTCACAGAGCAATAAAAGCTTAAATTTAATCCCAAATAAGTACTAAGACTATAAAATGCTAAGAATTTTATCATGCATACAGTATTACTCAGATTAGTGGCATTAATTATAAGACATTTAATAATCAACCTTTAAAAAATGTTTCCAACATCTTTAATCATTGAATTGGTTGAGGATTTATTTTGTTTTTAAGACAAAATGTCACTATGTAGCCAAGACTCCAAATCACTTCCTCCCACCTTAGCCTTCCACGTGCTGCAATGATAGGACTGCGCCACTTCATCATCATCTTGTATCTCTTCTGTTCACATCATCTGATATCTTCCGAGATCAGTGTCAGATAAGGAAGATGCAATAGAGATAAAGAGAGAAAGAAAGAGGAAAAGATCAGAGAAACGAAAAGAGAAGGAGAAAAGGAAACTTCTGACAGTGTTATAGAATCTACGTGTACTAAATCCTACATATTGTGCAATTTAAAACTTTTAGGCAGCTGAGCATTCTCCTCTTGATGCACACTTCATCAAGGCAGTGTGATTTCACTCACTGGTTAAAGTCACAAATGTCTCTTTTATGTTTGAAAATTCTTATTTGGTAGGATGCATCTTCTTTACCAGTAGGCTTAGATCGTCCCCAACAGACCACATGGCCCAGGTGTGAGAACTGGAATATTGGTTTCAGCCACTGAATCATAGTGTGCAATGATGGGTTTTACTTTTAGTATTTTTTTTATTTAAAAAAATAAGGTAAGAAATCTTACCCAGTATGCAGCATGTATGAAAGAAAAAAAAAATCTTTCTGTTACAAAGCACAATAACTTTAAATTTTAAGGCGGGATAGCATTGAATTTCTGTCATAGTTGTTATTCACTGCTCTTAAATCTATTGAGAAAAAGGACAAAAACATGGAAAAGGTTAATCTTAGAAAGAAAAGTTTTGTGAGCAAGTTTAAAGTTCGAAACAAGAATACTACTATATGTAAAATACCTGTAATTGTTAAAAAGTTTAATATCACTAAAGAGAAACCTACTGCATCAATAGGAAGTGGGCCCTGAAAGCAAGACCAAGCCCATTAAAAATCCAAGACTGTGCAGATACATACTCTTTGAAAGGAGAAAGCCATTGAAAGGATTCCCTGCTTTTAAAAAGAAATCTTCCTAGGAGGGTATTTTCACAGATTCAGCAATGGAGGCACATAGATACCAGTATAGCTTTGGTGCCAGGGGCTCAAACACAATCCTGAGTTGCCAGCACAAATAGGCAGTGTTATCCACTTGAAAATACTTTTAATATGTAATTTTTTTAATTATTTATTTATTTATTTATTTGAGAGCAACAGACACAGAGAGAAAGACAGGTAGAGGGAGAGAGAGAGAATGGGCGCGCCAGGGCTTCCAGCCTCTGCAAACGAACTCCAGACGCGTGCGCCCCCCTGTGCATCTGGCTAACGTGGGACCTGGGGAACCGAGCCTCGAACCAGGGTCCTTAGGCTTCACAGACAAGCGCTTAACCGCTAAGCCATCTCTCCAGCCCTTGAAAATACTTTTATAGGTATAAAAATTACAAAATTAAGGGGATCTTGCCATCTGGTCCACAGTTTCACAAAGTCACTGAAGCACTACTGTTGGCATTTTTATGCACACACATGAGACAGATAAAGAGAAAAAGTGAGAGATAATTGGTGTCCCAGGGCCTCAGCCACTGTTATTGAGCTCCAGATCCATGCATCACCTGGTGAACATGTGCAACCTTGTGCACTTGCATCAATCACACTGTGTATATGGCCTATTACGTGGGACCTGGAGAGTCTAACTTGAGTCCTTAGGCTTTTCAGGCAAGCACCTTAATCACTCAGCCATCTTTTCAGCCCTACTGCTGAATTTCTTCCAAAAATCCAAGACTGGATTTGATATGAGGCTGCCATCAGAAGGCATTTCATGAAGCTGTGAAGATGAAGGTTACACTGCAGTGGAGACCCCAGGACACTGGAGAAATTAAGACCATCAGATGTCCACCAAGATGATCATCCACTACAAGGAAAGCTACAGTGTTGTAGCAAAACCAGACCAGCCAAGAGGCTAACTGTGCTACAGGAAGCAGAGTTGGAGAGATATGGCCACATAGCCCTGTAGGTCACAGACTACAACGCGGGTCCCCAGTGTCTTCTGTAATCATTATTGTATTGAAGACACAAGTGTATGGGAAGGAGGTAGATAGTATAGTCAGTAACGTGTTTTGGATTGAAAGTAAAATGTTACCCAGAGGCTCGTGTGATTGAACACTTGGACACCCCTGATGATCCAGCAAGGCTACACTTCCTAAAGTTATAACAACCTTGCCAAACAGCACCACCAGCCTGGGACCAAGTGTCTGGACCCCATAACTCATGGCTGCCTTGTAATGCAAATTGCATGGGAATCAACAATAATTGTATTTAAACATTCCATAAATTAAAAAGAAATGAAAGTCTTTTATAGTTTTTAACAGTCCCAACATTGTTCAAAACTCGAAAGTCTCTAGTGAGACTCAAAACAATATGGCAATATATCACTTTTTGAACTTTTAAAAAAATATTTTATTTATTTGAGAGAAAAGAGAGAGAGAGAAAGAATTGGTACACTAGGACCTCTAACCACTGTAAACAAACTACAGATGCATGTACTACTTGGTGCATCTGTCTCTATGTGGGTACTGGGGAATCAAACTTGGGTCCTTCGGCAAGCACCTTAACCACTAAGAAATCTCTCCAGCCCCAATTCTCTTTAATTTATATGTTATTGACAACTTCCATAGTTGTACACAAAGCCTCATGATAATTCCCTCCCTCCACTTTCCCTTTGAAACTCCAATCTCCATCATATACCTTCCCCCTCTTAATCAGGCTCTCTTTTATTTTGATGTCATCATCTTTTCCTCCTATTATGGTGGGCTTGTGTAGGTAGTGTCAGACACTGTAGGTCATAGATACTCAGACCTTTTTGTGTCTGGAGGAGCATGTTGTAAGGAGTTCTAATCTTCCTTTGGCTCTTAAATTCTTTCCACCATCTCTTTCGCAATCAACCCTGAGCTTAGAAGGTGTGATAGAGATATTTCAGTGCTGAGAGCTCCTCTGTCATTTCTTCTCAGCACCATAGTGCCTTCTGAGTCATACCAAGTTCACTGCCATCTGAAAAGAGAAGCTTCTCTAACCAAAAGCAAGGGTAGCATTAATATATGGGTATAAACATTAAGAGAAATACTTACCTGGAAATTTGATGAGCATAGTATATACTTTTATCCAGACACCAGAAGGTACTACACCCCTAAGGCTCATGACTACCCCTGTTGTAGGTTTTCAGTACCAGGGATGTATTCCCTCCATGAGGTGGGCCTCCAGTCCAATTAGAGAGTGGTTGGTTTCCCCTAAAACAGACACACCACTATTGCACCCATTGGCTCATGCTGGCCAAATTTAAGGCTTGCTGTGTCCACTGTTGAATATCTCCACTGGTGATTTTTCTCTTTTTGCAAGCTTTCTGTCAGCTGGTCTACTGGAGGAAGTTTTCATCTCAGCTCCAGCAGGATTTCTCAATGACCTGGCAACCCAAGTATGTGGAGAGAGCCTTACCATCTATTCCTGGTGAAAAACAAGAGCCTTGGCAATGTCTTGTAATGTTTTGGGGGCATCAGTGACCTCCCTGGCTAACAACTCACTGGAAGGTATCCCATCCCTGGCACTCAAAATTTTCTAGCAACAATCTATGGCTTCTGGGTATTCCATTGTCCAAAAAAGTAGGTTTCCATATGACTTACTTATATCCTCTTGGATTTTGATTAGCCCTCCCTCCACCTTTGCTATACTCAATCTCTTCCCCCAACCTCACTTAAGCCTTTTCATTCCCATTAATCTATTCTTCTACTTACATATATACAATTCCATTCTATTAAGTCTCCCTCCCTCCCTTTCTTCTCCCTTTATATCCCCTTCCTAGCTTACTGGCCTCTGCTACTGAGTTTTATTCCTACTCATATATAAATCCTATAATTTGTAGCTTGGATCCACATATGAGAGGGAACATGTGATGTTTGGCTTTCTGGGCCTGGGCTACTTCACTGAGTATAATTCTTTCCAGATCCATCCATTTTCTTGTGAATTTAATAATTTCATTTTTTCTTTACTGCTGAGTAGAACTCCATTGTATAAATGTGCCACATCTTCATGATCTACTCATCAGATGAGGGACATCTAGACTATTTCCATTTCCCAGCTATTGTTAATAGAGTGGCAATAAACATGGTTGAGCAAGTATCTCTAAGGTAGTGAGACAAGTCCTTAGGCTATATGACTAGGATTTCTCTTGCTGGTAGATTTATTTTTAGCTGTCCCAGGAACTTCCACACTGATTTCCACAATGGCTGAACCAGATTGTATTCCCACCAACAATGTAGAAGGGCTCCTCTTTCTCCACACTCTCTCCATCATTTATTGTCATTTGTTTTCATGATGGTAGCAAATATGACAGAAGAGAGATAAAATCTCAATGTACGACTTCCATACATACAAAAATATACCTATCATAATGCCATACCACCATGCTTCTTGATTCCCCCTCCTCTAACCTCCAACCACTGAACTCTTGCTTCTTAAAAACTATCCTTTTCTGTTTGTTTATTTTTATTTATTTGAGAGCAACAGACAAGGAGAGAAGGCGGGAGAGAGAGAAAGAGAGAGAATGGGTGCACCAGGGCTTCCAGCCACTGCAGATGAACTCCAGATGTGTGCACCCCCTTGTGCATCTGGCTAACATGGTCCTGGGAAATCAAGCCTCAAACCAGGGCCCTTAGGCTTCACAAGCAAGTGCTTAACCACTAAGCCATCTCTCTAACCCTCCTTTTCTATTTTGATGCCATTTTTGTCCTCCTATTATGCAGATCTTGAGAGGGGGGCAAGAGCTACTGTGAGGTCATAAATACAACTGCCACTTTGCGTTTAAAGACAGCATTTCAAAGCACTCCTCTCATCTTTTGGCTCTTAAATTCTTTCCACCACCTCTTCCACAATGGTACCTGAGCCTTAGAGGGTATGAAAGAGATGTCTCATTTAGTACTGAACACTCCACTATAATTTCTTCTCAACGATTTGATGAGCTTTTAGTCTTTCCAGTAATCTCCAATAAAACAATCTCTGAACTGTGGATCCTGTAAAACAAAACAACAAATTACACTTCCAACATATAAGGGCAGAAAGTAAACAATAAAAGGGAAAAATGGAAGTGTAGCAAGAAGAATTTGGACCAAGGCAAGACTGAAATCCACCAGGGAACACAAAATTCCTGCACCTCCTTGTTGAGTACCTTGGATTTATGATGACATCATGTGGGTCTCAAATTCTTGATCTTCCTGAATTCAGACCTCCAGTGCTGGGATTATAGGCATGTGCAACCACACTGGGCTGTTTGATTTTACTGCTTATGAACTAATCTAGAACACAAATTTCATGGAAAACCATGTAATTATCAAATTATTCATAAACTGGGAAAATAAAGTTATTAAAACAGAAAATGGATTCCAAAGAATCATGGAGTATGATTAAAAGAGTGTAGATGATGTTTGAAATGTTTCTTAGATGTTATTATTTTTCTTTATTCCTATCTGTATGTGTGTGGTATGTATGTTCATATGTGATGGTGTGTGTGTGTGTGTGTGTGTGTGTGATGTACGTGGGTATGTGCATGCATGTGGAATACAGATGTCAATGTCATGTGGCTTCTTCAATCACGCTCAATTTTAGGAGACAGAGTCTCTCTACTTGTACCGCCATGCCTAGCATTTTACATGGGCACTGGGGACTGTAAACCTCGACTCATATGCTTGCAGAGCAAGCACTTTATCTGCTGAGCCATATGCCCAGAACTACATCTCTAATTTTCAAAGAGATTGACTTAGTCTATTTTTCACAGCTAGATGGGAATACCTGTGAATGAGTAATGTGTAAGGAAGAAGCATTTATTTCTCTCAGCATGTAAACATTGCTTTGTACAGAAAGAATGTTTCTCAGAAACTTACTCACATTCAGTTATAATTTGAAATACTGGAATTGGCCTCATTGCCTCATTATGCTATGTTCTTGCCACTTCTAAACCTTTGTTATAAGATACGGCATCTCCCGAATTTAAGCTTACCCTAATCTTAAGAGACTCTGTTGTCCCTTGTTGTCCCAAGTAGCAGCTAGCAAATGGTTGTTAAATGTACACTCCACTCATGCTGGATTTCTGTTCTCATTGGTGTCTCATGTATTTTATAGTCAGCATATTCATTAGACACTCTCAAATAACTTCATTAACTCTCTCTCACCTTCAGAAACTGCTCATCACCTACCCACACCAAACTCATTTTCGTATCTGCACTGGACTTTGCAATTGAAGCCAAATGTGTTCCATTTGTTTCTAACTAAACTGTGTGCGTTTTCCCATGACTTTTGTCACTTCTTAATATTGACTTATTTCTTGCTTTCATCACCTTCCTCTTTCTATGTGCACCTTCCTCCACTTTAATTTGTCTCCCATGGTGCTCACTGATTAGCTGAAGAGGCCTCCGGTTTCACTAGTTGGATATAACTTATTCATTCCACAGCTGCCTAGAATAGAATTACTCTCGATCAGAGCAGTTGTGCACTCAACGAGCCACAGACAGTAAGAAGACTTCAGCAGGCGATCAACAGCTCGTGCCTGCTGTCAAATTAATGAAACTCGAACAAGTACTGAGATCCAAGTATTGCCTTTCCTTGTATTGATATTCCAGTATGGGTGCAACAGGCTGGACCTGGGACTGTTGTTTTTAAATTTTGTTGGAGGGCATTTTCAAAGTTCATGGTAGAATTTGTAAGCACGACTGAGTCCAACCACATCTCCCATGATTTCTAAACTATACCACCCCTAGTAGACTAAAGCCCTTTAAACATCCTTACGAATCAGAGGGTGGAGTCATAGTACAGCATCAGGAGGGATGTGAGGAACCTAGACAACTGGTTCATCAGATAAGGAAATTAAGGCTCAAAGAGGCACACTTACTGAATGGAGGGTGCCTTGTTTATTTTATTCTTTTGTGTGTGCATGTGTGTTAGTGCACATGCACATATGTTGGGTGTGTAGAGGTCAGAGAACAACCGTGGGTGTCATTCTTCAAGCACAGTCCATTGTTTTATATATTTATTTATTTGTAAACAGAGATATAGACAGGCGGTGAGAGAGAGAGAGAGAGAGAGAGAGAGAGAGAGAGAGAGAGAAAGGGACACACTATGGCCTTGTGCCACTGCAAATGAGCTCCAGATATACCACTTTGTGCATTTGACTTTATGTGGGTACTGGGAAATCGAAATTAGGCTACCAGGCTTTGCAAGCAAGTGCTTTAATTGCTAAGCCGCCTCTCCAGCAAGGTCATTCAATTCCCTAGATCCTGCCACATATACTTTCTGGCCAGTGAGCTCCAGGGATTCTACTCCATAGCAATGAAAATAAAGGTACTGTATAACCACACCTGCCATTTTTATGTGGGTGCCAGAGGTCAAACTGAGGTCCTCACACTTGCAAGGCAGGTACCTCACCAAATGAACTATTTCTCTGACTACAAAAGTGCTTTCGAAATAGTACCCTAGGGGTAGGGAAATAGCTCAGGGCATAAGCAAGAGATCCTGAGTTTGGATCCCCAAGAACGCATGTGAAACACAAGGGCAGTGGTGGGTTCTCTCGTGCCAGTGCATAGCAGCTGCTTTCTCATTGCTGACACAAGGCAGACCTGGTCAGAAACAGCTTATGGAGGAAAGTGGCTTACAGTTTCAAGGGAACATTTCGTTCTCCTGAGGAAAGCATGGATGTCACATCCACATCAGCAGCAAGGAGGTGGAAAGAGTGAGCTAGCTCACAACCACAATCAGAGCTAGACCATCACATCTCAAAGCCCACCCCTACATTTTTCTGCAAGGCTCCACCTCACAAAGAATCCACCAGCTGGAGATTAAGTATAAGGATCAATCACAAACACATGAGGCTATGGAAGACTTTATATTCAAACCACCTCAGAGTTGGACTATGGTGAAAAGAGAAATGGAGTCATATTTTCCTGGAAGCTTGCAGACCCAGGTAGCCTAGAAAACTCAATAGTGAGACCCTTCCTCAAATAAGATGAATGGTAAGGACTGACACCCGTAGTTGTCTGTTGACCTCCACACATATACCCTTGGTACATGCATAGAACAGTATGTGTACACACACACACACAATGCACTTTAGTTTTTTGCCCATAACCAACCCAAAGAATCAAACCAAAGAGATATTTAATACATGACCCATGATATCTCAGAAATCTATTTACAAAATGAAAATGGTTCAAACTCATATGTAGCTACCAGAGCTGTCAGTTCCTAGCTCGCCAGGAGCAGTGTGCCCTGGAGCAGGAATGGGCCAAGAAAGATGTGTGGAGTCAGCAGTGCTGAGTAAAGACCTTGAGCTTCCCAAGGGAATTAGAATTGGCATGTAGGCTGGAATCCACCTCACGCACAAGAGAAGCAGCCTTCCCGAAGGGCTACTGATGAAATGATGTGAATTTCTGGGGCTTTTACAAACCACTTAGTCTTGAATTCTCAACGTTAGGCTTACATTGTTTTCTTATCTAAAATTCATTATATTAAATATTTAAATGTGCACATTTGGCTATACGTTTTATCACTATACTCTGGAAATATGCAACTTACTTTTTCTGGCCTGCCTTTGTTCACTGAAGTGTACACAACACCTACCTTCCATCATCACTCTGTTCCTTTTATGCATTTCATAGTATTTCAGTGTTTGGAGATAGACATACATGAAATAAAGTAACAGCAGTTACATTTTAGCTATTCTTAAAATAAACAAGGCACGACCTTGTTAACAAAAACAATTTAAATTATAAAAAGGGGTCCTGGAGAAATTTGTCAGTGGTTAAGGCACTTGCCTGAAAAGCCAAAGATCATGGGTTTGGCTCTCCAGTATCTACATAAAGTCAGATGCACAAAGTGGTACATGCATCTGGAATTTGTTTGCAATGGCTAGAGGCCCTGGTATACCTATCATTCTCTCTCTCTCTCTCTCTCTCTCTCTCTCTCTCTCTCTCTCTCTCTCTCTCTCTCCTTGCAAATAAATAAATACATAAAAATATTTTAAATAAGACAATTCTTTGCCCTCAATCTTGTTTTCACTTCCAGGAATAACTCCACAATGACTATTTTCAGTTATTCTAGTTTTCTCTCATGGATAAAACACCTCACCATGTATTTGGAGTTTTCCAGCTTTTGAGTAGTTAATGGCACCCTGTCATCAGAAATGAGGAACCTAGCCCATTACTCTTCCTTATGTTGCTGTTGCTGCCTCTCCTGCTCAACATACTCCTCCCTTATTTCAAGAGCTAGAGTTTTCAGTGTTTAAATATTTGTATTTATGTATTTATTTATTTGAAAAAGAGAGAATAACTGCATATGCGTGTACCACTTTGATTATCTGGCTTTACGTGGATACTGGGGAATCAAACCAGGGATGTCAAGCTTTACACATAAGCTCCTTTAAACCACTGATTCGTCTCTCCAACCCTCAAATGCTATATTTTTCAAAGTTTATAATATTTATGTTCTCATGAGATTGCATCATCTCTTCATCTCTTATACTTCAATTTTTGGTTATGGCTGAAACTCAGGAACAAGGCAAATAAATCTTCATTTCCATTATCATAACCTTACAGTTTTATGCCATGACAGTTTATTGGTTTAAGGAAATTTTTCTAAGTGTCTCTATCAAGAGTATTTCATGTTTGATTTCTCATTTCTTTTAAGTCCTTTGGGATATAATGTCATTGCTTCTAATATCTAGTATTATCACAGGATTGGTTTTAGTTTTTATTTTTTCTTGGAGCATGAATTAAAGTAAGTTTTTGTACAGGCCATATAAGGATAATATTCTTCATTTTTTCCATGTGCGTGTATTTTCTGAGGTGTGCGAATGTGTATGTAGGGTGTGTGTGTGTATGTATGTATGTGGGGGGGGCAGAGGTCAACATCAGGTATCTTGAGTTGCTTTCTGCCTTATTCTTTGAGACAGTGTCTCTTATCAAACCGAGAGCTCACTAATGCATCTACAGTTGCTAACTAGCAGGCACCACCACACCCGGCTTAAATTTGAAAATCTTAATATATAAACATACTGTCATTTGACCATACCTGCTCACATTTCCCTCATCAGTCTCCCTTCCCTCATCTGGCATGACTAAAATTTGTCCTTTCTCCATGGACCCTCTTCTATTTTAATGCTCCATTCATTTTTCCCTCCTCTCTTGTATATGTCAAAATGTTGACAAACTTCATATTATGTAAGTCCTATCTTATTTTTATTCCTTGTATTTTCTCTTTCTCTATGCTATAGTTTCTAAAATCCATAAATTTGCATATTTAAAAAAATTATTTGCTTAGTTATTTGCATGTGTTATGTGTGTATGTGTAAGTATCCCAGGGCCTCTTGCCACTGTAATTGCACATAAGAGTAAGTACTAAAATACAAGGGCCTATGGAGTGTTAGGAGCCGCAGGGGAGCTGCAGCTGCTCTTTGACCTTGGGAGCTACAGGTGGTCTTTAATCTCTTATCCTACAGCCTGGGTGAGAAGGCAGCCCAGGTGAAATAACGCCAGGCATCATTTAACATAAGGCATAGGCACCTGATAGAGGGGTGTTACCACATGGCCCTGGGCACGAGGGCATTGTCTTCTGTATATAAGCTTGTGTCTGCCTGAATAAACCTGAGCCTTGATCAGAACTTGTCTTGGCTCCATTCCTTGTGTTCTTGTCTCAGATTCATTCCCACTCCCTCCTTCGGGGTCTGTTTCGACCTTTGTGCTGCAGGCCAGCACAATGGGGGACATTTTATATTCAAACTGCTGGAGAAGAGCAAGCAGGGATAGGAGCTTTGAAGTAATATAGAGAGCCAACTGTCTTACTAAAACATTCCATTTTAAAAAGTAAACGATAATAAATTCTAAGATTTGACAAAGCTAGGTCAGAGTAAAACCGAATTTATATGTCTCTATGTTTCTCATGTTTGTAATGTTCAAAAGCTACAAAAAAAATCAAAAATAGAACTATTATAAAAGCAAATGTATGCTAATGAAATTTTAAAGTGCACTAGCTCCTTTACACAGATGAATATATTCCGCGTTCCTGCTAGAGTAAAGGAACTTGGCTTCTCCTGTTTCAGCAAGCAGCATAAAGAAGAAAGGGCTTCAGCTCTTCTTCCAAGATTCTGGAGAAGTCCACAGGTCAGCACCCCTATCAGAGCAGGTAAGCACAGTTGCGTGTCCAAGGTTTACCTTTTTTCCCTGTTTTCCCTATTGGCCATGTATTACTGTTTATCTGTTTTCTCCAGAGGGAAATTCATAGATCACTAGATATATTGGCGGATGGAGACTAATGACTTCAGTCCTTACAGAAAATGACTTCCACCAAACATTCTTTGCTTCTCTGGTTTTGCATGTTTATCATTCCTTCTGCCTCTAGAATTTGTCTGTGTCATTAAACAGTATGAGTTTCTGGATTTTTGGAGAAGGTGAAGTGTATGTGATGTGCTTTATCTCCCACTGTTTAATAGAAACACTGCAGACAAATGCAGACAAATGCATTTTTTCCTCACTGTGATCCATCACAGAGGCACTGAGGTACCTCCCCATAATCTTTTCCTGTGAGACTTACTATCCACAAAAGAGTTGTCTGCCCCTGGGGTGTAAAACAGCCCAAACAAGGCCCCCTGAGACAAACAAAATGCCATAATGTTTATCCTAAGGAATGCTCAAAACAATGCTACTGTATGAAATAAGGAAGACAAGAAGGATGAGAGGTTCAGCTAAGGAACTGTTTTGTGAACCTCTTCTGAGGAGACACGAACAAATGTCTACTGGGCAACAACACATGCAAAAGAAACAATACCACCCAAATTCAGCTTGGTGAACCAAAAAGATTAGGTGGGCTACATTACATGAAAGTGGGGGTTACTTATATGAGTATTGGTAACTTAATGGGTGACTAAATCACTGAAGAAAATGTTTTTGTTGTTGTTGCTATTGTTTTTATACTTCAGGGGCTGTTAGTTGTCTTTCTATTCTTGAACAGGGCAGAGCCTTGTGATTGAGCCCACTCATTTTCAAATATTAGGCTATGGAGAAAGCAATTACAGCTGCTGGTAGTTCAAAAGCATGTCATGATCAGGAGACAGGGTACTACAACAGGGGCCTCTGGCAGAGATAAGACTTCAAGGCATCATTTGGTACTGTTCTCATTTTCTCTCTACCTCTCTCTCACGTGCTATTTATGAAATTGCCCCACAATATTACAAAAGTAATCTAAAATTGAGATCGCCATAGTTAAAGTTGAAAAAATACCATCTGGTCTGTGATGGTGATCTTGCATCTTAGCTCATCCAAATACGCAGGCACATGAGGAGGATGGGAAGGGCTCTAGTTTTTAGGTTATATTAGCATTCTTTCTCCCACTTGGTTCCTTTCCCAGTCCTATCACACTTTTCCCTATTCTACTATCTGTTTGGCTTTGGCACTCTAAGTTGACTCAGAGGTGGCATGACAATGGTGTCTCCTGCTGACTAGTGATTAAACGCCCAGATACCCACATACTCCTCACATCCACTTGCATCATGTGATCAACTCATTGCCTACCAGAAATCCTAAAACTCCAGACTACTTCTATCCCAGGAAGATCCCCTTCACTTTTCTTGATTGATTAAGCCACTTCTAGCCCTGGTTTCTCTTTCTCACTCATCATGGGTCTCCACTGCCCAGATGAAGCTGTTTTTTAACGAAGATGTACTCTTATTATAGATGCCAGAAAAATTCTACTGTAGGTACTGAAACATGAATGCATGAAGTGTTTAGCTAAAGCAAAGCAAAATGGCAGGCTTTGATTAAATCATTGTTCATAAACTGTGAGCCTTAGGACACTAGTTCTTCTTGGAGTGCCGTACAGTTGATTCTGAGGTCACTGCACTTCACAGTGGGTGTGAAAATAGAGCCCCTCATGTCTACCTTTCTGGGTTACTCCCCTATACCACAGAAATTTTGTTTCATCTGCATAGCTTATGTAAATTTCATTTGTTAAATGGAGTATGTTTTTACTTTTTGATTTTTTAAAAAAATTTTTGTAATTAACAACTTCCATGATTATAAACAATATCCCATGGTAATTCCCTTTCTCCCCCCACTTTTCCCTTTGAAACTCCACTCTCCAATATATCCCCTTCCCCTCTTAATAAGTCTTTCTTTTTATTTTGATGTCATGATCTTTTCCTCCTGTTATGATGGTCTTCTGTAGGTAGTGTCAGGTACTGTGAGGTCATGGATATCCAGGCCATTTTGTGTCTGGAGGAGCACGTTGTAAGGAGTCCTACCCTTGGGCTCTTGCATTCTTTCTGCCACCTTTTCCTCAATGGACCCTGAACCTTGAAAGGTGTGATAGAGATACTGCAGTGCTGAGCACTCCTCTGTCACTTCTCAGCACCATGGAGCCTTTTGAGTCATCCCAAGGTCACTTCTATCAGAAAAAAGAAAGTTCTCTATTGAAAAAGTGAGAGTAGCATTATTATATGGGTATAAACATTAAGTGAAGTGCTTACTGGGCACAGTAAGTTTGATGAGCACAGTATATGTACTTAGCCAGACAATAGCAGAAATCACACCCCTAGGGCTGATGACTTCACCTGTTGTAGGTTTTCAGTATCAGGCATGTATTCCCTCCCATGGAGCAGGCCTCCAGTCAAATTAGAGGGCAGTTGGTTTCCCCCATAGCAGACATACCACTATTGCACCTACTGGCTTATTTGGCCTGGTTGACCAAATATAAGGCCTGCAGTGTCCACTGTGGGGTATCTCCACTGGTGATTTCTATCTCTCCCATTGAGCTGCATGCAGTGTGGATTTTTCCAGCTTTCTGTCAGCTGGTCTACATGGAGGAGGTTTTCAGCTCAGTTCCAGCAGGATTTCTCAGTGGCCTTGCAGCCCAAGTATGAGGAGTCTTCAGCAATACAGTCTTGCCATCTATTCCTCATGGAAAACCAAGAGCCTTGGCAATGACCTATAAGGTTTGGGGGACATCAGGGACCTCCCTGATGAACAACTCACTGGAAGGCATCCCATACCTGGCACTGAAAATTTTCTAGTAACAATTTATGGCTCCTGAGTGTTCCATTGTCCAAAAAAGTAGGTTCTCAAATACTAGTTAATATAAGAGAGCAAAGGTAAAACTGGAAGAACCACAAAACAAAAAGCTGGCAAAAATAAATACACACCTTTTAGTAATAACTCTTAATATCAATGGCCTCAATGTCCCAACCAAAAGACATGGGACTGTAGAATGGGTTAAAAAACAGGATCCTTCAATTTGTTGCTTCTAATAAACTCACCTTTCTACAAAGGATGGACACTATCTTATGGTGAAGGGTTGGGAAAAGTTGTTTCAAGAAAAATGGGCCTAGAAAACAAGCAGGGGTTGCTATCCTAATATCTGACATGGTACACTTCAGTCCAACATTAGTTAGGAAAGATAAGGAAGGTCACTTTATATTGATTAAATGCACACTCCACCAGCAGGACATTACAATCCTAAACATATATGCACCTAACATGGGGACTCCCAACTTCAACAAATAAACACTATTACAACTAAGGTCACAGATAATACCAAACACAATTGTAGTGGATGACCCCACTCTCATCAATTGACAGGTCATCCCAGCAAAATATAAACACAGGCATCTGGAGTTAATGAGGTCATAGAACAAATGGACCTAACAGATATCTACAGGGCATTTCATCCAAATGCTGCAGAATGAACATTCTTTTCAGTAGCACATGGAACATTCTCTAAAATCAACCACATATTAGGACACAATGCAAATCTTAACAAACACAGGAAAATTGAAATAATTCCTCACATTCTATCTGACCACAATGGGATCAAACTACAAATCATTAGCAAGAAAAGCTATAGAGCATACACAAAATCAAGGAAACTAAACAATACACTGTTAAATGATGAATGGGACAATGAAGAAGTCAAGAAGGAAATCAAAAAATTCATAGAGTCAAATGGTAATGAGAATACAACATACCAAAACCTTTGGGAAACAATGAAGGCAGTCCTAAGAGGTAAATTCATAGCAGTAAATGCCTATATGAAGAAAGTAGAAAGGTCTCAAGTAAACAACCTAGTGCTTCAGCTTAAAGCCTTGGAAAAAGAACAACAAGGCAAACCTAAAATTAGTAGGTGGGAAGAAATAATAAAGATTAGGGTATAAGTTAATGACATAGAAACCAAAACAAACAAACAAACAAACAAAATCCAAAGAATCAATGAAACAAAGAGTTAGTTCTTTGAAAGGGCAAACCAGATTGATAAACCCTTAGAAAATCTGTCCAAAAGAGAGAAGAGATACAAATTAATAAAATTGGAGATGAAAAAGGCACCATCACAACAGACACCAGAGAAATTCAAAAAATCATAGTGATCTACTATAACAACATATACTCCACTAAGTTTGAAAATCTGAAAGAAATGGATGATTTCCTTGATTTATATGACCTACCTAAATTAAATCAAGATGAGATTAGCCACTTGAATATACCTATAGCAAGTATGGAGATCCCAGCAGATATCAAAAAAATTCCAACTAAAAAAATTCAAAGCCCAGATGGATTCACTGGTGAATTTTTCCATGCTGGCATGGAAGAGCTAACACCAATGCTTCTTAAACTTTTCCATAAAATAGAAAACGAAGGAATCCTACCAAACTCCTTCTACAAAGCAAGCAGCACCCTGCTACCAAAACCAGGCAAAGATAGAACAAAAAAAGAAAATTACAGACCAGTCTCCCTCATGAATATAGATGCAAAACATTCTCAACTAAATATTGGCAAACAGAATCCAAGAATATATTAGAAAGATCATTCATTCCAACCAACTAGGCTTTATCCCAGACATGCAGGGATGGTTCAACATATGCAAATTGATAAATGTAATATATCATATAAATGGACTAAAGGACAAAAATCACATGATCATCTCATTAGAAGCAGAGAAAGTGTTTGACAAAATCCAAAATCCCTTCATGATAAAAGTCCTACAGAGACTGGGAATAGAAGGATCATATCTCAACATAATAAAGGCTATTGATGACAAGCCTACAGTAAACATATTACTAAATGGAGAAAACCTTGAAGCTTTTCCACTAAAATCAGGAACAAGACAAGGGTGTCCACGGTCCCCACTTTTATTTAATATAGTACTGGAGTATGTTTTTCTTATGTCACATTATTTAATATATGGGTGAGATTTGAGGACAAATATGGGTGAACTGATATTCAAATTTCTGAAATCCCCAAAATTTCTATTGTTAACAATCATCTAAGCATTGTGAGATCTTTAAATTTGGGTGGAATTTGGCCCCTTCAGATTCCTATACCAGTTCTAAGTGGAAAGTACAATTCTTTCAACTATGGTATTTTCTGTGGATACACAATGCCAAGTGTATTTGAATAGAAATTATCATATATTACCAAAATTACTCTTATGAAAGATACAGATAAAGCTCTAGTTTCAACCATAATACAACAAGAAGTGAAGTATTAATGGGGAAAAAGCCTGAGCATCTGCCTCCATGTGGCCACCCGTTCATTAAGCAAGATTGTGAGAACAATAGTTTGTTCAAGATATATCACAGCAAACTGTAACCTTGTCCACCTGTTAAATTTTTTCTGCTTTTACCTGAATCTTCCTGGGTGCCTGTCGTCTATGAAACCCTATAAAGAAAAATTCCCAACAAAAACTGCAGTTTCATTGGTTCAAATACAACCTTCTCAGTTTCTTCCACTGCATTTTGTGAGAAAATGCTCCCTATCTGAAAGGGTTTACTCTGCCATTCCTCATGGCTGCTCAGTGTTGATTTTTGTATAGATGTGCTTTGTAGATCACCATAGCAAAACACTTTGTAGATCTTCCAAAGAAGGCAGCATACCAAAGGTTTAGTGTAGAACAGTATACTAGTCATTATAACTTATTATCATCCGTGTACCCTTAGAGAAGGATGAAAGATAGTAGGGGAAAGATCTGGAAATGGAGGCACAAGGATGATGCAAATTACAGCTTCTCGGTATCAGAGGACAAGAATGTAAGGAGGTTCCTTCTTTTCTATTGCACTGATAATGTTTGATTTATATGTCTATCTGGTTTAGCTGCTTTTAGAAAGAACAGTTCTTTGGCCTATAGCATCTAAGCTGACATGCCCAGTATGCTGGGTAATGAGGGGAGACTAGACAATTTGAGATGGTTTGGAACCACTGCCTCAAGGCCATTTCCTTTTCATACTTTTAAAGACATAAATTCTTGGGGAGACCCTACAAATAACAAGGTATTTATTTGCACTTATTTTTTACCTTCTAATATTTTTTTAAATTATTATTTATTTATTTATTTGAGAGTGACAGACTCAGAGAAAAAGACAAATAGAGGAAGAGAGAGAGAATGGGCGCACCAGGGCTTCCAGCCTCTGCAAACGAACTCCAGACACGTGCGTTGGGTCATGATACCCAAAGACATTTCCTCCTACCCATAAGTGAGGGCTAACCCCACAATATATTACCCATGTACCCCAACAAGGAGGGGTCAGGGGGAGGGGAAGGAGGCTAATAGTGGTACCAACTTGACTGTCTTCACTGAGTAAAAATAATTAATTAAAAATATTAATGGACTCAATTATGTTCAGGTCTTGTAGGGATAACAACCACCACTGCGAGGTCAGTTCATATGAAGAAGACAGTGTCCCAAAGTAGTCCTTCCCCACCTGTGGCTCTTACATTCTTTTGACACCCCCACCCTCTTATGAAATGATCCCTGAGCTTTAAAAGGCATGATAGAGATATTTCACTCAGCTCCGAGCTCTCAACAGCCTCTTATTTCCAACACTTTGGTGAGTTTTAAGTGTCCTCAGTCTCTACTGTCATGTCCACAGGGAGGCTTCTCTGACTGCAGTGAAAGAAGCGCTCATATTCTTTCTGCAACCTCCCCTGAAATGTTCCCTGAGTCCAAGTGGGTGTGACAAAGATGATTCATCCAGTGCTAAGGACTGGAATGTCTCTTCTTCTCATCACTTGATAAGTGTGGCCTTCTGGTATTCACACCATCACCGAAGAAAGAAAGAAAAGAAAAGAAAAGAAATCTTCTCTAAAGAAAAGTGAGAAAAGCCCTAATCTGTGGACATAAGCATAATCACTTAGAGGGCAATCTGATGGGCATAATGTATTCATTTAGCCAAAGAGCAGTGGTAGTTTTCACCCTTTTGGAGTATGACCTTCTCAGGCATAGAATTTTGACTCTGTTAGATTAAGAACAGCCAAAATCAGACTCTCAATACTCTCTTTAAGAGAGATCTTAGTCCATTTATTTTCATTTCTACCAGCAAACACTTCAGAACAACATGAAAGGAATCTTAGTTGGAAGTTATTATGTATTGATTTGTTTTCACTGTCACATTACTCCATATAAATGGCATTGCTATGGAGTATTTAAATTTTCATTCTGTTTAAAAGAGGTATATTTTTGAATAACCCAAAATCTTATTCTTTGTTAAGACAGTATCACTCTACAGTGCCCACTCCACAAAAGACCATCTTGGAAACACTGACCCAGGCAAGCAGGTTTTTATTACTGATGTGGCTAGCAGTGGACACCAAAGCAGGTCACACAGGTACATTGATTCCACACTGCCACTAGGAACTTTTGTTCTTACTACTTTTTTCCTTTCCTACAAGATCTAGTTTCTTTATCTTCCTTAGGGCCAAGGTGACTAATGTACTGTGTTTGTGTTACATGAAGGAACCCTGGGATATGCACTTAGGTAAAATGAAAAAACAGATTCTTTTGTCTATGTGGTTGTTTTTGCATTTCACTTTTCTAAAATAACTATCTCTCTTCTAATATTCACTCAGTCCATCTGTCTTAGAAGTGAGAACTGTATTCAAGGTCATTTTTAGCTACAAAGGAGTCTAAAGTATGTGCTGAATTTTAAACTTAACACACTACCATTTTCAACATCAAGACTTTTTGATATAAAAATTAAGAGCCTATGTGGCTAGAAAGAAGACTTAGTCAGTAAATACTTGTTTACTGTGAAAGTATGAGGAACTGTCTTAAGATTCCTGGTACCCACATGGAAATACTGAGTATGGCTGGATGCGCCTGGAATCACAGCAATGGGGAGGCAGAAATGTGAAGATGCCCTACGGCTTTTTGAGAAGCTAGACTACCTGAATTTGTATCTCTAAGTTCAGTAAGAAACCCTGTCTCAAATAAATAAATAAATGATAAATTGGGCTGGAGGGATGGCTTAGAGATTGTGTGCTTCCTATGTAAGCAGGAGGGCCTAACGAGACCTGAAACTACTAGAGTTCAAATCTCCAGAACCCTGATAAACAGCCGGGTGTGGCCACGTGCACATGCATGCCAGGCCTGCAAAGAGCAACAGAGATCAGAATCTCCCGTGCTCATGAAAGGCAGCGAGCTCCAGTACCAATAAGAGACTCTGGCTCAAGCAAGAATTGATGGAAGAGCAATGGAGCAGGGCAACGGCAGAGGAGCACACAGAGTGCCACAAGGACACATACGCTCGCACATGCCACACGCTTGCAATACACACTTGCATAACACCTATATATACACATGAAAATTTATTTTTTTTAAATCTAAGTACTGGGTTAGAGAGTAACAGTATATAACACAGTACTCCCCTTGGGCTAAACACCTCCCATCAGGAAAGTGAATGATAGGAAACAAACATTCCTGTTGAAGAGGAACAGTGAGAACAGCAGGATGCGATGGACTGATCCAACAGTAAATCTGCTGTGTGTGCAAACACCCCGGGGAGCACAGACACCACCACGCTGGCTGTGAAGTCCAAGAAGGAAACGTTTCTCGTCTATTAAGCCCGAGAGGTATCTCAAATGGGAATAAGTTAAAATGCCCCATCCAGAGCTCAGATCCTGGTGTCTTTCATTTATGCACTGAATTGAGAGGTCCAAATTGGCTACAAGGACTGAACATGGGCATGCCTTCACTAGGCATGCATACACCACACACTTGCAATGCACATGTTCATAACACACATACATATACACATTTTTAGAGGATCTAGTTCATGTAAAACTTTAGTTCTATCTAAAACTTAGCAAGTTACATGCCATGTGTATGTATAATCTTACCTGAAGGTTCATTTGACCTGGAGAAATTGTGCATTTCATCAGCTGCCTTGTGAACTCTGCCCATCCTCTTGATCCCTCACTTAGTTACCAGGTATTATTTTGAGTCAGTTCAAATGTGCTTCATTCAAAAAGTAGCCCCTTTGCCTCTTGTTGACTTCCTAGCAGAAAACGTGCAACAGAAGATACTTCAGAAAGGCTGAGTCCAGATTTTAATCTCCCGTCACTTTATTCAGCATCATGGCAGTGCTTATAATGGCTTGCATTTGATGTTCACACTCCATAGTATTGAACTGTGAGTCAACTTACACAGCAGAAATCACTGTCCTCCACTTCAGCAAAGTTATATTTTCTTCATGTCAAAAAACACCTGGATATTGGGTGGGGGAGAGCCCTCAGTGGTTAAAGATACATGCATACAAAAACCTGATTGGCCAGGTTCAATTCCCTAGGAGCCACGTAAGCCACCAGATGCACAAGGTGGCACATGCATCTGGAGTTCATTTTCAGTGGATGGAGCCCCTGGTATGCCCATTCTCACTCTCTCTCTCTCTCTCATAAATAAAAATTATTTTAAAAACACCTCTGTATAGCAGGATGGTGAGAGGGGTAAGTCAGTAAAGAACTTGCCACACAAGCAAGAAGACCTGAGCTCTGACCCCCAGCACCTACGTCAGTACTGGGTGTGTCAGCATACATCTGCAGTCCTATTCATGGGGTGACAGAACAGGAGGAATCTCTTGGGCTTATTGATTAGCCATTCTAGCTGAATTAGTGAACTTCAGGTTCAGGAAGAAACCCTGTCTCAAAAATAATAAAGAAATTTGAGGAAAAATGGTTGAACCTGGAACAGATCATTCTTAGCGAACTTACCCAATCACAGAAAAAAAATCGACACATAGTCTCACTCATCTGCAACACCTAACCTGAATCTGCCCAAGATGCCTTACATACCCAGCAAGCACCTCATGGACTAGACAATAAGATGGATGGGAGGGCGGGGTGGGAATCGAAGGGTGGAAAACAGTAATCCGGACCCAAACGGCAATGGTACCATAAAATTCCACTTCCTAAAAGACAGACCAAATGGCTGAACCTTCACTAGACCCTTACAGGAAACACCTGAACCACAAGACACTGGAGAGGGTAGTATCAAGACTGACCTAAATCTCCTACATCTTCCCTCCCTCCCTCTCCCCCTCTCCCCTCTCTCTCCTCTCTAACTCTTGTATATTAGTTATGTTTTTCCTCAATTTCTTAGTGGACACTGACCTGTAACCCCCACTTCCAGCTTGGGCCTACCATCCACAATGGGCTTTTGATCAGAGAAATCTACAAGGTTTCCCAAAACAATGACAGACTTCTGTCAGAGTACTTGATGACCCACCAAAGGCCAGTGGTAAGACCCTATTGCTGAAGACTCCATACGCAGCTGACACGTAAAATGGAATGACATGGCTGGAAGCCAGGAGAGAGTCAGTCCCCAGACAGTCAGCGTGTCTAATGCCAGAAGGTGCTACATAGGCGACTGGGGGAAGTGACCAAGATCTGTCCAAGCAACACATTGTTTAACCTAATTAGCAACAAATAACCAGATGTGATGCCCACACAAGTGCAATAGTGGTACACAGCCATGGTGAGGAACCAATTGCTCTTGATTTGGCTAACTGATCCACTCAGAGGTACTAGACCCATAGCTGGAGCTGGGAAACAAGTCAGAACCATACCCAAACACAAGCCCACTCTACAATATCAAGCTACCATCAATCACGGGGTAAAAGAGGGCCTACACCTATCATACTGTCTATCAAAAAAGTAAGTGTTATCTCAATTTTCCGGGTACTAACTTACTCTCCGTTGGAGAATCTGCTTCTCTTTTCCAGATAGATGCAGATCCTAAGGAGAGAGCTGCCCCAACATACCTCAAAAAGGGCCCAACTGAAACTAAGGACAACTGGCGAAATAAGCAAGGGTGATGTTTTCCTGTGAACCGGATACCAGCACAAAGGGGAAGGAGACCAACACAGAGAAAAATCAACTCCTACCAAATCAGAGAGCCAGAGCCTCAGAGGCCCCCAACACCTCAGCACTGAAGCAGACCAAAAATGAACCCGACATGGCTCAGGGAAATTTTGCAGAAGAGGGGGCGGAAAGAATGTCAGAGTCACATGTTGGGTCATGATTTGCAGAGACATTTATCATACCAATAACTTGGGGCTAAATCCACAATGCACGACCCATTTTCATTAACAAGGAGGGTCTAATGGGAGGGGGTAGATCACAGATGAACCTAAATAATGGTACCAAACTGCCTGTATTTACTGAAAGGAAAACTAATAAATTAAATTAAAAATAAAAAAATAAAAAGTGACTAAAAATGATACCCATCTTGAACCTATGGTCAGTACATACATGTATACATCCATAAACATACAAATGTGTACATTCATACACACACCACCTACATACACATGCAAATAAATGGAAGGAAGGAAGGCAAGAGAAGCCTGCCTTGAAAACATCACCAGATTCTAATGTCTAGCCTGCTTCCTCTACTCTGTACACCATAACTGTTTGACCCCCATGTGACATTGCTCTAGTAGAATGCAGGGTGCTGGGCAGATAGCTCAGTAGATGAAGTCCTTGCCTAGTAAGCATGAGTACCTGAGTTTGGATCGCCAGAACCCATGCAAAGCTGATTGAGGTGGTAAACATCTATAATCCCAGCATGCCTATGGCAAGATGGGAGGTGGAGACAGGAAAATCCCTGGAAGCTCATGGGCCTGGAAGATGCTGCAGTGAACCATGAGGTACCCTGCCTCAAAGGAATGTGGACGATGAAGACCGTCACCTAAGTTTGTCCTCTGAGCAACACATGTACATCATGGCACATGCATACCTCTCTCCTCTCTTTCTCTCCCTACACACACACACACACACACACACACACACACACTGCATGCACCTGTATGTAACAGCAGCTTGACAACAGTGACTTAATCAAACGGGCTCTCATGAATCCGGAAATACAGTGTTTCCCTTCCAATGCCATCTGAGCAAGGCTTCTTTAACTCTGCATAGCCATGTTTGGCAGGTGTTTTCCGTCTTTCTGATCAAAAGTTTGTTGTTTCACAGGACAGATAAGGGAATCAGAGAGGTATTTTTTTGCTTAGTACATTGCTGCTGCCAAACAATGGTAGGTTTTTCTTAGTAAGGAAGAACAGACAATCGATACTTATCAGACAGCGAGCAGAGTCAGCTGCAGACCCATCCTGGTGTAACACATTTGGAAGGGGTAGAATTCTTGTCTGTGTAAATAGCCAAGTCATGTATAGGCATTTGAGCTCAAGTGAGGTGTGTCCAGATGAGGTGTTCTAATCCTCTTTACTAGCTGTTCTAAAGGGTGGGGAGGTAGCATTATGCCATCATAATATGGTCCAATTTATGCTATTAGTATTTAATAAAATTACCAGATATTACCAAATGAATGTTGTATAACAAAATTTCTAGCACAAAATAATCATATTTGATGATAATTGTTTGTCAGTATGTTATCTGATACTTACAAAAGGATCTGGCTAGTTAGTCATGGCTCCAGGCCTAAAGGCCCATGTCCTCTTGCCTGTTAACACTCCTTGGAACAATGAGCTAGCCACTGTCTGTGCAAATATAAAGAAATACACAGGGCATGCTAACACATCCAAGAAGCCTCAGCTTCTACCATTACAACATCTGCTAAAGTCTTATAAAATAAAGCAAATCCCACAAATAATCTTGGATTTGCTCTACTTCTTTAGGGAAATACTCCAAAGACATTTGGCAAAGGATATCACTATGGAGAGGACAAAAATCTAATGCCAAAACCAGATCTACCATATGTATGCACTGTGATGAGGTCTAATCACAGCAGTCATTTTCCATTTAGAGCAAAAGGGTTGTTTTTATATTTTTTGTAATAGAAATGTATGAAAACAAAAATAAATATAAAATTTTTAATATTTATTTATTATCTGCCAGAGAAAGAGGGGTAGAGAGAGAGACAATAGGTGCACCAGGACCTCTAGCCACTGCAAAGGAATTCCAGATGCATGTGCCCTCTTGTGCGTCTGGCTAATGTGGGTCCTAGGGAATCAGACCTGGGTTCTTTGGCTTTGTAGGCAAATGCATTAACCGCTAAGATATCCCTCCAGCCTTTCAAATAATATTTTTTATAAGGATGACTAGTGACTTCCTTCACAACCACAAGAGAAGGTACTGTTCATAGTAGTTTAATTTCAAGTGCTTCCTGCAAACAAGAAAAATTACCTCATGACTCACAGGTATCTCATCAAAGTCCTCTTGCTATTTTACACTGCTCTGGAGAAAATGTTACTTATATCTAAAAATATAAATTTAGAGCTAGAGAGATGAATTAGTGGTTAAGGCATTTGCCTGTGAAGATCAAGGACCTAGGTTCAGTTTCCAAGTACCCACATAAGACAGATGCACAAGAGGGTGCATGTATATGGAATTTGTTTGCACTGGCTAGAAGGCTGTGATGCTCCCATTCTCTCTTTCTCTCTCTCTCTCTCCCTCCCTCCCTCCCTCCATCTCTCTCTCTTTATCTCTCATTGCACTTATTTATTACATAGAATATTAATGATAGAATTATTTTGTGAATCATTCTATTCTAAGATCCAAAGAAGTATAAAAATTGTTTTTGTTTGTTTTTAGCCACATTCCTTACAGAAGAACAGGCCATTCTATCGTTGCAGTGAACTGCCAGAAAAAGTTCAGGAAGAAGCTATTTCCAATGCCCCATGATTCTCACTGGAAATTAATTTAGCTTCCTCTTCTTCTTGCCCTTAGTTCTAGAACCCTGGTAAAAGCCAATGCTACTACAAAGCTACATTAATGGGCTTAGGGTGCTAAAACAGACCATCACAAAATGGGTAGATTAAAATGACAGGAATTGATTATTTCAACAACTCTAAAGTCTCTTAAGTCTGAAAGCACAGAGTCTCTCAGAAGAGTCTGGGGAAGGAACCTTTATAGTTTTTACTTGCTTCTGATACTTCCTGGCAATATATGATAATCCTCAGAATACAAGTTACTGCATTCAGGTCCCGTTTTGATCAAATACGACTTTGTCTTAGCCAGTTACATCTTCAAATGTTTATTTCTAGTTGGGAGCTGGGTAGGTGAATTAGTTCTTAAAGCACTTGCCTTTCAAGCATGTGGACCTGCGCTTAATCCCTGAGAAGCCCAACATGGTGGTGCATACTTACAGTAGTATGTTGGTGAAGTGGAGATATAAGGATTTCCAAGGATCACTTGCCAGCCAGCCTAGCCTTCTTGGTGAGTTCCAAGCTGATGAAAACACTGTCTCAAAAAATATGGTGAGCCATACATGGTTAGACATGTTGATAATCTCAGCACTCAAGAGGCTGAGGTAGGAGGATTGCTATGAATTTGAGGCTAATGTGGGGCTAAAGAGAGGGTGCTAGGTCTTCCCAGGCTAGAATGAGACCCTACCTTGAACAAAAGAAACAACAAAAATGGCCCAAGATGGACAGCACCTGAGGAAGGAAGTCTAGAGTTGACCTTTGGCCTCCACATGCATGCAGACCTGTACACATGCATATGAATGCACATACCTATGCTCACAACACATATGGAAAATATTATTTACAAATACAGTGTTATTCTGAGATTTCTGATGGATGGAATACACATCACTTAGCACTCTAAAAACAAGGTTGGTGGCTGGCTGACCAGATAGCTCAGCAAGGTAAAAAATCTTACAACAGAAGCAAGAGGATCTGATTTCAATCCCCAGCACCCATATAAAAAGCTGGGTATGGCCACACATGGAGAGTAGAGATAAGAGAAACACCATGGCTCTCAGATCAGCCACTCTGACCCAAAGCAGCAGCAGCTGAAGAATCACTGAGATATTTGTCTCAAGAAAAAAAAAATTATATATATATATGGAAGATCAAGAGAGGAGGACAGGGAACCAGCACAATGGTGAAGGAGACAAACACAGAGAACAATCAACCCCTACCAAACCATATATCCAGAGACACAGAGGCTCCCAAGATCTCAACATGGAAGTAGACCTAAAAGGAACCCAACATGGCTCAGGGAAATTTGAGGAAGAAGGGGTGGAAAGAATGTGAGAGCCACACACAGAGACATTTCCTCCTACTCGAAACTAAAGGCTAACCCCACAAGGCACAACACATATACCCCACCAAGGAGGGTCCCGGTAGAGGGTGGAGGACAGGGAGGAGACTAACAATGGCACCAACTTGAGTATATTCACTGACTACAAAAATAAAAAAATAAATAATTAAATAATAAAAAAACAGAGGAGGACATGCAATGTTCTCTGGACTCGGAACACATGTGCACATGGCATACAGATCCGCACCACTACTACTGCTACTACACACACAAAGAAAAGAAAAGAAAAGAAAAGAAAAGAAAAGAAAAGAAAAGAAAAGAAAAGAAAAGAAAAGAAAAGAAAAGAAAAGAAAAGAAAAGAAAAGAAAAGAAAAGGAATCTGGGGAGATGGCTTACACTTGCCTGTGAAGCCTAAAGACCCAGGTTTGATTCCCCAGGACCCACATAAGCCGGATGCACATGGTGGCACATGCATCTGAAGTTCGTTTGCAGGGGCTAGAAGCCTTGATGCACCCATTCTCTCTCTCTCTCTCTTTCCTCTCTAGCGCTCTCTCTCTCTCTCTCTCTCTCTCTCTCTCTCTCTCTCTCTCTCTCTCTCTCACACACACACACACACACACACATAAATAAAAATATGTTTTTTAAAAAGAAAACACAATATTTTAAATATCTGAAGATAAGTGCCATAACTCCTGTAACTATCATCTTCTCTTCTTTAACCTAACATTCCAAGTACCTAAAAACCTCCAAAGATTGTCTGATTTCCAAGCCTTTCCTTTCTATGTCAACTACCTTCAGTTATATTCAGAAGACCTACAAATTGGGAGTGTGAACCAGATGTAGGTAATCTTATGTATTTTGAGCATAATTACTCAAACATCAAAACCCTATAAGAAGAATCATCTGCAGGTACATATGTGTAAGAACAAGGATGCAATTTTATCCAACTAATAATTTAGCCTGGGGAGTAAAATGCCTGCCCCCTTGATCTTGTACCTGGTGATCCAAGATGGGAAAGATATTACCTCAGAAATCATCGGCACTGTCCTCGTGCTGACTTTTATACTCCACTGGGTGCTTTTTAGATTGTATTTTACTACCTGTGTCAAAGACCAATACTGGACAAGACTTATTACCCACCAGTGAGCTGTAAAGAGAAGGATGAAAAGGGCATTAGAGGCTACTGAAAATATAGATCATACTCTACTAGGGCAAAAACGCCCCTGGCCTAGGACTTTATTAGCATTAGAGTTTCATCACGGCCCTTTCAGCCCTGTTTCAGACTCCCAGTGCAGCCCCAGCTGTGGAGCGTCAAGGATGATGGAAGGAAGGTAACACTGTGAACATGCCTTATTTTCTACTTAAACACCAGAACAGGGAACGCAAACCCTTACATTCAACCTAGAGGTGTTGTACCAGGCCATAGGGTTTATATACTATGGGAAAATTAATCAAATGGTATTTATTAGTTACTTATTTAAGTTTCTTCTGAAGTAACTAGTTTCAAGGGGAAATGTCATACATGACAACGGGATGGGAGCTGAGCTGGTCACATTGTGTTCACAATCAGAAAGCAGACAACAAATAAGAAGTGAGGTTGAGCTATGAAACTTCAAGGCCTGCACCCAAGTGACACACTCCAGTAATGCTACTCCTCCTGAAAGTTCTACAACCTTTCCAAACAGCACCACTAGCTGCAGATCAAGTGGTCAAACGCATGAGTCTGGGGGAAGTGGAATTTTGCTTTCCAACCTTAGCAACAAGTTATTGTATATGGATTGATAGTTTGAAGGCGAATGGAGAAAACGTGAAAGAGTAAGTTAGAAATAAAATATATGTGCGTGCATAAATGAATGTTCTGACTGTGGACATACATGGATTTGGATTCAAGATTTGAACCTATTACTTAATGTTATACTATAATGTCACTAGATAGACCTGTGGAGGGTATTTCATTTGTGAATCCTAACAGAAAGAATGTGAAGTAACTCTTAACAGTCAGACATTAACTGGCAGAGATATAAAATGGTACATCTGTTTTGAGAAAGAGTGACAGGTTCTTACAAAGTTAAGCATGAGCCTGTCATGTAACCCTGTATTCTATGTATTTATCCAAAAGAAATGAAAAAAAAAAGTCTATACAATAATTAATGCATTCCCTTATTCATAGTCACCAAAAACTGGAACCATCTCAAATGTCCATCAAGTTTTCAGATAAAGAATAGTAATCTATCCGCATAATAGAGTATTGTTCAGAATTAGAAAAAGAAACACTATTACATGCAACGACGTGGATAAATGTCAAAAGCACTGTAGCAAGTGAGAAGATTGAAAGAATATAGCATATTACATTATTTCATTTGTCTCATTCCAGGAGAAGTTAATGTCTATACAGACATTAACTAAATCACTGGTTGTAATTTGGTGCAGTTATGAGAATAAACTTGTCTACAAACAGACATGGGATGTGTTATACGGACAATGAAACTTTCACATGTTGATTGTGGATGTTGATTACATGAGTTCAAACAATTAACAAAACTCATCAAATTTCACACTTAAAAATATAAATGTAGAGGGCTGGAAAGGTTGCTCATTGGTTCATCATCAGAAAAATAGGAAAAAATTTGAGGGAGATTTGAAGCCTTAAAGATGGTTTCCATGCAAGCCTGACTACCAGAGTTCAGATCTCCAGAAACCACATAAAGCTGGACCACAGTGTTGCAGGCATCTCTAATCCCAATGCACTTACAGCAATAGCAGTCAGGAGAAGCCAAAAGCTTAGGTGAAGCTAAGCTGGCTTTCCCAGAGCAAACAACCATGGAAAGACCCTGTCTCAAGCAAGGTGGGAGGAGAAGAACGACATCCTGATGGTTTCCCTCTGACCTCCACATGCACACTGTGGCACATGCATACCTTATTCATTCATATATACATACATACACACACACAAATAAGAAATACATTGTCTGTAAAATTTGCCTGAATAAAGAGAGTTAATCACAACCACACAAAAAAGATAAGATGTTTAATTTATCAGCAAAGAGACAGAAATATAAAGAATCATGTAATGATGATAATACTAAAATATCTCTTGTCCAACAATTTCATTTTAGAAAGGATAATCAAGATCATAAAATAGCACTGATTACTGATTGCTTACACATGAATTGACCTTTATTGTCTGGAAAGGCTTTTAAATCTAATGTGCTTGCTATAGAAATGCTCCAGTAAAACCCTGCAACGGCAGGCATAGCAGTCCTCTCCCAGACAGAATGTCAAGTGTGTTTTAATTTAGCAATCTTATAGAAAACCTGGAGGAGACATTGAGACAAGAAGCAGGTCACAGGAACTTCTGTTTAGTCCCATGAGACTTCCTTTATTATGAGTTGCCAGAAAAGGAACAAGGTCTTGTCTTAGAAAGTCCATGATGAAAGTCTGCATGACTGGGGAAACACAGAGAGTAGGGGAAATGGAAAGGAAGACATGGGAGGTTTTAACCACACAAGTAACAAAAATGCAGCTGGGCGTGGTGGTGCACGCCTTTAATCCCAGCACTTGGGAGGCAGAGGTTGGAGGATTGGCATGAGTTTGAGGCCACCCTGAGACCACATAGTGAATTCCAGGTCAGCTCTGAGCTAGAGAAAGACCCTACCTTGGAAAAAATATTAGGTTCATTGTAGCATTTTTATACCAACTATTTCATCCTTCCCCTTCCCCATTATGCCTTCCTCTCAATTTGGCATTCTTTCTGTTTTCAAACTATGGATTTCCTTTTATATTTTTCCCCTTCTCATCACCCCTTGTTCTCCTCTCCTGGTCTCCTAACTTCAATATCTACCCTTATTCAGTCTCCCATCCCATAATTTACAAACATTGGAAGTTAAATCCATATATGAGATACAACATCTTGTTTTAATCTTTCCAGGCTTGTGTTACCTCACTTATCATATTTATTTCATATGTGTTATGTACTTTGATCATATTAATCTTCTCCCATTCCTTTCCTATAGCCCCCAATCCTCCCTCCGTCTTCTATTCTCTCTTCTGCTTTCGTACCATCTATGCATATGATTTTGTGTATCAATAAAGAATTCTAGGATGCACAAGTGAGCAAAAACAAGCAATATCTGTATTTTTGTATCTGACATGCTTATACCTGTTTCCAAGCAAATGACATAATTTTATCCTTCTTTATGAATGAATAAAATTTTATCATGTATATTTACCTTGATTAAATAGATGTGCAGGGTAATTCCATATCTGATACTATAATAAATATGGATGTGGGGTTGGGGATGTCTCAGTGAATAAAGTTATGCTAGTCTGAGAATTTGTGTTTGCATGTCCCAAATCCATGTAAAAGCCAGCTGTCATAGGTTAGTGTCTGTAATTCTAATGGTCCTATGACTACACAGCAGGCAGAGACAGGAAAATCTCCCAGAAGCTAACAGGTCAGTGTTGAACAATGACAGATACTGCCTCAAACAAGGTGAAAAGCAGGAATGGACATTGATGGTTGTTCTCTAATCTCCATGTGCATGCCACAGCATAGCACGCCTACACTCACATGGACAAGCACATATCACACATGCAGGCAGATGTTTTGGTATCTCTGTGATATGTTGATATTGAGACTTGATCAAAGACTTTAATGGAAAACATGAAATTCTGAAACTGTTAGAGGAAAGCATAGAAAAAAATATTGAAATATATAAGCATAAACTGGGACTTTCTAAATAGAATTCTAGTAACTGAAGAAATAACACAAAAAATCTGACAAACGGGGTTACATGAAAAACTAAACTTCCCCATAATCAAACAATACAACCAATAAATATGTATAGTTCTGAAGGGATATAATACAAGTGGGCAATAAACATGAAAAAGGTATCTAGCATGCTAAGCCATCAGGAAAATACAAATGAAAACTGCATTGAGATTCTACCTCACCCCAGTCAGAACTACTATTATTAACAAAACAGAGAACAACACATGCAGGTGGGGATGTCGAACAAAGGGGACCCTTGCTGGTAAGAATATAGTTAGTCCAGCCACTATGGAAGTCAGTATGGAGTTTCCTTCAACCCTGAAAATAGTGGCTGGATGAGGAACTGAGTTCATAGATCCAGCATCCACATAAAGCCTGTGGTAGCTGTACATGGCTCCGACCCCATCACTGAAGAAGTGGACACCAAATGATTTCCAAGTCTTCCTGGCTACATAAATTAGCCAAGTCAATGAGATCCAGGTTCAGTACCAGAACTTGTCTCAGAAAAACAAGGTGGAGAGTGACTAAAGAAAAGATCCAATGTTGACTTCTGACCTCCATACATATGCACATACCTGTATACATGTACCCACAATGCACATACAAATAACTAGAGATAAAACACTATACTAATTCTGGCCATATATACATGAGCCTCGTGTTAATTATTTACTGCTCAAAAAGTCAACAACTGAGAGGGGCAATGGAAAGTAAATCATGGAGAAAGGAGAGACTCATAATGTTTGGTTATTTGAACAGGAGAGACTTGTATAAAAGGAAAATTGGGATACAGTGGTGGTTATGCCTCTCTAAATAAATACTTATAACCTCTTCTCTTTAAGAAGCTTTACAGATATCCCAGAGAGCAAATAAATTGGTATTTTAAAATAACAATAAATATATCTAACTAGTTCAACAAAACTCATTGTGTATATAGGATATACTGAGGATAAAAGGTAGAGAATGTTGAAAAGTAAATAGCAAGATCATATAACTATGGATATAAATATAGTCCAAGGAGGAGATCCCAAACTGAGCATGTAAGTTAAAGACACCCACATATCTTTTGAGCCAAAGGGAGGGGGTAGGTAATGGATGAGCCTAATAATGGTACCAATTGACTATACTCGCTGAGTACACAACTAATTAATAAGAAAGCGTCTTTAAGAAAAAAGAAAAGAAGATGGTAAGAGCGACAACCTGCTCCATGGTGATGGAGACAGACACTGAAGATACACAAAATGCATCAAAGCAGAAATCCAAAAGCTGCTAAGAGCTCAACACTAGTAGACATAAAGCACACTCACCACAGCTCAGGGAATTTTGCAGAAGAGGTGGAAAGGCGGTAAGAGCCACAGGGTGAGAGGGAATATCCAGAGGCATTGCCCATCCCGCCCCCCCATGACTAGCTGCTGCTCTCACAACTCATAACCCACAACCCCATGGTGAATACCAGAAATCCCACTTAGGAAGGCCCTCAATGGAATGGGGCCAAAGAGGAGGAAAATGGTGACACCAACAAATGATGTGCCCATAATAAGCTTCTACTTAATAAAGAAGAAAAGACATATACATCTCTACCAGAAAATATCCTGAATGATAAATAGTTTTAATAGAACTACTCTCACCATTGATTTATGAAACAGCAAGGGCTCCATTGCCAAAAGCAACTATACAGAGAATATTAAAATAGAAACTTGGGCCAGGTGTGGTGGCGCACGCCTTGAATCCCAGCACTTGGGAGGCAGAGGTAGGAGGATCACTGAGAGATCGAGGCCACCCTGAGACTACATAGTTAATTCCAAGTCAGCCTGGACCAGAGTGAGACCCTACCTCAAAAAACAAACAAACAAAAAAAGACAAATAAAATAGGAACTGGGTTGTTAGCATGGGCAAATTAATTAGAGGTGACTAACACTAAAAGACCAGATGGGCCTTAAGAAAGATTATAAGCTACTGGAGTAAGTGCCAAAGGCCTGGAACTAAGAGAAGATGGGTCAGTCATGGTGCCCAAGGTCTTGGCAAATTCTGTGAAATCATGATGTCATGTCTGTCTTCATGGAGGATAAATGTTAGTGAAATGAAATATATTATTAAAATGATTTTAAAATGAATGGGTGCTATTTATACAGACTATGAAAAGCAACAGACTTAATTAAATGATCTAGACACAGAGGTCAGAGAGAGTTTCCTGAGAATGTAAAACCTGAGCTAAGATCTCAAGAATAAGAGAGAGTGGCTGGGTGTGTTGGCACATACCTTTAATCCCAGCACTAGGAAGGAAGAGATAGGAGGATTGCCATGAGTTCTGAGCCTCCATAGTGAATTCAAGGTCAGACTGAGCTAGAGTGAGACCCTACCTCAGAAAAAAAAAAAAAATAGAGAGAGAGAGAGAGAGAGAGAGAGAGACATAGAGTACTAGGTGAGACTCAGTGGGAAAAGTGCTTGCTGCACAAGCTTGAATAACTGATATTCCCAAAAGCCATGAAGTAGTATGGCATTTTGGCACAGTCCTGCAGTCCTAGTGATTGGGAGGTATGAATATAAGAATTTCCAGGGATTGCTGGAGACCTTGTCTATCAGAATTGTTGAGCTCCAGGATCAGTGAGAGACACTGTCTCAAAAAAAAAAAAAAAAAAAAAAAAAAAAAAAAACGGCAGTAGGGAGATTCCTCCATTGATTAAAGTCTTGCCACACAAGCATGAGAACCACAGTTTAGGCCCTCAGAGCTGACATAAACCATGGCATCATAGCAGGTATCTGCAGTGCCAGGACACCTATGATGAGATGGGAGGAAAACACAGGAGAATCCGTGAGAACTTCTCAGGCCTAGTAGCCTGGTGAACTCAGAAGTGAAGAACATGATACCTTGCCTCAAACCAGGTGGAAGGTGAAATGATACCCAAGGCTGTCCTCTGACCTCCACAGGTGCTCTGTGGCAATCACATGAAAACACAGACACGCAAATGCTTAATTAAAAAATATAAGGTAGATTGCTAGAGTGATGGCTCAGTGGTTAAGAGCGCTTCCTGTGCAATTATGAGGGCCTGAGGAGGCCTGAAGGACCACTCAAATCTGACAGTCAGGACCCACATAAACAGATGAGTGTTTAGCATGTGTGTCTGTGAGCCCAGGTCCATCAGAGAACGAGACTCAGGATTGCTGGAGCTTGTGGAAAAGAGACTGTGGCTCACGTAAGAAGAGGCAGAAAAGCAATGGAATAGGGTACCCAATATTCTGCTCCAGCCACCACAAGTTAGAGCAGCACATTACAGGTGAGTGCATGGTATGCCACATGGGCACATACAACATACATGTACATACAACTGCACATATCATACACCAACACACACACTCATGTGCTAAATATATATATGCGGAGTGATCAAGAATGACATCCAACATCATCCTCTGGCCTTCACCCACCTGTGCACACATGTGCTTACACATGAAATGAAAGGATGGGCTGGGATGGTGGCTCAGTAGGTAAAGCAGTGCTGTGCAGGCATGAGAACCTGAGTTCAGCTCCAAGCACCTCAGTAAACACTGCAAAGGTGGCTGACCTATGATCCCAAGTAGGAAGGTAGCATCAGTGGATCCAGTCTTCAGGACAAGCTGTCTACCTACCTAGACTGCCAAAGTAATTAGCTCTAGGGTTAGTGAGAGACTCAGTCTCAAAAAGATAAGGTGGAAAGCAGTGAAGGATGAAAACTGACATCAACCGCTGGTCTCTACAAGCATGCACACACATTTGCACACACACACATGTGTGTGTTCATACACATATAAGCATGCATACATATGTGTACCATATGTACATTCACAGTTTTTTAAAAACTAAACATATTAGAGGAAAAGGTTAGAAACAGAAATATTTCACTGTAGTTGGTAAGATTTAAAGGCAATGTTTTGGCATCATTTTTTTGCATTCTTTTTTAATGGGAAAGGAATAAAAAGACTTTGCTCAATAAGTTGAGAAATTGCTATGAAAGTAAGAAGACAAAGGTAAGTTTTGCAATAGGCTCACTTACCACTGGACTCGAGTTAATTGGGAGATAATATTGCATCAATGGAGTTTGCTTTACTCCGGGATAGTCCTGGGGAGGAAGGGAACTGAGAGCGAACAGCTCTTCTTAGAGTGTGAAGCCTTGAAACCTGGAAGGGAGCATTGCATTCTCTGCAGTGTGCCTGTGTTACACCAACAGATTGTGTCACACATCATGGCAGCTAGTGTAGGAGTCTTCTCTCATGGGCCTTGTATTTTAGAGTACTCTAGCCTATCATCATAGCTGTAATGTTTATATCATTTTCCTGGGCATTTTTTTTGGTAACTATTATTTTTAACAAGGAACAGAATAAAGTCCATCTTTTAGCTTTAAAAAGTTACTAGTATTCCACCATTCTGTTGACATTCTTTGTGTTGGGGGGGTATATTCGTGTGTGCATTCAAGTGTGGAATTGTGAGCATGTATATTCAAGAGCACACATGTGGAAGTCAGAGGACAATGTCAAATGTCAGTGTTCACCATCCACTTGTGCTTGTGGCTATGTCTCTCATTTCTCACCACTGCAGTCACAAGGCTAGCCTGCCTGACAGCTTCCAGCAGATTCCTCTGTCTCCATCTCCCTCCATGCCTCAGACACTTTGGGATTCCAGACACCTGCCAAAGCATCTGCCTTTACATGAGGTTGGAGGATCTGAGCTCAGGCACTCAGGCTTGCACGGCAAGTGGGTTATCTACTGCCATCTCCAAAGTTCCATTCTGTTATCAACTGGTGAATGTCTTGTTTCTAATATCTTACAAATATAAATATGTTGTGAATAATTTTAAGTGTAAATTGGACTTAATTTATATTTTTGACCCACACACATAGAAATAGAATTTCTTAACATAGCTCGTCCCAACTTGTACACTCCATATATCACTAGATTGGGCAAAAGGCTATATAGGTGCTATTTTGAAACTCATGCTTTCACCCATTAGGAACAACTCTTGCTGTTTCTTTAGGGATGAACAATGACCCAAGATGGGCTCCAAAACTCAGCTTTAAGGTGAATTTTCAGTTTTGGAACATTTTTTTTTTTTTGAGGCCACTTTCAGAATATCACAGAGATGATTACTATGGTTATTGTGAATCACAGGGTTCATTTCTCAGAGTTTCCAATACTTTTTTTGAGAATTTAACCAAAGATCATTTTGCATATAAGCTTTTTTTTTTTTTCTTCCCAAGCTCTTCTGGAAAACACAACACATGATTATCTAAAATCAAACACAACGCTATACCTGTAGGACCCAACTCTGACAGATGGAGAGATGTTTAAATAGCTCCAGTTGCCAGTTCCAATAAAGCAAAGGCACACGAAAGCCCAAGACTAACAGAAAGAGTGCTCTGAGGGGGGAGGAGAAGCCGGTAAGCATAGCACTGATAAAAGTCACAGAACTCCTCAGCCACAGGGACCTACATTCTCTCAACAGTTGGACAGAAAAGTCATAGCTAAGGCTAGTGGCCAATTCAACACCTCAACTAATATGAGCAGGTGAGATGAAGTTTGGGGATACAGCAGAGCTTTCATTTAGGGAGCAAAGCGAAAGCTGCCAGGTTTTTGATCCATGTGGGGCTGGTAGGTGTATAACAGCTGCTTTTGCTATCAGCGAATGAAGCATCCTGGGGCTGTTGGACTACCTCGGCTTAATGAATTGTGGGGTGGGGAGAGATTAAACGAGCTCAGTCAGATGGCATCCAGTATTCCATTGGATGGCAAGGCTTTGAAAATCTCAAGAACGAAAATCAACCTTCACTGTGAATTTTTGGGTACAGTTCCAGTGGGGCAGCAAGCATGAATTTAACCAAATGACCTACAAACTATTTCATAATATTTTTTGGAAAGCACTTTGTCCTCAACCTGCTTTGAATTGGTTCCAGCACCATCTGGACAAAGTGTGAAATGTGTTCTCCTGGATCATATATAGCAAAGAACCTGGCTTTGCACTTTCTGGCCTTTTACACTTTCATCTTTCAGAAACTGGTCATAACATTTTCCTAGCATTCTGACCAGTTTAACTTCCATAGAGATAGCCAGAGTGTGTCATTAGTTAATCCTATTGTTGCTTTACACTATAGAGTCACACTGTACTGCTATTTGTTTACAAACCCATTGAACACATTGAATTCACCAAAACTTACTGATTATTCTATTATTTCCAGGCTCTGTGGGAGTCACCAGGGTTGCAAAAATAACTACCACTAAGCTCAAGATTTCGTTTCCTTTTTATTTTTGGTGTGTGTGTGTGTGTGTGTGTGTGTGTGTGTGTGTGTGTGTGTGTGTTTGTGTGTGGTATGTAGATAGACACATATAGCCCACGTGCAAGCTAGAAGAAAGCATCAGCTGTCTATCACTCTTCTATATTATTCCCTTCAGACAGAGTCTCTCACTTAACCTGGAGGACTTTTTTAAAACATATTTTATTTCTATTTACTTATTTATGAGAGAGAGAAAACAGACATTACAGGGTCTCAAGCCACTGCAAAGAAACTCCAGACACATGTGCCACCATGTGAATCTGGCTTACATGGGTCCTGGGGAATCAAACCTAGGTTCTTTGGCTTTACAAGCAAGTTCTTTAACTGCTAAGCCATCTCTCCAGACCCCAAAGCTGTTGCTTATTTGTGTCAGACTGACTGACGAGAGCATAAGTGCCCATGACCTGATTCTTACATGAGTGTTGCAGATCAAATTCAAATTGTACAGCAAGCCCTCTTATCTACGAAGTCATCTCTCCAAACCAGAGTCTTATCCAGCCTTTAACGTCTGCACACCAGCCCAGACTCAGTTATGGAACTTTTGTCCCCTCTGTTCTCAGTTATTCAGTTATGCTAAGCTAATGTCAGACTCTTCCTCCAACCTGTTCAAAATCATGTTCTCTAGAAGATACTTGCTGGAGTTTGAATCAGATGCCCTTCATAAACTCATATTTTAAATATGTGGTCCCCAGATAATGATAATTTTGGAGGTGGTTCATTACTGGAGGAGGTGTATGACTGGGTGCATGCTTTGGGAGTGTTGTAGACAGCTCCCCATCATCAGAACTCAGTTCGCTTGTGCTCCTATTTTCTACCTGTTGTGACAGAAGTGATTTCTAGCCTCTGCTTATGCAGTGCCTTCCCCTGCCTTCATGAAGCTTCCCCTCAAGATTAAAAGTCAAAATAATTCCTTTACTCCCATCAGCTGCTTTTGATTGAATGCCTACAACAAACCAAGAAGCATCACCACAGAACAGAGAGAAGAAAGAATGCAAGAGCTGGAGGATGGAGACGAGTGCTGTGGAACACAGTCTCCTACCCCTGGCATGGCCTTGCATTCATGAACTCAAAGCAACCATGGTTTCCTGCATGAAACGGGATCCATCAGCATTCCATCATGGAAGCGAGTGCTCATGAAGCCCCACTCCTACCAAAGAAGCTACTGGTGGTTAATGTTTTCTGGGGGAAAGTGAGTCAGTTTCCTCCATTGTGTAACCCCTGGTAAGTTTCCCATACTCCTACAAACAACCCCTCACAGACTCATGCAGGCAACCATATTGACTCAATGGGTTAGAAAAAAAATGCTATGTGAAAGATTTCTCATTTTCCTCCACAGGCTTTGTGTGTACATGCTCATGACAGCCATAATTTCATCTTTTCTGAAGAGTGTCTCTTATCTTAAGTAATCAAAAGGACAGCTCTACTAATTTGACCAGTGTTAGAACTGGACATGATCTTTTCTTTCTGTTCTTTGTATGCATATGTGTGTGTCATATGTATGTGTAACATATGCTCATATGTGTATGCCTATGTCTATGTGTGTGAATGTGTTGGCCAGAGGTAGACATCAGGTACACTCCTCAGTTATTCTCCACCTTGTTTGTTTGTTGGCTTATTTATTTATTCATTTATTTGATTTTCTACTCTAGCCCAGGCTAACCTGGAATTCATTATACAGTCTCACAGTAGCCTTGAACTTACAGTGATCCCCTAACCTCTGTCTTCTGAGAGCTGGTATTAAAGGTGTAAAGGTGTGCACAGCTACGTCTGGACAGTTTACTTTTTGGGACAGGGCCTTTCACTAAACATCTGGCTAACTGATTCAGCTAGACTAGCTTGCCAGAAAGTCTCAGGGAACCCTCCTGTTTTCACCTTCCTAGCACTGAGAATGAAAGAAATCATGGAGTAAGGCAAGAGAGATCACTCTATGGGTAAAGGTGCTTGCTTACAAAGTCTAGCCGCCCAAGTCCAAATCCCCAGTACTCACATAAAGACAGATGCTCAAAGTGGCTCATGTGTCAGGAGTTCCCTTGCATTGGCAAGAAGCTCTGGTGTACCCATTCTTTCTCTCTCTATTTCTCTCACTCTCTCTCTCTCCCCTTACAAATAAATAAATAAAATAGCTTTAAAAAGTAGTCATTGTAGATAACTTTAAAACACTCAAGCGAGAAATTGCAGAAGACACTAGGAAGTGGAAAACCATCCCTTGTTCCTGGATTGGAAGAATCAATATTGTGAAAATGGCAATCTTACCAAAAGCAATCTACACATTTAATGCAATTGCCATCAAAGTTCCAAAGGCATTCTTCATGGAAATAGGAAAAACAATCCAAATATTCATTTGGAATCACAAAAAACCTCGAATATCTAAAATAATACTGAGCAACAAAAATAAGGCTGGTGGTATCACCATACCTGATTTTAACCTATACTACAGAGCCATAGTAACAAAAACAGCATGTACTGGCACAAAACAGACATGCATATCAATGAAAGAGAATAGAGGACCCAGATGTAAGTCCAGGTAACTATAGCCACCTGATATTCGATAAAAATGCCAAAAATAATCATTGGAGAAAAGACAGCCTCTTCAGCAAATGGTGCTGGGAAAACTGGATATGTATCTGTAGGAGGATGAAAATAGAACCTTCTATCACTCCATGCACAAGAATTAAGTCCAAATGGATTAGCGACCTTAACATCAAACCAGAAACTCTAAAAATGCTAGAGGAAAAAGTAGGGGAAACCCTTCAACATATTGGTCTTGGCAAAGACTTTCTGAATATAACCCCAATTGCTCGGACAATAAAACCACAGATTAATCACCGGGACCTCATGAAATTACAAAGATTTTGCACTGCAAAGGACACTGTGAATAAAGCAAAGAGGCAACCTACAGAATGGGAAAAAATCTTCGCCAGCTATATATCTGATAGAGGATTAATATCTAGGATATACAAAGAATTTTAAAAGTTAACTAATAAGGAATCAAACCAGCCAATCAAAAAATGGTCTATGGAGCTAAATGGAGAATTCTCAAAGGAAGAAATACGAATGGCATATAAGCATCTAAAAAAATGTTCTGTGTCACTAGTCATCAGGGAAATGCAGATTAAAACTACACTGAGATTCCATCTCACTCCTGTCAGATTGGCCACCATCATGAAAACAAATGATCATAAATGTTGGCAGGGATGTGGCAAAAGAGGAACCCTTCTATACTGTTGATAGGAATCCAATCTGGTCCATCCATTGTGGAAATCAGTGTGGAGGTTCCTAAAACAGCTAGATTGATCTACCATATGACCCACCTATAGCACTCCTAGGCATATATCCTAAGGACTCATCTCATTTTCTTAGAAGTACGTGCTCAACCATGTTTATTGCTGCTCAATTTATAATAGCTGGGAAAGGGAACCAGCCTAGATATCCCTCAACTGATGAGTGGATAATGAAGATGTGGCACATTTATACAATGGAGTTCTACTCAGCAGTAAAGAAAAATGAAGTTATGAAATTTACAGAAAAATGGATGGATCTGGAAAGGATTATACTAAGTGAGGTAACCCAGGCCCAGAAAGCCAAGTGCCACATGTTCTCCCTCATATGTGGATCCTAGCTACAGATGATTGGGCTTCTGCGTGAGAAGGTAAAAACTCAGTAGCAGAGGCCAGTAAGTTAAAAAGGAGATATAAAGGGAAGAGAAAGGAAGGGAGCAGGGTACTTAATAGGTTGGTATTGTATATATGGAAGTAGAATGATTGAGATGGGGAGGGGATATGATGGAGAATGGAATTTCAAAAGGGAAAGTGGGAGGAGGGTATTACCATGGGATATTTTTTATAATCATGGAAAATGTTAATAAAAATGAGAAAAAAAAAGTTAAAAAGTAGTCATTGTATAAACTAGGTATGGTGATGCATACCTGTAATGTCAGCACTTGGAGATGGGGACCAAAGGGTCAAAAGTTCGGAGACATTCTCAGCTACATACTTAGAGGCCAGCCTGCGTTATATTAGACCATACCCCCCCCCAAAAAAAAAAAACAGAATGAAGGGAGGGAGGACACAAAGGGAGAAAAGGGAAGAATAAAAACAAAAATAACATTTAAAAGAAATCATGGGGGACAATACATGGTTATGAAAGTTAAAATGTGAATGTAAGAAGCTAGGTGAAATATAACATCCCAAAGAAATTTACAGAACCTTAAATTCCTAATGACCACTGAAGATATAATCCATAAAATTTTAATAATTAAGAATCTAAATAGTTTTCAAGACAATTTATATAATTTTAAGCATTTAATTTAGCCTAAAAAGATCTAATGCATGATATTTATTTTATCAACTTACATTTGTTATGTGCATTTTTGTATTCCAGTGCTGATGACTCAGCTTGGGAACTGTTATAGTTTGAATGGTTGTCCCGATATGTACAAGAATTTTAGTCAAGCTTTTAACTTGGATTTTCAGCCATCTGGTTAGAAGAGATGTCCCTATGAGCTGATAATCCAGCACTAAGGTATTAGTGGGGGTGGATCTAAATTCCAGACTAAAGGTATGCAGAGTGTTTGAGTTCAGCCTGGAATTCCCAGAGAGTGCTTGGTTGTGATGCTAGTGATGGACTTTCTCTCTACATGGACCTGTGAAAGGGTCCAGCTTCTTCTGCCATCATGGAACTTTCCCTGGATCTGCAAGCTTCAATAAACCCCTTCCTCCCATGACCATGTCTGGTCTGGAGCTTCATTCCAACAATGTGAAGCTGACTACAACAGAGATCTACTCTGTACCACTGAACCATATTCTTAGCCCTTGAATAGACATTTGTATTGATAATTTCAAGATTATTTTCTATTTACAAGATTTTGATTTTTCTTCATAGTTTTCATGTGTTTTATATTTTTAGCTCTACTCCCACAAATTTCTACTGTTTCCTTTACCTAGAAATTATCTCTGGGCTCCTAACCCCCTGTGATATGTTACTTGCTTGTAGATATGAAAGCACTGGCTTTTTAAATTACTCTACAAATTACTTGGGCACAATTTCATCTGTTGTATGGTAACATCATCCTACTGTTTTTCTTAATCTCTAATTTTGTGTATCTTTAGTTTTCTTATGTTCTTTTTTATTTTAAAATCATTTGATTTATTTGTGAGGAGACAGAGAAGGGGCAGAATGGACACCCCAGAGCCTCTTGCCACTTCAAACACACTCCAGAAGCATGCACAACTTTGTGCATCTGGTATTATGTGGGTACTGAGGATATGAACCTGGGATGAATTCAGGCTGTCAGGCTTTGTAAGCAAGCACCACTGACTGCTAAGACATCTCCCCAGCCCTTCTTGCATTTTTGTATAGACTAACAGTTGGCTTTGTCTGCGGGCCCATGACTATATGCTACAAAAATAACAATTTTATTCATAATCTAACCTATTCTTTCCAATATCTTTGAGTGACATCGTATCCATAGTCCCTCCCTTTTCTTCAAAGGTTAATGATGTCTCTATATATTTTTTCTATGATAGAAGATATGATATTACCAGTATGATTTATCAATTGTCACCCACTTATTTGAATCGTGACTCCACATAACATGTATAAAAACTCCTGTTACTTTCTCATGCACTTTCTTTATTGTGACAGAAAAGATATGCTTGTTAGTTTGAATGAGTATGAAATATACCAACAGATGAAACAACTCCCTTACCTAAACAGTGGAATTTTGCCTGGCATGTAAAATGGAAGTATGTAGCACTTTAATTAGCACCACTTGTAGGTCTGAAATTTTGTCAAGAAGGGACAAATATTATCAACTTTATCTTTAAACTTGTGTAAACAGACATAGAAAATGCTTGGGAGAAATTCTTCTGACCACACACAGTGAGTGGAGTGCCTCATTACTGCACCCTAAGCACATGTACAACCTGGAAACAGGACTAGACAGGGTAGGAACACACAAAGCTAAGCAGAAGAGAAAACAGGCTAGAGCTTGAAATTTGCCCCCAACTCCAGGCCATGTAGACAGAGGATAGGATGGGGGTAGAAATGGGGGAGATTAGATTTAGGAATGATCTTCTGAAATGTTCTCCGGAAAACATGGAAGTTTCCTTTCATTTACAATTGCTAAAGAATGGATATAAAGTATCCCAACAACTCCACAAGAGAGATGTGATCACTTCATAGTCAGTGAGCCATCCACGGGCTTCTAGCTGTGACCCACACATAGGACAGGAAGGGAAATTAGCACATGTGGCTCTTTTAATACTTACTTTGTACTACTCTCAAAAAACAATTAATTTACACAGACATTTTCACATATGTATACAATTATTTTGATCAAAAGCACCTCACCTTTCTTTGTTTTATCCTCCCATCAACTTCTTGCTGGTCTCTTTCCTCTTCCCAAATGGTTGCCCTTGGACTTTCTTAACTCATCATTGGTTACTCTAGACTTTACATACCAGAGACTTCATATGACATTTGTATTTCTACATCTGCTTTATTTTGCCTAAAATAATGATCTGCCTTTCCATCAATTTTCTTCTGCAAGACAGTAATTTTTCTTTATCCATCTATCTGCTGGCATGCATCTAGCCTGACTCCATTACTTAGCTAATGTGATCAGTGTCACAATCAATATATGTATGTAGGCATCTCCATTGTATGTTGCCCTTTGATTCCATTAGTTATATACTCAGGAGGTATATATATGCAGGTAATTCTATGCCTAGAATGTTTCTGGGGGGAACATATGCCCCTTGACTTTCACATTCATTTTGCTCGGTAATGGTTCTCCCTGACTATGAGTAGATAATTGGAGGACAGAAGGCCTCGCCCTGAAGGAGAAGTGGGTTAGTCCTCTCTCTTCTACATTTCCCTTCTTGCATCTCTAGAATGCTACAACTGGTTCCTTCCCTTCTCTTCTATTTTTTTGCATGTGTGTGTTTTGTGGTGGCGGGCCTGACTTTTCTTTCATATGTGTGGGTGCACAGGTGCACGTGCACTTGCAGGCCAGAGAACAACCTCCGATATCATTCCTCAAGTACTATCTACCTTCTCTGAACTCACCAATTAGGAAAGACCAGCTGCTAGTGATCTCCAGAGATCATCCTGTCTCTTCACATGCCCTGCACTGGGATTACAGTCCCATGCTACCATGCCTGGCTTGTATGTGGCCCCTATGGATCAAAACTCAGGTCCTCATACTTGCATGACAAGCATTTTATAGACTGAGTCATTTCCTCAACATCCTCATTTCTATTTGTATATTCTTTTTATTATTTGCCATGTGTCAAATTAAGCAATGGATATGGCCATTTTCATGCAACCATGTAGTACACTTTGAGCATAATCCCCCATGCCCTGTTACCATTCCCTTCTTTCCCCTCCCATTAATCCCCTTTGTTTCCAGAGAGTTTCATGTCTACTTCCATTTCCTATACGTGAGTTTGTTTATCTATATAAAATCTAGGATCCACAGATGAGACTGGACGTGTGACATTTTTATCTACCTTAAAGAATTGATTCCCTTTTCTTTCTTGTTTCTAGCATAAGACTTGCCTTATCCTGAGTACATTTCTTGTTCATGCTATTGAACTCCTGCCTGTGATCATCTCAACTAAAGTTTGGCTTTTTCTCTCAGTAAACCTTCTCCATAGAGAGTTCTAATTACAAAGTCCTTTAATTAGCTCTTCTTTAATGACCCTGGGAAGTGATTGTGTTGGCTTTAATCTACTTCTCCTGGGTTCTCTCCTTCTATTCTTGCACAAGCCTCTTCACCTTTTTCTTTATTTCCCCTCAAGTTCCCATTATTCGACCATCAATTTATTTCTTCTAATTCACAGTTCCTAGCCTTTACAACATTTCTTTGTTGAAGTTTCCTCTGGGTATACTGTGTGGAACTATAATTTGCCCAAACCTAACCCCTGCTTCGGGCACAGATGGGAGAGTACTGACATTAATGCCTAAGTTTTCTGGTTCATTTTCACAAATTGTTGCTACATGGCTCTGTGAATTCCTGACAATCTCATTCTCAGAGGTTTAAGAATCTCACTGCTCTAGCAATCCTCCTGTCTCCATTCTCAGCACTTGGGTTGCAAACATGCGCGGCCATGCTTTTTATTCTTGTGTATGTTTATAATGAGGCATGTGTGGGAGGACGACATGGTGTGATGTGTGGATATGTCTATGTATGTGTGCCCATGTCAACCCCTCAGGTGCTAACCTGCAGCCAGCGCCATCATCTATGGTGGAATATAAAAGTACAAGACTCAGCTCTAGTGACACACTTCCTCCAGAAAGACTTTACCTTTTAAAAATCCTACAACCTTTTCAAAAAGTGCTACCAACTGGGTACTAAGTATTCAAGTCCATGAGTTCATAGAGGACATTTTACATTTAAATGTCAACAGCACGTGTGTCTATGTGTGCCTGAGGAGACTAGAAGTCAATGTCAGAGTCTTCCTCAAAAAGATACGGTCTCTGGGCTGCAGGAATCGCTTAGTGGTGAAAGCATTTGCCTGCAAAGCCAAAGGACCCAGGTTCAATTCCCTAGGACCCATGTTATCCAGATGAACAAGGAGGCACATGTGTCTGGAGTTCATTCACAATGTCTAGAAGCACTGGAAGTCCAATTCTCATTTTCTCCCTCTCTCTGACTCTAATAAATAAATAAAAATTAAAAGTTAAATAAAAAAAGAAGACAGGGTCTCTTATTAGAGCTCAGAGGTTGATGACTGTAGCTAGTTTAGCTAGCTAACTAGCTTGCCCACAGAATCCCCTATATCTACTTCTTAGTGCTGGGATTACAGGTAGCCCAGCACACTCACTTAGCAATTTACATGGGTGATGGGGACCCAGCAAGAGTTTTACTGACTGACAAATCTCCCAAGCCCTCCCATGTCTTTTTAAATTATCACGCATTCTTTATACAAAATACTAATGTTCACTGTAAGATTGTCATACATGTATATAATATAATACACCTAGTCATTTTCACACACACACAAACACACACACACGCCACCCTGTCAACACATTAAAATGGTCTAGTACAAGACTGAATCACAGCCTGCAAGTCTGCAAGCCAAGGGTAGTTATGAGACCAATGCTGGGAATCTTTTGTTTCCCTAGGCTTCCGGGTGGGCTTCTGATTCTCCTTGACCTGTTCACATCAGCCTGCGTATGTGCATAGCTGCTTCTGTTACTTTCCAATCTTTCTGACAGACAGTGTGATCTGATTGTCACTTCCTCACAGGTGGTGACAGTGATGTTATCATTTACTGTCACTTGGTAGACTCACAGGTTCAGTATTTAAGCATCTCTTTACATCATTCTAAGTACTTTAGGTGACAACATGAACAGATTCACAAGATACAGTGATATTTCATTGTCACCTTTTGGCTCAGACTAAAGAGCTTTAGGGAGAAAAAAAAGATCCTATTTAGTTTTCCATAAAACAGGTAAATAGAATAGTGAGGAATCAGTGAGTGAGCGGATGTTAATGAAGCACCTAATATAAGTATTGGAACATAGTACATGCTAAATAATGAAGCAATTATTGTCTACTTTGTCTTGACCTTTCTCGCATGTTATCCTCCCATGAAGCTAGGTTGGACCCCACCAAACCACAGTGAGATGTTAGCCCATGACATTAGGCAGTTCTCTCCAATCCACAGTGAGATGTTAGCCCATGATATTAGGCAGTTCTCTCCAATCCACACTAGGAAGTTAGCCCATGACATTAGGCAGTTCTCTCCAATCCACACTGAGATATTAGCCCATAACTTTAGGCAGTTCTCTCCAATCCACACTGAGATGTTAGCCCATGACATTAGGCAGTTCTCTCCAATTCACTCTGGGAAGTTAGCCTATGATGTTAGGATGGTGCTAACCAGTGCACACTAGGACAGTTTGAGCTGCATGGTTTATTTAGTGCACATAGGCAAGACCAGCACCATGTCTGGCCTCTACCCACCATACAGTAGTATTGTTTCCTCCGTGCATTTCTTGTTCATGCTATTGAGCTGCTATGACAGGAATTCTCAGCTGTGACAACCACATGTCCCCAGCCATGACACTTTCCCCTGGGGAATCAAAGTTCCTCACAGCTGGACAATGAGCTCAGCTTCTGATGAACTGCTCTCTCTCTCATTTCCACTTATCCTTAGTCTGAAAGCCAAGATGCCTGGGTTCTGCTTCCTTGTCCATAAATGACATTAGGACTCAGAACCCGGCCCAAGCCAGACCAACCATACTTATCTCTTGAGAGTTGGGGATTAAAGTTAAAAGCCAATAATTCTGTCTCTGCAGGATTCTTTCACCAAGAAGGTAATTCCTTGAGGCTATGGACCACATCTTAGACCTGCTTCTATCCATGAAACAATGGGCAGTGGTGTACAAAAAAAAAAAAAAACAAGGTACATTTTTATAGGACTCTGTATGGGATTTCCAACTATTTCTACTCCCAGGTTTTAAAGCCTTAAAGAGGCTTAATGGAAACCTCTCTCCTAACTTTGGTGAGCTATTGTGGAATCGTCCAAGTACAACCTCCATGACCCACCCTTCTTTCTTTTCCCTTGAATTCAATTGAGTGTCTTTCTCTTGACTTCAAATAACTAGGACACCATTCAGAGGGCTTGAGGCTTTAGAAGGACAGGGAATAAGCACCATTTTCTGCCCTCTTGAACTTTGAATTGTGTCTGTCAAAATCTATTCACGGAAAAAAAGAAACACTTTAGCAACTTCAAATAGAGAATTTGAAGCAATAACTAGCTTCCAGAGATGGTGGATAAAGTGAAAAGTCCATGAAGAAAGAAGCAAGGAAATAACTATTACTATGAGGCTCAGAGAAGAGATTTCAACGTTACCCCTTCCTTGTGTCTACATCTTTCTTAACTCCTTCCCTTCCTTGTGTCTGCCTCTTTCTTAACTCATTTCCTTCCTTGTGCCTACCTCTTTCTTAAGGCCTCATCAAAGGAGAGGTATATATTTCACTCTTTAGTTTGGGATTGACTATTTGCCTGCTTTGGCCAATGACATGTTGATAAAAATAAAACTTTGCCAGTTTTCAGGCTACCTCAAAGTTTCAACCCAAACTAGGGAGACTGGGGTACATAGCTATAATTGGTACTCCTGTGTGGAAACATCTAGAACTTAAGGCCTAGTGGCCTAACTTGAAAGTTAAGACACTTTTGAGGTTTATGAACAGTCTTGTGGAGATTCCATACTCTTGTGAACATTATCTCTGAAGGCCTCAAAAGATACTTATGAGAATGGATTTAAGAAAGTCCCTTCAGAGTCTGGGAAGTTGGTGAAGATGAATAACCATTGTGGAATTCGTCAAGAGGGTGTACCATGTCAAAGACCTCTCTTTAGCAGAAAGGCTCTTTCAGAGCTACATCTACCTGGTGAGTGGATATCCCTCTACTCCAAGCCCTCCACCATAATAGTCTCTGGTAAAAAGTGGAAAATTCTCATCAGAAGTCAAGGAATGCATTAAGAACACCACAATTATGAAAAGGATTATAGTAAAATATAAAAGATTGTATTCTTGGAGAAACTCCAAAACCCAGGACCCCTAAGAGACAGAAAATGAAGAAAGATGTTATAAATATCTATAGATTATTTCTACTGTTAGTCTTCGTCAAAGATTCCCCCCGCCCCCAGTGGGTAGTTGTTAATGCAGAGAACTATATCTGGCCAAAGAGCTGAGAACAAGTGACTGTTGAGTCTCTGCCCTAAATGGGACAATGATTTCACTCACTCCAAGGCTACGGAACATCAGAAAAGAGGGAGTAAGAAAAGAACATAAGAGCCATAAAATGTGGGAACAGTGCTATGAAATGCTGTTTTCTAGACATGAAATTGTAATCAAAAACTCACAGCAGGGCTGGAGAGATGGTTTAGTAATTAAGGCACATGCCTGTGAAGCCTTAGGACCTAGGTTTGATTCTCTAGGTCCCATGTAAGCCAGATGCACCTGGTGGCATATGCATCTGGAGTTCGTTTGCAGTAGCTAGAGGCCCTGGCATGCCCATTCTCACTCTCTCTCTCTCTCCCTCTCTCTCTCTCTCTCTCCCTCTTCCTCCGTTCCTCCCTTCCTCTCTCTCTCTCTAATAAATAAATGAAAAAAACAATAAAATCTTAAAAGAAAACTCACAGCAGCTGTGTGATTACCTGCACAAGACCTGCATAAATTTGGGCACACCAGCATTCCATCATGGATTAGGGAGCCACTCATGAGGGGCCACACATCCCAGAGGAGCTATTGGCAGCTAATAGTTGCTAAGAGAGACAGAGGCATTTTCCTCAGTGATGTGGACATGGGTAAGTTACTCATGCTTCAGCGAATAGCCCCCCACTCGTGCAAAACGCCTACCATAACTAAATGTAGGTCACAAGAATGACAGGGAAGTATAACGGGGACTAGTTGGGAAGTAGAAGGGGTTCAGTGAGAGTGGGAAGGAGCCCAAATAGAGCAACAGTGGGTGAATATAACCAAAATGCATTATATGCATGCATGAGATTGTCAAAAATTGAATGATTAATTGATTAATTAAAAAGGAAATGAGCCGGGTGTGGTGGTGCACACCTTTAATCCCAGAACTCGGGAGGCAGAGGTAGGAGAAATGACATGAGTTCAAGGCCACCCTGAGACTCCATAGTGAATTCTAGGTCAGCCTGGGCTAGAGTGAGACCCTGCCTCAAAAAAAAAAAAAAAAAAGGAAACAATTATGATGATTTTCCTCCTTGAAATTTTATACAGCTCCAGCAGGGCTCCAGGTTCATTATATGACCAAATGGGCTGCAGGACCTGGCCTCTCTGTGAGAACAGGGACATTGCTGTTCAAATGCCACGTGTCTGTAGTTTAAGTTTTCCTCATTCACACATTCTCTGTGCCCTTAATAAATTTAATACTTAACACAGTAAACAAATTATAAGTATTCATTCCATTTCATGTTTATTACCCATACCCAATTCAATATATACTCTGTCACATGAGGATTTTTATTTTCTTGCTGATCTCCTAAGATGACACCTGGCTTCAGTAAATATTTGCTAAATAAAGGCAGGAGTTACTTACAATATCTATAGATTCCTTCCCATTCTAACACATTGTGTTCTAAAAATGTATTTTGTATTTCAGAGTAGGATTAAGGAAAAGAGCACAGGACCAAAGTCGGGCCATTGCCGGTTGTTATCATAGTCTTACAAGGACTTAGCCACCATCCATTTGTCTACTTATTGACTAAAGTGGCTGTTGCAGTCAAGTTCACAGGGCTTGCAGAAACCACCCAATCAAAAGCAACTTTTGTGGGGGGAAGGGTTTATTTTGGCTTACAGACTTCAGGGGAAGCTCCATGATGGCAGGGGAAAATGATGGCATGAGCAGAGGGTGGACATTACCCCCTGGCCAACATAAGATGGACAATAGCAACAGGAGAATGTACCAAACACTGGCAAGGGGAAACTAGCTATAATACCCATAAGCCCACCCCCAACAATACACTGCCCAGGAGGTGTTAATTCCTAAATCTCCATCAGCTGGGAACCTAGCATTCAGAATACATAAGTTTATGGGGGACACCTGAATGAAACTACAACAGTGGCTTTCAGTTATAAAGAAAATTGAGTTGTTGCCAAAGAAATTTCACTGCCAAAAAATCTAAAATATTCACTCTCTGTCCATTTATGGAAAAAAAAATACCTGACCGCTAGCATAGATTATAGTATTTGATCCATTGTTTTCAAACACAGCACAAAACAAAACAAAAGACTAAGGATTTATGGTATATCTTTCTTTCTGCTAGACTCCATGTCTTGGTTACTGCAGTTACAGGTCAGCTCACACATGTTGGTACATGTTATATCTGCAGAGAAAATGAAAAACACTTCTATAGAAATTCTTTAACTACATGCAAAGGATATTAGGGATAAAAGTACAAGACTAGAGGAAGAGAGATGGACAGTTAAGGACAATGAATAAATAAGAGAGTCATATATATAATTTGATAGTTGGTATTTTTAGGTAGAGGAGAAAGCAGAATCAAAATCTATGATATCTCGTCAATATCTCCTTTGACAAAGAAGTGAAAATGTATGTTTTGTTTGTTGGTTTGTGCTTTCTGTTTGGGTTGTATTTGGTTTTGTATTTGTTTGATTTTTCATTTCCACAAAGTGTAATAGAAGCTCTTCTCAATTCTTTAGGCTATTTTGATTCAAAGCCCAGACATCTTGTCACAATTGAGAATATATTCAGATGGCTGACAAGCCCATAAGTATATACAACAGCACAATGAGGTAACTGACAAGCACTAGTTCTGAGTCCTTCTCATTTCACCTCAGCACTCTCTTCTCCTGAGGGTCTGTTGACATTTCATTATCCCACCCTGTAAGACAAGGTGATAACTCAGCCGCTCTAATTCACACTAGCTGAAATTTAAGGTCACAAAATATTTTAGTGTAAGTGTATTAGTCCTACATTGAGAAAAGACTGTATAAATTGTGTGCCATTTTTGATTGTTCGATGAATTAGATTTTGATTTTTCAGAATCACTTTTTGTTTACAGCTTATCTATCAGTAATAAATAATGCATGTAAGATAAAGTTGGAGAAATTTAAGTAAAGCCGAGCTTTAAAGTAGACTCATTTTTGTGGTTTCCTGCCCATAAAATGGTCTTGTTTTTGCAATTTTCTGCTTATGAAGAATGCTTTTTAAAAATCAACTTGTCTTTGAAGCAGAACACATGCTGTGGCTTTTTTCATTGAAATAACACTGATTTTTTAAATGTTGATTGCTATTTTATAGGAAGTCTTGCCATTTTCCTCTTCACCTACTGATGAAAGCAAATCTTTTGCAAATTACACATGTGAAATCCCATATTGCCCTGTGTTCCTTAAGTCCTAGAAATAAAGATAGAGATATTACACATGTGAGAATCAGAGATACTACTCAGAGATGTTTATTGAATAGTCAGACATAGGCCAAAGAGGTTTAAATGTTTGTATCTGTCAGAGTTCATCTTGTGTAGTTATGAGTTTAAATCACTGTTGTTTTACGTCCTTAACCAGCATCAGCTCTTCCTTAACCCTAAACCAACAAGCAGTAATAATAATAACACCATGTCCTCACTTCCAGACATGTGGCACTGAGGGGGAAGAAGCCCTGGCCTCAGAGTCGGGACTGTTTGTGACTCATCTCTGCTGCTAACAGATATTTGGTCATCGGCCATTCCTAACCTCTCTGGGCTATACTTTGTTCACCTGGTAAATGAGGGAACTTTAATAGATAACCTCAAGGGACTCTTTGAGGTCTATATTCCACGAATGTAAAAAACAATCTGACTGGGGCTACAGAGAGGGTTTTGCATTTAAGATGTTTGCCAGCAAAGCCAAAGGACCCAGGTTTGATTACCCAGATCCACAAGATGGTGCATGTGTCTGAAGTTCATTTGCAGTGACTAGAGGCCCTGTTATACCCATTTTGTCTCCATCTGTCTCTTCCTCTCTCTCTCTCTCTCTCTTTTAAATAAATAAATAAAATGTTTTTTTAAATACGATTAACTAGCTATCAGGTTCCATTGTCCAAACTTTATGTGGTCATTTTTTTTTTTCCCAAAGAGCAGAGGCACTGAGCTAATAGCCTTCATGGAGCTCAAAAAAAAAAAAAAAAAACTTTTTAACATTGTTTAATTTGCATTTCTATCAAAATGATTTCATGCTGTGGTATGAAAATGATCTATAATTTTGCAAAATAAATAGAAGGGAAAATGAAATAATGCTTTCTCAATGTGCAAATAGAAAGGTAACAGCAGTAGTTACAGTTTGTATCTAGATATTCCCACCTGTGCTGCTGTTAGAAAATGTCACTATCACACAAAGTTGTGATGACAGTAAGATTCAAGGAAATATCTACTATTTTTTTCTAAAAACAATCATTTATTCATATGTCCACTCTAACCCATGTGTTCATTCAAAAGTGTTAATTTTGGCACAGTAAACACCAAGCACTATTCCAGATGCTGTAGACAAACAATCCAGCAAAATCCCAGCATGAATACAATTTACACTTTGTTGTGTCTGTATTGCTGCATGTGCATTTGTGTTTGCATGTTTCTATGTGTATGAGTGTGTGTGTGTGTGTGTGTGTGTGTGTGTGTGTGTGTGTGTGTGCAGGTGTACATGCACCTTTATGTATGTGTATGTAGATGACAGAGGTCGATGTTGGGTATCTTCCTCAGATGCTCTCCACCTTATTTGCTGAGACACTGTCTCTCACTAAACTGAGAGTTCACTGTGTCTGCTAGAAAAACTACCAACAAGACCTAGGGATCCATCTGTCTCCACCTCCCAGCACAAGATTACAGGTGTGTGCCACCATGCTGGTATTTTATGTGTGTACTGGGGATCAAATCTCAGGTTCTCTTGCTTATGCTTATATGGCAAGTAATTTCCCACTGATCCATCTCCCCAGACTAAAACTTACATTTTAATGCATGACTGATGATGATCAGGTGACCATGTGAATGAAAATCAGGAAATGATACTGTTATGAAAAAACATAAAATCTGCAATCACAGTAGGACTTATGACTTAGTTGTTAGGGAAGGGGTTGATCATCTGAAGCCTAGAAAACAAAGAGTGCCAGGTAAAAGTAACAAGTGTCAAGACACTGAAGGAGGAGAGTGCTTGGGGTTTTCAAGAAGAAGAGAAGATGTAACAGTGGCTAGTCTACTGGCACAAAGACATGCCCGAGGTGAGCTAGAGAAAGAGCCAAGGACAGAGTACTTAGGAACTTGCAGGCAATAGTCAAATATTTGAGTTTTTCTTAATTTCTGAAGTTTCTCTTGTCATAAAACTATTTTATTATCTATATATTATACAGCTTATACAGTTGTGGCATATAGGAAAAATGACCAAAGGACACACAAGTCAAAATGTCACACAGGTCATTGTACATAACTGTTTGTTGCAGCATTATTCATAATAGCTATGGAACCAGCCTAGATTTCCAACACTGCTGGAATGGAAAGAAAAATTGTGTTATATATACACATGGGAATAATTTACAGCCATTAACATAAACAAAAGTATGTCATTTGTAGGAAAATCCAACTGGAAATAGTTCTACTAATCAAAATAAGCCAGTTTCATATGATTTTTCTCACATGTGGTTCCTAGAGTTCATATATATATATATATATATATATATATATATATATATATGTGTGTGTGTGTATGTGTATGTGTATGTGTATGTATATGTGTATGTATATGTATATATATATACACACACATATATATATGCTTATATATACATATTTGTGACATAAATGTAGAAGTTTATATGCATGTATATATATACATATATATGCATTTGTGGCATGAAAGTAAAAGCAAAGGCTTCTAGGGGAACAAAAGGAAAACCAGGGGCAGGGGGTAAGAAAGTAGAAAAGAAAGTAGTGGTGCACTATTGTATGTGCTCAATGTATAACATGTGCTTAGATGAAAATGTCCTCCATATTACACAATACCACAACTGATAAGTTCTATTGTTATCAACATATCTTTTAGTTATGTTTATACCCACAGATTAGTGCTGCTCTTAGCCTTGGTCAGAGAAGTTTCTTTGTGTGGTGGGCAGTGTTTACCTCATAGACTATTAACCAGTCAAAGTATTGAGAATAAGTCACTGATGAGTTCTCGGCCTTAAACAGGTCATCTACATCATCCATTCAAAAGTTCAGGGAGCACTATAGAAGAGAAGGGAAAAGAAGTCCAGGAGCAGGAGGACGGGGGAGCGTGCTGTGGAATGTTGTCTTATGGACACGACATGGCCACTGCACTCATGATCACACAGCAGCCTGTGGTCACCTGCACAAGACTGAGCTTGCTAACATTCCATCTTGGATGGAGGAGTGGCTCATAAGGCTCCACCTCTCTCCAAGGAGCTATTGGCCATGAAAATGGACTGCCCTGGGGTTTGTTTACTCAGCAGTGTTTCCACTGATAAGCTGTTTATGCTCATTTAATAGTCCTCTCCCCCACCACACACACCTATGTTTTGCAAACAACCCTATTTAAACTCAGTGAATCACAGAAAAGTACACATGAAAGGTACTAGTTAGAAAGAAGTGGTTCAGCAGTAGTGGTAGGGGGACAAGAGAGGTTAAAAGGAGTGGTCAACATAAACAAAATAAATTTCATACATGCACAAAGTTATCAAAGCATTAAAAAGTATATAATATCACAACTACAACCAGAAACGATCTCAGCAATAGCATATAATAATAACTGATATTCAGTAATTTTATTGTGTGCTGAGTATTGTAGGGATGCCTTTCATTTATTCATTCAAATACTTCCTATACTGCACAAGTAATTATCACCTGAGACCTTTTGCACATAACTGAAGCTTAGAACATTTCCATGTGATTTGTGAGACTCACATCACTAGTTAGTGGGAGGTCAGTATTAGGACCCCACTTTCTGACCTGAGTTTAATTTACAATCATTTTTAACATGGTGGGAGACTTGGTGCATGTGGCTGAAATAAGAGCTCTCTGATGGAAGATCTTCATTGCAATACCACTAGAACATACGAACATGGCTGTCACATAACTGGCACTCAAAATGTTGGTGGACTAAATCTAAAAGTTGCCTTTTGGCAGGTTTGTAATGCATTGAGAAGGGAAGGGAAAAGAACAAATGTCATTTGACACCCTTTTCATAGTGTCAGCCTCATTCAGTTTTCTCTCTGGAAATCGTTCATCCCTTCCCCTCTAGGTTTCTTTCTCTGGTTTATTTAATTAATGGTTCTCAGGACTCCTCTGGTGAACATTTTTCTACCCCAACTACTCAGTCTTCCTTTCCCAAAGCCTCTGAGCTGGTTCCCCCTTGATTGGGCCTTTCTCCTGGGCATGTTCAACATTTTGATAACAAGACATTATTTTCCTACAAGTTCACTCTCATGAACCAAGCAGTTGAGTGAATTGAACCACAGTCTCATAGTGTTTTAAGTAAGTTGTTGATTTTTGTGCTGGGTCATATTCATAGCTATCCTTGGCCACATGGAGCCCATGAGCCAAAGGTTGAATATTCCAGGGATTTGTTAATTGATTTGATGTGACTATTACAATGACATGATCATTCTTCATGGAATCTAACTCCTGCTTCAGTGCATTGGGATCTCACCATGCCCACAATACCCGGATGTTCATCAGGACAGCAGAGAGTGACAGGTACACTCCATCACCAGTTCCTCACACTCCTTTCTTTTCTGACCAACAACAGCGTATAGTAGGTGTCATGAAACAGAGTCAGTATAGACATAATTTCCCCAAGCAGACTGTAAATCACATGAGCTTTGGAAGGTACAGTGGCTTCATAAGAACCTCTCCCCTCTTCTTCTAAACAATCATCAATGTCAGGGCTAGTGAGTAAAATATTTACCACACCAGCAGAGGATCTGAGTTCAACCCACAACACTCACATAGAAATTCTGGGTGTGATGGTACATGTCTATAATCCCAACTCCAGGGAGGAGGAGACAGGGAATCCCTGGAGCTCACTGGATAGCTAGTCTAGACAAATCAGTGAGCTCTAGGTTCAGCAAGACATCATATGTCAAAGAATAGGTGGAGAGCAAGAGAGGAAGAAATCAAGGGTTAACCTTGGCTTCTATATGCATGAGCACACATATATGCATGCAAACACACACATACACATACATACACATTTTAAAAATCATCAACTGGGGCTGAAGAGAGGGCTTAGTGGTTAAGCTCTTGCCTGTGAAGCCTAAGGACCCTGGTTCAAGGCTCGACTCCCCAGGACCCATGTTAGCCAGATGCACAAGGGGGCGCATGCGTCTGGAATTCGTTTGCGGTGGCCGGAGGCCCTGGCACGCCCATTCTCTCTCCCTCTCTCTATCTGCCTCTTTCTCTCTCTGTCTGTTGCTCATAAATAAATAAATAAATAAATAAATAAATAAATAAATAAATAAATAAATGGTATGCAAAATGTGCCTAGCTGGAGCTCCTGAAGTGTGCTGTATGGCCTTAAAAAAAAAAATCATCAACTGTATTCTATCCAGGCAGGTTATTTAGATCACATGGAGTTGGTATATTTGTTTATATCCCAAAGGTTTTCTTCTAGTGTTGGTCAGTAGATAATAATATAGGGATAGTATTATTTTAAAATATCTAAATTTGGTTTATCTTTCATATCTGCGATCATCAAGGCTTTTCTTGGTCAGGACCCAAATTACCTCACTAGGTGCCATACCTAGTTGTCTATTTTCCCAGAGCTTTGAGCTGCATTCCCAGATTCTCTTAAGCCTTCTTGGGCATGGTTCCAACCATCCAAGAAGGGGCTTAATGGAGCCCACAAATCTCAGTAATTTATTACATATTACATGCAAGCTTATATGTACCGTATAGTTGGCTTCTTAAAGGGGTTTGACTCCAAAAATATTAAAACTCAGCCCTATATTAGTTTTGTTACCACCATCTTTAGGGTACATGACTTAATGTTATTCCTTTTCATATTTTTATTTACTTTTTAAATTTTCACACATATATAGAATGCATTTTGGTCAAGTTCACACCCTATTATACTCTCTTATCCCCCTCCTGCTCTTGCTGAAACCTGTCTTCTTTCCACCAATCCCCTTCCTAATTTCATAACATTTTTATTAAGACCTAAAGGATGTCATCTACTTACTAAAGATATTAAGGTCAAAATCAAATAGCACTTTCCTTTCAACTGCCATCCTGGCATATATAACCTTCGAACAACATTCCAACTTGACTTGCAAAAAGGTCAGTTACTCATTGCCTATTTACCCTAATGAAATGGAAGCTCCTTAGAAGAGAAAGACCTGTATCACATTCATCTCTGCAAACTAGTCATAGCAGTATTTTAAAAGCAACAAATATGCAAAAATGTTTGGGTTGAACTGAGGAGGAAGCTGTTCATATTTGTTAGATGGAAGAGATTCTTAAGGGTGTTGGAAGATGATTTAGTCCATAAATTATACTACATGCAAGTATAAGGAGCTGGGTTGAGATCCTCAGAACCCACATTAAAAATAACTCCAGGTGTAGCAGCACATGTCTATAATCCCAGCAATGTGAAGACAGAAGCAGGGTGGTCCTTGGGGCTTACTGGCTAGCTTAGTCAGTAAGCTCTACATTCAGTTAGAAACTCTATCTTAAAACCTAAGATAGAGAGCAATTCAAGAAGACACCATGTTGACATTTGTCCTACACACACACGCACACACACACACACATACACACACGTGGGCATGTGCATGCACACTGCACACGCAGATTTATTAAGAGGACTATCTGAATCTCAGTGAAACCAATATGCTTCTAATTTCTTTCTGGACTCCATTCCTTACTAACTTACATTCCATTGGCTTCATTTTACAGTGACCTGTAGCATGCCTGAGCAGCTCTATTGAGTACACTGATTGTCATTCTCATTGTGACATGGAACTATCTTGGCTTTCAGCCTAAAGCAGAGTTCTCGACCCACCAGTTCCCTGTGTTTGAGGGTAAACTTCACTTTCAAATCAGCCTCTCCATTTTCATTGAGCAAAGACTCACAGAAGGGATCTGTTCTGGGAATCTGAGTCAATAGGAACAGTTGGGCCTGGGGTTATATCTGAGTGGACAAAGTGACAGCAATGCAGACCTGAGTCTGAATCTCTAGCATCCATGTGAAAGGTCAAACATGGCAGTGTATGCCTGTAACCCTAGCACGGAAGAGGTGGAGATATGATTCCTGAAGCTCATTGAATATTTTGTCTAGCCCAGTTAGTATTCTCTGAGTGCAGCCAGAGACCCCATCTCAAAAAAGTAATGTTGGGCTAGAGAAATGGCTTAGCGGTTAAGCGCTAGCCTATGAAGCCTAAGGACCCTGGTTCGAGGCTCAATTCCCAGGACCCACATTAGCCAGATGCAAAAGGGGGCACATGCATCTGGAGTTTATTTGCAGTGGCCAGAGGCCCTGGCATGCCCATTCTCTCTCTCTGTCTCTATCTGCCTCTTCCTCTCTCTCTGTCACTCTCAAATAAGTAAATTAAAAAGAAAATTTAAAAAAAAAGTAATTTGAGCCATCAAGTATGATGCTCAAAGTTGACTTCTGGCCTCTACACACACATGTGTGTGCCTACACACACATGTGCATCTACATACATATAGATATCCATGCACACATGCATGTACATACTACACACACATTACATTCAAAATAGAAGAGAAAGTGATTTAAAGCGTCACCTATAATCTCTGTGGGACACATAGACGCTGATCCAATCCCTGATGCTACATCACAGCTCACACTATGTTAACATCTGTGATTATACAGATCTGACAGCTTACTGGACAGAGGAAGACATATGGAAATTCAGACTCCTCATTTGTTCTTTTTAAATGTCTTTATTATATTCATGAGGGGGGGCTCAACAAGGACTCTTGCCACTACCAAACAACTCCAGATGGATGCATCACTTTATGTGGGATTTTGGGGTGGGTATAAGGGAGTTAAATTGGACTGCAGACTTTGCAAGCAAGTGCCTTTAACCACTTACCTACCTCCCCAGTCTGAATTCAGACTCTTCCAAAAGCCCCTTTAGAATTCTGGGCACCCATTTTCACAATCTGTACAGACATGGCCAAGATTCTAAAGCCATGGTTGTTCCCCCCCACCACCACCACCTTTTTTCTAGCTTCACTATTTTTGAATTGCTGCCATACGTGGGCCATCTTATCCCACAGCAGAAGAATGGCACATTAAGATGAGAGATGTTCTCTCTAAGTATGGAATGGTTGCAAAGCAATCATAATAATGAAATGGATTGAGGGTGTAATGTGCTTGTGCTTTCTGATTGTGGCAGATTTTGTTGTAATGTTCCTGTATTGAATGTGCTGCTTATATATATTAAAATGATATAAGTGACCATTTAGAATGATTGTCTTTCTACCATGACTATATTGGGAACTGCTTTTCTGTGGAAAAGGTCCTATCAGTTGTGCGTTGAATTTTTAAATGGATTCCTTTATTTTAATATAAGTAATAAAGGGAAGTTTAATAAGACCCTTCTTGACATTCTTTTCTTTTTCTGTTGTCGTTTCCCATTTGCTTTGATAGCTTTGAGACTCCCAAGTATTCAAAGATCATTTCCACAGTGAGGTGGATCTGAGTAGCGAATGAGATCAACAGCTTCTAAACAGCTCAGACCAACTTGAGGGAAATAATCTTGATTTTGTCCTACATAGAGGGTTTGGGGGAGGGGGCATATCAGCTTGTTCAACATAAAATTTGGTTTCAGAATGAAACTAGACCACTTATCATTGTCTTTTTCCTTTGGTATGTTGATATATGTGTGTATGTGAATATATCTGTACATGATCTGTGTATGTGTAGGGGTACATGTGTGCCACAGCACATGAGTAGAGGTCAGAGAACAACCTGGGGGTATTGGTCCTGGCCTTCCAAACGTTTTTAAGACAGAATCTCCCTTGTTGTGTCTCTTAAAGTGCCAAGCTTACTAGCCTGCAAGAGTCAGAATTCTCCGCCCATTGCTTGTCAGCTCCACGCTGCTGGGATGAACCTCCAAATCTGACACAGTTTATGTGAGGAAAAGATTTATTTTAAGCTTATAGATCCAGGGGAAGTGACCTATACCAGAAGAAAAACTGGTTATCCTTACCAAATCCACACTGGAAGATACACCACAAGCAAGCCCACTCAGGGAAGCAGCATAGCTCAAGCACTTTGCATTCCTTTAGGCTGGAAAACAGGTCTGCCCTCAGTAACATTTTAGAGCTGGATCCACCCACAGTGACACCTCCTCTAACCAGGCAGTTGAAGTCCAAGTTCCAAGCTTGAATAAAACTCCTGAATCTATTGGGGGACATCCATTCAAACTACCACATTGCCATAGGCAGACTTTGAGATTATAGATGTGTGAACCACTGTGTAAAGCTTTACGGGTTCTGCAGATCCAAACTCTAGTCTTATCCTGGCATTGCCTACATTTTAACCACTGAGCCATCTCTCCAAGTGCTCAATTCTCTTTTGTAATCTATTGCTCAGTGATCTGTACTGGCAACATTTATCATTTGAATATTTGTTACAGACAGTCAGGTTTCTGGTTCTTTAATTTCTGGAACTTTCTCAAAGTCAATGGCTTTGAGGATTAGGAATATTTGCTCTCTAGAAAAATCCTGAATGCTATGTGTATTAAAGGCACAGTATTCATTTGTTTTGGACTTAGCTGTTTGTTTTAATAGCTTCTACTTTTATTTGGTTATGCTTCACCCTATAGGAACAGTAATGGTGTTAATATGAGTCCACTCATGTAGCCTTCTTATATGACACCAGAATTTGTCAGGTAAAGTGGATGACCTGCCTCTATCTTTTCCTGTTCAGGCTGGTGCACACCTGAGGAAGGCTGTTTCATGAAGAAAATGAGAAGTTGTCTTGAGCCCTGTCTGGACTTATTACCAGAGGTGGGATGTGTTGCGGTATGAAAAGCACATCACCGTTTTAATAATATATTTATTTAATGAACTCCTTAGTAAATCCCACTATGAATTTTGGATGAAAGATCACTTCCAGTACAGACACAAAATACACATAGTGATAAGCCTTTGTTGTTCAGGAAAAATTTTAAAACATTGAATCTAACATTGCTCTGTTTCTTTTATAATATTACATTTCAAAGGTGATAATGTTTGTTATTCCCTGGAGTCACACCTCTATTGGTATTTGGGTAAGATTTGAAGCTTAATAATGTTTTCCTCATGATTCTCATGGAATTTTCTGTACCTGATTTTCTAAAGAGAAAATTGAGGCTCAGAAGAAACCAGAGATATTTTCCCATTATCATAAGATCAAATGTTGGGCTAAGGAGAGGATTTAGTGGACAAATCACTTGTGGTGCACGTGTGAGTGCCTGAGCTTGGATCCCCAGATACCATGTAAAGGTGGACACTGTAGCACCAGTGGTTGTAATATTGCACCCAGGGCAAGAAACAAGGGGGACAGGTGAATCACCAAGAAGCTTGAGGGCCAAATAGCCTAGCAAAGCCTGTGGCTAATACTGTGAATAGTAAGAGATCCTGCCTATAACAAGATAGAAGGAAAAGATTGAGAGATGGCATTCTCCTTTCACCTCCTCATGTGCACTGTGGCATAAACGTGTCTGCCTGTACACACGTCAAAAAAAGAAAAATAAAGAAAAGCAAGCATACAGGAAGGCAGGCAAGCAAACATGCAAGGAAGAAAGGGAGGGAGAGATTGAAGGAGGGATAAAGGAAGGAAACAAGTAAGGAGAGAGAAAGAAAGAGAAAGGAAGGAAGGAAGGGCTGGAGAGATAGCAGGCAGTTAAGGTGCTTGCCTATGAAGCCTAAGAACCCATGAACAAATCTCCAGGTCCCATGTAAGCCAGATTCAGTGATGCAACATCAATGTTACACATGTGCCGCAGGGGGCACATACATCTGGAGTTCATTCTCAGTGATGGAAGGCCCTGACATGCACGTTCCTCCCCCCATCCCCCCCCTCTCTCTCTTTCTCTCTCTCTCAAAAATTAAAATTAAAATTAAAAAAGGGAGAGAAGGAGAAAGATACAAGAAGTGAACAGAACTCCAAACAGACTGGACCAAAGGAGAAATTCCCCAAGACATATTATCATTAAGACTCTAAACATTGACACCAAAGAGAAAATCCTAAAAGCAGCTAGGGAAAAACAACACACCACTTTCAAAGGTAACCCCATCAGAATTACTTCAGACTTCTCAATGGAAACCCTGAAAGCTAGAAAGGCCTGGAATAAAACTCTCAAAACTCTAAGAAACTATGGCTTCCAACCCAAACTACTCTACCAGGCAAAAGTCTCCCTCATAATAGATGGTGAAAGAAAAATTTTCCATGACAAAACTCAGATTTACAATTATATGAACACAAAACCAAACCTACAGAAAGTATTCCAGGAAATTCTCCACAGAGAAGAAACAAATAACCAAACACAAATGCCTACAAGAAGCAGATCACAACAAACAAACCCAGACGAGAAACAAAAAATTTCAAATTCTATGAAAACACCAACACACATCTACCATCATAACATGAAAGGGACCAAGTCAAATCTCACAGTCATTACCCTAAATATTAAGGGCCTCAATTCACCCATCAACAGACACAAGCTAACAGGGTGGATCAAAAAATTAGACCCCACAATCTGCTGCCTTCAAGAAACCCACCTTACCACTAAAGACAGAAACCTCCTCAGGGTGAAAGGGTGGAAAACAATATTCTAACCAAATGGGAATAAGAAACAAGCAGGTGTAGCTATATTAATATCAGATAAAATATACTTCAAACCAAAAATAATCAAAAAAGACAAAGAAGGCTACTCCCTACTTATCAAGGGAACAATCCATCAAAAGGATATTACAATCATAAATCTGTATGCACCAAACACAGGGGCACCACAATTCATAAAACAAAACCTACTTGCCAATAACACAGAAATAACCACCAACACCATCATAGCTGGGGACTTCAACACACCTTTATCAGTAATAGACAGATCATCCAAACAGAAACTCAACAGAGAAGTAAGAGACCTCAACAATACCATAGAACATTTAGACCTAACGGACATCTACAGAACTTTCCATCCCAAATCCAAAGACTACACATTCTTCTCAGCAGCCCATGGAACATTCTCTAAAATAGACCATATACTGGGTCACAAAGACTGCCTCCACATATTTAGGAAAATTGACATAATTCCCTGCATGATATCAGATCACAATGCTATATTGCTAGAAATCAACAACAAAAGACCCACCAAGAATCCCAACGGCACCTGGAAAATCAACAGCACACTCTTAAACAATAAATGGATAGTGGATGAAATAAAAAATGAAATTTCAAAATTCCTGGAATTAAATGACAATGAGAACACATCTTACCAAAACTTATGGGACACAATGAAGGCAACCTCAGGGGAAAATTCATAGCACTCAATGCATTCATAAAAAAGACAGAAAGATCCCAAATCAATAACCTAACCATCCACCTAAAGGCATTGGAAAAAACAAGAAAAATCCAACCCAAAGAGCTCCAGAAGGAAATAAGTAAAATCAGAGCAGAAATTAATGAATTGGAAACCAAGGAAACAATTAAGGCAATTGACAAAACAAAGAGCTGGTTCTTTTAAAAAATAAACAAGATTGACAAACCTCTGACCAATTTTATCAAGCAAAAAAAAGGAGAGGCTCCAAATTAACAAAATTCAAAATGAAAAAGAAGAGATCACAACAGACATAAGTGAAATTGGGAGAATCATCAGGACTTATTTCAAAAACCTCTACTCCACAAAACTGGAAAATGTGGAGTAGATGGACAAATTCCTGGATGCATACCATCTACCAAAGCTAAACTCAGAGCAGATTAATCACCTCAATGAACCCATCATACTCATGGAGATTGAAAAAGTAATAAAAAAAAAAAACCTCCCCAAAAAGAAGAGTCCAGGACCAGACAGATTCTCAGCCGAATTCTATCAAACCTTCATGGAAGAACTCAAACCAATCTTCCTAAAACTGTGCCACACAATTGAAGAACAGGGAAAGCTACCCAACTCCTTCTATGAAGCTAGTATCACCTTAATCCCAAAACCAGGCAGAAATACCACAAGAAAAGAAAACTACCGGCCTATTTCCCTAATGAACATAGATACAAAGATCCTGAACAAAATCCTCCCAAACCGAATCCAACAACACATCAAAAGCATTATCCACATTCACCAAGAGGAACTTATCCCAGGAACACAAGGGTAGTTCAACATACGAAAATCTGTCAATGTAATACACCACATAAACAAGCTTAAACATAAAAACCACATGATCATTTCGATAGATGCAGTAAAGGCCTTTGACAAGATACAACATCACTTCATGATCAAAACACTGGAGAGAATCGGCATGGTTGGTTCACAGTTTAACATAACAAAGGCAATATACAAAGCTCCAAAGGCCCATATAATACTTAATGGAGAGAGACTGGAGGAATTCCCATTAAGATCAGGAACAAGACAGAGATGTCCTCTCTCACCTCTGCTTCTCAATATAGTACTGGAAGTCCTAGCTCAAGCAGTAAGACAGGAGAAGGAAATAAAGGGGATACAATTTGGAAAGGAAGAAGTTAAGTTAGCTCTATTTGCTGATGACATGATTGTAAATGTAAGAGACCCAAGAGATTCCATCCCAAAACTCCTGAAGGTGATTAACTCCTATAGCAAAGTTGCAGGATACAAAATCAATGCACAAAAATCGGTAGCATTTCTGTATGCAAATGACAAAAATACAGAAAAAGAAATAAGGGACATAGTCCCATTTTCAGTAGCAACAAAAAAAATAAAATACCTTGGAATAACATTAACCAAGGAAGTAAAAGATCTATACAACGAAAATATAAAAACACTCAAAAAAGAAATTGAGGAGGACTTGAGAAGATGGAAAGACCTCCCATGCTCCTGGATAGGCAGAATTAACATTGTGAAGAAGACAATCCTACCAAAGGCAATATATAGTTTTAATGCAATTCCAATTAAAATCCCTACAGTGTTCTTCACAGAGATAGAAAAAATGATCTCAAATTTCATATGGAAAAGCAGAAGGCCTCACATATCCAAACATATCCTCAGCAAAAGCAATACCTGTGGTGGCATCACCATACCTGATCTAAAGCTATACTACAAAGCCATAATAATAATAAAAAAAAGCATGGTACTGGCATAAAAATAGGAGTATAGACCAATGGAATAGACTTGAGGACCCGGATTTTGGGTCAAGCAACTATAGCTACTTGATATTCGACAAAGGCCCGAACAATATAGGCTGGAATAAAAGATAGCATCTTCAACAAATGGTGCTGGACAAACTGGATAACCACATGCAGGAAACTGAAACAATCCACACATTTCACCATGCACTACACTCAAATCCAAATGGATCAAAGACCTCAACATAAGACCAGAAACTCAAATACTACTGCAAGAAAATTTAGGAAGTACTTTTCATGATATAGGAATGGAAAAAGACTTTCTGAACAAAACCCCAGTGGCTCACAATCTCAAACAGTCACTCAACCAATGGGATCATATGAAGCTGAAGAGTTTCTTTACAGACAAGCATATAATAATATGACCACACTGTTTTGAGAGGTAGGAGAACCTGTGAGACCATGGTCTGCCTAGAAGAAGAGAGTGTGTGGAGCCAAGTTTTGAAGGTGGCATCATCAACCTCTTGTTTCCTGATCTGTCAAAGTGTGAATAAGCCATGGCACAATTCCCACCCCTGCAGGCAGAGCTTCACTTGATACTGTACCTTCCCACCTCCATGGACTGTATCTCCTAGAATTGTGAGCCCAAACAACCCACCATGTCTTACGTCACAGAAAACAGAAAAGAGAGTACTACAATATATCACTTGTTTTCCTCATATAAAGATGCATATGATCAAACTGAGCCCATTTTTCCAGGTAAGGAAAGTTTCTCAGCCTTTGGTGCCTAGGGTGTAACCCTGGGGATCTAGAATTTCTGCTCACCACAACCATCAATGATGAATAATTCAATTATGATTTCACTCAGACAGGAGATTTGACATTGAGTCAAATGAAGAAACAATTATCAGTGCTGGAGAGATGGTTCAGCAGTGTAAGGTGCTTGCTTGAAATGCCTGACCTCACAGGTTCTGTTTCACAGTCTCTACATAAAGACACACAAAGAGATACATGTGTCTGGAGTCTGTTTGCAGTTGTGGAGGCCCTGGAGTGCCCATATACACCCTCACTCTCTTCTTCTGTCTCCTTCTCTGTCTCAAATGAGTTGATCGTGTGTGTGTGTGTGTGTGTGTGTGTGTTGTTTAATTTAAAAGAAGTAATTAAGGCTGAATAGTTACAAATAAGATACTTCTATGTTATGGTGCCTACCATCAAGCAGTTGACAAGGGAAATCAAGAAGTGGCCAAGTGAAAGACAAATTAGACTGTGGGGAGATGTGCTGACAGTTCAGATGTGAACAAGGCAGGCTGTTAGCAGTGATGGCTTGAGGGAACTTAAGGAACTGATGGGGTGAGGCTAGGTGACCTTTCAAACCCACTCCAATACCTATATTTTTATGATTCCTGATGCTGAATAGATTCTTAGCAACAAATTGAATGTAAGAGTTTGTCTTCTATCAACTTCTTAAAGGACTTGTGACAGTACATAGATTAGAGCTCAGTGCAAGACAAGACATTTAAGAATGAGAGAGAACAGAGTCCATCAGAGAGAAATGGGGCTTTTCAGCTTCTGAAAGGAATGTGTTGAAACATGTGCGCTATAAATGCACCTTCAATATTTGGATTGCAAAAAAGTGTGTGGTCGAACTAACCTTTGAGGCAGGTGGTATGCAAAAGATAGCAAGCTTAAAATGAACTTATCATCCAAATTCTTAAATAAACATCAGAACTAAAAGCTTCAGCATATTTTCTATGAAGGACATATATATTTTCTTTTACACTGTGTGTATGCATTGTGTAATGTATGGGTGTGTGACCGTAATACATATGTGGAGGTCATAGGACAACCTTGAATGTCAGCCTTCTCCTTTCCAACCTTGTTTTATGGTCTCTCTTATTGCTTGGAGCTGCATTTACCAGGGTAGCTGTCTCATGAGTTTCAGTATTCTCTTGTCCCCATCTCCCTTCTCTCTGCCAATATACTAGGATACACCTGCACTATGCATCTGGTTTGTGTGGGTTCGGAGGATATGAACTCAGGTAGTCAGGCTTGCAAGCACTTTACCCATGAAACATGAGAGATTTTCAATAACAAGTGTTGAAACACAAACAACACTATGGTGAAAACTCTTTGACACAACATATCTTACTGTTCAGGTTTACTTCTTTGTTTGTTTGGTTTTTCAAGGTAGGATCTCACCCAAGCCCATGCTTACGTGGAACTCACTCTGTGGTTTCAGGCCGGCTTCAAACTCACAGTGATACTCCTACATCTGCCTACTAAGTGCTAGGATTAAAGGCATGCACCACCATACCTAGCTAGACTTACTTTTTTTCATAGAGTTCCTTTTACAGAGATATTACTGTGATTTCAAATGTTCTAAGAGTTCTTTAAAGTATTTCTTTGGGCTTTTATTCATTCCTTTGTACAAATCCATTAGGCGCTTCCTTTTGTTTTCTTTTATTTGGGGGGGTAAAGCAATATTTTATTTTATTTGTCCTATATGGAGATTATAGCAGTATGTACTTTATGTTATGTGATTAAATTGGGCATTTATACCTTTGCACCTTTTTAATTTTGGGGGGGGTATTTTTATTTATTTATTTGAGAGTGACAGACAGAGAAAGCGACAGAGAGAGAATGGGTGCGCCAGGGCTTCCAGCCACTGCAGATGATTTCCAGATGTGTGTGCCCCCTTGTGCATCTGGCTAACATGGGTCCTGGGGAATCGAGCCTCGAACCGGGATCCTTAGGCTTCACAGGCAAGCGCTTAACCACTAAGCTATCTCTCCAGCCCACCTTTGCGCCTTTTAATATATGTGATATACTTTTAAAGTTAAAGCAACACAAAACTGATTTTATAGAATATGAATGAAAAGTAGTTGAAGGGCAAATTTACTAGTCCAAATGCAAAGGTAGGCAGATATCAATCAACATCAATAAAGAAAATGAAACTAAATGAAGCACCAAATTTTGTCAAAATGTGTTCAATAAATTTGAATATTCAACATCAGAAAGCTCTGCCCTGTTGATCTCTCTGAACTGAATTTAACAGATGACCTATGAAGAACTAACCCACTTTATTCTTATAGATTTTTCACTAGAAAGGCCTTTCTTTTCATCATATCACTAAATAGATGACCTTATCACCCACCAATGTTTGTTTTCCCCTTAATTACATCTGTCTGATGCACATTTCTCTTTAGAAAAGGTCCTTAGGCAGCTGAACCCACAGAGAAACTGGGGAGACAAGCAAGAGTGCCGCTTCCATGCTGAACCTGATAATCAGTGCCAGGGTGAAGGTGGCAGATCCTGAGCATACTCAACACCTATCAAAGCAGAGATCCAGAGGCTTCTAAGTGCTCGTCACTGAAGTAGACTTAAAACTTACCCCCATAGCTCAGGGAATTTTGTGTAAGTTGGGGCAGAAAGATTGTTGGAGCCACAGATTGAGACATCATGTCCAGAGGTATTCCCTCCCCACAAAAACAACTGACTATTGCTCCCACAGTGAATAAACCACAACCCCATAGGGAAAAACTGCACCCCACAGAGGAGCAGCCCAGTGGAACAGGGCCAACATGCAATGTATCCATACTAAACATCCTGTTAATAATAAAAATAATAAACATTAAATAAATAGTATTTCCCACAAAAAAAAAAAGCCCTTGGGATCTTCCTAGGAAAATTCAAAGTATTAAGATCATGGAGAAAACTTCAAGTTTTAGTCCTTTCCAAGACTAACTTACTTATTTGCAAACACACACACAGAGAGAGTGAGAGAACAAGTAAGAGAGAGAAATTATGGGCACACCAGGACCTCTTGACACTGAAAACAAACTCAAAACTCCAGATGAAAGTGCCACTTTAGGCATCAGGCTTCACGTGGGTACTGAGGATTTGAACCCAGGCCATCAGGCTTTACATGGGTACTTAGGATTTGAACCTAGGTCATCAGGCTTTAAGAGCAAGCACTTTAACCAGTGATCCATATCTCCAACCCTGCAAGACTAATTTAATATGACAATTTCCAAGTGATGATAGCATTGGCATGTATGAATCTGATCAGTCACTTCTTTTCACAAGGAAACCTGGATGATTTTTTTTTAATTTTTCATTTATTTATTTATTTGAGAGCGACAGACACAGAGAGAAAGACAGGTAGAGGGAGAGAGAGAGAATGGGCATGCCAGGGCTTCCAGCCTCTGCAAACGAACTCCAGACGTGTGCACCCCCTTGTGCATCTGGCTATTGTGGGACCTGGGGAACCGAGCCTCGAACCGGGGTCCTTAGGCTTCACAGGCAAGTGCTTAACCGCTAAGCCATCTATCCAGCCCTGGATGAATTTTTAGAAAAAAAAAATTCAACAAAACTCATTGGAGGCTCTCTGTGTCCACTCCAGAAAGCCATCAGCTAGCATCCAAACCCACCAGGGTTGGCTGACTTCCTTTGCTGTGAATTCTGTAAGCCCAGTGGAAAAACTGCAAGACCTGCCTATGAGGTAAAATAGTTTCACCTACAATAGACAAAAAAAAAAAGCAATGACTTGTGTGCTGTGTTCTTCTCAGTGTTGCCTTATATTATGTGCTTTAGAGTTAAGACAATAATTACAGAGAATGTCTCCTATAAAACTGTAAATTAGGAGGCATGCTTCCTGACTGGGATTTTCTGCTTTATTCCTATCAAAAGGTAATTGCCTTTTTTTTTTTTTGTGCACACTTAATCCCACCAGTGTAATGGGGCGTGTAAAATATGCCCTGCAATTTGCCCTTTTATTAATCTTAAGCTTGCTGAAAATGAGAGCCAGCTAGCCATTTGGATTCTTAAAAACAAAGCCTGCCCTTCAGTAACATAACCTTTGCTTAATTTGACTAAAATTAGAAGTTTCTTACAATGACATTCTTGGCAATATCAGGTTATTCTTAGAACAAATTTCCCTAACTTCTAGCAGGAGCCAAGGAAGGGCTGGATTGTACAGGACAGTTGTGGTTTGAATTTAAAATGTTCCTCCATAGGCTCATATGTTTGAACACTTGGACCCCAGCTATGGCACTGTTTTAGAAGGCCACGGAACCTTTAAGAGGTGGAAAACGGGCCAGTAGGGTTAGGCCTTAAGGTTTTATAGTCCAATATTACTTCCTGTTTATTCTCTGCTTGCTAACTCCAACTAACCATCATAGGACCAGCCTGCTTCCTGCTCTTGCTCCCATGTCTTGCCCAGCATCATAGAATTTATCCCCTGGAAACAATAAGCCAGAATAACCTTTTCTGTCCTTAAATTGCTTCCTACCATGTATTTGGTCATAAGAAGAATAACTAATAGAGCAGCCTTAGTCTACTTCATAGGTTCATGGGAAAGAGTTAATTCATCTGTAATGGTGACAGTGATAGAAGGCTGAGAGAGTCTTGGGCTGGAGAAATGGCTTAGCAGGTAAGGCACTTGCCTGCAAAGTCAAAGGACCCAGGTTCGATTCCCCATGACCCATATAAGCCAGAAGCACAAGGTGGAACATGCATCTGGAGTTTGTTTGCAGCATCTGAAGACCCTGGTGCACCCATTCTCTCTGTCTTTCTGACTCTCTGCTTCTTTCTCTCTCTCAAACAAATAAATAAAATAAGAACAAATAAAGGGAAATAAAGATGGCTGAGAGTCTTGATGGGTGTGACAGAAATCGTTTGTGCTTATCTCTTGGCCACCTTTTACTTTTTGCTTTAAGGAATTTTGAGTCTCCTTGGTGTCTGCCACCATCTCCATAGAGAGAGTTCCCTGACTGGCAGTGAGCACAGAACTCATGTTCATTCCATCACTTTGTCTGCAGTGTTCCCTGGGCCTTGGCAGGGGTGATAAAAATGACTCATCCAGTGCTACTCCACTGGGCTTTCTCATCCTCTTGTCACGGGAATGAGTTGTGGGACTCAATGGTACTGCCCTCCATCTGTAGAAAGAAAGATTTTTAACCAAAATTTAAATCATAATTAATCAAAGGGTATAAGCATACATATATAGATGACTTTTAAAAATATTTTATTTATTTGAAATAGAAGCAGGCAGAGAGAGAGAGACAACATGTGCATACCAGGGTCTCTAGCCACTGCAAACAAACTCCAGCTGCATGCACCACCATGTGTATCTGCAAGGAGGCTAACATCTGCTACAATAAAACTGGCTTTAGCATGATACTCACTGACAGGGAAAGAACAGCAGTCTTCAGGTAGTACTTGCAAATATCATATTTTTCCTACAAATAGTGTTAGCATTGCTAGGTAGAGCCTGACTAGCAGTACTGTGGGTCAGAAAGACTAAAAGAATAGGAGCTAAGGTTGCTTGAGGGGGTGAGGGTTAAAAGCAATAAAATAATGTCCAAACGTCTCAGGCAAAGAGGGTTAGCAAGTTCCAGACAAGCCCCTTAAACCACCATCATACAGGGGCAGCTGAGGCTCAAGTGCCAGCAGGATTGATTTCTCCTGAGCCCTCACTCCTTGAGTGGCAGATGGAGTTTTCTCACTATCACCATATCACTGCCTAGCCTTTCCTCTGAACACAGGGAGAGGCCAAGAGGGAAAGCAAGAGGGGAGTACACTCTCATGTCTCTTTTTTTTTTTTAATTTTTATTTTATTTATTTATTTGAGAGCGACAGACACAGAGAGAAAGACAGGTAGAGGGAGAGAGAGAGAATGGGCGCGCCAGGGCTTCCAGCCTCTGCAAACGAACTCCAGATGCGTGCGCCCCCTTGTGCATCTGGCTAACGTGGGACCTGGGGAACCGAGCCTTGAACTGGGGTCCTTAGGCTTCACAGGCAAGCGCTTAACCACTAAGCCATCTCTCCAGCCCTCATGTCTCTTATTAAAATAATTTTCCACCGGGCGTGGTGGCGCACGCCTTTAATCGCAGCACTCGGGAGGCAGAGGTAGGAGGATTGCCGTGAGTTTGATGCCACCCTGAGATGACTTAGTGAATTCCAGGTGAGCCTGAGCTAGAGTGAGACCCTACCTTGAAAATCCCCCCCCCCACAAAAAGCTATTATTTTTAAATTTAATTTATTTTATTATTTTTGTTTTTTCGAGGTAGGGTCTCACTCTAGCTCAGACTCACCTGGAATTGACTCTGTAGTCTCTGGGTGGCCTCAAACTCACTGTGATACTCCTCTGCCTCCCAAGTGCTGGGATTAAAGGTGTACACTACCATGCCCAGCTCAGATTTCTGGAACTTATTAGCAGCCAGTCTACTTGGAAAGTTCCAGGCCAGTAAGAAGCCTGTCTTTAAAAAAAAATATGTATTGCAAGTCTGGGAAAATGGCTCTGAGGGTAAGAGCAGTTGTGATACAAGTTTAAGGGTCTGATTCACACTGAGTTCAGTTCCATATCAAGCCACATTACACACACACACACACACACACACAAAAGTCAAGGCCACACACACACAGATACACACACACACACACACACACACACACACACACACACACACACCTGTAACCTCAGTCCTGTGAGAAGCTGAGGAGAATCACTGGGGTCCATGGTCAGACACTGACTAAAAATGGCAGCCCCCTATTCAGTAAGAGTCTCTATCCTGAGGAAACTTGCAGACAAGTGATCTAGAGAACACCCAACATTCTCTTCTGGCCTCAATATGCACAAAGGGTACACTCACACATACATACAACACACACACACACACACACACACACACACACACACACACACACACACACAAATGATGAATAAGAACGACAAGCAGAAAGAATTTGTTCCTTTCTCTGAGAGTGACCAACTCTTCCCACACCCTGCAGAACTGGAGGGCCTCTGATTTGTTGGCCTTTAGGTTCTAAAGCATTTCCACAGAGAATCTACCTATAGAGCATCTCCAGGCAGGGTCATGCCAACCACACTCAAGAAGGCCTTTCTGGCCTGGCTTGGTGACACACCTCTTTAATCCCAGCACTCAGGAATCTGAGGTAGGAGGATCACTGTGAGTTTGAGGCCAGCCTGGAACTGCAGAGTGAGATCCAGGTCAGCCTGGGCTAGAATAAGACCCTGCCTCGAAAAATAAAAGAAAGAGCGAGAATCATCCCATAACCTTGTTCAGTGTCCTGTGCCTCACCTGACACCACAGAATTTGTTCTTCATAGTTCACTCCTAGAGAATCAAGCTTCTAACTTGAAAAAGTCTTACTTACAGATCAATACCTGCATTCCTTGTTTCTTGTCTTAATTTATCCTTTATAGAGAATATATTGCCTAATTCAGCAATCTACTTTTTATATTTCTAGGAGAAATGAAACATCTGTATTTACCATCTCCTTGCATTTAGATGCAGGCCACCATATGAACAGATCTGGAAGGTGAGATGCAAGAGAAGTGATGTTCTCCCCTCCCACACCAACCCCATAAAAAATAACTCCCACTATGAGTCTTTCTATTTATTGAGGAGAAGTAAGGGCAGTTGTGCACCCAGATGGGATGTAAGTGGCTTCCTGGGTCAATCTGGAGGGAGCCTTACAGAGAACGCTATCCCTCCATCCAAGGCCATTACCCTTGGAATTTCTAAAGGAAAAAAATGAAACTTTGACTATATGCTATTGAGACTTTTAACCTTGCTGAATATAACAGTTAACAGGTACTTTAACCTTAACAGTATAAAAGAAATTTTTATTTATATAGGAATGGTGATGGCCCTCAAAGGCTGAGTGCCTGTGAAGGAGAGAGTATTATAAAGATGATTTCAATTACACAGTAGCTTAAGAAATACTAAGTTGGGTCAATCATATAATCCCTTTAAATCCAATCCTTTTCTTATTCGGCCTTCTTTAACCTCAAAATCCAATCAGCAGTGGAGAAAGCTATTTCTAGTTAGTTATATTCACCTGGCTGAACCATGGCTAAGAGGGGCAGAGTGTTACAGAAAGACCATTGGCCTAAGAGCTTCAAGATGGGTTAATGCCCAGGTATACTATGGACCAGCTACGGAGCCAACATTATTTGTCTTCTTATAAGCACACAGAGGCATTTTCATATCAAGAGTCTGTAACTGTATCTGAGCTCCACTATACCCTTCACATCATAAATTTTGTCAAAATTTGTCAAAAGTCTGCCAGCTTACAAGTGTGTGAGAATATTTTGGGATTATATATTGTCTTAAAACTAAGGAAACTTCATCTATAAGCCCAATTTTAAGGTTTAAACTTCTCTAAAAGTTGTTTCTCCTATAAAAACAAAAAGTTGGAGCTGAGTAGGCAACTTCCCCATTCAGATACTTTCTTTTAATTTGCATGTATATATGGTGGTACATGCAGCTGTATATGCATGGTGTCTGTATGTATGTAGGCATACATATGGGGATGCATGTGCATATTTGTGGGGCAAGAGCTCAGCACTGAAGGTCTTTTTCAGTTACTCTCTTCTTTATTTGTGGAAACAAGTTCTCTCATTGAATCCAGGGGGCACTAATTCAGCTAGACTAGCTAGCAAGTAATCCCCAGGAACTCCCTGTCTCTGCCTCCCCAGCACCAAGATTACACATCTATACCGCTAGGCCTGGCATTTTACATGGGTTCTAAGGATCCAGACACAGATCTTCATTTGCACAGAAAGCACTTTGCCCATAGAGTCATCTCTGTAACCCCAAGGTATGTGTCTTCTATTTTCCGTTAGCCAGTCTCTTCCTATTCAATGCTACTCCTTAATATCAATCCAACCCTTCCACTGGTCACTGAAGATACTGAAGTCCACATAAAGGTTAGAGTTAACTTCACTCTTTCTTAATCTTGCCAGGATCAGGGGTGTAGGAGGAAAGTGTATACTGAGCAGGAAAATAAACTTGGCAAAGACAGGGAATGCTGTGGGCTAAAGGCAGAAGCTTATCTTGATAATAAGCATCACATTTGGTGTTCAGGTAGCAGCAGAGAACAAACTGGTAAGCTAAAGTAAACTCAGAGTGCTAATTCCTAAGCAGTTTCACATAGGGACTTCATTATATCCTTGAAGTACGGATTATAATAAAGCTCCATGATGCAATGGTTAGCACTCTGGACTCCCAATTATTGACTATATTGAACTGTTTCTCTAAAGGTTTTAAACACATTCTTATTTATTTATTTGAAAGCAGATAGGGGGACACAGGGAGAAAGAGAGAGAATGAGAGAAGCAGGCCAGGGCCTCCTGGCACTTCAAACAGAAAAAGCATGTGTACTTTGCGCATCTGACATTTTGTGGGTACTAGGAATTGACTCTGGGCCATCAGATTTTGCAAGCAAGCACCTTTAACCACTGAGACACCTCTCCAGACCCTCTCTAAAGCTTTTCAACTGTAAAGAAAAGGAGAAGGTTCTGGGAAGATGGCTCAGTTGGTAACTAGCACCATGTACAAAGGCATAGTGTACACTATGAATACTAGGCAGGGTGGTGTGTGTGTGTGTGTGTGTGTGTGTGTGTGTGTGTGTGTGTGTAAGGGAGAGAGACAGAACAGTCCTAGGGGCTTATTGGCTAGCTAGTCTAGCTGAGTCAATGAGCTCTAGATACCACAAGAGATGCTATTTCAAAGAATAAGGTTGAGAGTGGTTGAGGAAGTACTGCAGTCAAACTCTGGCCTCCACACACCTGTGTCTGCATGTGCATGCACACCCACTTACACTCATGTGAACATACACACATGAATGCATCACACACACACACACACACACACACACACACGCTCGCGCACGCACGCAAGCATGCATGCCAAAAAAAAAAGAGAGAGAAAGAAGGCAAAGTCATGGAAACAACAAAAATCAGGGGTTTTTAAGTTGGACAATGAAGAGGAGGGATAAACAAATGGGTTAAAGTGAACTATTAGAGAAGTAAAGAAGACATTGTTTAATGCTGTAATTGTGAATTCATATCATTAGACATTTATTTAATTCTGTACATCTGTCTTCAGGAAGAAACTTCAGTGTAAGCAATGGACTCAAGATGGCTATGATATGGCAATGCAGCTGTATCTTATAACAGGTGGTGAAGATGGTGATGATGAGGATGTTGAAGACACATGTGGGACGGGCGTGTGGAAGTATGTAAAAGGCATCTTCCTTTTAATTTTGTGGCAAATCTACAGCTGCCCTACAAATGGCTTTAATGTGAATAATGTATTCTGAACAATATCAAAAGAGACACAATAGTACACTTTTTGCAGCTATTTTGATAACCAAATTTACATACAACATAGGTTCTTCTATATAATAGAGGCTCACTAATAAGAGGTTTACACTACCATTGGTGGTTACAATAATTGTTAGGTGGGTATCAGTGGGTTTAGAAGGGTGAATGTTTTTAAAAGTATTTTATTTAGTTGAGAGAGAGAATGAGGGGGAGAGAGAGAGAATGGGCATGCAAGGGCCTCCAGTCACTATAAATAAACTCCATTTGCATGTACCACCTTGTGCATCTGCCTTATGTGTGCCTTGGGAAGTCGAACCTGGATCCTTTGGCTTTGCAGGCAAGCCACTTAGCTGCTATCTTAAGCCGTCTATCCAGCCCAGAGTGGACTTTTGAGATAGATGAGTACCATGGGCTAAGGAGCAGAGTTCAGTGCTAGAGTGCTCATCTAGTGTGCATGACAAGTATTGGTTTGATTCCAAGTATGCAAAAGAAAAAGGAAGTGGGGACACAGCAGTCATTTCTGGTATCTGGGGTACACTCAGAGAAAGTTCCCATAGAGAAAGTAGGGCTAGCTTATATTTCTGGTTCACGGAACAAGAAACCAAGTGTCACCTTAGAAAGCCTAAATAATGGTACCAAACTGCCTGTATTTACTGAAAAGAAAACTAATAAATTAAATTAAAAAAAAAAAAAAAAAAAGCCAAAGCTAAAAAAAAAAAAAAAAAAAAAAAAGAAAGCATCCATCTCAAAACTTCAAGGCTAATAGATGCAATGAGATTTCCCTTGCTCAGCATCTCTCAGCCTATATGTCACTCTTCAGAGAATTTGTTTCAAATTTTATTTTTGCCTATTTTCACCCATATTGTAAAACTAGGAAGCAGAAAGGGAAAAAAGAATCACAACAAAGAGAAGGTTTTACAAATCTAATCTTGTTCAAAGACCCACTGTGTGCCACGAACTCTTCACGATACTTTCCCCAGAACCTTGAATGCTGGGTACTGTAAACTCCATATGGCTGGTTTAAAAAAAGTGACCTGAGAGAAACAAGTGGCATCTGTCCTTTGTTTTCTCAGAGTGCTGGTCAGTATATGACCCCCTTCCAAGGAAAGCCAATTAGTAGCTCACTTTGCTGCCCACATGCATGAAAAATGAGACTTTTTTCTTTTTATTATTATTATAAGCAACATATTCCATATGGATACATCATGTGTTGGTACACTCTTTTCCCTCTTCCCTACCCCCATTCCACTGGGACCCTCCTCAGCAGGGATGCAGGTATTCCCTATGGGGTTGTAAGTTATGCCTTGTGGGAACAACAATCAGTTATTTTTGTGGGGAAGGAATGCCTCTGAGCATGATGTCTCAACCTGTGTCTTTCACAATCTTTCTGCCCCCTCTTCTGCAAAATTCCCTAAGCCATAGTGGGTGAATTTTAAGTCTACGTCAGTGATGAGCTCTTCCAGAGACTATTTTTTTTCTTTATGATTTCTTTCTCCAATGTACAAAATGCCCCTTGTCACTATAACCTGGCAACATAAATATTTGTTGATGTATGAATAAGAAATGCTTAATAAATAACTATGGAGCTCAAAATATTGCTTAGTGGTTAAGGTGCTTGCCTACAAAGCCTAAGGACCCAGGTTCAATTCTCCAGGACCCATGAGAGCCAGATGTACAAGGTGGTGCAAGATTCTGGATTCACTTGCAGTGGCTAGAGGCCCTGGTGTGGCCATTTTTTCTCTCTATCTGCCTATTTCTCCATTTATCTCTATCAAATAAATAAATAATATTTCAGGGGGAAAAAAAACAAAATGGCTGTGGATATCCAGTTTTTGCCTGCATCATTTGTTGAAGGACTGTCTTTTTTCTACTTAAGGTTTCTGGCTCATTTGTCAAAGGTGAAGTGACCAAAGCAGTGTGGCCTTATTTCTGGGTCCTCTATTCTGTTGCATTGGTCTATGTGTGTGTTCTGGTTTCAGCACAATGCTGTCTTGATCACTATTGCCCTGCAGCAGAATCTGAGACCAGGTATTGTATTGTGACCACTCCAGCTGTGCCCTTTCTCCTTAGGCTTGAGTTGACTATTTATGGTCTTTTGTGCTTCCACATGAATTCTGGTATTATTTTTTTCTAGCTTGAAGAGAAATGGCATTGGAATTTTGATGTGGAATCCATTAAATCTTTCGAGGAGTAGTTTTGGCAACATAGCCATTTTCACAATCAATTCTTTCAATCCAGGAGCACAGAAAGACTTTCTATTGACTACTATCCTCTTTGATTTATTTTTCTATTGCCTTGAAGTTTTCACTGTAGAGGTCTTTCACATTTTTGGTTAGGTTTATTCCCATCTCTTTAATTTTTTCACAGCTATTGCCAATGGGAAGATTTTTTTCTTGATTTTTTTTTTTTCTGAGAGTTCATTATTTGTGCATTTGAAAGCTACTGACTTTTGTGTGTTGGTTTTGTGTCCTGTAACTTTATTGAAAGTACTTATTAGCTCTAGGAGTTTTCTCATAGATCCTATTGGGTCTTTTAAGCATAGAATCTTGTCACCTGAAAAACTGGATCATTTTTGTTCCTTTGCTATTTTTATTCCTTTTGTATCTGTCACCTTGTACAAATATCAGTTCATTGTGGATAAAAGACCTTAATTTAAAACCTGAAACACTGAGACTGCTAGAAGAAAAATAGGTAGCATGCTTCAAGATATAAACACAGGCAAGAACTTTCTGAACAGGACTCCATTAGCACAGGAAATAGCCCTGAGAATTAACAAGCAGGAACACATGAAATTAAAAGGTTTTGACACAGCAAAAGAAATCAGCAGGAAAGAAAACAGACAGCTTACTGCATGATAAAAATCTTTGCCCCTATACTTTAGACAGGAGGCTAAAATACAGAGTTTTCATAGAACTGCAAAAATTATACACCAAAATAATATAACTGACAATCAACAAATGGACTAACAAAATGAACAGACAGTTCACAGTAAAAGAAACACAAAGCCAGTAAGTACTTTAAAGAAGAGTTCATTATCCCTAGCCATCAGAGAAATGCATATTAAAACTACTTTGTGATACCATCCTACCTCATTCAGAATGGCTATCATGAAAAAATTACAACTAATGCCAGCCAGGATGCAGAGAAAAAGGAAATCTTGTTCACTGCTGGTGGGAGTACATATCAGTATAGCCATTATAGAAATCAGTATGGAGGTGTCTCCACAATTAATGCCTTGTGTTAACCTCACTGTAAATTTCTGGACCTCACTTTACTCATTTCCTAGAAGTTAATAATTCTGAAGGTCTGAGAAGCTAGCTCAGTTGGTAAAGTGCTTGTCATACAAGCATGAGAACCCGAGTTTGATGCCCATATCACATGTGAGCAAAAGGAGAGCTGGACTTGGTGAACTATGTATGTAATCCCAATGCTGAGAAATCAGAGATATGTGGATCCTTGGGGCTTGGTAATCAGCCCTGCTAGCCTGCTTGTCAAGTTCCAAGCTAACGAGAGAGCCTGACCTCACAAAGGTTGGATAATACCTGAGGCACAATACCAAAGGCTGTTCTCTGGCCTCCACACAACTGCACATGTACATGTCCATGTACCTGTACATACATGTGCACCTATGTACAGAAGCATTTATTCACAAGCATCCAAAAATAAAATAAATTAGAATATTTCAGTAGATATTGTTCAAAATATTACTCAAAAGGGATAATCTGACATTGAGAGAGATAGCTAGTCTCATCTCATAGACCTTAGTCCAAGAAGGCAATGATGGTTGTACCCTGTGTTCCTCATGGACTCTCAAGACTGCATGCCAGCAGAGATGTCTCTGCCCATTGTCTCTGCCATGACTGGACTCTCTAGGACTTGCCCCCTTTGATGATAATTCCACACATTTTCCAAAGAAAATGAAAAGAATGATATTTTTATCTGTAGTTTGGCTGATGTGGGATTGCACATTTATTCTGATATAATCTACACAACAGTTCCTGCTTCAAAGACACATTTTACAGTCATAGAGAAAATACAAAAGCTGCAACACTGCCTTGGACTTTTGTTGTTTTTTTTTTTTCATTTAATTTTTTATTAATTAGTTTTGTATTCAGTAAATACAGTCAGTTTGTTACCATTATTAGGCTCATCCATGACCTACCCCCTCCCCATTGGCCCCTCCTTGTTGAGGTATATGGGCCATGCATTGTGGAGTTAGCCCACAGTAATGGGTAAGATAAATGTCTCTGCATATCATGACCCAACATGTGGCTCTGACATTCTTTCCACCCCCTCTTCCGCAAAATTTCCCTGAGCCATGTTGAGTTCATTTTTGGCCTGCTTCAGTGATGAGGAGCCCCGGAGGCCCCCAACACCTCATGTCTTGGACTTTTGTAAGGGTACCCCTCAGTCATAGCACCAGGCTTTAAATGTAAGTAAATAGCTATAGTAGCTACAAAAAAAAAAAAAAAAGGATACAAGGTTTGGCTGTGCAAGCATGACAACCTGAGTTAGGATTCTCAGATATAAAATGCCAAGCAAGGGCTAGAAAGATGGCTTAGTGGCTAAGGTCCTTGCATGCAAAGCCAAAGGATCAAGGTTTAATTTCCCCAAACCCATCATCTGGAGTTTGTTTGCAATGGCTGGAGGCACTGGAATGTCCATTATCTCTCTCTCTCTCAATCTCATAAATAAATAAGGGCTGGAAAGATGGCTTAGTGGTTAAGGTACTGGCCTGCAAAGCCTAAGGATCCATGTTGGAGTCTCCAGGTTCCACATAAGCCAGACGCACAAGGTGACATAGGTACATGCCTCAGGAGTTTGGTGGCACTGTCTGGAGGCCCTGGCATGGCACTTCTCTCTATATATTTCTCACTCTCTCTTATAAAAATAAATTAATTAAAATTTCAAAAGTAAACTAAAATGCCAAGCAAGTGTGATGGCATATGTCTGTAATCCCAGAGCTGGGGAGGCACAGACAGATAATTTGTGGGGTTTTCTGGTTAGATAGCTGAGCTGTGTAGGTGAGCTATAGCTTCAGTTAAATCCCTCTCTCAAAAAAAAAAAAAAAAAGATGGAAAGCAATTGGAAAAGACACTCATCATTGGTTTCTGACCTACATCCACACACTCATGCCCACACACACACACACACACACACACACACACACACACACACATAAATACATGTGTACATGCTGCATACATGGGCAAACATGTATACAACATGCACAGCACACACACATACTCATGCCCAAAAGCAGAGGATTATCCCTGACCTACGAAGTGAAAAAACTAAGACTGCATGACATGGAGAGAGAGTACTGAGGATGTCCTGAGATACAGTCGTTTAAGTTCATCATCACAGATAGTTTTCTCAGAGGTGGTGGGTAACTGTTTCAGTATCTGAGATGTGGGTACGAACAGCAATAAACATGATAGCTCTGACAGGTGGGGCTTAGGATTGTTGCCCTGTCCTTCTCGTGGCTGGGACAAAGCACCCAATAAAAAGCAGATGATGGGAAGGAAGTATTTTGTCTTACAGTCTTGAGGGGAAGCTAAATGATAACAGGGTAAAACACTGCATGAGTCAGAGGGTGGACATCACCTCTGACACAGCAGATGAAAAACAGCAGCAGGAGAGGGAACTGAAGTCCAAGAAGGAAGAGCTGGCTATAACACCCCTAAGTCTGCCCCCAACAAAGCACCCCCAGCAAGGATCTACTTCCAAAATTGCCACCATCTTGGGACAAAGCTTTCAAGGCACATAAGTTTATGGTGAACATCTGGTTCAATCCACCACAATGATGTGTGTGTGTGTTTTCCAAAAATATAACTACACTTAAATCTATATTCATATATATTTACTTAAAAAAGCTTATCTGTCTGATGATTATATATCCAAACTATATCACTGTGTTATCCAGATCAAAAATCTTGAAGGAGGCTCAGACTAGGTCTGACATCCTTCCTTGATCAATCACATGTAATCATGGCATTGAAAGTTTTTCTGGCCAATCAGCTACCTCCAGTTGGAACCTATGATTATAGTTGGTGAGTAGAAGCATAAATGTTCTCATAAAGATGGAAGTGCTATTTCTAAATGAAGATAAGAATGCAGGACAGAGAAGCCATAATGCCCACCACAATAAGCAGAGAGGGAAAACTAAAATTTTGGAGACAGGGTCTGATGTAGCCAATACTTACATTCAGTTCACTATGCAGGTGAAGACGACCTTGAACTTCTAATTCTCCTGAGTCTACCTCCCAAATGCTGGGATTATAAATTTGTGCCACCTCACCCAGTTTATATAGTGCTGAAAATTAAACTCAGGGCTTCATGCTTGCTAGGTAGGCACTCTGCCCACTGAGCCACATTCTCAGCCAATGAAAGCTCATTTTTAAAAGGTATATATTTTTTAATTTGTTTTTGACATTTTTGTAGCTTTTTATTTCTTTTTGTTCATATGTCCCCCCTTTTACCTCCCATATCCCTCCCTTCTTCACTATATTTCTCATGTGGTTTTGCTGTGGAAAAGAATAACTCTCTCTCCCCAGAAACCTTTAACCATCATTAACTCATTAGGAAGAAGAGTGGAGTCCCAAGCCCAATCATGTTCAAGTCTTGTACAGGCAACCGTATCTCATATGAGTGCATGAATGTGGTGGGCTTGTCATAGCCAGTCACAATTTTCCTGTCTCATATCTCCTGATGTTTAGGGTAGACATTTACTAAGTCCTTAGTACAGGCTTCCTATAATATCATGAGTCCATTTATGCTACAAAAACAAAATATCAAAGAGTAAGTAGGGTAGGAACAACATAAATTTGTTTCTCACACTCTGAAGAATGGCAAGTCTAAAATGAAGATTCTAATAGATTCTATGTCTGGTAAATATCCATCTCCTAGACTGTACATCACCTCACTGTGTTCTGAAGCCCTTTGGAGGTAGCCTTATAGGGTCGCTTTTGTATTGGGACACTAATCATATTCATGTTGGTTCTCATAATCTAATCATTATCCAGTACCCCCACCTCTCATACTATTAATTTGGGGATTATATACCTATGTATAGATTTTGAAGGGAGGGAAGACACAAATAATCAGACAATAGCAGTTATAACCTCTCTATACCATTTTATTTGATCCCCACAATAACTCTGTAATGTGATGTATAGCCTGGATGTGGAACGTTCCCCCAAAGTCCTCTGTGTTAAAGCCTCAATACCCGTATGTTCTCTCTCTCTCTCTCTCTCTCTCTCTCTCTCTCTCTCTCTCTCTTTCTCCTTCTTATTGAAAATAAATAATCTTGGGTGGGAGAGATGCATTAGCAGTTAAGGTGTTTGCCTGTGAAGCCTAAGAACTCGTGTTTAAATCTCCAGGTCCCACATAAGCCAGATGCACAGTGTCACAAATGTGCAATGTCACATGTGCACACAAAGGGATGCATGCATCTGGAGTTTGTTTGCAATGATTGAAGTCCCTGGCTCACACATTCTCTCCCTTTCTCTCTCTCTCTCTCTCTCTCTCTCTCTCTCTCTCTCTCTCTCTCTCTCTCTCTCTTTAACAAAAAAAGAAAAGAAATAATCTTGTTATTACTTGGAGATGGTGGAAACTTTAAGAGGTGGGGCCTAGTGGGAGGAATTTATGTCATGATGGCCCCTTCTTGTCCCTTTTTGCTTCCTGACCACAATGAGGCAAACAGACTTCCTCTGACACATATTTCTTCCATGGTGTCCTGTACCACATAGTCACAAATCCACAGGTTCAAGCGATTATGACTAGAGTCTCTAAAACCATGAGTCAAATTAAACCCAACACATCTGACCTATAAAACCTAAGTTTTCATCATTTTTCTACAAGCCTCTTGCCAAACAGGGTGGAAAATGTATGCCTGGTTATATTTCTGCTAGAATCTACTGGTCTTTGGACACAGTATCTTTTAACTTTGTCTCTTTTCAGAATTTGGCCTAGGCTCAGCATGAGTAACAACGATAGCTGGAGGAAAGATGGCTTCTAGAAATTAGTATGTATCTTGTCTGCTAACCTGGAACTTAGTGCCAGCACTTCCTAAGTTACATTGTTCTGTGGACTTCTCGCCACTCTCTGACAGCAGAGCAGATAGCCACATGTGAGCTTAATTACTTCTGCAGTTATGTGGACACAATTTCTGCTGCCACTCATATTGAACCAATAAGCCAGAGTCTGTCTTCATGTGGAAGGTTAATAAAATCTTTTGGGGGAGGAAACACTTCCTTAAGAACAGAATTCGGATTTTCACTAGTGGCTGACAGACATCTCTGGGGGCGGGAAGGGTAAAGTGTATAGTGAAAAATTATGAACAATTTTGGTGATAGGTACAGTTTTGTCAGTATATTTATCTTCAAAATGTGTTGGAAGAAAATATTTTCACCTGAGCATGGGTTTACAGCACCAGAAATCTATGGAAAGCCTGGGTATTGCTATGCTCTGAGGTTAGAAGAGAATAGTGAGTGAAAAGGAATGTTTGCAGAGAAGCCATGTCTTAGACAGACAATTCTGTAAGTTGTAAGCTTACACACAAAAATGGACTTTTAAGGAGCCATATTCTGACACTCCAGCAGCACTCGATGGCACATAATTGCCTCCCTTCCATCATGCATCTATGTGAAGATGAAAGATGGGAAAATACAGGGTAGCCATCACACAGCAACCCCTCTGTTCAGATCCCAGGGACATGATATTTATGGAATGAGATAAGGAGCAAAACTGAACCTTTAGTCTCTTTTCTTCACAGACTTGAAAGAACAAAGAATGGCTTTCAGGATACATTTTCCTGAATATCATACCTGGAAAGTCATTACTTTACTTCTATTTCATCTAAAATAGTGATTTGTTGTAACAACATATTGATGGCTTGCAACACTGGTAATGCATTAGAGCCCAAACAGGTTTTATGGCTTAGAAAAAATTCATATATCATTAGGTTCTTTGTAAAATTTCATTTACTTCATATTTTTATTTTTATTAATCTATATTTTTGTTTTGTATTTTCACTGTACACAATTCTCTGTTATGTAAGCATATTTTATACAACCATATATTGTACATTAAGCATATTGTCTCTTACCCTATATATATAGATATAGACAGATATAGATGGATATGGATATGGATATAGATATATGGTCATAAGGTATCCTTGGTCATGATTGGACTACTTGCCTTTATGTATAATTTCAAATTCTAATGAAACATAAACCTTTTAAAGACAGTGACTCATGCAAGGACCAAAGTCACACAAAGGGTTTGTTTTTCTGCCTATTAAAGCTTGTTCCTGAATGGTTAAAAAAAAAAAAAAAAAAAAAAAGATTTCCCCTAAAATAAATATTTGCAGTTGGAGACATGACCAGACTATATTTTGTTATGTAAGATTAGACTTGCAGTTTCAAGTCTCAGGAATGCTATTCCTCCTAATCTGTTGCTTTATATTTTTTTGAAAAATGTAAGAAAACAATGACTTTTTAAAAATAGCTTTATGGGCTGGAAAGATGGCTTAGTGGTTAAGCGCTTGCCTGTGAAGCCTAAGGACCCTGGTTCGAGGCTCGGTTCCCCAGGTCCCACGTTAGCCAGATGCACAAGGGGGCGCATGCGTCTGGAGTTCGTTTGCAGAGGCTGGAAGCCCTGGCGTGCCCATTCTGTCTCTCTCCCTCTATCTGTCTTTCTCTCTGTGTCTGTCGCTCTCAAATAAATAAATAAATAAATAATTTAAAAAAATAGCTTTAGTAGGAAAATTTCAGGATAAACTTTTGTTCTGAACAAATATTAAGTCAAAGAGAAAGGTAAATGATAAATTTTAAAAAAACTTTTGTTTTAATTTTACACTAAATATATTGGGCTTCTGAAGAAAAATCCATGGCATTGGCCTATTTTCTCTCTCTCTCTCTCTCTCTCTCTTTTTTTTTTTTTTTTGCTTGCTTTTAATGTTTTGTTAGGAATAACTACAAATGGTCCAGCAAAATGGCTCAGTGGGATAAGCATTTTCCATGCAAGTGTGAGTACCTGTGTTCAGATGCCCAGGACACATATAAAATGGGGCCTAGCAGCATGAGTACCCCCACCACGTGTACAGTGAGATGGGAAGCAGGGAAAGAAGACCCCCTGAAGTTCACCAGCCAGTCTGGCATACTGAGGAGTAAACACCAAGAGAGTTTGCCTCAAATGAGATGGAAGGAGAGGACCAACACCTAAGGTTGTCTTGTGACTGTCACACACTCTCTGGCACACATGCACCTGCATTCACACACACACACACACACACACAACACACACACGAGAGAGAGAGAGAGAGAGAGAGAGAGAGAGAGAGAGGAGAGGCAGGAAGGGAGGGAGGGAGGGAGAGGGAAGGGGTAATTAAAGAAAAAAGACTACATGTAAATCTATCTCCTTCAAAAATATCCTGCAGCAAGTAGAATGATCACTGGATTTGTGCAGAACTTGGATTTTGACCAAGTGTCTTTTCAAGTTTTGGATTCCTCCTCTTTTAAAAGAGACTCCTCATAACAGTACCAGTTGTATGGTTATCCACCCAAGAACTTGGTTTTTCTATCTGTGATATGAGATAGCTGTGTTCGTCCCAGAACTGGCAGTTGGTAACCTGAGATCCAAAAAAAGTGATAGCGATTTCTCAGAATGGAAATAGGATAGTAAAGTGATCTCTAAACACAAAGGGAGTGATTAAAGGCCAGTTACTGACATTAGACCAAGCTAGATTACTTCTCACTGCAATGGTCATTGTTATCATGGAGACACAATCTATTAAGGCCAAAATAAAATAGAAGGGTAACTGGGAAAGTATTTGGATGGCTTATCCAAAATGCCCTTCCATCCAGTATTTCCAGTCCAAATAGAATGAGGAAACCCTCTAGAGTTGGAGTATATCTGGGGTCTGGTGGCAGAGGGCAACCACTCGTGACCTCAAAGACCATTCTCACTGTTTTGTACACAAGTACAAAGACTATCAAATTGATGGTATATGCTAAAGAAATATGACAGCCTTGTAATGAACAAGTAACTGTAAAAATATATTACTGTCCCTACTTATTAACAGTCTAAAGGCTCCTTGCTGCAGACAATTATTCAAAAGCCTACAAATGAGTACTGGATGTAGTTGTTTATGCTTTAATATCAACAATCTGGAAATAGGAGGATTATTGTGAGTTCAAGTTCAGCCTGGGCTACAAGAGTAAATTCCAGGATCAATCTGGGCTAGAATGAGACAATATCTCAAAAGAAAAAAAAAAGGAAGAAAAGTTCTCAATTGCAGAAGAGGGAGCCAAAAGTTTATAAGAGCCACTGGGTGGAAAGGAATATCATTAAGCATTATCACCTCCAACACGCCCCCCCCCCCACACACACACAGAGACTGACTGGAACATTCATGACTCCACAGTGAATACCAATGACCCCACAGAGGAGGCCCCCATCGAAGGGGGTAAGGGAACATAAGAGTATAACTTGATACAAACATGACTGTTACACAATCATACAGTGCCACTCACAACCAATAGAAAGAGTTTTCAGTATCAGGATTCATTAAAAGCCTACATCTATTTGATATAATTTCTCAAGTGTCACGAACTTATATAATTCAAATATTCATGGGTCTGCTATGTCAGTAATGAATGGAAATGACTGGGTCCTAGCTTAACTTTATCTCTGGAGATTATTAATGAAAGGAGGGTAAATTATTTTTAGATTTTTTTAAGCATTGATAATTTAAATGCTTGAACACAATGTAGTTGTATCATGATCCATTCTAAAGCCTTCTTTTGTCATGCCTCCCCCTGCCACTGAACACCTTCTTGCCAACTAGTGCTAGGTTTTCTTCTATTCTAATAACTTTTTAACCCACTTTCATTATCCACATCAAAATGTTGATGAGCTCAATACTGTTAAGCACTTGTGGAGGTAACACTATGAAGCCAGAAGATAGCGTCCCTACCAAAGTATTCCTTTCTATCCCCTGGCTCTTGCAGCTTTTTTCCCCCTCTTCTGCAATATTTCTGGAGGGTGTGATGAAGACATTGCATTTATCACCGAGCACTCGACCATCACTTCCTTTCAATACTCTGACAAGCTTTGAGTCTCCCAAGTAGTTACCACCATCTGCAAAAACGAAACTTCTCTAACCAACAAATGAGAAGAGCACTAACCTGTGCATGTACACATAATGTTAATATTACAGAGCAATTTTATGGGCACAGCATACACTTTTAGGGAACCAACAGCAGTGGATTTTCTCCCAGCATCCATGACCATCCCAGCCAGAGGTTTGGGACTAGGCTTTCAGTAGTAGGGGATAATTCCCTCCCATGAATTGGTTCTCAGATCTAATCAGGAAATGGTTGCCTCCAAAACAGTCATGCCACTATTAAACTGCTGGGCACCTCTTCCTGGCCAATTGGCTGTGCAGCATGCAAGGTAGGTAAGTCTATTGATGGCTTCTGTTCCCCAGCAGGCTGCATAGCACCTTGCAACACCATGAGAGCAAACCAGGGAAGAGCAGGCCACCGGCTTCATTCCAGGTTAGTTTTTCAGTGTTCTGTAACAAATCTTTGTGGTTCTTTCAGCAATAAGTTCTCACACATTAGATCTGGTAGACAATTAAGAGCCTTGGCAACAGTCTGTACCATTTGGGGAGCCTCTGGGGCCTCTGTGAATAAGAAATCACTGAGCCATATTCTGTTCAACACTAGGGTTTTCCTGTAACAACTTGTGGCTTTTGTAGGCAGAATTATCCACCCCCATAGTTAATTTCTGCCCAAATTAAAGCTCTCTTTTTTGTTATTAATGATATTTTAAATCAGTTAACAAAGAAGTGGGTTTCCCTGTGGCCTTTTAAATGATTTTAGTTTTAGGTAGCCCTCCACCATCCCTTCCTCTCTTTTCTTCCTCTTTCCTGACCTCATTTTAAAAATATTTTATGTAGCTTCTTTTTCTTTTATTTGAGAGAGAGTGAGTGAATGAGAGGCAGAGAGAAAAAAAAAAAAAAAAAGGGCATGCCAAGAGCTCTAGCCACTGCAAACAACCTGCAGAGGCATGAGCCACCTTGCACATCTGGCTTGCGTGGGTACTGGGAAATCGAACCTGGGACTGTAGGCTTCACACCCAAGAGATGAAGTGATAAGGTATTGAAGTTGTCAACTGCTAAGCCATCTCTCTAGCCCCTTGTTAATTCTTTTATTTTCTCTGTTTTTATTTCATTGATTTCTGCCCTGGTTTGATTATTTTTTTATCTTCTGGTATTTTGGGGTTTGGTTTGTTCTTGTTTTTCCAAAGGCTTTGGGTGTACATTAATTTATTTATGAGAAATCACTCTATATCTTTTTATAATGAGACATTTAGAACTATAAACTTCCCTTGTTAAGACTGTCTTCATTGGGCCCCATGGGTTTCAGTATGTTGTGTTTTCATTTACATTCAGTTCTAGGTACTTTTTAAAATTTTCCTTCTTGATTTCCTCAATGACTCATTCATTAGTTAATACTGTGTAGTTCAATCTCCAGAAGTTTGTGTGTTTTCTGTTGTTTCCCTTATTATTTCTAGCTTTTTGCATTGTGGTCATAAATAATACAAGGACTTATTTCAATTTTCCTACATTTGTTGATGCTTCCTTTGTGTCCTAATATATGACCTATTTTAGAGAAAGTACTATGAGCTTCTGAGAAAATTGTACATTTGGTGGTGTTTGAATGAAATGTTCTGTAAATTTCTGTTAGGTCTATTTGATCTAGGGTATTGTTTAACTCCATTATTTCTCTGTCTATTTTATGCCTGGATGACCTGTCTACTAATGATAGTGGGGTATTGAAGTTGCCAAATATTATTCTGCTGGAATTCCTCTCTGACTTTATATCTATTAGATTTTTTAATAAAATTAGGTGCACTTGCTTTTTGTGTGTTTATGTTTAGAATTATAATGTCTTGCTTGTGAATTCTCCTTTGATAAGTATAAAGTGACCTTCCTTATCTTTTTTATTACTTTTGGTTTGATTTCTATTTTTCCAGATATAGCCAGACCTACCTGTTTCCTAGTACCATTTGTTTGAAATATAGTTTTCCATACTTCCACCCTAAGGTAGTTATACTTCATCCTTAAAAAATATAATGATGATTCAAAATATTTACATAGCATTTTCCATAAAATAGTTTTTATGTTAATATATACATTTTATATATTACCATGCCCACAACATGTCACACATAAAGGATCTATTGATTACTAGTACAATAGCAAATGTATTTTTAATTATATTTGTTGTTTTAACAAGAGCAATATAGTACTTAGAATAGAAAATTATGCACATAAGTCTTCCTTAAGTTAGCTAATTCATAGGTTAGACTTTTGCATTTTAGAAAATATTTATTTAGTTAGTTTAATTAGTTGAGAGAGAAGAAAAGAGTAAGAGAGAGAGCTTCCTTTCACACAAATAAACTTGAGATGCATGCACCACTTTATGCATATAAGTTTACATGGGTACTGGGATCAAATCCAGGCCATCAGGCTTTGCAAGCAAGCACCTTTAACTTAGCCGTCTCTCCAACCTGACTTTTGCATTTTAATCTTTCACATAAAGTGTACTGGAACTAAGGAATACAAGGTGCAGTTCATAGCTGAAGAAGAAAGCAGTGCTGTGAAAGTAAGTTTGTCTTCATGCCTGAGGAAAGGGTACAGTTCGAGTGACTATCATGCATCAAAACTTTGCTGCCCATCACTTAGCTAACCCCATGGCAGGACAATGAGATGGTTACAATCATCTTGGTTTTACAGTTCAGTAAACCGAACCTCACAAGGCTGAATGGCTGTTCATAAATTCATTGCAATGAATGGTAGGTCTGTACTCTTCCCACACTGCTTATATCATGAGAGACATTAAAGGGCTATGCTACATTTATAAATTTCTATCCTACAAATGTATATTTGATAAATTTTATGTTCAGTCTTCATAGGAAGAAAATAATATTTACTTGAAACTATCTCTATATTATGATATTATTACAGGTTATTAATTCAATGATCCTAACTTTATATGTGTCAATTTAATTTATCTCTATTAAATCCAGTATATTACTTGAGTATCTTTTATGAGCAAGCACACATGAATACATGTAAAATGTTACATGGATATAGTCTTTCAATGAGCTGTAATATTTTATTTCATGTGGGAGAACAAAAAGGGACCTATAATGTAGGGACATTGTAAAGTGCTGCTACAGAAATATAAACAAAATCCTACATGTATAGGAAAGAATATCTTCTAATAAAATTTGGCATTTGGGAAAAGCCCTTAAGTAAAAATAGATGAAAATCATATAAATGAATATCATGATTTTTATGTGAGTGGTCTGATGGCTGTGGATTAATGTCATGAAGTGGCTAACAAAGAAAGTCTAAAGAGGATGTCTTCTGACATGTAAAAGTAAGTAGTAGTTCTATCTCCACTGAGGATGAGGCAAGGAAAAACCTTTCTTAACTGAGGTGAGTAATTTTTGATAGACAAGAGGATAGAATACCTGATGTATGCATATAACATTGGAATGTGGGTTAAAAAATTATTAGAAGAGCAATTTAATGCTTTTCCTTTTGTGAAGTGCTTTTATACATGCCATAACTAGTTACTCTTACAATGTTGTTAAGTAGATGTGAAACATATTTTTTCATCTTTTGCCTATGCATGTGCATGTGCTTTGCCTGCATGTATATACATGATTGAGAGGAGACACACACACACACACACACACACACACACACAGGTGTATGGAGGCCAGAAATTAATGTTGGGTATCTTTCCCTATCACATCTCTACCTTATTTTTTTCTTTTTTTGAGACAGGGTCTCTCATTCAGCATGAAGCTCCCCCATTTGGCTACATCATCTAGCCAGAAAATCCGAGAGATCCCCTAGATCTCTGACTTCTCAATGATGCATTACAGTTGTGTACCCCCATGCCTGGCATTTTACATCAGTGCTGAGAAACTCAAACTAAGGTTCTAATGCTTACATGGAAAGCACTATACCCATCAAGCAATCTTACAAAGCCCTTCTGTGTGTTTGTTCTTGTTTTCCCTTTAAAAAAAAATAATTTGAAGACAAGAAAGATAATCACATAGTGATTAAATGATGAAGCCAAGGGTCAGATCCAATTCTTTGTTAAAATGCTTTCCTAATGTGTGAGGACAATTAAAATGTAGTCTATTTCAGAGGGAGGGTAACAGGTGAGAAACACAGAATTTACTACTGAAAGATCTAATGTTGCCTTCAAGACTTGTAAACACTGAAGCAACTAGTTGGTTGTATGCTACAATAATTGCAGCACATTCTGTGTGAAAAAGAACAGGCTGGGTGATGATAAAATATGACCTACCGGGCTGGAGAGATGGCTTTGCGGTTAAACGCTTGCCTGTGAAGCCTAAAGACCCCAGTTCGAAGCTCAACTCCCCGGGACCCACGTTAGCCAGATGCACAAGGGGGCGCAAGCATCTGGAGTTCGTTCGCAGTGGCTGGAGGCCCTGGCGTGCCCATTCTCTCTCTCTCTCTTTCTCTCTCTCTTTCTCTCTCTCTCTCTCTCTCAATCTCTCTCTCTCTCTCCGTGTGTGTGTGTGTATGCCTTTCTCTCTCCGTCTGTCGCTCTCAAATAAAAATAAACAAAAATTAAAAAAATAAAAAAATATATGACCTACCTATTACAGAGGAGCAAGGAGATTTGTTACCTGTTGTCCTATTCTCTGATAGAGGAGGTAGTCCCTATTTCTTAATCTCTGTGTGCTTATATGTGTATGCTTATATGTATGTGAGTGCAGACATACTTGTGTCACATGTGCATGTGGAAGTCAAAGGAAAATCTGGGGTGTAGATCATGGCCTTCCACCCTGTTTGAAGCAGGGTCTTTTGCTATTCACCCTGCATGCACCAAGCTTGCCAGCCCATGTGATTCCAAGAAATCTCCTGTCTCCATCCTCTATCTCACCATAGGGGCACTGGGATTACAGATATGCATTACAGCATCCAGTTTTGCATACATCCTGAGGATCCAAATACAAGTCCCTATGCTTCTCTGTGGTAAGCTCTTCATCCATTGAGCAATATCCCAACTCCTATTTTTCATACAATTATGGTTGAGACTGTGAAGAGATAATGTCACATATCAAAATATAACTGTCAAGGCCTCTCAAAAAAAAAAGGGGGGTACTCCAGGGACATTTCATAGAACAAAGAAATTCTCGTGATTTGTGTCTACTTTTAAGTGGGCATAGAGCCATGGACATTACCACATACCAGAGGAGGATGAACCAAGCAGCTGTGGCCATTCACAGAGACCCATCCTAGTCACCATCCCAGTCACCAAATATTTAGTTCATGACTTTTTTACTTTTTACTCCAAAATTCTTTCCCTCTACTACTAAGGATGCAGTTCCAGAGTCTCACCTGCTCAAAGTATCATGCCATGAGTGTTCTCTGGGTGATGTGTGCATCTGTACATCAGACCCAGATGTGCCTGACCTTGATCCAGAGATGCCTAAGATAAAATAATATTGGTCCCTTCCAAACATTGAACAACACCTGTGTAATATGCACAGGATATCAACAACAAGCTCACCTATTCATGATGAGTAATACGGGTTAAACACTATCCACTGGTATACAAATATGCAGTTATCCCACACAGAGCCACTTACAAGGAACACTTTTACTGGGAAAAGCATGCTACTTAGGCAGCTTCTATTCCTTGAGAAGAATTACAAGATGGTTTAGTTTTTTGTGTGTGTATTGGTCCTTTTTCTAGAAAAATCTTCTCCAATTAGCTTTGTCCACATGAACAGTAGGCATGAAAGAACAGAAATTGGGTATGAATAGCTTTTCAGTAACACTTACTGATCGCAGGATGTTTGGGGATACAAAGATTGCTGGGGTTTTATCCCTGGTGCCACAGTATATGTTGGATGTGACAGGAGATAATTATAGTTCCTAAATATCCATATCAGAAGGTGCTGACTACATCAACACCTGAGATAGAGACTGTACACAACATCCTGAGAAATGCAAACCCATAACTGGATATTATGAGCAATTGGAATTGTAGGCCATAGGCTCTTTAGCATACATTGAATTCATTTTCATGAATGGTTGTATAAATCTCATTAAAAAATTACAAGATATATTAGCCAGGAATTTACAGGAAAAAAATTAAAAAAATAAAACAGAACCACCTGGTTTTATACATGAATAGTAAGACCCAAACTCAAGTCCTCTTGTCCTTTACCAACTGCCCCACTTCCTCATCCTCCATATTGCGTTTTACTAAGTTCTTGTTTTTGAATAACCTGATAACCATCCTTCCAGCCTTTGATATCTGCATATTTGATGTTTGATGTCTTCCGAAATGACCACTAGGAAATGGAACCTATATTCAATTATGGTTGTTGGTCAGCATGTTCTTCTTAGGTTTGTTTGTTGTAATGATGTTAGTGAAAGTTAGTTCTGAGAACCCATTTCACAAGAAGATGGAAGAGACTAGATTATGCTATTACAATAAACAAGATCCACAGTTTTAGGTATTTATAACCACAGAGATTTACTTCCTGTGAACAATATGCATTTGCCACAAGTTGTCTGTGTGTATTGTTTCACACTCTTCCCTCTGGGCTGATGAAACAGTCCCTGTGTCTAGCATTGCTAACTGCCATCACAGAAGGAAAATAGGAATGTATCAAATTACACAGTTGCTTTCATCCTACTCTATAGGATTAATTCATGCTGATGCAAACAAAGCCAAGTAAGTCAAGAAATTAAATGTAAATATCTACTTATGTTCTAAACAGAAGAATAGTATTAATTATGACAGACTTCCTAAATGGATATGTAAGCTTCACTTTTAACATTTTTTTTTCAATTTGGATAGGGTGCATGAGTTTTGTTTCTCACCTTTTGTCTAGATATACATTTTCATTTTTACAGAGAACTGAAAATCTTTCAAGTTGTGTGCAAAGAAACTAAATGATACATAAGCCCATGGCCACAGTAAATTTCACAAAGTATTGTGCTAAAATAAAAGGAACTCTGGGTTTGTGATCTGAGTTCAAATCTCAACCATATAACTATATATCCAAGTTGATTGAGCTTAGATTAGTTTACTTCTCTGAATTTCATATATTTAATTTGCCAAATAGAAGTAACACTAAGATTGCTTTCCTCCATAAACTATAAAGTTATAAAATCTTTTTTTGAAAGTGTTTCAACACTTCTATTGCCAGAGCATATTGACTGGTAGAATTTATTATAAGTGCCTCGATTGTTCTACTGTTAGATAGAAGAGTATTTCTGAAGTGCCTCATTTTGGTAAGACAAGCTTTGTCATTTTATCTGAGCTTACACTTCCAAGAACTCCTAAGGGAAAGGTGACTGCTCTTGTCGTGTGTGTTTCAGAAACCTTACTATTTGAAAGTAGCAGACGGGCAGATGAGTAGAGACTCAATTAGGTAGCTAAGCAACAAGGCAGAGTTTTGTGTGATCAACAGTAAAGGCTCAGTGTGATATCAAACATTTACTTAAAATAAATCAGAGACTACATTGCCAATTGGAGACAGAGCCCTTTATTGTAGGTCCCACCACCATAAGGTTATAAACTCATTTATCAGGGGAGGTAAAACTCTCTTGGTGACTCGTTCATCACTAGTGAACTTCCGGGTTTTGTTGAGTTCCCCCTCATCTCTGCCAGCTGCATCAAGACGAGGGAATAATGCATTAAGACAAGGGGAGAATACCTTGACCCCTACTTCCCACATGGGCTCTTTACTCCCTCCTGCCCTCCACATGGCAGGAGCTCTGTGTATTTTCTTTTCTTTCCTCCCTAACTTTTTACAGTTTTTTCGGGCCCACCACGTGGGCTCTCAGACAATGTGAGGGTAATCATTTTCCTTCCCCTGGTTCTTGACTTCTCTCAATACATATAATAATTTAATAATTACCCTTCTATTTTATTTGACCAATTCTTTGGATAAATGCAAATGTGAACCCAGTGTTTGGGGTTCAAGGACCTTCCTAACTCCTAACACCCTGTTTCAGATGGACATGGGCACCTCAAAGGAAAATAATAATTAAGTGTCTTAAGAATTAGCTACATATGCCAATTTTGTTGTTGTAAAGTTATGAGAATTTGGAGGTTCCTTGCCAATCCTCCAATATTTACTAAGGCACCAATGTGAAATAGAAATCATGGTTCCACTGTCAATGCACCAAAATACACCAATGTGCTGATAATATTGGAATTCATCCTTGCATTTACTTATGTCTTCATTAAGCTTAGCCAGCTGGTTATTGAGGTCCTCTTTTTTTTTTTTTTTTTATTTCCTTGAGATCATTTAACTGTCTTTGGAACTCTTCTGGGGGTTCTTTTCTATTAGGTCTAATCAAGGGAGGACAGCAGTCATACAATTATTGGCCTTTTGTTGATTTTCTACAAGTTCTGCTATTTTCTTGGCCAGGGTTACATGGCTTATAACTTCATTTTGGGGTTCTGATCCTATTGTCTCTTCTATGTTTTGATTAGAGACATCCATGGTGGGACGGGGCAATCTTGTTGGATTTACTTGCATTTGATTTTTTCATGTTATTTCTTTTGTGCTGTGGTCTGCCCATCACAGTGCGGGAATCTTATTTAATTTAGGAGGAAGCTGTAGTCCTTGAAGTATCTTGTATCCCTTTTATGTTTGTTTCAACTAGGCTTCTGATGGCAATGGGGCCCGACTGCTTAGAGGGAAGGAGCCCATGAGGCTGTGTTGGGGACCTGGGGCCCTGGTAAAGGGTCTTGTTATTTGATGACTTGGAGTATGGGACTGCATGGTCATGTGGCCTGAGGGAACAGGGGATGGGACAGAGCAGACGGTGTTGTGGCTGATATGCAGGGGGGGATGGGATAGCTGGTCATTTGGAACCTGTAGCATGAGGTGGATGGGAACACTGGGTTCTGCCAGGCGCGGATATGGGACTGCTGCGGGTCAGCTAATGCGCAGGGGGGTACATGGAGGTCCTCTGTGAGAGAAAAGCCTAGGGAGGGAAAAGAGGGATATCCCAGGGAGGGGAGAACACTAGCCTGCTGGCCTGGGTCTGCGCCTGGGGGCGGGAGGCATGGGGGTGGCACCAAGTGGGACAGCATTCACGCGTGGGGACTGGGTCTGCACATGTGGGTGGGGTCGGGGGCGCGTAGAATGCCGTTCACTCCACTGTGGCGCTCCACGCAGGGGGGCTCGTTGTCCGCGAGAGGGAAAGCATTCGTGCATGGACTGTGGGTACGCTTAGGTTGCAGCTCGTGCAGGAAGCACCTGTGCCTTGGACTGGGGCTAGGATGGCTGCTTGGGGGCATTGTGGGACTGGTGGGCTACTCGAGCGTGGGAGTCACTGGATTCCCTACTTTGCTCCTCTGGCCCCTCCTACTGGACCCTAAGGGTCTTGCCTTTCCTTCCCTGGGAGGTGAGGCGTGGTTAGGCCCACGCCGTCTTGACCTACACTGATAATTTTGAGATGTCTCCAGATTCTTATTTTATGAATTCAAAGAATCAAGACCCACAGACCAGAGGATTAAGTTTAGACTCCACTATTAAATTAAGAAACAGAAAGAGGAAAGAATATAAAGAGCCTTGGTACCTACAAAGCGCCAAGAGCAAAGATGGGAGAATCCTAGAGTGCAAAGAGCTCTGCCCATGAGAAGGCAGGAAGGGGTAGCAACCACCTAGAGACCCAAACTGGGATCATGCGTTGATTATGAAAGAGGGCTGAGGCTGTGAGCTAACCAGACACAAGTCTAGGTTCAGGTTTCATCCTTCCAGGAATCGTAATTCTAGGAAAGGGCAGCTTCTTCCTAGGGAAGGACTTAGGTTGTTTATGGAAAAACAGATCTAGTGGATGCCTTTAGGCAAGAGATAAGAAGAAACCACATCCTTCTCTGACCTCTAGCAAAGTGGAAGCAACAAAAGCAGGCTCAAGCACAGTCACTCCGAACTGCCTCAGTTACATCTTAAAAGGTGACTAAGAAGCTCTTGTCCCCTTGTCTCTCTTTTTTGATAAGTGAGATTATAAAATGGTTCTGCAGTAAGTGCCTTGGATAAATTTACAATCTGTTGAGACAAAACCAGGAGCCACTATTTTTTTTTTTTTTTACAAGGGGTTAAGAACATGTACTTTTACTGTAAAGGGTTGTTTTTGTTTTTGCTTGTGCAAGAAATCCTGCCTAGATTCAATGAGGTACAAAACATGAAAATATTAGAGGGAGTAGTTGGGAAGAATAGATTCGGCAGAAATGGGAGAGGAATAAGAGTGTAATGAGGGTTAATGTGATCAAAATATATCATTTCCAAATATGAAATTTATGATAAATCAAAAAGGAAATTTCAAATAAGTTGAATAAAATTAATCACCCAGAAATTAATTCTTTAATACCTGGCCTGCATAAACTAAGACAGTAATGCAAAGAGACTAATGCAGGAGACTAAATAATGCTCCCTAAAAATGTCTTTGCTTCTCACTGTGTCTATGTGACATTGAATAACAAGCATAACTTTGTAAGTATGATGAAAGTGAGGAGCCTTTAAGGAAAATTTGTATATTGATCAACTTAAGCTGTCATAGCAAGATGACACAGACTGGGTGGCTTGACCAGAAGTTCATTTTCTGGCAGTGCTTGAGACTGGAAGATAAGGGTTCTGTGATGGTTGGAGCCAGATAAGAATCATCTCCATGGTTTGCATCCAGCTACCTTACAGTCCCTCATATGGCTTTTGATCTGTACATGCATATGCATCTGCATGTGTGTGCACACACACAGACACACACACACACCTTCTAACTCTCCTTTTTATAAATATAACAATATATGTATGTATGTGTTGCTGTACATGTGTGCCTGTGCATGTGTGTGTGGGTGTACATGGAGACCAGAAGACAATTTCTGATGTCATTCTTCATTAATGTCTTCCATCTCCTGTGAGAATGGGTCTCTCACTGGTCTAGAGTTCACCATGTAAGCTAGACTGCCTAGCCATAAGCCCCGGAAGTCCATGTGTCCACCTCCTCAGCACTGGAGTTAGAGGTCTGTACCAACATGCCCGGCATTATTTTACTTGAGTACTGGGTATCAAACTCAGGTAGTCATGCTTGTGGGGAAACCACTTTACCTACTGAGTTTGCTCCCCACCTCCATGTTAGCCCTTTCCCCTTAGAGCAGACAGAGGTAGAACACTAGTTTAGCCTGTGTGAGACTCTGGGTTTAATCTCGGGAACTAAATAATGCACAAAAATCTAAAAAAAATAAATAAATAAGCCAGGTGTTGTGGCACACACCTTTAATCCCAGCATTTAGGAGGCAGAGGTAAGAGGATCACCATGAGTTCAAGGCCACCCTGAGACAACACAGTGAATTCCAGGTCAGCCTGGACTAGAGTGAGACCCTACCACAAAAAAACCAAAAAAATTAAATAAAGATGTAGAACTGTAGAACAGAGTAGTCAGCCAAGTCCACCGGATTTTTGACATACAAGACTGTAAGATAAATTGTATTGTGATAAGCTGCAACATTTAAGGCACCAGTGGAAAATTACATGTGTGTGCATGCCCATGCACTTTTTTCTCATTAGCTTTATATCTTATTGGTTGAATGGCAATAAAGCAACCTTAAAAATATGCAAAATAACTAACAAGTGTAGAGTAATTTCTGATAATAGGGTACCTGTGTTAGTAAGAGTGATCTTTAAGCTGTCCAAAAGGAATAGGAGGAGCCAGCTGCTCAGCATTGCAAAATGAGAGTATCCACACAGAAGGAAACGGCAAGTGAAGACCTCAGTTGAAGAAGAGCCGCAGGGGTGTGCAAAGGTGGTTGAAAGGTGACCAGCAGTGATGAGTGTTACAAAAGGCAAAAGAAGAAGAATGAAGTTTAAAGATAGACCAAGAAACACTTTATAGAGCATGATTAGAAATTTGGGTTTCATTCTCCAAACAGTAGGAAATCCTTGTAAACTTCTAAGCAGAAAAAGCATTCTGTAAGGATGGTATTATGAAGCAGAAAAATACCATTAGTAGAAAAGCCTGGAGACATAAAAAAAAAAAAAAAAAAGTTGTCTTCAGTAGTTGATAGCATTATATCAGAGTTAATTTCTGAATGTCAGTGATTGTACCAGGGTTGGGTAAGGTGCTAACCTTACAGTGGGAGGAATGAGAAGTCTATAGGAATTCTTTCCACTGTCTTTGCACTTTTCTGCAAGCCTGAGATGAGTTTAAAATAAAAAGTTCAGGGGAAAAAATGGCATGACCCAGTTTTTTACTTAAGAAGATTAGTTCTCTCAGTTGAATGGAGCAAGAGGGAGAGTGTGAATGCCAGTGAAGAAATTAACTCAGAGGCCTGTGGGAAAGAGGGTGGAGAAAAGAAGTTTCACAAAACCAAGTTCAAAGCCTGTTTTTGAAGTAGAAACCCTAGGACCTGCTGATCAGGGCACTCAGATAGTCATTATGGGGAGAGAGACCAGGGGTAGATAGTGCAGAAATGCAAGAAATCATGTTCTAGACATCTGGCCTGAGAAATTTAAACAGTGATCTCATCAAACCAATAGCAACATAGCCATGGAGGTCCAAAGAAAAATAAGATGTTAAGTTCAAGATTTCTCTAAATGAAGATATCAAGTGTCCTGAAACTCTGGGTCAAGGTCTGGGCTGGAAATGTATGTTAGATAGCTACAGCAGAAACATGATGCTTAAATTCTGCTAACTTGGGTAGGAGTTAAGAAGTGTCAACTTTATTTAAAAAAAAAAAATACAAAAAGAAGCAACATCCAGAAAGAACCCACAGGTTGATGCTCCAAACTGCAGAAGACTGCCCATGGAAAATAGAAAACACCTGTTTTCCCCGTGCTTGTTCCTTGTGTTCTCACTTGTTCATATTGTTTTCAGAAATGTCATGACAAGGGTCTCGGGAGATGGCTTAGTGGGTACAGTATTTGCCACACCAGAGTGGCTAGCATCTAGGGGTCAAGTTTCTTCACTGATTAACTAGTTAAAAAGTGGAAAAAAAAAATTGAAAGTCTTGCAGAGCAAATATTTATTCAGACCTTAAAGAGAAAGAAAGAGAGTTCCTGTAAGAGAAGGAAAGAGGACAGAATTCCTGTAAAATGGGAGTGTCCCCAGTGGGCAATTCACCTAGTGACTCTGAAGTGGAGTTTTTATAAGAAAGGGAATTCTTTTGCGAGGAAGAGAACTAGGGAGGGCCTCAGATTGCAGGAAAAACAGAGGAACTCCTGCCGGGCGTGGTGGCGCACGCCTTTAATCCCAGCACTCAGGAGGCAGAGGTAGGAGGATCACTGAGAGTTCGAGGCCACCCTGAGACTACATAGTGGATTCCAGGTCAGCCTGAGCCAGAGTGAGACCCTACCTTTAAAAAAAAAAAAAAACAAAAAAAAAAACCAAGAACTCCTTTAGGGAAAGAGACAAGGAAAAGCCAGATTCCCTATTACAGACTACAGGGTATTTCTCTTCCTACAGTCTCAAGAACTTTTCTCATTTGGGGGCCACATTCAATTTGTTTTGGGGGACCCTGTTTGCCCCAAGCTGCATCAGTGTAAGGACCTGAGTTCTGAATCTCCAATAGACACATAAACTGTCTGGCGTGGCGGTATGTAACTGTAATCTCGGTGCTTCAGAGGCAAAAACTGGAATATCCCCAGACTTTCTGACTAGGTAGTCTGCCATGAGCTTGTGATTGAGTGACACATTATGTCTCAAATGAAGTGGATGTCTGGTTTGATAGGAATTGAGTGTTCTTTGTGTCTATCTCCTTCACCCTTGTATCCAGGGGCACAGAGGTTTCCAAGACCTTATCACTGAAGTAGACCTAAAACAAATCTACTCAGGGAAATTCGTCTAAGAGGTGTCTGAAAGATTGTTAGAGCCAGAAGTTGGGACATATGCAGAGACATTGCCTCTTCTCCATAAATGATGGCTATCCCCACAATGCATGACCCACAATCCTCAACAAGTAGGGTCCTTTCAGAGAGGGAAGGACAGGGAGGCGGCTAACAATGGTACCAACATGGCAGTTCACACATTGAATATGAGCATAACTAATAAAGAAAAAAATGGAAAAAAATATAGATAGTGGTAGGGAAGACACTCAACACCAAACTCTGAACTCCACACGCATGAATGCACATGTGACCACACGAGCGCGCGCACACACACACACACACACACACACACACACACACCTGCATGCTCTACACAACACACACACACAAAGGAAAAGAAAAGAAAAAGACAAAAACAAAAAGGAGAAGCTGTAAAAGCACAGCTCTGTTAGGCAGAGGCTAGAATAGGAATTTCTGTTTCGGCTTCAGTCTGGAATCAGGGAAAAATGGCAGTTACTAGTTTGGGGACACTCTAGGGACAGAAATTTTGTCAGCCTTTTGAATCAGAGACTACTCTTTCCCGTTATAACTTCTAAAAATATAGGTGTATATGGAGAATGCATATCTATATTTATTATCTTTACACACACACATTTATATTTACATGTATATAAAACAAGCCAAATATTACTTCCCAAACAATGTTCTGGCACAATAGCGGCATCGGAAAATTATTGCTGAATTTCTTACTAATAAATTCACAAAGATTTCTATGCATGAGCTTAAGGTGCCAAAAATTTATATTATTGCCAGAGATTCAGGTACTAAGATGAGATGCTTCCTATTAAACACTGATAAGATTTATAAGATGGAATGGTAGCCATAAATGTCCATGCTTACAGATATGTGAAGCATGTTGGCTGAGAGAGAAAGAGATTTTCCCTAATTACCTCGTCTCTTCGTACAAATGCTCATGTAAAGTTTTATTGGCCCCTTCTGCAATATGTAGAGTTTAGTGTCTCTCCCTCTCCTTCTCTCTCTCTCTCTCTTCCCCCCCCCCTCATTTTAATCAGACCATGATAAAGAGTCCAGAGACAAAACCTAGACCCCTGCCTCAGGGCCACTTGGATCACCCAAAAAAAGGGTGATCTTATATACTTGGTTAATTTGTTCAGTTGATGTAGCAGAAACCAACATTACAGTCAATGAATTCAAAAAGTGTCTAAGGACTGAGATGGTTGTCAATGAATTCAAAATCCCCTAATAACTGAAATGCAGTTCATGTACCTATAATTTGTTAGGCTCTAGGTTTGAAACTAAGAACCACAAAAACAAAAGAAAGAAAAAGAAGAAAGGAAGGAAGAAGGGAACAGATGATGGAAAAGAGAAACAAAGAGGGAAATAAAGAAGATTTTCTATACTTAGATGTTTCATACTATAAAGTAAAACATATGATACTTACTTATAAAACTGCCTATTTTATTGTGTAGAGAATGATTGAATTTCACTAAAATGATTTCAATTTTGTTAGCCAAATGGATTTTTTTTTTCCAAGTAAATTTATCTTTGTTTCATTTGATCCAGAACTCTAAGACATTGTGCCCCCTTTCACAAAAGATCCCTGGTTCTTGCTCAAGCTACTAAATCAAGTAAGCCCAAGGAATACTAGGGGACAACCCCTCTTCCATGACTCTGGCTTCACTCTTGCTGTCGAGGGCAGTGGTGGGTGGGGAGAGCATGTGTGCATTTTCAGTTCTCTCTGATGATAGTCCTCTCCCCTGTAGATCACTCAGTTTCCCCGCAGGCATGGTCTAAATTAGCTACCATTGGGCAGTAAGCCCAACCATCTACTACTCCTGGCATCAGTGTCTTTGTTCCTTACCTCAGAGGCATGGGCAGATCAGATAGATACCACACTCAGGAGTACATTGCCTTTTATAAGGCAGTTACTTCAGTGTTGAAGTCCAAATTAAAAAATAAAAAAAAAAAAAAAAAAGGAGAAGAAAAGAAAAAGAGAGAAAACTCTTTATTAGCTAGGGAGTTGTTGGTACTACCAGCCAAGCCCATTGAGAAGAGCTCCCAGGACAGGTTGACCCTTCAAGGAAGGCGCCAAGGTATCCCATGAAGCCATTGTTCAGACCACTTAGTGGAATTCCGTTTTAAGGGGATCACCTAGTGGTAGACATCACTTCCTTCCTTAAAAGCACTGCCATTTTCTACGTTTTAACTCGGTTATCTTTTTGTAGGCTGAACCCCCTGCTGCATTCTTCAGACATGTACCACTCACCCCAGCAGACCCTCGCTGGCAGTGGGTAAATGGCAAATAAAAAGGGTCGCTCCACTGAGTCAATCGACAAGGGCAGATGGCAGGGTACCCAGGGATGCTGTTGCGCTCCACGCTGCTGAATGTCTCCAGATCAAACACAGAGATCATGGGAGGAACAGGTGATCAGCGGGCGACAATAGATGACTGCACTAGGTTCGGGATGGCTCGTACAACTCAGACAAAATGGATGGCCCCATTTAAAGTGACTTCAGAAGTATCAAAGGAGGTCTCTGTAGTTACCGCACATGCCTTCAGGCTCGAACATTATTTTCCAATCCTGCTGGTGTTACTATTGAGAGTGAGGAGGGAAAGTGAAAAAGGCCACCTCATCATTCAGGCTTCTCCCCCATAGGCTTTATCCACAGAGAAATAAAAACTTTGGATGTGGCTTTCAGAATGAGGCTGTAGTAATATACCCCCATTCACAGAAATGCATATGGGGTGCAAGAAAATAGGTGAACTGTGTCCAGGGAAAAATATTAGACTTTTTCCATTCTCATTATTTGTACCCCACATTTCCACTCCCTGCAGAAATGTTCATTGCCATTCTGGGATTGTTTGCCAATTTGTTCAGCAATAGCAATAGACATCCCATTAAACAAACATTTGACTTTTCTAATAGCCCATGTAAAACCAAAATTTCCTCCAAAAATTTATGTGGAAAATATAATATCACCATTTGGCAATATTTTACTTATATGTGGACTTGTAGATTTGTTTTTTATAAGTGTTGGTGTTTTTAATGAATATGTCAAAATCTCAGACAGTACAGGGAACATTAAGAGAAAGGCTTCCCACCATAAAGCCACAGTTTCCATACTCTCAATCTCTGAGACAACCTGTTTGCAATGGAGCCCTGCAGAGACAGAAGGACATTTATAACAACCAGTGTCTATGTAAACAATTACATGTTTTCACATATAAATCCTTATTTTTTTATACAGCTAAGGATCTACCACCCATTTTTATTTATAACTTGATTTTTCTATTTTACCTACTTCTTAAAAGTCTTGATGCACTGGTGTGAGATAGGTCTTCCTCATCTTTATTAAAGAGTATGTCTCCAGAATATGCATATTATGTCTACCACTGACTGATCCATGGTTTTCTTGTCTTTTGCTATCATAAACAATGCAACAATTATCTTGTATAGAATGGCTGAATACATGTTGCAGTAACTACTTAAAGTGAACTTTTCAAATGGAAACTTTTAGAGAAAATGCCTGTGCCTGTTTTGACAGACATTACTGAATCACTTTCCCAATAGTTGGTACCAATCTACACAATCACCAATGATGCAGGATATTACCTCATATAAGTTGTTAGAATATGTGTATTTAAATGTGGTATTTGTTCATTTGATTCTTCAAAATGTTATTTGTTTGAATATCCATTCAACTATTCATGAATAAGGAAGAGATGTCTCCCATGAATATAAACATATTTTGTAAATTGATATATTTTTCAAATGGTTTTAACTTGCACATATAATATTTGGAATCATATGAATCAGTATTTTAAAGATAAGAAAGGGCTAAAAATCAGCAGTCTCATTTGATAGTGCTAGATAAACCAAAATATAGAAGATAGATAAAAATAACATATTTTTTTTCTTGCTCTTTCCAAAAATGCTTTAGGTATTCTTACATCGTTTTATTCTAAGTGAATATATCACAATGTGTCACACTTTCTGAAACCAATTAATATTGTATTTTTCTACATTACTTAATTTATATATTTCTTTTTATATTGATTTTATTTGAGAGATAGGCTAAAAGGCAGATTATATACATATATATATATATATATATATATATATATATATATATATATATATGTTCTTAATATTTTTAATCTTTTCAAAGTATAAAATAGTTAATAACTCTTAGTAGGAAATGACTTTCTATGTCATATAGGTCTTTTGTGTCTTTATTCAGTTCTTAGATACATGTATTCAAATCATTGTAATGGTGCCTCTTATTCTTATTTTGAGATGTTAAAGGAAATATTAACTTTTAGTATTAATTGATAATAAAATATATATTTTTATTTCTCTTAATAATTTCTAATTTAGTTCAGCCCTTAATTATATGATCATACATGTACACACAGCCATAATATTTTTGTGATGATATTTCATTAGTGCATCTAATTACATCACCTTGTATTTAAGATTAGTGAAAAAAAATATATGGAATGATCTTTTGTTTCTATTAGTACCTGATTTTATTAATGGATTTACTAAACTATAAATAATTTAAATTGAACCATCCTTGCATTCTTAATATGATTGCATTTAATTGGTATAATCTTCTTTAATGTGATGTTGATTTCCATTTCATAAAATCATGTTTTCATTCATATCAATGATCATAAATGTATTGCCTTTTAACTTTATTGTGTAAAACTAACAATGTAATGCAAGCCTCACAGAAAAAAAAAAACAAAACACTGAAAACTCTCCATCTCTCTAAATGGTCTGGAATGCTCTGAAATTATGTAAACAATGGATTATTTGATCTTTGAAGATGAGCAAAAATATCACATGTCTGAATGTCACATTTGAGGTAGGGAGAGAGTGGTTTTTTATTTTAAAATGATGCTTCAGGGCTGGAAATGTGGCTTAGTGGTTAAGGTGCTTGTGTGCAATGTCTAATGACCCCTGTTCAACTCTCCAGATCCCCTGTAAACCAGATGCACAAAAGTAAGACAAGCACATGGTCACATGTACCCACTAAGTGGCACAAGCTTCTGGAATTCGATTGTAGTGGCTGAGGCCCTGGTGTGCCAATTATTTCTCCCCCCCCCCCCGTCTCTATCTCTCTCTTTATGTCCACATCTCTCTCTAAAATAAAAACAATGATGTTTCACTTTTTTATGATATTTAATACATTTTATTTCCTCTAACATATTTTATTGTAATCTTTCCTTCACACAATCTTAAAGTATTTTAAGTTGTAAGTTTCTCATAAAATAAGTGATTGAGAATATAATAGGGCAGCAATATTATAACGAGTTTTCATTGGGAAAGTTAAAGAAAAGTTAAAATCAAATAATTTGTTATTAACCAACATGTTTGTATTTATCAATGTGACTTCTCTAATTTCTATAAATTAAACATGAGTAGCATGATAAGACAGAGAAAGTAATTTGTGTGTGGAGGTGGGTGGGTGTTATTATTACAGGGATCTAAATGGAATTATGATTAATCAACCAACTGGAAATTTTTTAATAATAAAATATAAATAACTGCTATATACTTGTATGTAATAATATTAACACTTATATGTTGTTTACAGTAGCAGAAACTCTGAAAGATAGATAAGTTGTTCACAGTTTCAAAGATATGAAAAGGTTGAGCTGAGATAGAAGACCGTGACATGGAATTCTAAAGTTATTTTTTGTCTAATATATTCTTTTCTTTCCTCAAATAGTGTGAAGAGCTATAGATGACTAGTTTTAGTTCTATAATTTATACATTAAATGTATAAAATAACAATTACTAAAAGCAGTACAGATTCTTCCAATAGAAAATAACATCAATAAGTCTGGAGATTTTTTTTTTAATTTCTCCTTACCATATTTATCCAGAATATAACTAGCTATATTTAAAAGAAACTCCTAGGTCTGGATCTAGTAGCTCACACCTGTAACCCTAATACTTGGGAGGCTTAATGTGTCTGAGGCCAGCTTGGGATTTACCTCAAAATCTAGTCTCAAAACAAAACAAAATTTGTTTAAATTATAGCTAGCTATGATATGATTCATTGTAAATCATCCTGATCTTTATAAAATGCAAAAGAAATGCTTATTAGGTACAGTTAGCTTTGAATCACAGAAATTTAGTTCTCACAGTTCTAGATGATGGGAAATTCAAAATCAAGGCAGACTTGATTAATGTCTAATAAGAATCTACTTTCTAACTCATGGGCATGCCTTCTTTCTGTGCCCTCATAGGGTCAAAGCAGTGAGAATTCCCTTTCAGGCCTCTTCTGTAAGTGCATTTAACCACCATGACATAATTACCTCCACAGTTACCTGGGGAACTGGGGTTCTGCTATATGGATTCAGAGACAGGGTTCACACATTCACACCAAAGCAAGTACCAAATGAGGCAAGGTGTGAAGTTTAAAAAAATAAAAAGATAACAGCCCATGCCACTTTGAATTCTACTCTTCAATTAAAATCAACATTAAGGGATCACAAGTGGTTCTGGTGTGCACGTGGAGAAATTAATACTTTATAGGTTTTTTTATATGTGACAAGAATCATAGATGCCTGTAAGTCACAAATATTGTGCTCTAAGAAACTGTAGTTGGTGAAGGAAGACACAATGATTTTTTTTTTCTGCCAGTTAGGGTTCTGTACTTCTTTTTGATTAATATAAATTTACTCCTGTATAACTTTATCAAGTCTGATTGTTGTGTAGTAAGTAGCACAGCACACTTCCCATGATTCTACACAAAAGCATACTTGAGAAAGGCCAAAATACCCAAATGGCTGCAGAAGTCATGGTCTTTTTCCCAGGCCTCAGTCTTCTGACCTATGAAGAGAAAGAGGTAGCCACATGAACTTTGAGATTCATGTCTACCTGGTGTTGAACTCCTTTTGGAGTTGAAGAAGTTATCTTTTTTTTTCTTCCTTCTGAGTTTTAAACCTATATTAGTTACTTCCCTCCTTGCTGGGACAAAATACCTCACAAAAATCAGTTGAAAAGTGAAAGGATGTTTTTAAAAATTTTCAAAGGTACATATATTTCTCATTGTGGTAGAGAAGTCATAATCACATCTCATCACATTTCAGCCAGTATCAGGATACAAAGGAGGAACAGGAAATGGGGCTGGGCTATAAAACCTCAAGTCACCATTCCATTGACCCACTTTCTCCAGTGAGGGCCACCTCCAAAAGGCTTCACAACCTTTCCAAACAGCACCCACCACCAGCAGGGGACCAACTGCTCAACCACATGAACCTATAGGGGACATTCAAACTATAAGATCTTTCCCTGTGATGTAAGTCTCAGGCAGAAAGTGAGGAAGAATATTCTTTCTAGAGAAGTAATCACTCTCCCATGATCAGCTAATCTAAAGGTTTTCAGCTTTGAACAATGCACCAAGAAAATTCAATATTTTAAGCACAGACATACATACTCACCAGAAATTTCATAGCCTTTCTCCTGCATATTGATGGTCACCTCTCCCCATTATGTTTACCACTGTCAATATTCCACAGAGCTCAGACTGTGGAGTATTTTTTTTCACTTTCTCTCTGAAGATCCATAAGTAAGTGTGCATAGGAAGAAAATACTTATTTCTACCTTGACAACTTACAATGACAAATAGTAAAGACCTCATCTTCGTCAGAAAATTCAAAATCCAATATTAATTACAGATCAGTAGCAATGATAGGTGATCAACTATAAAGGTCCATTTCAGTGGGAAGAAATATGTAACATATAGAGTTGCAAATGCTCTTGGCATTGGTCATGTGGTGTTAACTGTTCTGTATCCACTACCCAGTTAGATAGTGAATCTTAATGAAAGGAGAAAATAATGTCAGTATTCATGACACCAAAGTAACTATAGAGATATAAAATATGGTTTCCTTCACTCCCCACTGGGAACTTATAAGAAAGGTTGTGTACAAAGGAAGGAGAGTTTCTTCATGAGTATAGCACCATGGAAAGTTTCCCAACATTTTATGGTCCTTCACACTGCCAGTGGTCAGCATCACTCTCTGTGACTTGGCCATGAGTGAGGAGGACCAGGCTTGTCTTGGTCACAATGTCATTGAGAGTGTTGAAAGATGCAATGCCTACCACTGGCTGCCAGGGTGCCATGGCAACCCCTAAGCCAACCCATCAGGCAGGGAAATGCTCCTATAGACTCAGAATTACTGCCAGTAGCTGCTGTTGGAGCTGTATTCCCATTTATTCAGTCAGTGAGGTAGGGAATACCTCAATCATCACCATACAGTTATGGAAGCACTGAGAGAAATCTTCAGTAAAATTTTGCTAAAATGCATCAGACAGTAGCAAGCACTTTTCAATACTTAGCATTTATGAACTACAAGGTTAGGGCCACATGTAAATGAGATGAGGGATTAAAAAATATTTGCAAATTCAATCTCTATGACAAGGACTTAATAAGGAAATCAGGTATTGGAGGAAGGGAGGTTGATATTATGCTAGAAATACCTTTCCTTCAGTGGTTTAGCTGCTGGATAGATACCAATACCTCTGTAAAAAAAAAAAAAAAGTAAAAGAAAAAAAAGACAAGTAAAAAAAATTTTTTTTAATTTAATTAATTAGTTTTCTTTTCAGTAAATACAGGCAGTTTGGTACCATTATTTAGGCTCATCTGTGATCTACCCCCTCCCATTAGAACCTCCTTGTTAATGAAAATGGGTCGTGCATTGTGGAGTTAGCCCCCAGTTATTGGTATGATAAATGTCTCTGCAAATCATGACCCAACATGTAACTCTGACATTCTTTCCGCCCCCTCTTCCGCAAGATTTCCCTGAGCCATGTTGGGTTCATTTTTGGTCTGCTTCAGTGCTGAAGTAAAAATTTTTAAAAATTAAAAAGAAACTCTTTCCCAAGATGGTAAACAATTCTAATGAAACATACTAGGACTAAAAATGAAATGAAAGTAAAATGGGGTTAATTTAGGAACAGGAAGCAGATCAGTAAGGGTGAACTGGAAACAAAATCTGGTAACATGAGGTAAAAATGATCAAAATATGTGTGTGCCTGAAAATGTCTTCATGAAAGCCTTTGTATGTATAATTAGTGCATGCATAGAGAGCAATGAATGTCAGTGCTCAACTTCCTTTCTCCTTTTCATTTGGGCCAGGACCCCAGTCCATGGAATGGTGTAGCCTACAGATAGCTTAAATCTTCCCACATCAATTAACCTAATTTACAAACTCCTTCACAGACATGCCCAGAGATTTTTTCTCCAGGGTGGTTCAAGTTGACAGTATGAACCACCACACCACTACTTTCCCCAGCATCTGGTAACCATCATCGTATCAGGTAGAGATTGTAATACTTGATGAAGACAATGTGTGAAGATCTGCAGCATGAAAACTGATCATGAGAGGAATAGCAAGTAAAAAGAACGGATGCATGACGTGTTTGGCCAACAGTGGGGCCCAAGCAGAGAAGAGGAACAGAGAGAGGAAAATAGCCACAAAATGATACTATAAAACCTACCAAGACTATGCTAACCTAGAATGCTATTGTGACTTCAGTGACATACTGCGACTGCAGTAAATTGTGATCTACAGAGACACTCATTACTTTATTGATGATTATTTCAGCTACCATACCATAGCAGACAGAAGTGGAAAGGGAGATGTGTGGGTTTCACTAAGTTAAGTGTGGTGCAAGTTTAGATTCGGGACATAATTTGAAGGTAGGACTCAATGACTGCGGAAAGAAATGACTTATATTTTACCAGAGTGACTCCTGGGTGAGGAGCAGTTCTTCTGTCAACTGGAAGAATGAAAGGTAATGAGCCTCTCAAGTACTGTGCTTTTGATGTACTATATGTCTTCCTCTAAGCAGATGATGTTGCTAGAACCTTAAGACATGTCTGGGAAGAACTAGGAAGGGAACTGACAGCATAGTTATTTACCCATAATCTCGATCTTGACTGCCCTGTGCACAGTTTGTTTGCTGATTAGTTATAAAGGAAAAGCAATATAACCTCAAATTCAATAAGAAGTATATTATAAGATATTTTCTTAGTGGATAAAAAAAGAAATTACTGAAAGTGAGCTGCTAAACAGCTTCATTTGAACAGTGAAGTGTGGAAGGACATAAAACAGTAACATTGAATGGTAGAAAAGTAATTGTGTAGATAAACATAGTGAGACTCACAAGCATAATGACCAGCTTGACATTGTTAGTCATTACAGCTGTGGCTCCACTACTGAATAAAATAATTGGCTATTAACCTTAAGTGTGTATTTGTGATATGTTGATGTGTGTATGCGCACACATGTGTGTAGAGGTATGTGGAGGGCAGAGGTGGATAACAGTTGTCTTTGTCAGTCTCTGCTGAGCCTTATTCTTTGAGACAGCATGTCCTTCTGAACATAGAACTCACTGATTCAGCTAGCTTCCCAGTGAATCCCAGGAATTCTGTCTCTGCCTCCTCAGCAGTGGTATTACAGGCACATATCCCCATGCCCAGCATTTTATTTGGGTTCTTGGGACCTTAATTCGGGGCCCTGTGCTTGCATGGCAAGCAATACACTCCCTGAGCCATCTCCCCAGCCTCACTAGTGACCATTTTGTGGTGGAGCATTTGCTATACTTTGAGATATTTGCTTCCTAACCCAAAGAGTAGAGTAGGAACATCTGAGGTTAAACATTGGTGCTGTGTCTCATAGTCCTACTGTCTTCACAGATACCTTTTAAAATGCTTTATGCTTCAACAGCATTAAAATAGTTGATCAAAGACTGAAACCATGATCTAATTCCTAGAAAATTACCTGCAGCCTGCCCTGTGACATGCCAAAGACTACAGAGAAGACAGTATGTGTTAGAAGTATCTGCCCAGACCCTTTCTCCTGTAGAATGGAGGCATTTGAAGGGCACCTCCCACAGAGCGTGGTTGGTCCATATGATGTCCCTCTATTCTTGAAAACACTGAAGCTCAAAGGATGGCCACCTTAGTCGCTTGGATAGCAAGAATGCTGGATTCATTAATGATCAAAACCTGCACTGTGAGTGTCCTGATGTTATTTTTAACATCCTAAGCCCCTTTACTTTTGCTTCTCAGTAAAACTATTATCCCAAAATGTTGTTAGAAATTGATTTGCGTCCAGAACTTTGGGTTTTCCTGTTCTGTGTTTCTGTGGGTCAGCAAGCAAGTGTCCCTTACAACTCCTCTTATGACCCATTTCTATCAGGTGGGTGAGCCTGTCTCCATCCTGTTTCCTTGTTCTCATCATGCTGCTCTTTGAAAGAACAAAAGTGTCTCAAATGTATTATGTCAACCTAAAGTGTGACAATCCTGTTGTTAACATGAAAATTCATCTACACATCTATTAAGAGACTCTTTTTCCCAAAATTCTCTCTGTTACTTTATTTTGTATTCATAGCTCTTAAATCATAACAATTTTATGTAATTGGGATTTGTTTAATATTGTTAGGGCAATTTATTTTGCTAGACATTGCTTCTGTTACTTTTTTTAAAATATATTTTAATTTTTTAATTTGGAGAAAGAAAGAGGCAGAAAGAGAGAGAATAGGTATGCCATGGCCTCCAGCCACTGCATATGAACTCCAGATGCATGCACCCCCTTGTACATCTGGCTTCCGTGGGTCCTGGAGAGTTGAACTGGGGTCCTTTGGCTTTGCAGGCAAACATCTTAACCACTAAGCCATCTCTCCGGCCCTTCTGTTACTTTTTACTTAGAGAATTGGAGGGCTCATCACCTGGACATGGAATGATTGCGACATTAATACTGAGCAGATCAAGACAGAGGACTCTACCAAGAGTGGAAGCAGTTTAGTATCAAACTTTCTCCAACGGCTACTGTGGAAATGTGAACATAAGTAGCAATGTATATTGACACCTATTTATTACATGCTCTCAACATAGATAAATGATGGAGAAACAAACAGAAAAAATACATACATACTACAAGATGGATACATAGATGGATAATTGTAATTTGAATGTGATATGTCCCCTAGAGGCTCATGCATTTGGAAACTTGGTGTCCAGCTGATAGGGATGCTTGTGAAGGTTGTGGAACCATTAGGAGGTGAAGCCTTTCTGGAAGTGGGTCACTGAGAAGTGAGCCTTAAGGTTTTATAGCCCAGTCTCACTTTCTGTTTACCTTCTCTGATTCCTTGCTGTGGCTGGTCTACTACTCATGAAGCCACACCTTCCCCACCACACTGGACTATGTCCCATTGAACTATAAGCCAAAATAAACATAGCTTTCCTAAACTCTTAAGCTTTTGATTGTCAAATATTTTGTCACAGAAATGAGAAAGGTAACTAATACAATGACAAACATATTATACATAGATAATAGAGGGAGAGAGATAGCTATTATATGTGTGTGTACATAACTAATTTTTTTTTCTAGTGTGTATGAGGAATGTGGCCTCAACATCCTGAAAACTGATGAGTTTTGTCTCTACAAAAATAATATCAGGGTGCACCAATGTTACTTAAGAATATAACATAGACTGGAGATACTGATCAGTGGTTAAGGCACTTGTCTGCAAAGCCTAATAACCAAGGTTTGATTCTCAAGTACTCACATAAAGCTGGATACAAAAAAATGGTACATGCATCTGGAGTTCATTTGCAGTGTCTTGAAGCCCTGGTGAGTGCTCACGTTCTCTCTCTCTCTCTCTCTCTCTCTCTCTCTCTCTCTTCTCTCTCTCTCTCCCTTTGCAAATAAATAAAAATATTTTAAAAGAATATAACAGAGTTTAGGACAAATTATCATTGGCTAGAAGAATTACAATAACCAGAATAAAGAATTTTAATTTTCCAACCTCCGTTGTGAAACTACTGAAAATATGAAGAAGCCAGTGAGTGTCAAGTCACTTCAGTGCACTGAGGAGCAAGAGGCAGGTCACAAAGAGCCTGATATATCCAGGTCAGCCACACTTAATGATGGTATGAAGGTAAGTAAGTGTTTTTGAGATTTGGTAGGCAAATAACTTGCCCTTCTTCCAGGTTCCTGGGCTTGCTCAATGCATAATAACAATATAACACCCATGAGCCATCCTCACCTGGTTATCACCTGGGTTCTGCTGTCTTGTGGTTCACTGCCTACAACTCCTAAGGCATGTTTGATTCTCCCACACCTGTAAATCCTGTGGTTTAGGGTACCTGCCCACCCCTGTGTACATTCTGTTTCCCTTGACCTGAGTGTTCTGCACTGGCCTACATGCCTTATGTCTGACCCACTTCATAACTTGATATCAGATTTGTTGACTGGGTTTACCAGCCCTGAGCTTGAGCTAGCAGCTCACTGGCCTCACAGTGATGAGGGTTTTGTCCAACTCCACACCCTCTTCGATAAACAACTTCTTTTTATTGCTGTTATTTCCTTTCCCCTTTTTCTTTTTTTCTTTTCCTTTTTATGCTAGTGTGTACAATATGTTATGCATGTTGCATGTGTCAATGTGTGTGTCATATATATACACATGTATGTATGTGACCATGTGCTATACTATGCACTTTCCTGTGGTGGATGTCCTCCTGCAGTGGCCAGAGAGGAACTTAGGGAGTCAGGCTCTATGGTTCTTCCAACCTTTCTTTCTTTATTATTGAGAACTTTAATACATGTACATAGCATAATTTGATAATATTCCATCTCTTTATCTTCTTTTCCACCCTCCCTCACTCCCATTCCACTGAGGACCACCTCTTTCCAAGTTAACCTTCTTCTATTCTGGTGTCTCTTTGCTTTTGTCCTCTTCCATCTTCTATTTCAAACTGATGATGGTCACAGAACAGTGCAGGTCTTATTAGGGTACCAAGAACTACTTTGGGGTCATGAATGCACCAGTTGGTTCATAGTAGGAGGTCAGTACTCCAAAGTATACTTTCCTACTTTGTGTCTCTTACATTCTCTCTGCTCCCTCTTCTCCAGTATTCCCTGAGTCTTGGAGGGTGTGATAGAGATGTCTCATTTATGGTTGAGCCTTCAATGGCCTCTTATTTTCAGGTTTCATAAGTTTCAAGACTCCTCAGTGTCTACCACTGTCATTACAGAAAAGGTTCTTTAGTCAGCAGTGAGAGCAGCACACATTTTTATATCCCCTGGGTCCTGGTTGGTGTAACAGAGATGACTTATCTAGTGCTAAGCACTGAGCTTTCTTGCCTTCTTGATGAGTCTTGGGATTCCCCAGTGTTCACTAAAATCTGCAGAAAGAAGTTTTTCTAATAAACAGTGAGAACAATATTAATCAAATGGCATAAATGTGTACTTTTAAATGGCTTTTTGATGGACATAATGCCTGCAGTTAACCAAAGAACAATGGTAGTGTCCCTTGAAAGTCATAGGCTTTTCCCTCAGTTCTCAATACCAGGCATTAACTCTCTCCCACTAAACAAGCCTTAGCTCCAGTCAGAGAGAAGTTGATTATACCCATGACTCATGTGCCTCTTTCACCCATTGTTATTTGAGACAGAGTCTCTTACTGACCTCAGGGCTTGCCATTGATTTAAGAGTTCAGGTGATTCTCCATTCTCACATCTCTGCTCCCTTTGAGACTGCAGTTGCAGACACACGTGGTCACTCACAGCTGTTTATGTGGGTTCTAGAGATCATTAAACAGTTTTCCAGGCCTCCTTAGGCTTTCACACATATACAGTAAGTATTCTTAATCACCTACCCATCTCTAGCCTATGATTTCCTAATCTGCTTTAGAGACCAGCTTTTTCACACTTGGAATTCAATTTCCTTTTACACCTATGTCCCTGTACAGATAAGATCAGCATAAAACCTACTTATTTATGGTATCTGAGCTTAAGAAACATACTTCTCCCTCAAATGATTACCTTTCTACATGTGACCTTTGCCCAACCACAAAAACCCTAGAGCAGTGATCTGTACAATGTGGACATGAACCTAGCAGAAAATGCATGGTTTGAGAACCTGTTAAAAATGTAATTTCTCATGCCCTACTTCAAATAGGTTGAACAAGAAACTCTGGGGGAAAGTGACTCGGTAATAAGTGTATTGTCAATTCTGAAGTGTCTGAGGACATTAAACTCCTAAGACTATTGCACTATAGAAATGTCCTCTGGCTTAATCGACCCACTCCCCTGTCACCTCCTCTGTTTAGGGTAGATAGAGTGAATCTCTACTTTCTTCTTTGTTCTTGTGCACTTACGTAAACTCATAATTGCTAACCTGTCCATTAATAAAATATTTCTGATTAGTGAAATCCAGCTTACCTGCCTCTGTGTGTGTAAGGACCACCAAAACTGCAGCAACACCAATGTTAAGAGAGATACTATATACCAAACATATTGCCACATACCAACTATGTAAAGACTGATATGTGCACAGAGGCATTCTGCAATGCAAATGCAAGGATATATGTCTTGTCCAGTTCTGAGCATCAATTTTCAAGAGGATGGATATTTAAGAAATATAGGTGTAGGTGAAAGGTCTGCTTGTCACAACTTTAATCATCCATATTTTCCCCCAAAGAATCTTGAGAAATTTAGAAACAACTTCAAAACTTAATCAGAAGATCTTCCTGGTAAAATCAATACTCAGAGTTTTGAACTTAGCATCCTGTTGAATATAAACAACCTTATCATGCTAGTGGTATATACTTAGTTGAAACCAGCAAGATGTCTATAAAACTTAATAGCACCCCTGATAGAAACAGACACTGCAACACCAGTCATTCTGCGTTTATGATCCTGTGTCTAAAAGACCAGCACAACTAGTGTTTTAGGGCATGAAGGAATTGTCTCAAGATAATGAAGAAAATGCAAAAGCTCATGTATCATGTATCAGGATAACCCCACACATTGGGGAAATGTCAATTTTGAAGCCAGAATTAATGGTTATTTTATGGGGAAAAAATTAACAGAGGTCAAAGTATATCTTCAGCTTGATCACAGATGGGGTTGCTTTAAGAGGTTCAATGCTGAGGCAACTATGAATTATTAACTTTATTTTCTTACCTAGTGCCTTCCCCTAACCTCTACCCTTGCTGTGAACAGAAAGAGCTAGACATTCCCCTTGAGGAATGAGAGGTTTTCTTTATCTCCCTTTTCTCCATGGCCTCCTTGACTTCTCTCACATAATCAACATTCAGGCCCTCCCCTCCCCCACAGAAGCTTATAAGAAGGAACATTTTGTTTGTTCCTCAGAACTGGAGCTTTTCCTTGGCTTCATAGCCCCATCATGCTCTTTCATTACATACAAACCCATACAAACCCCTGCCTTAATAAATGTTTACTCAAAAAGAAATCTGTCTTAATCTCTCTCTGCCAAACCTGGCTTTAAGAATCTTCCTTTTAATAATCTTACATCTTCATGTAATTTTTCTCCTTGTTTATCATTTCTCTTTGGTGTATCTCTTCCCACAATCAAATAAGCAGCATCAGTTAGTGTAGAATTTGATAAAAATATTCATTTGAGAAAGTGTTGAGATGATATTGTGGGAGCAAACCCTATGCAGAGGACGCTGACTTGGGAGTGTGCTGGGAAGCCTCCACTCTGGGGCAGTGAGATGCAGACACTTTGACAGTGCTACAAATTGGGATAAGAAAGACTTTGTTTTTGCAAAAAGCACACATACAGGCAGAAGGAATGAGGTCCTGTTTCTGATTCAGTAAAGCCAACTAAGGAGCATCTCATCCTATATGTGGGCACTGCATCTTTTGCCCTGCATTGTTACCCATGAGGGCATGCTTAATCCCTAGGGAATATTCTTTTTTTAAAAAAAAATGTGTGCATACATGATATGTGCATGTGCAGGTGTGCATATGTCATGGTGTACATGTGGAGATTGGGGGCAATCTCCGATGTTCGTCTTTACTTTCTTCAACTTTATTGGAGGCAGAGTATCTTGTTTTGTTTTCTGTTTGTTTGTTTGTTTGTTTTGTTTTGTTTTGCCACTGTGTACATCTGGCTAGCTGGTCTGCAAGCTTTAAGGAACTTCTGTCTCCATCTGCCATCTGTCTATAAGGCGAACTGAGACTATAGCCATGTGCTAACATGTTGGCTTTATGTGGGTTCTTGGGTTCCAAACTCAAGTTTTCACACTTGCACAACAAGCACTTTCACCCCCTGAGCCAGCTCCTGAGCTCTCCAGGTTATATTCTAGGTTACTTTTGATGGACTTGTCAACAGGGTTGGCAGCATCCAGCTGCACAAATGTTGGAGAGGTGTCACTTCTTATCCAGAGGAGTCTCGCAAATGACTAGAATGACCAGGTCAGGGAATGTTAAGCTCAAATATATAAAGTCCAAGCTTGGATTAAATCAAATGTATAAGAGGGTTAAAAGCTAAAAGTCTTGCTTAGGGAGGCTCTCAGTAAGGAATGGAGCCCAGGTGGAAAGAAGGGTAAGAGGGAGGGAGGTAACCTCAGGCTCACTCATGGGAGTGGCTTTGCCAAACAAGGATGAAAGTGCCTGCACAGATCCATTCAGAGCTTAGGCAACACGGACGTTGGAGCTATTGGGGTTGTTGTACAGCCCTGACAGCAGAAGAACTCCTGAGATGTTGCACTTTCACAGCCACCAGTCACCAGCAGAGCAAATCACCATGTGTCCAAAACACTCAGAGAAATATTACTAAGCAATTAAGTTTGTGGAAGAGTGCTAGCAGAGTTTTGGCATTTGGCAACTTAACCCATCCTTAAGGTAATATTGGCAAGGCTTGAGTTACTGAGGTCTACTCAGCAATTAAGAAGTCGGCCTTGGATCTTCTTTCTTTAGTCATATGCTCAATTTTTGTGTTGCAGTTTCCTCTGATATTGATAGAAGCATTCTCCATTAGATGGAGAGTCCTTAAGTTTTTGAAAGGAAACAAAACTTGTAAGGTTGAGGTAATAACACTTGTCCCAGGAAGCTCCTGAAAGTCACAAAGCTGCTCTCCAAGGTTATATAAGTGTCATGATTCCTCTTGAGAGGAGACTCTCCAACAGCAGAGCTATACATGGAGCTCTGGAGATGTGTTTTCATGAGTTATCACCCATACTAGGTGGCTTTTCAATGATGTAGCTTCCTTTGAGTCATTCATGCCTCAATATATGCATCAGTTCATTAAGCTTTCTTTGGTCTTTGTCAGTCAGTGACCTAACTAGGGTGAATAGATATTTGTTCAGATCTCCCCTGGAAAAGTTAACAAATTAATTCTTCTGGAAACTTTACTCCTGCAAAATGAAGTCTAAACCATTTATCTTGTTACCGAGATGTTTACATCTCTCTTCATCCAGATGAGTTTCCATGCTACTTTCTACATAGTGCCTTGGTTGCACATTGCTCCATACCAGCCCTCTAATGTCTACTCCTTGTCTCACAAAACCATCGCTATTTCTAAGACCAGGTAAGTTTCTACCATTTCTTTGAGCCCACAGTGATTTCCCACATTCCAATTCTTCTTTATTGATATCTCCTTCCATCATTATTTACATAGCTTTAAGCATGTAGCACCTTACTTCTCAATCTCTTTGTGTGTGTGTGTGTGTGTGTGTGTGTGTGTGTGTGTATGTGTGTGTGTATTCATATGCACAGATGCATTGCATACCCATTTATTCCTCTTAAGCCTCCTGCAGAGTCAGGTGATCTGTTGTGTTTGGAAGTTGTAAAGATTGTTTCATCACTCAGTTACTGATGATCTGACATGCAAATCTTGGTGTGAGTTCTTTGAGCTTTGTTTTTGCTTGCAGGTAAGACCAGAGAAGTTCATGGTAAATGGCTTCTTGTTTGAACATGGCCTATTCATCAACACCTTGTCTCTCACTGATCCTTGCCCCTCTACTGTTCAGCCTGCTGGCTCAATTTTCAGTCTAACTTAAGTAATGGACACTGTGAGCTATCTGTTGTCTTTCTAAATGGAAGGGTGATGTCCTGGGGACAAGGATGAAATCATCAAGCCTATTCTCATTTCTGAGAGTAAGTTCTCCAGAGTCTAATTTTGGGGAATGTGGGAATTGAGTCATGTAACCAAGTGTTTCAGAGAAGATATGTATGTCATCATCATCATTATAATCTTTTCAATGTACCACATTGATTTGGATTTGATTTCATATGTTTATATTGTAATAGCTGCATAAGTTGGTTACTTTCCTAAGACACAGTTTGCTCATTCGAAAAATGGTGATAGTACTTCCCAATTGAAAAGTTATTAGTAGAAATTAAATGAGTTATTGGGATATATATATATATATATCCCAATAACTCATTTAATATATATATTAGGTGCCTCATAAATAATAGCCATAATACTTTATCAATTTCTATATTAAGTGTGATGATAAATTTTGATTGTCAACTTCATTAGATTGAGAAACCATGGTTTATTCAAGAAGTACACCTCTAGAGGTAACAGTGAGGGCATTTCCAGAGATGATTAACTAAGAAGGAAAACTCACCCTGAATATGGGTAGCATTTCTAACAGGGGGAAGGTATAATTTCAACATTCCCTTTCTCTCTCTCTCTCTCTCTCACTCTCTCTCCCTCTCTTTTCTCTCTCCCTCCCTCCCTCCTTTCTTGTTGCCATGATGTGATCACTGTGCTCCACCAAGCCATCCCTCTACAACTCAAAAGCTCTCAAACTGTGAATCTGAATAAATCACTCCTTTAAATTGTTTCTCTAAGGTATTTGATCACATCAACCCATCAACCAACTAAGGATACTGAGTGTATTCCTCAGAATAGATAACAGAGATATAAAAGCACTCTCATGCATTGTTTCCTTCTCAAAGGGCACTCCATTCAACTATTGAAATAGAACATAAATGCAGAAGAGGTGGTGGAAAAAATGTAAGAGCCAAAGGAAGGGTAAGACTCTTTACAACGTGCTCCTTCCAGACATAAAATGGCCTTGATATCCATGACCTCATAGTGCCTGACAATACCTACACAAGACCATCATAAGAGGAGGGAAAGATCATGACATCAGAATAAAAGAGAAACTTATTGAAATGGGGAAGGGATATGATAGAGAATGAAATTTCAAAGGGGAAAAGTGAGGAGGGAGGGTATTACCATGGGATATTTTTTATAATCATGGAAATGTTTTAAAAATTGAGAAAAAACTAAAAGAAAAAAATAATTATATTTTGGGCTGGTAGATTGCTCAGTGGTTAAGGATTTTGCCAGCAAAGCCTAACAACCCAAGTTCAATACCCCAGTACCCACATCAAGCCATAAGCATAAAGTGAAGTATTCGCTCAGAGTTGTTTGTAGTGGCTAGAGGTCCTGGCAAGTGACCCCCACCCCTAATCTCCCAGGTTCCTTTAATCCCAGTTTACAGGATACTGAGATAGGAGAATCACTCTGAGTTCAAGGCCAGCTTGAGACTACATAGTGAATTCTAGGTCAGCCTGGGCTAGAATAAGACCCAACTTCATAAAAAATTGTAATTAATATTAATAGTTTAACTAAAATATTTAAATGCACCTTGTATACCATTTACTGGGAGAAATCTAAACTAAACTATACAAATATGGTCTACATTCCACCTACCTACGCTCAAGGGAAGGTCATTTCTACAAGGTGGCTATATGCAGTTTGTAAGTGATGAACAGGAAAAATGTGGATATCTACGTTATATGGGCATCACACTGCTTTGCCTGCAAGTAGCAGCTTTGAAACAATAAAACTGCCTTAAACATTAAAGGTTTTACATTTTTTTTAATATCCATAAGTTCAGACTAAGAACTTCAAGGCCACAAGTAAAACCTTAGCCTGTATAAGATCAAGTCATAAATGTGTGACATGAATGTATGTATGTAGTGAGCTTCACTTGTTGAGATTGTGAAGCAACTAGTAAAATACATCTCTACATGCATCTATGAATGCATTTCCAGAGATGATTAATTGGGTTAGTAGGTTAGTAGTTCAACCATGCCATAATACACCCAGAGTTTGCTCATGTCTTCTGTTTTAGCTTTAAAGGTGATAACACAACTGGCTCTTTATGGTACTTAAACCCCCTTTCTGTGTCTATAAGAATATATGAACAGATAGGAATGGGTGTGAGTGAAGGACATGAGGAACCTAATGTCTCCTCATCTATTGACCGTACATATTCATGCAGCCATGGGTAATATATGTGATACCTGGTTTCTACTTCCACTTAACAAATTAAAAAAATTGGATTGTAAACTAGCTCAGTAAAATGTTGCATACGCATCAGGACCTGTGTTCCATCCCCAGAACCCAAATTAAAAAATAAATTAAAGTCTGGTGGTATATGTTTACAGTCCCAGTTACTGGGGAGGTGAACATAGGTGGATCCCTGGGGCTCTCTGGCCAGCCAGTGTAGCCTAACTGGTGAGTTCCAGGCCAGTGAGAGACCCTGTCCCCCCACAAAAAAAAGTGCAACAAGTGCCTCAGAAATGTCATACAAGGTGGTCCTCTGGCTTCCACCAAAACATGTACACACACAAAACCAGATTTTAAAATAACTGTTGAGGATATAGTCATGATAAGTGCTCTATAGAGATCATGTCCAGCTGCATGAAAGACAAAAACAGAAGTATATTATATGCAGAGAGACCCAAAAGATTATGAAAGCCTAAAAGAGAATGGGAAAATAGATCTAAGCTATGATATCAAGATTCAAATGTCTCTCAGTCAATTGGTGAGTGAGGCATTGTCAAAGCATAGGATGCTAGTCTTCCACCCCAGATTTCTACCTAGTTCTACCTAGGGCCTAGGACTTTTCAGCTCTAACAAGTTGATCCTGTGCTTTAAGTTGAATGGATTCAAATTAAACCAATTAAAGAAGTGTTTTCCAGACCTCAGTAATGTATGACACACTTTTAATGAAATACATTATTGAAAGTACCAACACCTCTCTTCTATCATTTTAATGGTACTTTAAAATATACAGTTAAAAATTAAGTACAAACTCTACAATGCTTCTAATTCATATGCAATGACAAAACCTAGCCCATATTTAATTTCAGTTACATTCAGCACTGTGGAATTAATAAAACTCAAATTAATATTAATTTTTAATGTGACAGATTATATTGCTCTGCTGAAATTAAATGGTTATTGTTGCATTTAAGAGAAAAATACATAGCCTCAAAGCCAATTTTATTTTTAATCTGTTTTGTAGTATTTGTATAAGAAATGACTATTTGCATAAGTATGTTCCACAGAATGATATTGGGGACTTGTAGGCTCTGATTCTATCCAACCTTTATAGTCAAGGAAAGGCCAAGTAAAGTAGCATGAAATGATGTGATGTGTTTGTGAGATGGGGAATGCTCTTTTCATAAAATCATTTCTGATTTCTCTGTAAAGCTAGTTTCCAATCATGACATTATTGAAATCTGGATTATATAGTCCCTTAATGGAGTTATGGCTGAACTTTGGAACACAGCATACATGACAACTCTTTAGCCACCAAGCAGACTGTGCATCCAGAGCAGCTCAGACTTGCATACAGCTTTTAGTGAGTTTCTTTGCCACTCAGAGAATTCTCCCGGCTACCAGATATTACAGATCTCTTTGGAAGCCATAGTCTCTATGGTAAAGTCTCAACCTAAAACAATGGGTGATTTATTTCCAGTAACTGTCCACTGTCTCACAGTTGTCCAGGTCACTGCTTCCTTTTGGAATTGATATTGATGAATTCTTTAGACTCTTCTTGGGCCAGGGAAATGATTTATTGGGTAAAGTACTTGCTATGCAGACATGAGAAGCTCAGTTGGAATGCCCAGCACCCATGTAAAATGCCAAGTTGATGATCCATGCCTATAATCTTAGCTCTGGGGAGGCAGAGACAGGCAGATTCCTGGTGCTTACTGGCTATCTGCCATAGCCCAATAGGTGAGTTCTAGGTTCAGTGAGAGAGTTGGTCTCGAGCAATGAGGACAGCAATTAAAGATGACACCAGCTGTGAAACTCTGGCCTGCACATACTACATGTATATACACACAGTCTTTGATACACAATCACATATACCCCCTACCATGCACACACAAAAATTTTAAATTGAAAAACCATCATCCTTTGCTCCTTTTTGTAGCAAATCACCTTTACATAGCTAACAATTCCTTGTATTTTCTTTGTTCCCTCTTGCATGTACTTATACAATTTTGTGTTTTGTTTGGAGCCTAAGTAGTTAAAATGGGGAGGGAGCATTAAATTTTTGCAATGATTAGTTGTAAAGTTGGATTAAGCTCTATAATATTTAGGGGGGCTAAGGAGTTAGCTTTTTTGGTGTCACCATGAAATGTGGACCTGATTTGATTTTTGACCTCTATATTTTACCTACCCTTGATAAAAATGCCAGGCATGATGGCATGCATTTATAATCTCAGCACTCAGGAGGTGGAGACAGATGTAGCTCACTGGCCAGCCAATCTAAACTACTCAGCAAGGTCCAGGCCAGTGAATGACCCTTTCTCACAACAGTGTAGATAGTTGCCTAAGTAATGACATCTGAAAATATCCTCTGACCTCAAGGCACATACACGTATAACATATGTTCTTGCCTGGCCACACACACATGTGCACCAGCATGCACATATAAAAATATAAGATATGTGCATATAAATACCACAAGTATGTGAATCCATAAGGATATAAGAAATCATTTTGAAAAAACACAGAATTGGATATTTTCCTGACAAAACTGGCAAGATATGATTACTGATTGAATGTTAGTATTTTAGGCAAGAGAACAGTGCTTCATTAGTCAGACTTGGTGGCTGGTGATGATGTCTATTCTAGAAGATGAGGAGATGAAGTCTCAGGAGCAAAATATTTTGGGGTGAGAGGGAAGTGGTAGAAGTATATGGAGGCTTCAAGTCATGATATATATCAAATGCCTGAGGAAAGAGTAAGGGAGGAAAAGAAGAGAGAGCCTCCAATCTTAGCACACCTCTGAAAGCACTGGCATGTCCACTGGAAGAGCAATGTTTCTACAAATATATTGTGAGGCAAAATAAAACCCAAGATCACCTCATCGTGGCTTTCAACGTCCTACTCTACAAATGTGCCCCCCAACCTGTTCCATCTCTCACTGCTTCTTGGCCTGGCCCACCCCCTAAGCCATATGCTTTCTCATTGATACCTGGCCACCCAGACACAGTCTTGACTCAGCACCTCTGTTTCTGCTGTTTCCTAAGCCTGGAGCTTTTTTCTTTGGTATTTGGTGTGTCTTTCTCACTCATGTTCTTCAGATTCTGTTCAAAAGATACCCTCTCAATGAGGTTCCCCTGACAGCTCCATTAAAATAAAGCCTCCCTCATAATTCTCTGTAGTTTCCATATCCCCCCCTCATCAAATGGCACATGATTCATGTGTACATGTGTTTTATATCCGTATGTTCCCATTGAAATATAATCTCATGAAAACAAGGACTGTGCTCTGTACCACATGCCCAAGAATTGAAACCATTTCTGACATGTAGTATATACTAGGGAAGTGCTTATTGGATGAATATATGAATACCTTCATTGATTGAGCTGAAGAATTAAGCAAGTACAAGAGTAAGCAAGAATCTATGGGTCAAGACAATGGTTACTCCAGAAGCAAACCTTGTGTAATCAGGCAGACAAACATGATGTGTAGGCTGTTGTTAAAGATCTTGACAACTGGTAGAGACATGTAGGAGGATGGATCATTAGACCACAAGTGATTAGGAAAATCCTGGTGTGGTAGTTCAAATGGATATCCTCCAATAGATTCAGGTGATTATTACAGTTTGTAACTTAGTCCTCCAGCTGCCTGGCTGGAGGAGGTGTCACTGTGGGATGATCTAAATTCTAGCCTAAGATATGCAGAGCTTTTGAATTCTGCCTGGGATTCCTGGGGTGTGCTTATTTATGGTGCTGCTGGTGGTATTTCTCTCTGCATGGACTTGTGAAAGGGGAATATCCTTTTTGTTTATTATGAAACTTCCCCTGGATCTTTAAGCTTCAGTAAATTCCATTCCTCCCATAACTGTCTCGTTTAGATGTTCATCCCAACAACATGAAGCTGACTGCTACAGTATAGGTACCAGAGAGTGAGTTGTTTGTGTTTGATGAATATGACCGTGTGGATTTCTGTCTTTTGGAACTTTTGTTTTTGAGGAATGGGTATGGACTGGGTACTTACAACTGAAGATGCTTTCTGGCTTGGTAAGCCAAGTTTTATGCACTATTCTGGTAAAATTCTGAAAATGCTAAGTGCACAGAGAATAGTATTTGCAGGCTTTGCTTATGAACATTCTAAGAGGAAGGAAAGACCACAGAAAACTTTTTTTGGAACTGGTCTACTGGCATAAGGGGTGGGTGAATTCTGCTATCCATTCCCAGAGAATTTGATCAAGGTTAAACTTTTAACGGACTTATGTGCTTAAGTAAAGGTATGAAACTGAAAAATTTAAGATTTAAAGCTGGAAAAACTCAAGCCAGTTTAAAATTACTAACAATAAGACTGGTTGCTAAAGGTGCTATTGTTAAGGAGATATTACCATGATTAAATAAGATGGCCAAGCTGCTTTACATTAAAACAATAAAAGGATGCCTGAGGAAAGACTGAATGGTAGGAATGCGAACACTTTTGAAAGGAGTTCACTGAAAGGAATGTGCTCATCAAAGTCACATTTTATTTCAACCCAAAAATTAAGAATATGGCTGTGTCCCTACAACCTGGTATTGGTACTGGAAACATGAAAATTTGTAGAGTGGATCATGAAATTCACATAATTCCAGGAGGCTCTGCTGAGATGAGGCATGGGAAACAAGATATTTCTGTTTTAAAGGCTGGAAAGGCCAGTGTATGGAGGTGAAGATGGACCGTGGATTGTAGTGGAGACTCAAATATATATCAGATATACCAGGACTGTGGTACCATGGAGATCTGCTGGTCTGAGATGTAACTTTCCCTGGCCACTCAGTCCAGCTGGAGAAGCAGAACTGAAAAATTCAGACACTTGTTACAGGTCAGTGGTTATGATATTGGACTTGTACTGCAGATGTTTGATGTTTGCTTGATGGTTATTGAGTTTGCATTGGTCCAGTCTCTTCTTGTTATGCCTTATAGCAGTTGGAAATGTTTACCCTGTGCCTTTATATGTTGAGAGTATATAACTTGTTTTGATTTTACAGGTCTCACAGCTAAGAGACAATCTTAAAACTCAGATGAGACTTGGGACTTTGGAACTATCTTAAGTTGGTAAAAGCTATGGGGACATTTAAAATTGAGCTAAATACAATTTGAATGTGAGATGGTCATATATCTACTGAGGACCAGGAACAGAATGTAGTAGTTTAAATGGATGTCCCCCAATAGATTCAGGAGTTTATTAAATCTTGTAGCTTAGTTCCTGGAGTGTGCTTTGCTTGTGGTGCTGGTGGTGGTATTTCTCTCTGTGTGGACCTATGAAAGGACGCCAACCTCTTTCACCGTTATGGAAGTACCTCTGGATCTGTAATTTCAATAAACCCCATTTTTCCCATAGCCATGTCTCATTTGGAGGTTCATCCCAGCAACATGAAGCTGACTACCATGCCTGGTGAGGCCTGGGCTGATGGCTCAGTGGGTAATGTGCTTTGGATATACAAGTTTGGGCTCCTGAGCTTATGCACCCGGAACTGCATGAGCCAGGCATCTGTAATCCCTGTGTTCCTACTGCAAGATGGGAGGTGGAGGCAGGACAATCCTGGGAAGCTCATGGGCCAGCTGGACTGGCACACACAGTGACAAACAACAAGAGACCTTGTTGTAAACAATGCAGAAGATAAGGAACCCCACCCAAAGTTGGCTGACCCCTGACCACCATACATGTGCTATGGAACACATGTACCCCTGCAATGAAAGAAAGAAAATGAAATGAAGAAAGAAAAAAAAATAAATAAATAAAGAGAGAAAATTCCAGTGAATGATGATGTCAGCTTGGTCTAAAGTAAAAGGGAGAGAAAGGAAATTGTTTTTGTTCAATTTTATTTATTTATTTACTTGAGAATGACAGACAGAAAAAGAGGCAGAGAGATAGAGAGACAGAAAAATGGGTGTTCCAGGGCCTCCAGCCACTGCAAACAAACTCCAAACACTTGCACCCCCTTACGCATCTGGCTAACATGGGTCCTGGGGAATCGAGCCTCTAACTGGGGTCCTTAGGCTTCACAGGCAAGCATTTAACCACTAAGCCATCTCTCCAGCCCAAGAAAGGAAAGTTAATCATATTTGAGACATCTGTAAGAGATGAAATCAATGTGAAATACTAGATCTTGAAGGATGAAGGGAAGGGATATACAGTACAAGACTAGATCAAAGTAGATAATTCTAGAAGGAGTCAGAGTTTACACTGACAGTCATGAGATGACTGTCATGCAAACTTTGAAACTGTGGCATTAAGCAGGTAAAGGAATAGTGATATCTGGAGCTCAGAAGGGAAAGCTCAGCGATGATATAAGTTTATCATCCATCTGCACATAGATAGTTATTTAAACCTTATCAGTTGCTTAGGGAGAGAGAGGATAAAAAGAAAGTACCTACTAACGATCCTTGAAGAATTCCAATATTTAATAACTAAGCAAAGGATTCTGGCCCTTCATAGGAGACAGCGGCAGGCTCAGCACATAAGAGTAAAACTAAAATTAGTGTATCATGAAAATCAAGGGGAGAGTTTTTCCAAAACTGAGAATATCCAATTCCATTGAAAGATTAAATAAGAGTTGGTTGTTGTTAGCAATTTAGAAGCCTCTAGAAATCTTGATGAAATACTTGACAAGGTAATGAAACTGAACATGAATTAAAGTGAGATAAAAGAAATGAAGTTATCAGTCAGAGATACACCTTCTAAGAGGTTTGAAATGTGTGCTTACAGACCAAATAGTTGAACACACTCAATGTTATCCATCCTGTGAACTACAATTAACACAGCAGGTTCAACACATAAACAACCATCAGATGACAGAAGTAATATGAGTGAGTGGGCCAGACTAGATTTTCACAATGCAAGCAATGACCAGGAAAAAAAAAATGCTGAGTGTATAAATGCCAGATATGAAAATTCAAAGCTGATTACCATCATTACTCATCACAAAAATTCAAACTAAATTCATAATGAAATGACCTGTCTATTAGAAGGCTAAAGTAGGGGCTGGGGAGAAGGCTCCGACGGTTAGTGCATTTGCTTTGTGAGTACGTGCACCCGAGTTCCATTCCCAGAACTCACGTAAAGAAAAGCCTGATATGACCATGTGTGCTTGTAACCCCAGTGCTAAGGGGAGGAGGAGACAGAAGATTCACTGGGGCTCACTAGTCAACCAGTCTGACTGTGAAACAACAGCTTCAGGTGCTGAGAGAGATGAAATCAAGTGACCGAAAGTTTTAAGACTGATAAGAACTCTTATACATTGAAGGAGAATGTAAAATAGTCACTGTTGAAAGGATTTGTAATTTCATATAGAATTAAACGCACACTTACCTATATGACTCAGTCATTTCATTTCTGAATTCTTACTCTGGAGAAATAAAAAGTGATACCGACTTCAAAATTTATGCACAAATGTGTATGGCAACATTATTCAGAACTGCCACAAACTGGAAGCAATTTGAACGTGTTTTAATGGGTGAGCGAATAAACATTCACACAGCAGGGTCAGATTCAGCTGCTTCCCCACAGGATAGCAGAGCTGCTCCGAGCAGGTGCGGGCTTAAAGAGCTCAAATCACCGCCAAAGTGCAGTTGTTCAGATTCTCTGTAATTGTCTATAAGAATAACCTTGTTCTGTGCCTTAAAGCAGGAACTGCTATTAAGGTTTCTTGGGTCTTTTGTTTATCTGTTTTTGTTTCCTGTTTGATATAAGCCAATCTGACTACAAACAACCATTTCAAAGCAAATCCACTTAATAGTTAAAATAGACTGAAGCAAAATTGATCAGGATGTAAAATACTATTTGATGTACAGAGCACTATTACTGCACGTATGAATAGTGAGGCCAATTTAACTCACTCCTGGACCACCAGCCCAGGCCAGAGGATGTGACTGCACCCTACATCCTGCGTTCAGACAGCCCTTCCTTTTTCTACCCACCTTGTGCACATGTTGTGTCGTCTTTATCTCATCTCCTGGGTTTGTTGTAAGGTCCTGCTACACATATCTTCTATGTGCACTGGCAACCAGCCTACACTTGCATAAGCTCTGTAATTCTCTTGCCCTCTCGAGCCTAAACTGGGACTTGCCACTGGTCCAGGTCTGTGTAGTTTGGCAAGCTTCCTGTTGACCCTGAACTCTGTAAAAAGAAATTATACCATCCACTTGAAGTAAGCATCCTTGAAATGGGACTTGAAACAAGGGAAAAAAATAGGCTACCTGAACATTAGAGTAAAGTTAGTCTAAGAAGCTTAAATAATGTGAGCAAAGACTCCAGTAGACATCAGACAAGAGGGCAAAAGCCTGTGCACAGGGTGGGAAGATGGCTCAGTCAGGAAGCACTTGCAAGTAAGAGGACTTGAGTATGAATCCCCAGCAGCGCATCAAACCGGGGCCCAGCACTGTGTGCCTGTAATCCAGTGCTTGGGATGTGGACACAGGAGTATCCTTAGGGCGTGATGGCTAGCTGCTCTAGCAAAATTAGTGAAAGCCAGGTTAAGAGAAAACCTGCCTTTAAAAAAGCAAGTGGACAGAAACTATCAAAGATGTTCTAACTGACCTCTGGCCTACGCACACATGTATTCATACACATATGAACATGCATATACACATACATGCACATCACAGGTACATACATGAAAAAAGAAAGAAAAACCTGTGCATCCTAGGCCTTATAGAACCACATCAACGTGAAGGAACACACTGTACAGAAAATGTAGCAAATGCTTACACTCATGTGTGACAAGCTCGGCTTCAGTCAGAACATCTAATATTTCAAAGTTCAGCTTCCCTAAGCACAGACATTAGTTAAATAATGAACTTTCAATAACAGCACAAAATGTCATCAGGTTAACAGACACTTCTGCCATTTTCTCCTGCACGTGTTAAATAAATCCATTTACTATTGATCTCCCTCAGCGAAGTTCCAGCCTTAATGTAATTCCTGCCACCAAAGCAGAGGAAAAAGATACTTCTTGGAGGAACCTAAACATGGTATTTTTTACTCATCAGATGGGTCCTATATGGATTACTAGGTAACCTGATCCACTGGGTGTTTCATTCCAAAAGGCACCAGCTTGAAGGCTGACCTTGCTACTGGACAGGAGCTAGAGAAAGAGAATAAAAATACAGTGTGAAGAACTGCAAGGGAGAAAATGCATACATGGTGGGGTAGTTTGAATGGACGTCCCCCACCCCACCCCCAGATACAGGAGTTTTATTCAAACTTGTAACCTAGCTGGAGGAGGTGTTACTGTGTGGATCCTGACATCCAGCTCTAAGGTGTTTGTCACTGGGGACAGATCTGAATTCCAGCTTAAGATACTCAAAGTGCCTGAGTTCTGCCTGAGGTTGTTGAAGTGTGCTTGCTTGTGCTGATCAAGGTGGTATTTCTCTCTGTGTGGACCTATGAAAGTGGGCCAGCTTCTTCTGCAATTACGGAACTTCCCATCTATCTGTAAGCTTCAATAGACCCCTTCCTCCTGTAAACTGTCTTGGTTGGGAGGCTCATCCCAGCAACGTGAGGTGGACTACAACAGAACGGGCTGATGGTGCTGGACAGTAGCTAGAGAGACAGAATAACAGTACAATGTGAAAAACTGCAAAGGGGAAAATGCACACACAGTACCATCCAGGTTCTGTAGATTTTAGGAGCAAAGATAATATCAAAAGAAGTATTGTACTTGCCTTTTTGTTACTGGAATAAAGCATCCAACCAATAGCAACTGGTAAGAGAAAATGGTTTATTTTGGCTTACAGTCTTGAGGGGAAGCTTCATGATGTGAGGAAAAGATGGTAGAGCAGACAGTGAACATCACCTTCTTGCCACAACAGGTGATAAATAGCAGCAAGAGAGTGAGCTGAGTTCTGGCAAGGAAAAACCATAACACCCAAAGTTTTCCCAAAGAACACACTGCCTGCAGTAGCCTCCACTTTCCAAATTGCCAGCAGCTGGGGAACAAGTATTCAAAACACTTGAGTTTATAGGGAACACCTGGTTCAAACCACCACAGGAAGAATTCTCATTCTGGAGTCTGGCATTTGACCCTGGTGGCCTAGAAAGATATATTTTCCAGCTGTGGAGATGGCTCAATGGGTAATGTGTTTGCTGGTCAAGCATGATTACCTAAATTCAGATCCCTTACACCCATGTTAACACTGCCATTGTATGTCTGTAATCCCAGAGATAGGAAGGCAGAGATAAAAGGATCCCGGAAACATGCTTGCTAGCTAGGTGGATTCATGGAGACAGTATGCCTCAAGAAAATGAGGCAGGGCTGCAGAAATGGCTTAACAATTAAGGGGCTTGCCTGTGGAGCCAAAAGATCCAGGTTCAACTCCCCAGGGCCCACATAAGTCAGATGCACAGGCAGTATATGTATCTGGAGTTTGTTTGCAGTGACTAGAGACCCTGCAACCCTCATTCTCTCCTATCTGCCTCTTTCTCTCTCAATTAAATAAACAATAAAATAAAATAAGGTGGAAGGGCAACTGAGAAAGGAAAACAGTGTCAATCTCTGGTTTCCAAATGCTCTACTAAATCCCCTAATAAATGCTTAATAACTTTCACTTGATCTTGCCACCCCTATTGGTGAACGTGTGTTTTCTTTTTATTTCATTGCAAAAGGAGAAACTGTGTCACACTGTAACACACTTTGGCTATCTTACAAGAAGGTAGCAAGACAAAGTCCTTGATGGTAAAGTATTTTGAAAATATAATATTCTTGTTTGGGGTTATTGGTTTTTTTGTTTGTTTGTTTGTTTGTTTGTTTTTTGGTTTTTCAAGGTAGGTTCTTGTTCTAGCCCAGGCTGGCTTGCTTGAATTCTTTATGCAGTCTCAGGCTGACTTCAAACTCAAGGTGATCTTCCTACCACCTCCCCAGTGCTGGGATTAAAGGTGTACACCACCACACCTGACTTGAAAATATTCTTTAGTTGTTCCTTCAGTTTTATTTCTTAGTAGTAAAGGTGACATTCAAACAAGTCTATGGTATCGCACAATACCACCCATCTAAGGAGGGTAGTGAGTCTCTGTTGGTTGAGAACTTAACCTGTTTAAACCTTAATCTATTAGCATACAAAATTAATCTAAATTGAATCCACCCAATAATACCATTCTGAAAATTCAGTGAGCTAATTTGTATATAGCTCCATTACAGTATTTGATGCATAATAAATATAATTCTTAGTACATTTTACTCAATATAGGCATACTTATGAGTTTTTGCTACTTACTTATATGTATATGTATATATGAATGTATACATTCATATATACATACATACATATATATTTATAGTCTTAAATGTTTATACTACCTCGAGTCACATAATAAATACAGCAAAAAGAAACTGTAGCCCGTTCATAGTGATAGAAATTAATATACCATATTTTTACCTTGAAGATAAATAATTCAATTAAATTTACTTGTGGAAGAGGTAACTCTTCAAAACCACACACACATTTAAATGAATGAGTTATACTTCCATTTATGAACTAAAAGCCTCCTTAAACCACTCCATACATATCTAGTACATTATATTTTAGAAGGTTTTTCATAGGTATCATTGAACTTGAACTTGGCAAGCTCCTTAGAATTAGGTTATGCAAACATTATCCTTATTCTCTTTACAGAGAAGCCTGAATCCTCAAAAGTAGATACAGAGGCTGGGGAGATAGCTCAGTCAGTAAAATGCTTGTCTTGAAACACAAGAACTTGAGTTCAGTCCTCAAAGTCCACATTAAAAGGAAAAAGGTTTGGTGATGCACACTTATTATCCCAGCAGTGTGGAAACAGAGACAGGCAGATCCCTGAAGCTCACTGGATATCCACTTCAGTTTAATTATTGAGCTCCAGGCCTTGAGAACTGCTCAAAAAAAAAAAAAATGGAGGTTAGGGATACAGCTCAGTGGCTAAAGGTGCTTGCTAGCAAAGCCTACCAGCCCAAGATCAATTCCCCAGAACAATACAAAGGCAGGTGCACAAACTGGTGCATGCATCCAAAGTTTGTTTGTAGTGGTAAGAGACCCTGGTGCATACATGATCTCATTCTCTCTCAAATAAATAAACTCTCTCTGCATCCCTCTCAAATAAATATTTATTTATTTATTTTTATAATAATGTTATATATGTATATAATAATATATTAAATAATCATATTGTATGTTTATAATAATATTTGTAAATTATCTGTATATGTTTATATATAATGGATAGTGCCTGAAGAACAACACCCAAGGCGTCCTCTGGCCTCCACATATGTGCACACACACACACACACACACACACACACACACAAGTGCACATTCACACACCAAGAAAGAAAGAAGAAACAACTTGATGCAATAGTGTGTCAGGAAGGTGATCTGAGGTGGACTCCAAATCTCCTTCCTGACTTCTCACCTACTCCTCAAATCAATCTGCAGCTCTGAAACTAAGAGGACATTGTTATGCTCTTTGCAACCAATCATGGCAATGGCAGAGCACAAACACCTCTGTGAGAAAAACCAGCGGTGCTTACATGTATCTTTGTCAACTCTGGGTAAATTCAGTGGTAGTGTCTACATGTTCCTGCAAGTTTTCACCTCCACCTTTTAGCATGCAACTTGCCTCCCTTGGAAGCAGGTGTACTGGCTGCCCAGACAGGAGCCAGAGTACTCACAATAACTCTGTGACCAGCATCATGTGGCACAATGAGAGAGCACTTCCTTCCTGGAGAGAAAATTTTACTTTTGTCATTAGTACGGTAATGGTAACCTGATTTCCATTGACTCGCATAGTACTTGATTGCAGGTTGTGGAGATTCGGATGCTGGGCTTGGTTAGAGGAGAATTCAGACTTGCAGTCATGAACGCTGTCCCAAGTCCACGATGGGGTAAAGGTGATGACATGCAAGGAAGCAGATAATTAGGAAGACTTCACACTTTCCACATTTGGAGCAAAGTCCTTATATTCAGAACAACAATAATTCACTAGGGTATGTGGTAACCTCAATTATAATCATATTAAGATTTTGTCCATGAGCCTATTCAGAATGAGTACAATAACTTAAGTTTAAACAGAGTGTATGTCTGCTAAAAACTTATTTTTAAAAATTCAATTTGCTAGACTCTATTTTGAGACTTTTATCATAAAGTAGGTTTCATTAGCAATCAAAAGCAAGTTCCACATCCAAAAGTCAAACAATTTGTTTCCCTGTGCTCATCATGTCATCCTGTCATTTAGCATGCAAAAGCTTACAGGGCCGTAAAGCTTCCAGATTTGCTTTTTAACTTATCATTGTACTACAAGGGTTTTCATTCTCGTGGTTTTGCATATGCTGCACTTATTGCATAGACCATGCCATCCTTTCTCCATTCATTATGCTTCTCTTGACCCTTCAAGTAACTGTCTTGAGAACATTCCTCTTATTTCTCCTTAAGAAGTAAGAACTTCAACAGCTGGGGAGATAACTCAATGCTCTCCACAAAAGCCTGAAGACTTGATTTCAGATCCCTGGATCTCACATAAATTTTAGGTGTGGTAAAGTACCTTCAGTCCTAGTGATGAAGAAACAGAGGCAGGAGGATTCTTGAGAATGCTGCTTGGCTCGTTTATACGAATCAATGATCTCTGGGTTCAGGAAGAGTTTGCCTCAAAAAAAAAAAAAAGGCAGAAAAATAATTGAGGGCTAAGCCATCTGACATTGACTTCTGACCTCCATACTCATGCATACACACATACACACACCCATGAATACACATATATAACATACATACATACACGAAAGAAAGTTAATATGTAATTATAATTCCCCGATTTTTAGTATATATAATGTTCACAATATCCTACTTGTATAATACAAGGATGCATATTTTTTTTTAATTTATTTGAGTAGGACAGACACAGAGAGAAAGACAGATAGAGGGAGAGAGAGAGAATGGGCGCGCCAGAGCTTCCAGCCTCTGCAAACGAACTCCAGACGCGTGCGCCCCCTTGTGCATCTGGCTAACGTGGGACCTGGGGAACCGAGCCTCGAACTGGGGTCCTTAGGCTTCACAGGCAAGCGCTTAACTGCTAAGCCATCTTTCCAGCCCAAGGATGCATATTTTTGATGAAAGTTGTATCTGGCAAGCCACAGGGCTACACAGTGCCCGCCACAGTCCTGTAGAAATGTCCTGACCATTCTTTATCTTATGTTGTGACATTATAAGACTCAGTGCCTTCACATGCTATCATTTATCATTATTTTTGTTTATTTTTCATTTATTTATTTGAGAGCAACAGACAGAGAGAAAGAGGCAGAGACAGAGAAAAAGAATGGCAGTGCCAGGACCTCCAGCCACTGCAAATGAACTCCAGATGTGTGTGCCCCTTGTGCATCTGGCTAAGGTGGGTCTTGGGGAATCAAGCCTCAAACCAGGGTCTTTTGGCTTCACAGGCAAGCGCTTAACCACTAAGCCATCTCTCCAGCTCTTTATCATGCTTCTTAAAAATATTTTATTTATTTCTTTAAGAGAGAGATTGAGAGGGGCAGATAGGCAGACAGAGAATGGGCACGCCAAGGTCTCAAGCCACTCCAAACAAACTCCAGACACATGTTCTACCTTGTACATCTGGCTTACATGGATACTGAGGAACCAAACCTGGGTCCTTAGGCATCACAGATGAGTGCCTTCACCATTACTCCATCTCTCCAGCCCATAATTATTTTCAGTATGTGATCGTACTCATGTCTTTTGTCACAAATGTCTCATATTTATCCAGAAATACAAGACACGGAACTACAAATGGCCATATTCATGAATGGGCAGAATTTGAAAGATTCAGAGAGGGTAGAGGATCTTGAGCCCTCTCCTCAAACTAAAAACCCCCTCGGTGAGTAAACACATTGTAAACACTCTGGAAATAACTTGCTGTGTGGGTGAATTAACAATGGGTTGATGGGTTCAAACAAGTATGAACAGGCTCACTAGAGTTCAAGGAAACATTGATCTAGAGATATTGTGGCGCTGTGCCCAAGAACTACCTAAATTGTATTCAAGCAGATATGCCAAAATCAGAGTTTAGAAAATTAATATAAGCACCATGTCTATGTATAAAGCAAAAAAAAAAAAATGTAATTTCTAGTTAGGAGCTGAAGGCATGGACGGGAACAATTCAAGTCTCACAAGAGGAAGGAAAAGTTACAGTATATAAGGTGACAGTTGGGGTTTGTGAAAGGGACATGTTAAAGCATCAAATGTACCTACCAGACTCCACATAATAAAACAAATGTATTTCCCATTTCATCCCCAAATTGTTCCTGGAGACTGGGTTTGTAGTTACCTAACTACTAGACATCTAATATGTTAAATATTGGAATGTTTTAAATACTGGGGTATGGGAAGCTTCTATAAATGTAGTGTTACCCATCCTAAGATTCATCCCTATTAGCTCAAATTATGGATAGTTCATAAAATATGTGTGCTTAGTACATACGTCCAGAAAGCAGTTCTTTTAACTCAAATATCTACTAATAGAAAGTACCTGTGATGGTTAATTTATATTGTCATCTGGATCAGCTCTTTGGAAGATCTGTAAGTGTGTTTCCAGGAGGGATTGACTCAGGAGGAACACTTTCCCCAGAGGTGGCAGCTCCTGTGGTGGCAGCCTTCATATAAAGATGTTCCAGGAAGAAGCAGGCCTTTTGTTGGCCTTCCCTTGCTCCTTGAGATTAGGGCATCTATCCTGTCACTGCCGTCTTTCAGCAATGAAGCCCAGTTTCTTCAGCCTTCCAACATGGACTGAAAACCCACAGCTCTCCCAGAATCCTCCCAGCCTTCAGCACCAGACTGAGACTGCTGAGGCATCCAGCCTCCTAGCCTGAGGAGTTCTCTCAGTCTTAGCTTCTCCAGCGTGTTGACAAGACAGCCATTATTGATACCTAGCCCTGTCATGTAATCAAATCTAATAAATCAACTTTTAATATATATTCAATCTATCAATTTTGTTCCTCTAGAGGACCCTGATTAATACAGTATCCATTTCTTACAGCTTGCCCATAACAATGTTCCAGTTGCCCCATAAATCCTCCACCCAGAAACTTATGTGCTGGGAAACCTGATTTCTCCCTGGTAGTACTGTTTGGGAAGGTTGTGGAACCTTTATGAAGTGAAGCTTGCTGGAAGAAGTGCATCCCTGCATGCAGACCTTGTGCTGTTACAGCCCAACCCTGCTCTCTCTATTTCCTTCCTCCTGATATGAAGATTTGACAATGGCTTCTGGCCACGCTTTCCCCACAATGATGAGAAACCCCACAATGGAACTCTAAGTTGAGAAATAAACCCTTTCCTTCCATAAACTACTTTTGGTTGGGCATTTTGTCCCAACAACAAGAAACCAACTGATACAGTGTCATTTTATACTGTTTATTTTATATTTTTATTTTTTTTCCTTTTTATTTAGCAACGTGTTCTATGAGCAAGCATAAATAAAACTGAACATTTTTAATTTTTTATTTATTTATTAGAGACAGAGGGAGAGAGAGAAAGAACAAGCCTACCAGGGTGTCTAGCCATTGCAAATGAACTTCAGATGCATGTGCTGCCTTATGCATCTGGTTTATGTGGGTACCGGGGTATCAAACCTGTGTCCTTAAGCTTTGCAGGCAAGTATCTTGACCACTAATCCATCTATCCAGCCCAAAACTGTACTTTTTTTTATTCTTGTAGTGATTTTCAAAAATTTAACCAATTTCAGAAACTCTTTCTAAGTTGATAAAGAATATATAACTTGCAAGGCTGAGGAAATGGCTCAGTCAGTAAAATCCTTGTCACACAAACATAAAGGCCTAAATTTGAATCCCATGTTACCTACATGAAAAGTCAGGAACAGCTATGAGTGCCTGTAACCACAGCACTAGAAGGCTGGGAAGGGAGAATCTCTGGTACTGGCTGGCTAACTAGTCTAGCTAAAATGGTGAGCTCTCGGTTTGGAGAGAGCCCCCATCTCAAAAAATAAGGTAAGGAGTAGCTAAGGATGATTCCTTGACATCAACCTTTGTCTTCCACAAGCATGTGCATACACATGCATATTCACTCACACACATGTGTCCACACACATGCATATACAAAAAATAATATAACTTGGGCTAGAGAGATGGCTTAGAGATTAAGGCATTTGTCTATAAAGTCTAGGGACCCAAGTTCTATTTTCCAGGACCCATGTAAGCCCAATGCACAAGGTGATGCATGTATCTGGAGTTCATTTGCAATGATTAGAGCCTCTGATATGCCAAAGTCTCTCTCTCTCTCTCTCTCTCTCTCTCTCTCTCTCTCTCTTTCCCAAAATTTAAAAAAAAAAATCACCACAACAAAATTAAAACCCAACTTTATGAAAAACAGCAGCATCTACCCCAGAAGCTAGTAGCTACCTTTACAAGAATACATTCCAAGAAGACAATTTAGCATATGCAAAAGCAGGCATGCATTTAAACATTACTCTATGAAGCATGAGTTTTCATTTAGATCAATTAATTGCTCTTCTAAATTAATTGTAGTCATTTTCAATTTTAAATTTTCTTGTGCCTATGAAGAAATAACATCATTAGCAAAAAAAAAAAATAGCATTCAAATCAGTCAATACTGTCTGTTATATCCACACCATTGGCTGCTATAATTGGAAAATTACTAAGTTCCAGCAATGGGCCTATGTTTAAATGAATTTTTAGAAGCAAAGTCATCAGAAGCTCATTCTGTTGAACAAATATTGCAATTGATATTCTAATGTGTCTTTAAATGGTTAAACTTGAAGATAAAATTATTTGTTTTGCATTACAGACCATTTATTGGAAGGCTCTTGGTTGCCCATTAGAACTAGATCATACGACCCTATTGTGGGAGATACCACATGCTTGGGCTTCAAGGCAGTGGGAAATCAATCTAACTGAGCTGGAAGCCTCCTTCCTGCTGACAAGCTGTCATGATGCTGGAAAGAACTATTCAGCCTGTTGGGGAGAAAAGTCATCAAGTAGATAAATATCAGCGGACCCTGCAAGCTTCATAGCTGGCCAACCAGGCCAAATGTGAAAACAATTACAATGGTGGCAAGTCTGTGATGGGGGAAACCAACTGCTCTCTGATTGGATTTGAGACCCCCTCCACATGGCAAAAATCCTGCCTGGCACTGAAAACCTGCTCGAATGCTTATGGCTAAGAAGATCATAAGCCCCAGAGGGGAAACTACTAATGTTCTCTGTTTGAATTGATATATTATAACCATAAAACTTCCCTCTAACTACTTATGTTTATGCCCATATGTTAATGCTGCTCTCACTTTTGTTTAGAGATGCTTCTCTTTTCAGATGGTGGTGACCACTGGAGGGACTTAAAATTCGCCAAAGTGCTGTGAAGTGACAATAGAGTGTTCACACCCTCCAAAGCTCAAGGACCTTTACTCCCCCAAAGGAAGGGAGGAAAGCTTTGCAATACTATCCTCCAGACACAAAGTGCTCATGGCATTCCTGACTGCACAGTGGTGGAGGTTACCAACCAAAGACATACATGCAATAGGAGGGAAAAATGATGACAATCAAAATACAAGAGAGACCAACTGTGGGAAAAAAGGGATTCAGTATAGAGGGAATAGGAGAGGGAGGAAAAGCAGGGTGGAAGGAAGGGATTCTGATCATTATCATTGCATATTGTGTGTATATCGGGGCGTTGTCAATAAATTGTTAATTTAAAAATTATTTGTTATGTGGCTATAATAAGAATACAAATTTTGGTGGAGTACACTATTATGGTGTACTTTATGCATTCTTTCATACTTAAATCTATAAGAACAAAATGTATATGTAGCAAAGTAGGGGACACAAATACATATTCTTGTCTAAGAATATTCTATTTGCAAATTAATAGGTTCTATTAGGCTACACTGAAAAATGCCTGTGGTGGAATTAATGTTGAATACCCTAAAATAATTCAGTACTTTGTTATAGAACATCAATCAGATTTTTGAAATGTTTGCATTTTTGAATGACTACTCTGTAAATTAATGTACAAATCCATTGATAGTAGTAATTTAATAAATGCTCTACACTTTTACTGTGTTTTGTTAGGAAGCAACTAGAGATCTTGTCAAAATTTTCAATAAATTAAACATCCCCTAGTCTTTAGTTTTTATAGATTCTTATATTTGATGTTATCTTGAAAACGCTATTCCAGAAAGACATTGAAATTTGCCTCCTACTGAGAAGATTGGGACTCAACAAATTAGCTAATGAATGCTAAATGATAAACAAAATTTCAAATTCCGCAATTGAAGTTGGAAAATCCCTTGTGGAAAGAAGAACTTTTAGTTCAACTACTTCTTTTTAGTTGAAAGCAATGAAAATTTGCAACATTAAAAGAATTGTGATAATTTTTTTTAATTATTTATTTATTTATTTGAGAGCGACAGACACAGAGAGAAAGACAGGTGGAGGGAGAGAGAGAGAATGGGCGCGCCAGGGCTTCCAGCCTCTGCAAACGAACTCCAGATGTGTGCGCCCCCTTGTGCATCTGGCTAACATGGGACCTGGGGAACCGAGCCTCGAACCGGGGTCCTTAGGCTTCACAGGCAAGCACTTAACCGCTAAGCCATCTCTCCAGCCCGAATTGTGATAATTTAATTGATGAGCTTATCCTATTAAAATGATTTTCATAGACAGTCTGAGTGAAGCAAAAGCACTATCTAATTCCATTTGAGCTAAAATTTTGACACATTTCAAAAAAAAGTACACAGAATACTGGCCCATTTAGGAGATTTTGTACTAAGCTTAGTAATTATTTTAACACTTTAAGATAAGTAATTTCTCAATTAAAATATTATGGTCTACTGAAAAACAAATCAAAACAAAATCATACTTTGGATTACATTGCAAAAATATATTGTTAGAAAATATTAAATAACAAAAGTGTGTAGAAAACTGTATCCATTAGAAAAATAAGATTGGCATAATATTGGAGACAAACATAAGCAACAATCTTGTTAAAATCTGAAAATAAGCAACAAAGTACATTATGAAAGCACATTAAGATCTTCATTTTCCTATCTTTGCATGCATTCTAGACTCTACCCCTAGGAGGCACACCTGTGGGCTAGGAAGATGTCTCCGCAGGCAAAAGCACACACAAACCTAAGGATCTGAGAGCGCCTGCATTCAACTGCCAGAGCTCATGTGGGGACAGAATCAGGAGAATCACCAAGGACTCCTGGTTAGTCAGGCAGGCAGAAAACACAGGAACCCCATGTTCAGAGAGAGGCTCCTTCTCAAAGGAAGAACACACGATAGCTGAGGACACCCATCACCATCCTTTGGCCAACACACACTTGTGCACAAAGCACACCCACCTCCATGCTCACATGAGCGTACATTATATATACACGGCACATGCTACATGCACACATGCAAACAAACACCCTTAGTATCCCTGTTATTGTTAAATCACGTGTAAAGTCTGCTTAGGTATTTATTTTTCATGTTTTGCCACTATGTTGCAGCCATGCATTTATTTTATTTTGCTGTATGTGTGAGGGTGGAGATTCATACATGTGATGGTAAGTGTGTGAAGGTTGAGGGATGACCTCCAGTGTTTCTCCTCACAGTCCGCCTTGCTCACCACTGAGGACACCAAGCCAGATGGTTGACGAGCTTCTGGGGATTCTGCTGTCTCTGCTTCCCATCTCACAATAGAAAGGATGGGATTACAGACACTTCTTACTATGTCTGGCTTTAACTGAATTCCTGGAATGTAGACTCAGGTCATCACACTGGCAAAGCAAGTGCTTTTACACACCTAGCCATCTCTCCATCCCTATTATCTTGTTCTTTAAATGAGTCCTTCCAACATTCCTATATGATCCAACCCAGTTTATTTGCATGTGTGTCTTTGAATATGTGTTCCATTTGATGGGTGCAGAGAAATATATTATCCTGTTTTATGTATGCCACAGCTCTCACTTGGCTTCTTAATTTTCTTGCTCAAAATTACTTTTGGATTATGCTATTGTGTGTGCATCTACCCTACAAAATTTTCTTGCAAAATCATCTGTAATTGGTTTTCATCATGTTTTACAAATCCATTCTCCTGGCAATGAACATTTGGGTGGCTGCCACCCCTGCTACCACCAGGAGTGCTACAGTGAACATCTTAAACACATCCATGCTGTACTCCATGTGGGCTTCTCTGACGAATTCCACTATTTAAGATCATGTTGCACCCTACAACTCGTCCATCACTTCACTGTCTTGTCAGCTAAGACCTTTTGCATTCCTAACTCTCACACCTTATCTTGGATTATGAACATTTTTTTTTTATTTTTAGCAATCTGATGGAGCTGTATATTTTATTTTGATTTTCATTTTCTGTGATACTAATGTATTTGAACATCTCTTTGCATTTCTAACATTATTCCACATTTCACCCTCTTTAACTCACTGGCTCATAACCTATGCTTACTTGTTGTCGTAGGTTTCTCCTATTTTTCTTACTAATTTGCAGGCATTCCCTGTATGTTCCAAATTTAACTCTATAATAGTTTCTCAGTGCCTATGGTGCCTTTTGCCAAGCAAAAATAATTATTACTGTTGTAGTTTAATCTATGTCTTTTGTTTTATGATATGTGCTTTTAGGGTATTAGCAATATCACATTTTCTTTTAATTGTTGTTAATTTTACCAGTCATGTGTAGATTTTAATGTCTATGTAGTTCACCTTGATCTTTAGAGTGAGTATAGACACATCTAACGTTTCCATATGGTATAAAACTTGTGACATCACACTTATCACACATGAAGCTTCCATGTAAAATTGAGTCTATTGTAATATTTTGTCCATTGATGTCTTTTTCCATGCACTAACACAACCTTGCCCTGGAAACATAACAGAGGAAATGGAGAATTATATATGAGTACTGCTCTTACAGCTAACCTGAGAATGTTCTCAAGGGAGATGGCAGTAGACACTAAGACACTCAAAATTCATCAAAGCAGAAGATCAGAAGGCTCTGGGAGCTAAAAAAAAAAAAAAAAAAAGGAGACTTATATTGTACCCTCCAAGGCTCAGGAAACTTTACACAAGAGGGGATGAAAAAAATGTAAGAGCCACAGGGTGGGAAAGTATACTGTGAGTCACTCCCCCCTCCAAAGAGACTGGGTGGTCCTTATCTAAGCCTACCTGTTGAAGTGTTTCCCCCATTTATTCCTTTAGCAGTTTCAGTTTCAGGTCTAATGTTAAGGTCTTTGAGCCATATAGAGTTAATGCTTGTCCATGGACAGAGATAAAGTTCAGGTTTCATTCTACATACAGATAACCAGTTTCCCTAGCAGCATTAGTTAAAGAGATTGTCTTTTCTGCTGTGAATATTTTCAACACCTTTATAAAAAAAAAAATCAGATGGATGTAGCTTCAGAATTGATATCTGGATCCTCTATTCTTTTTTTTTTTAATTTTTAATTTATTTATTTATTTGAGAGCGACAGACACAGAGAGAAAGACAGGTAGAGGGAGAGAGAGAATGGGCGCGCCAGGGCTTCCAGCCTCTGCAAACGAACTCCAGACGCGTGCGCTCCCTTGTGCATCTGGCTAACGTGGGACTTGGGGAACCGAGCCTCGAACCGGGGTCCTTAGGCTTCACAGGCAAGCGCTTAACCGCTAAGCCATCTCTCCAGCCCCAATTTCTTTCTTGAGTGTTTTAAAGTATTCATTGTATAGGTGTGCTTGATTCAGGTGTCTCCCATAAACTTAACATATTCTAAATGCTAGGTTCCCAACTGATGGAAATTTGGGAATTCATGCCCCCTGGAGGCAGTGTATTGTTGGTGGCAGGCTTATGTATTATAGCCAGTTTCCCCTTGCCAGTGTCCGGGACACTCTCCTCTTGCTGTTGTCCAACTGATGTTGGCAAGGAGGTGATGTTCACCCTCTGCTCATGCCATTGTTATCCCCTAACATCATGGAGCTTTCTCCCAAGTCTGTAAGCCAAAATAAACCCTTTTCCCCACAACCTGCTCTTATCGGATGATTTCTGCCAGCAATGCAAAACTTACTGCAATAGATCTTTTTTTTTTTTTTTTTAGGCAGTTGTGAATGGGAGTGTTTCTCTGATTTCATCCTCAGCATGTTTGTTATTGGTATATAGGAAAGCTACTGATTTTCACATTAATTTTTTGTCCTGCTACTTTGTTGAAATTGTTTCTATCAGCTCTAAAAGTTTTCTGGAATAGGTCCCTTAAGTATAGAATCATATCATCAACAAGTAATGATAATTTGACTCCTTCCTTTCCTATTTGTAAACCTTTTATTTGTGCCTCTTAACTTATTGCTATAGGTAAGGCTTCTATTATTATATTGAATAATAGTGGGAAAGGTTGACATACTTGTCTTGTTCCTGATTTTAGTGAATATGCTTCAAGTTTTTACCCATTTGGCATAATGATGACTATAGGTTTGTCATATATACCCTTCATTATGTGGAGATATGTTTCTTTTGTCCCCAGTTTCATCAAGACTTTTATCTTTTTTTTTTTTTTTTTTTTTTTTTTTTGGTTTTTTGAGGTAAGGTTTCACTCTAGCCCAGGCTGACCTGGAATTCACTATGGAGTCTCAGGGTGGCCTCGAACTCACGGCGATCCTCCTACCTCTGCCTCCCGAGTGCTGGGATTAAAGGCATGCGCCACCACGCCTGGCTCATCAAGACTTTTATCATGAAGGGATGTTAGATTTTGTCAAACACATTTTCTGCATCTATTGAGCTGATCATGTAAATTTTGTCTTTGAATCCATTTATAAGGTGTAATACATTTATTGATTTGCATATGTTGAACTATCCCTGAATCTCTGAAATAAAACCCACTTGATTAGAGTGAATGATCTTTTTGATGAGTTTCTATATTCTATATTCTGGAAAGAAAATTTGCAGGTATTTTCTTTGAGAATGTTTGCATCTGTATTCATGAAAGGGATTGATTTGAATTCTCTGCTTTAATTTTTATTATCATTATTATTTATTTTTGGAAAGGCTAAACTCTATCCTCTTGTCCCTCCCGTTATCTTGATGGCCCTCCTCAATGCAATTGTTGATATTCACTGTGGGGTCATGGAGGCCTCAGACATTCTCTGTGGGGGACTGTGCCTCAGAATAATCCTACCTCCTCTGCGGCTCCCATAATCTTCCTGCCCCCTCTTCTGCAAAGTTCCCTGGGCTACTGAGGACCTACTAGCAGTCTGACTTTGTGATGAGATATCTGTGGCCTCTGACTTTCTGCTTTGCTGCGTTTTGGTTAGCCACATTTGGCTGTCATCATCTCCCTGGAGCTGCTTGTTGAGCCAACAGTGAGGGCAGGACTTTCATTGCTGCTTCCTCTACAGTCTGATGGGCACCTGCTGATGTGGTAGATGTGGGATACCTCATGGTGGGCAATTGGCTCTCTTTTCTTGTTGTCTTGATGGATCTTGGATCTGCTCAATATTTACTGCCATGTGTAAGATAAAACAAATTATCCAATCAAAAAGTGAGAACAGCTTGGATTGAAAAGGATATATGTAGCAATTTGAGAGACATTGTAGTGTGTATGCCCACTCTTATTATCCAGGGATTGGTAGGAGCTTTTCTTTGGAGTCTCTGCATATCCTTTCTGTGGGATACTCACTTCCACAGAAAGTAACCTCAAGTCTGTTGTGTCTTTATCTGGTCTTGTTATCAGATTAATACTGGCTTCAAAGGAGAAGCTTGGTATTTTTCCTTCCTTTTCTATTTTATTCAATAGTTTGAGAAAAATTGGTGTTAACTCTTCTTTGAACATCTGATGAAATTCACCAGTGAGTCCATCTGACTTATTTTAGTTGGGAATTTTTTTAACTGCTTCCATATCATGCTTACCATAGCTCTCTTTAAATGGTTTATCTCATCTTGATTAAATTTTGGTAGGATATCTATAAATTCATCCATTTATTTTAGATTTTCCAATTTAGTAGAGTATATGTTTTTAAGGAATGTCCTTATGATTTTCTGAATTTTGCTAATATATGTTGTTATGGTGCCTTTTTGTCTCTAATTTTGTTAATTTTGGTCTTCTCTTTCTTTTGGCTAGTTTAGCTAAGAGTGTATAAATGTTATTTATCCTTTAAAAGAATCAACTTTCTTTCATTGATTCTTCTTATTTTTTGGTCTTATGTTATTAATTTCTTCCCTGATCTTCCTTATTTCTTTCTATCTATTGATTTTTGGCTTGTCTTATACTCCTTTATCCAAGACCTTAAGGTGCATCATTAACTTATTTATTTGTGATCTCTCTAATTTCTTAATATAGGAGCTAAATTTATAATTTTTTGCTTTGAAATGCCTTCATTGTATCCTATAGGTTTTGGTATGGCATGTTTTTATAAAATTTCATTCTATTTTTAATTTATTTTTATTAGATATGGACATATTTAGTATGTAAATAACACATATTGGGACCATCTTTTCCCTCCTCCGTACCTCTTTTCTGAAGAGGCCTTCCTCATTGGGGATGCAGGTCAACCCCATGAAGTTTGGGAGAAAGGCAGTGTCTCTGTGCAAAATGTCCCAATTTGTGGCTCTAACAATCTTTCTGCCCCCTCTTCCACAAAATTCCCTGAGCCATGTTGGGTGCATTTTAAGCCTACTTCAGTGATAGGCACTTGGGAGCCTCTGTATCTCTGGTTTGGTAGGTGTTGAGTGTCCTCAGTGTCTATCTCTACCACCCTTGTGCTGATATTAGATTCACTAAGAAATCAGCACTCTTGCTCATTTCCCCAATTCCTCTGTGATTTCAGCTGGGGCCAGGGTGGAGTGCGCTAGGTCATTTATCTCCTCAAGTCCAGTTCCCATCTCAAAAAGAAAAACAGATTCTCCAACAAAGAATGAAGTCAGCACTGGTTAAATGGAATAACCATTATTAATTCAGAGAGAACTTAAAGGGTATATGCCCTCTTATAGGCCAAGATTAGTGGGAGCTTGACAATGGAAAGCAGAATCACTATCTGGATATGATTCTGACTTGTTTCCTAGTTCCAGATATGGTTTCCTTTCCACTGAGCAGATTCATGAGCCAATCCAAGAGCAGTTGGTTACCCACCATGGCCATGTGCCACTATTGTGCTTGTGTGAGCATCACATCAGATTGTTTGCTTCTGTGTCACTTAGACTTTGACTTGCTCAGACAGATGTTTGCCGCTTTCCCCTGGTAGCTCATGTGGTGCCTTCCTGAACTAGAAGAGATAATTATCTAGAGTCTGGTTTTCTTCTGGATTCCAACCAGGTCTCTCTATGGTCCATGCTGACAGAATATGGTGTCTTCAGCAGTAGGATTTTACTATTAACTTCTGGTGGGTAATGAAATGCTCTGACAAAATTCTGTCTTGTTTGTTTTGGGAGATCTAGTAGGTCTCTCTGATCATCACCTCACTGTGGATATAAACCACATCCGAGTATAGGGAATTAAAGGCCAGTGCCAAGGGAAAGGGGAAAAAAAGGCAAAGAAGAAAGAGAAGCATAAGAAATTGAAGGCTAGGCTTCATCTTACTCTCTCCAAGGCCCTTCAATTCAGATGTTCCCCCTAAGGTCCTCTTGAGGTTTCCACCTTTTAGTCTAACTTCCAGGATATAGGATTCTACAGTATCAGTTCAATTTGGGTTCAGTTTTGTTCCTCCTCCAATCCTTCCCCTTCCCCAAGCCCTACCTGACCTATTGTTCAAGCCTCAAAATGCCATTCAGATATGTCAGCAACTTGGACTGATCCAGGTTAGGAACTGTAAATGAGTGAAATCATGTGATGATTGTCTTTCTGTGATTGTATAAGTTCGCTTAGAATGATCTGTTCCAAGTTTGACCGTTTTTCTATAAATTTCATTATGTCACTTTTTTTCTTACTGCTGAGTAGAATTCCATCGTGTAGAAACACCACAGCTTGTTTATCCATTCATCCAATGATGGGCACCTGAATTGATTCCAATTCTTAGCTATTATGAATTGAGCAGCTATAAACATGGTTGAGCAAATATCTCTGAACTGAGCTGTGTAAATTTTTATTTTCTTCTTGTTTTCCTCAATGACCCATTTATAATTCAACAGTTCATTGGTTAATTTCAGTGAGGCTGTAAGTATTCTATATTCTTTCTTTTTTACTGTCAGTTAGTATGTTTATCCAGTTGTGAGCTTATAGAATACAGGTTTCTTGTGTTTTTCAATTTTCTTGTATTTGTTAAGATTTGATTTGTTTCTTAATAGGTGATAGAATTTAGATTCCATGTTGGCTTATTTTATTTTGCCTAACTCTAGTCCATGTTGTTACTGTATTTCTTAATAGCATGTAGTCTTTTCCTCAATCATAATTTTTAAATGTTTATTTACTTATGTATTTTAGAGAGAGAGAAAGAGACAGAGAAAGCATGAGGTAGAAGCAGAGATAGAGAATTGGCAAGCCATGGCCTCTAGCCACTACAAATGAACTCCAGCTGTATGCACCACCTTGTGCATATGGCTTACTTAGGGAATCAGACCTAGGTCCTTTGGCTTTGCAGGCAAATGACTTAACCGCTAAGCCATCTCTCCAGCCCTCAACCATTATTTTTAAAAAGCTTAGTTTCAGAGGTTGGAGAGATGGTTCAGTCACTGACTAATTGCTTTGGAAGCATAAGGATCTGATTTGATCCCGGAACCCATGTAATAATGCTGGGCACGGTGGTGCATATCTGTAATTCCAGCAATGGGTGGGAAGAGAGAGGAGGATCCTTGGGGTTCACTCTAACCTAACTGATGGGCTCCAGGCAAATGAATGACATTCTTGAGGAATGACTCGACATTTCCTCTGGCTTTTACACACATGTGCACACATATTCACACATATGCACATATCCACATGCATCCAACCATGCAACACAGACAGAGAGAGAGAGAGAGAGAATCTAGATAATTTACAGACAGGCTTTATTCTAGTTTACACTTTCACTCAGAGAATTCTAATCTAAATGTCAGAAATTTGTTTGTTTGTTTTTTTCTCCCTTCTCTATCTCTCCTAAATCCATTTGTGTTTATTTATAATCTATTGATCCATTGAAAGTGGATGTTTATGTATCCCAGGCTGGCCTTAAACTCATGTAGCTAGAGATGACCTTGATTGTTGTCTCCTCACTCTGTGGTGTGTTCCCTTTGTTGTTGTGTAGAGAGGTGCTTTTTAGTTTAATGTATGTCTACTTATTTATTTCTTGCTGTTGTTGCTTCTACTTTTTGGAATAATATCCCCCAAACCATTGCCCAGGACAATATTAGGAAGCTTTCCTCATGTGTTTTATTCTAATTTCAGTTCTGTTAAGTATTTACTCCACGCTGAGTTTGATCCTACATCTGCTTTTGGATTGTCACACAAGATCACTCTTCCCTGGATATTTGGTTTCCATAACACAATTTATTGAAGAGATTGTTCTTACCTATTTTGTATTGAGGGCATTTGTCTAAAAAACCAATTGATCATCAAACTTGGATTTATTTTCATATGTCGTTTTGTGTCAGACCTTTTTGTTTTTGAAAATGGATAAGACAGGTAATAGTTCACTGATAGTTCAAGCTGGCCTTGAATTCTTTCCATAGTACAGAGTAGTTTCAAACTTGCAATCCTCCTACCTCAGCCTCACAAAGGCTGGGGTTACATATGTGCACAGCATACCTGGATGTTTTCTCAATATTACAGCTTTTTAGTAGGTTATGAGTGCAGCTTCATTTCTTTTGTTCAAGACTATTTCAGCTCTTCAGGATGTTTTTTTCCTTGCTTCATCTAAATAACTTGCTTCTGCTTTAGGAATAAGGCCACCTGCTCTCTTTGTCTATAAGAAGTTCCATCCACCTTCTCCATCTCTTGGCTTCAGGCTCTCTGTGCTCTAACAGCAGCTTCTGTGTGTGTGTGTGTGTGTGTGTGTGTGTGTGTGTGTGTGTGTGTGTGTTTAAATGTTATTGATCATTGCTTTCTTCCTAATTATTACACTTAGTTGTTTGCTGTGGCTCTGTCTCACTCTACTACATATTTCTTAAAACTAAGGCTTTAGAACATCGTGTCATCATCGTTGTGCTTTCTATGATGACCATTTAGCAGGGGCTCAATAAATATGAGCAGATTGATGAAAACATTAATTAATTCTTGGTTGGGGTTTTCCTTGCACACTGATCTTCATCCCAGTGTACTGCAGAAAGCATGCTCAAATAAAATGAGGGTTCAGGGCTGAGGCTATGGATCCATGCTCTCTGCCTCCAACAACACCTATAATTTCAACAATGGCTCATTACTGAAGTCCTTCATTAGATGCCTTTGATAGTATAGCTATCACGCCTATGCTGGTGTCCTGTGTACTCAGTATTCATTCATTGGGTATTGTTTCCTAGTGACTGATGACAGTGCATTTAAAAAAAAAGGTGTAATAGCATATATTAATTGCATACAGTACTAGCTATAATTTTGACATTTATATACATGTATGTAATGTATTTTGATCATATTCACTCCTGTTACCCTCCCTTGTTCCCCTCTCTACTCCCCCATACGCACACATATGTGACCTGCTATTTACTTTTAACTGTTTAAATACAATCTTAAGGGGTAAGAACTATATGATTGCATTTGCAACCCTAGGGCCTATCTAAGGGATACTTCACCAATGTTTGCTGAATTAGTGCTTACTAGATGTGTCTGTCAGAAAATTCTGAGGTAACAAATAATGTGAGTCAGGCAGGCAACCCTGAAGTGAGTAGAGCGCTTAAGTGTGTTGCCGTAAAGATGATTACAGAAGGCGCACACTACAGAGCAGTGCGCCACAACCTACAGAACACAGAGCACATGCACAGTCAGGAAGCTTCCCATGGAGAAGCAGAGCAAACCAAGAGCTGCTTTCTGATCTGTGAAGTTCGGCTCTCCCTACAATGCAGGTCAGCTCTCTGGAAAATATTCAGCCAACTGCGAAGCACTCAGAAGTTAAGACGCATGAAGGTAGCACATTCCCTACCACTTACCCGTGCTGGCTGATTGCTTTGAGACAGAAGCGGTTATTCACAGAATATTCTGTCATTCAAATGGCCACTTCATGTGTGGTCTCCTTGTACTAGTTGGGTTTCTTACATAAGCAGGAGGGAACTGCTTCCCATATCCCAAACAAGAAATCTTCATATTGGTTCAAACATTCTAGGGAAAATTCAGCATACGTATTTTAGAATTTCCCTCGTGATCCATTCCCTGAAGATATGAGTTCTTTGAACAATTTGAAAACATAGCAAAACCTGGAAGCAGGCTGATGGATGGAGATGTAAATATGAAAGTTTAATGAGGGTTCTTCCTTCTCACCTAAAAGGAGATGGTAAATATTTCATGACCTGCTCAATGGGCTTCAAGCATCTAGTACAATTAGCAAGATATTCCTCATCTTCTTCCTTAACTAACCCTGGCTTGTAATATTTTGTGTTCCCAAAACTTAACCCAACTCCTCCACTTCACAAGAAAACACAAAATTCCCTAGTTAACCCCACCAAGAATGCTTCACTTTGCCTCTTTGCCCAGTAATTTTTCCTACATGCTAATACAAAGCTTCAATTAAGTGGAATACACAGAGAAGAAAAAAGTAACTTTGGATGAAAGAGATTGCAAATTAATAGTACTTTTTCCCACAGTCTTCATTTGGTGTTCTTGGAACTAAATCTATTTTCCTTGTATACAGCTACTTTGGACTTAATGACTCTTTTGAGCCTATGACCAGCTGACACAGCTGGAGGAAAAAGGCAACTTAGCGGGAGTGAAAATATGCAAACAAAACAAACATCGGATCTTGTAGGATCTAACACAGGGAATGGATAACCCTGCCCAGTGTTTACTTGCTCAACAGAAATATAAATCTCAAAATGGCTATGCCAGGAGGTGGCCTGGAGAAAGCAAAACAAGAATAGTAGGAATGCAAAATACAAAGTCAGGTGGTTTAAGAATCCAATTCTTTAGGGCAGGGAAGATGGTTCACTGGTTAAAGGCACTTGTGTTGGATTGTTGAGATGACATAGCTGTTCAGAGAACTTACTATACAAGCATGAGGGCTTGATTTATCCTGAGTCCAACTACCAGCACCCATGTAAACAGCTGAGCATGGCCACACATGCCTGTAACACTAATCCTGTGGACAGCAGAGATCAGAGAATTGTTGGGGCTAGCTGGTCAGCCAGTCTGACTGAAAAATAAGGCCATTTCAGATTCAGTGAGAGAGTCCATCTCAAGAAAACATGGGTAAGCAGAGAGGAGAATACTCAGTGTTCTGCTATGGCCTCCACACATACAAAGGCATGTGCATGTGCACACACATATGCATACACCACACCACACACACACACACACAAATGGCATTTGCTCTTCAAGTTTGCCAACCTGAGTTTAGATCCTCTGTACCCTATAAAGCCAGACAAGCAGACATCTGGAATTCCAACATAAGCATTGAAAGGCAGAGTCAGGAGAATCCAGAAGCTCACAGGCCAATGAGTCTGAACTTTTCAGAGGTACACAGAGAAACAGAAGAAGAGGACTCTGAACTCCACCCATGTGTCATGGCATGTGCACCCATCCCCCCCCCCACACACACAAATTTAAAAATATGAAAGAGGGTTGGAAAAAAGTGGCTGAGGCACTTGCCTGTGAAGCCTAAGGACTGGTTTGATTCACTAGTACCTACATAAGGCAGATGCAAAAGATGGTGCGTGTGTCTGGAGTTTGTTTGCAGTGGCTAGAGGGCCTGATGCTCTCTCTATCTCTCTTTCTTTCTCTCTCTCTCTCTCTCTCTCTCACTAAATAAATTAAATTAAATTAATATTAATATAAATAAATAAGAAGGTGGATGTCAGCTGATCATCCTGGATAGCAGAAGTGCTACAAATGAGATGTGGGTCTGGAATATCTGGCAGAAAGAAGACTGGGCTCAAATGGACAGAGAAAAGATCTACCAATAGATCAAAGAGATGTCCAGTCCTGAGACAAGAGAAAAATTCTTTGCTGTAGCAAAGCAAGAAACAAGAGTCTGTCCCTGACCTTGCACCCATGCCATGGCATTCAGTTGGTAATACTGTGGCACTCTTACAGGAGATAGTGACTATCTATGCATCTATCAACCCATCCACCTTGACAGCACACCAGTCTAACAGAGTTTGCAATGCTCTGGCACTACTGAAGTGTGTGGCATCACAGCCAGAAACCAAGTTAGCTTTACTTGTGACACACATCCCACTTTTTTGTACCCCTTTTTGCACCTGGTCAGCAAAACATATTCTTTTGAATATCTATGGCTTACTAGCCTTGGCAAGAGGGGAGACCATGGTGATAGCGACACTTTTGGTATAATAAACGCCCAGGACCAAGGTGTGTGGCCATTTTTTACTTGCCTTCCTGGAAGACACAAGATGTGTCTCTTAATTCTCTCTCTCAGTATTTGTTTACTTTTGTTTTTTGTTTGTTTGTTTGTTTGTGTTTGGTTTAGTTTGAGACAGAGGTGTGTTTAATGGACACAAGCTGTGGTTTTCAGCAAAACACTGTCAGTTGTCACTGTTCACAAGTCTGCTAGTTCACTAAAATGTTGGTTTGGGCATTACATTCCCTCTGGCAGGCCAGTAGCTGCATCAGGCTGTTGGGCAGAACTGGGGGGTAGGGGAAAGATGTAAAGGCAAAAGGTAGCAGGAACTCACCGCCTGTTTCCCTCCTTCCATCCTTCACCCCAGTTCTGGCTGCCATAAGCACCTTAACCTTGTTTCTGGCTTTAGCTGCTACATTTCCTAAATCTCAGTACTTTCCCCTTTTGTGAACTTCCAACCTATTAAATTCAGAACAGATGTCTTAATCTATCCAGCTATCCTGAAGGATACTGTATCGGAGCAGGAGGGGTGGCAGTCTCAGGTCCCAGTCTTCAAAGATCCTTTCTGACAGGACTTTTGAAAGGGAGGTATGTGGGGTTACGGTGGTAGGCTACCTGATCCCATTCTTTTCACATCAGTTTCCACAGCACCTTCTCTCATCTTGATTATACTTCATGATCATACTTGAAACAATATTAGCTGTATTAGTTCAGATTTAAAATGGAGGGACTGGACTCCACTTGCTCATTCGGTCTTTTTTCCCCCATTTTGACACATTTTCTTTGGTCTGTGGAAATTACAGGGTTGTCACTTGTTCATATTTTGTCAAAATTCTTTTTCCGTCTCTTGAATCTACAGCCTAGTGCAAACTGCCTTGCTTTCTTCAGTCCTTCCACGGTCAGCACCTGCTTTTTCTCATCGCCACCTCCAGAGATGAAATTACTGATCCAATTCCAGAGGGAGAGACCAAGACCTCGGTCCACATATCACACAATTAAAGCTGTCTCCAGCAAGTTTGATGAGATTATAGTAGGGGCAAGGTCACAGAAACTTTTGCAGAAGCAGTTTTGCCAACCTAAGGGCTCTTTTATGAAGAATTCCACAAGGAGACCCGGCTTTGTTAGTTGGCTTCTGTCTCTAGAGCCAAGAAAGTAGTAACTAAGTAGGCTAGGTATAGGAAGTGAAAAGTAAGCACTCACTTCCCTGCCTTCTGAAAGCAGGGAGCAAAGTACGAGCCTGAGGAGAGATCATCGTGGAGAAAGAACAGCATCACATGAATACATAGACGCCTTGGCTCCTTTCCACCCACAGCCTGTGATCTGGAATGTTCAACCAGGGTAACCCTGATTTTTGACAACTGCCTTCCTGCAGTGCCAAAGTTTCTCATTCTCCCTCCACTGCGGAAGCAGCTGAGGCCCACGGCCTTACTCTCTGGAAAGTTTTCTCTCCATCTTTCAGTGCATTGACCATGTTGCTGAGCAAATAGTGTCTTAGTTCTTGTCCCATCTATTCTCAGTTGGCCTTGGAACGTGCATAGGAGCTAGTGGGGGAGGGGTGTGATAGGTCTTACTCCTTGCGGTTGGTTCTCGTGTGTGTGTTATATAAAAAGACCCATCTTCCCATATTTTGTGTTTTCCATCCCACCCACTCAACAGGATTTAAATAAGACATGGTTCTGGTTTTGTAAAAATGCAATAAATAAGCGGATATAAATATAAACAAAAAGAGTCCCATTCTTCAAAACAAGAGCCAAGAACCCTGGCTCCACACTGCAGAGTGCAGAATGAGCTTTAACAGAAGTAGCACCAGCATTATCCAGCTAAATGGCATGGAAGACAGGACACAGTCTGTATACACCACCAGCGCAGAGAGGACTAAAGAATCCCCTGAAAACAAGACACTCGGAGGGAAGTGCCCTGAGGTGTGCACAAGTGAGCTAACTGAGCACTTCCGTTACCTGCTCTTCCTGCTAGAGGCAGTTAGCTAAGGAGTTGGCCACACAGTTCCTGGTGTCTAGCTCTATGATCTTGAAGGGAAAGTACCCACGCTTTCTGAAGCTCACTTATGGATCTAAAAGTACCCATCTTGAGTGTTGTCAACTTGCGTATTTGACACCTAATGTTATTTGTGAATCATTTATACTTTTAATTCTCATTCAAAATTTACCAGTCACCCTTTTTTAAAAATCAGTTTTGTGCACATTGGAGGGAGTGTCCATGAAAATGTCTTTGCATGTTTACATGTGAATGGGCACAGATATATACCTGGGTATAGTGTGTGTGTGTGTGTGTGTGTGTGTGTGTGTGTGTGTGTGTGCACATGTGTGTGTGCCAGAAGTCAATGTTAGGTGTCCTCATCTATTGTTTCTCCATCCTTTTTTTAAAAATTTATTTCATTATTAGACAGAGAGAGGGAAAAAGACAGAGAGTGAGAATGGATGTGCCAGGGCGTCTAGCCACTGCAAACGAACTCCAGACACATGCACCAACATGTGCATCTGGCTTATGTGGACCTGGAGAATTGAACCTTGGTCCTTAAGCTTCATAGGCATGTGCCTTAACTGCTAAGCCATCTCTCCATCCCTCTATCTTTTTTTAATTTTTTTTTTTTTTGAGACAGGGTCTCACTGGATCTGAGACTCACCATTTCATCTAGACTGACTGGCCAGCAAGCCTAAGGGTCCTCCTGTCTTCACCTTCCCAGTGCTGGCATTACAGGCACACACCATTATGCCTGGCATTTGACATGGGTGGATGTTGAGGATCCAAAATCAGTTCCTTATCCATTGAGCCATCTCCACAGTACAGCTGTTCTTTAATCTACTTTGTGTGTGAAATTGTATCTATTTGCATTATTATCTGATTGATTCTGGAAAAAACAATGAAAGAGAAAAGACACATGAATATTCAGTGAAAGCACTGAGAAGCGATTATCAAGGATTCATGTCCCTCAAGAAACTAAAAATAGAATGACCATATGATCCAACAATGCCAATATAGGGCATGTATACAAAGCAATTGAAATCAGCATGTTGAAGAGATATGTTTACTCTTGTGTTCTTTGTAGCAGTATTCACAATGGTACTGATAGGGAATTGACCAAAGTTTTCATCAATGAGTGAGTGGATAAAGAAAGCTGTGTGTAGGAGAGCTTGCTGGACTAGTGTGAGGATCTTGGTTTGATTTTCAGCTTCCACCAAATGACTGAACCTTCACTAGTCCCTTACAGGAAACACCTGAACCACAAGACACTGGAGAGGGTAGGATCAAGACTGACCTAAATCTCCTACATCTTCCTTCCCTCCCTCTCCCCCTCTCTCCTCTATCTCTCTCCTCTCTAACTCTGGTATATTAGTTATCTTTTTCCTCAATTTCTTAGTGGACACTGACCTGTAACCCCCACTTCCAGCTTGGGCCTACAATCCACAATGAGCTTTTGATCAGAGAAACCTACAAGGTTTCCCAAAACAATGACAGACTTCTGTCAGAGTAATTGATGACCCACCAAAGGCCAGTGGTAAGACCCTATTGCTGAAGACTCCATACGCAGCTGACGCGTAAAATGGAATGACATGGCTGGAAGCCAGGAGAGAGTCAGTCCCCAGACAGTCAGCGTGTCTAGTGCCAGAAGGCGCTACATAGGCGACTGGGGGAAGTGACCAAGATCTGTCCAAGCAACACATTGTTTAACCTAAGTAGCAACAATTAACTGGATGTGATACCCACACAAGTGCAATAGTGGTACACAGCCATGGTGAGGAATCAATTGATCTTGATTTGGCTAACTGATCCACTCAGTGGTACTAGACCCTTAGCTGGAGCTGGGAAACAAGTCAGAACCATACCCAAACACAAGCCCACTCTACAATATCAAGCTACCATCAATCACGGGGTATAAGAGGGCCTACACCTATCAAACTGTCTATCAAAAAAGTAAGTGTTATCTCAATTTTCTGGGTGCTAACTTACTCTCCGTTGGAGAATCTGCTTCTCTTTTCCAGATAGATGCAGATCCTAAGAAGAGAGCTGCCCCAACATACCTCAGAAGGGGCCCAACTGAAACTAAGGACAACTGGCGAAATAAGCAAGGGTGATGTTTTCCTGTGAACTGGATACCAGCACAAAGGGGAAGGAGATCAATGCAGAGAAAAATCAACTCCTACCAAATCAGAGAGCCAGAGCCTCAGAGGCCCCCAACACCTCAGCACTGAAGCAGACCAAAAATGAACCCAACATGGCTCAGGGAAATCTTGCGGAAGAGGGGGCGGAAAGAATGTCAGAGTTACATGTTGGGTCATGATTTTCAGAGACATTTATCATACTAATAACTGGGGGCTAACTCCACAATGCACGACCCATTTTCAATAATAAGGAGGGTCTAATGGGAGGGGGTAGATCACAGATGAGCCTAAATAATGGTACCAAACTGCCTGTATTTACTGAAAAGAAAACTAATAAATTAAATTTAAAAAAAAAAAAAGGGCATACCTGTAACTCCAGCACTGAGACAGGCAGAGACAGGAATATCGCTGGAGCTCACTACTCAGACAAACTAAAAAAAAAAAAAAAAAAAAAAAATGAGAGCTTTACTTTCAGTGTGACATTCTGTCTCAAGAAAATGAGGCAGGAAAGTAATAGAGGACACCTGATGTCTTCCTCTGGCCTCTTCATGCATGCACACAAGGCATGCTCATCAACACACACACACCACCACCACCAACAACAACAACAAATAATAATAATAATAATAATAATAATAATAATAATAATAATAATAATTGGGGCACAGAAAGGAAAATGTCACAGTTTCACTTACCTTGCAACCTAATAATCTGTACACATGACACCATGTGAATCAGCAGCAATAGTCTACTAGACAGGAAAAATAAGTATGTGAGATGTATTTCACAGGAGAACTATAATTGATAATGATGCTTAACTTAAAATTGCTGGGAGTGAATTTCAAATGCCTCATCACCAACAATGAAAGGTGTGGTGATAAATATGGCCTATTGTTGCTGTGAAAAAATACCTGACAAGAAGCACCTTAAGGGAAGAGGGCTTCATTTCAGCTCACAGTCTGCATGGATATAGTTATCGTGTCAGGACAGGCATGGCACGGGAGGATGAAGCAGCCGGTCACCTTGAGTCTACAGTCAGGAAGCAGAAAGTGATTAATGCTGACACTCTCCTGCTCCTTTCAATTTAGTCTACAGTCCTGGTCCCTGGGATTAGGCTGCCCACATTTAAGGTGGGTCTTTCTTCCTCAAGAGTCTATTCTAGAAACTCTCTCACAGATATGTACAGAGATCTATCTCCTAACTTACTTTTACAATATGAACCATCGCATGTAGTAACCCCCTGTATATAACCATTCTACATTATGCACAAATATGAACTATTACATTTATTCCACATATGTGCACAGTTATTTTTCACTTATAATAATATTAACTTTAAAGTAAATCAAACTTGGAGTTAAAATAATAAAAGGAGGGGCCTCAGCCTGTCTCTTCTCTGCAGTATCTTTCTGTCCCCTTGGCATGTTGCCATATCCCCAACTAGGTTTCCCAGTGTCTTTTGTAGATTTCACCTCTTCCCTGGAAAAGATCATTTACAGCAAAGAGTGCAAGTCTAGGGTCATGCCTTTTGCACTGCATTTATAGTCTAAGCTTTATCTCTGCTGACAATAAATGTCCCTCTGCCCAGTAAAAGGACTTTGAGTATGGGTGAAATGAATGAGAGGAGCACTGTAAAAGCCATAGAAAGCGAAGAATTGCTCTGCTTTCCTTTCCGCTAATGCTGGTCCAAACTCTACCTGAGTAAAACCGTGCAATCTGCCTTTAATCATGATAGTTGACAAGCTGACTTGGGTGGGGACTGGGCGTGGAGAGATGGATCAGTGGACAAAGCAAATATAAATAACTCGATTTGGCTTACCAGGGTCCATGTATAACTGGATGCAATAGTGTGCATCTATAATCCAAGCATGCCTATGGCAAGACGAGAGGTAGAGACAGGAGGATCCTGAAAGTCACAGGTCAGCTACTGAACAACACAGAAGTGAATGAGAAACCCTGCCTCAAACAAGATGGAAGGTGAGGACCAACAGGGGAGATTGTCTTCTGACATCTATGCCTGTATCATGGTATGCAGACACATGGACTCACACACATAAATACACACACGTACATACAAAATCGTCATTTGGAATCTTAAAAGTTATTATAAGCACAAGTGGAGTCTATGTGCTAACTGTATGTCATGGCCTGTATGTTTAGGAAAAACTGCAGTATTAAATCACAGTGATCTCACTTGATTTTTCATTCTAAATCTGGAGAAAAACAACTAGGCCACTGGAAGAATCCAGCAAAATGTGTTTCCTCTCACCTGCCCCCGCCCCCCGCAACCCAGCATGAAAGAGGTCTCCATCTATTTAATTTACAGCATTCATTACCCAGCACACCAAAATGGCCTCCCATGCAAGCTGACCCCGAAGACTTCCTGACTTCAACTCCATAAGAAGCATTGGATTAATTAAATCCAAGCTTCAGAGTCCTGAGCTTGAGACTTATTTTCCTCTGTGAGAACTGCACACACAAATCTCAGAAGCCTTTAGCAGCAGGGTCAGCATGGATAGCTCAGCCCCTCAGCTGGTGGTCAAGTAATGAGGAAAGTAGAAGCTGCCTACTCACATGGGCTTGGGAGACAAGCAAGCTCCTCTAGGGGATGTGGTAGGCAGGAAGAGGGATGGATGCTGAGAAACTGGTTCTGCAGAAGGCTTCTAAGGAAAAAAAAATCAGTACCACGGAGCTCCTGCACTTCCACCTTCCCTACTTCCCTCACCAAGTACCATTCCAGGAAGTACCAGAAACAGAATGAGAGACACAGAGACTGCCCCTCGCCTGGTTTTCTTCTGGAATTTTGGAAATGGGCTGCCCTAAGAGGAAGCCAAGCAAGTGAAGCCCAAAGCCTGGGTGGGGGCGGGGGGCATAATATGGCTTTGCTTCTAGCAGCCCTTCTCCTTTTAAAACCCAGGAGCTGGGTCATGGGTTGGAAAGGTAGTAAGCAGAAGTTGCTAGAAGTAACTGTTTAAAGTCAGAGCCTTTGAAATGGCTGAGGGTTAGGACCGCGTTACATAGGCAGGCCTGGTTCTCAATGTGCCGGACACTTAGCCTACATGTGGATATAGAGAAGCACCCTGTTGTAGTAAAGGTTATGTTACTGGCACCAAATGTTGACCATCTGCTATGTTGCACACTTGTCAATATACCTCCTGTAACTGCTATTAATTACATGTCAGCAATCATTAGAACTCTGTGATAACTAATTTCAGTTGTCAGCTTGACAGGATTTAGAATCATCATAAGAAAAAAAAAATAGGCAAGTCTGCAATGGCTTTTCTACATTAGGTTAACTGAAGTGGGCGGCACCATTCCATGGATCCTAGACTGTATAAAAAGGAGAAAGTGAGTTGAGCAACGGCATTCATCTCTCCACCTCAATCTTACCTCCATCTGTCGCTCTCTCTCTCTCCTTCCTGACTGCAGATGCAAAATGACCAGCTGTTTCTTGTATGTTCCTGCCACCATGGCTTGCCTGCCACATACCCTGTACTATGGAACTGGGATCTAAACTAAGCTCTTACTTACTCAAGTTGCTTTTTCCTAATATTTTCCAGCAGAGAGAAAAGTAACAAATACAATTTCCAAGCTATGAATTAGGCTCAATTTGGCCTCAAGTGCAAGAGGTGGAGAGGATTCAGAACACAGGACTCTGGTCATTTTCCCATTAATATCAGACAACATCAAAATTATTGGCAAAGACAAACTCATGGGCCTTCTGAGGGCCAATGGGCCACGTATTCTTACAAAATAAACCTTCTAGGAGGCTCATTTTATGAGATACACTTTTAAACTGAAAACCAGATGTAAATGGATGATGGCACAAGCCAAGATAACATACTCTCTTCTGGGCCTAATTGCAATTAGCACATAAACTCAGCCTCAAATTATGATGTATTTAGCACTGGAAATTAAATTCATTAATTATTGTGCAGCCACCTCTGAAATCTTGCAAGTCCGTCCTCTGAATAAAATATTTTCAAATTAATGGCATACTTATTCCTGCTTATTAACAATTTAATAGCTATGTGTTAAGCATTTTGAATTAAGTGAAAAGGAAAAGGGTGGGAGGAGGGTTGAAAGAAAATCAAAACAGCAGCACCCTTGACTGGGAAGCAAGAGAAGCCAGACCTCTCGAGAAAACTCGCTTCTTTCTTCCTGGGTATTCCCATGCCAGAGAGCTGAGCACTTTCTGCCCAGTGCAGGGGCGAAGTTCACCTATTTGTCGTCCACTTACAGACGGGAATCTGCATGACATGTCTGCTATTTCTCATTCACTGGCAATCCTTTCCCCTTATTCAGTCATCCACACTTGTGTTGAGTGTATAGGAACTGAGCTGGATTCTGAGCGTTCAAAGTGGAGCAAGTCGTAATGTTTGTCCACAGAACAAGACAGCCCAGCCAGACAATAAACACAGAAATACAAACAGACCCACTGTGAAGGAAGGAAAAGAGAGGTATGAGATATTGTATGGCCTCTGAGAAGATTTTGGGAGAGCAAGCTGGGAGAAAACAAACTTCCAGCAGGAAGTGGTGGTTAAGCTAGAACCAGAAAGACAAAGGGTGTATGTTCTCTCTGTATGGAACAAGGTCCCTAAAGGTGATTAAAGTGAGCTAGAGAAATGGATCAGTGGGCAAAGTGCTTTCATGCAAACATGATGAGCTGAATTCAATTCCCAGAGCCGGCATGAAAGAAAAAAAGCTGGGTGTGTTGGCACATGGGCCTGTAATCTCAGCACAGAGTAGAGACAGAAACTCTGGAGTTTGTAGGCCAGTAGTCTAAACAAGTTGATGAGCTCTAGGTTCAGCCAGGTAGTCTGTCTCAAAGTAGAAGAATGACTGAGGAAGACCCTATCTGCCCAACATCAACCTCTGAATTCTACCCACATAAGTACACATGTGAATGCATACCCAAATACATATGAATATACATACACATGTATGCATATGCACTAACACACATGAATATATATATATATATATATATATATATATATATATATATATATATATATCTCGCATACAGATATGCAAAAAAAAACAAGACAATGAGTTAGCCATTTCAAAAAAGAAGTTATTTCCAAGAATCAGCAGAGTACAGAAACACACACATAGGATGAATATAGGATCCTGGGTGCCCTGATCCTACAACCATTGTGGTAAATGAGCAGTGAAATTGAGTCAGATGCATAAGCACAGAAAACACCATGCAGAATCACTTGTATCACTACAAGCTCAAAGTTAATCCTAAACATTCACAAACCTTGGTCACTCATTTATTGATATATTTTCTTATATGGGAGCAAAAGAGGCAAAGTTATGGAAAGCAAATCAATCAGTGGGCATCTATAAGAAGGATTTCCCGATGAACAGCTTGGTCATGTGGCTCTCTGTGAAAGTTCAACAACGTGGTGGTGATGATGTGTTCTCACTGAACCAATTTGTATTAACCCATATTCTTGAAAAATTGTGAAATGCTAGTTTGCCATACCCACTCACAATGTCCTTTCCTTCCACTCTTTGAACCCTTGTATCATCATTTTTGCTCCTGGTTCAGACTCAGCATCAAGAGCAATACGTAAGTCTAGAAGACTTATTTTTGCTTTATCTTTGGTTCTGTTTTCCTGAGACATAGTCTCACATAGCCCAGGCTGGCCTCAAACTCCTTGTGTAGCTATAGATGACCTTGAACTCCTGATCCTCCTGCCTCCACCTCTCTAATGCTAGGATTGTAGTCACGCTCCACCACACCCTGGTTTTTCCCTGTGCTGGGAATCAAACCTAAGATTTGATGTATGCTAGGTTGGTGCTCTACTAAGTGAGCTACCTGCCCAGGCCTCGTCTGGAAGCTTCTTGTATGTGTTGAATAGGTAATGAATCAACTAAAGTGAAATCTCCACCAATCCTCTGCCTTCTGGCCCCTTGTTTGTTACACGGCATTATAAATGGGAATAGGACACTGAAAGTGAGGTCTAGCAGGACAATTGCCTATAGAGTCAATTTGAGAAACAGGCGGCCAGGAAACCATTGTGGGAGGCTGGTAAATGGTCAGATGGAACACTTTTGAATGCTGGATAAATCACGAGAAACTAGAGGTAAAGCTTGAAGAATCATAAGACTTCTCCAATAGGAAGCTGAAGAAACAGTGATGGTTAAACATTTGGAAAACTTATACCCAGGCTGGAGAGATGGCTTAGCGGTTAAGCACTTGCCTGTGAAGCCTAAGGACCCCGGTTTGAGGCTCGGTTCCCCAGGTCCCACGTTAGCCAGATGCACAAGGGGGCACACGTGTCTGGAGTTTGTTTGCGGAGGCTGGAAGCCCTGGTGCGCCCATTCTCTCTCTCTCCTCTATCTGTCTTTCTCTCTGTGTCTGTCGCTATCAAATAAATAAATAAAAATTTAAAAAAAAACTTATACCCTTGGACTAAGTTATTATATTTATAAATAAGTATCTTCATAAAACATCTCACCTTAGTAGTACTAGTTCTGGAACCCAGTGTATTCACACATGGTCATCTCTTGAGAGGCTAACTAGGTTAACAAGAAGCTCAGCGTCTTCAGAAGCATTATGATACAGTATTTCTTGTAGTAAAATTCTCTTAGGGGCTGTAGAGATAGCTTAGCACTTAAGGTGCTTGCCTGCAAAACCTAAGGACCCACATTCAATTCCCCAGTAGCCATGTAAGACAGATGCACAAGATGGCACATGCATCTGTAGTTCAGTTACAGTTGCTGGAGGTCCTGGTTCCCCCAGTCTCATTCATTCTCCCTCTGTCTTTCTCCCTCTCTCTCACTTTCACTCTTGGATAAGGTTCTGGGAAGATGGCTCAATGGATAAAGCACTTGCCATGCAAGCACGAACACCTAGATCCCCAAATAAGCCTGGACACAGAAGTGTGCATCTGTTGCATGATGTGACATATTTACCTGAGTTTCGTTTATAGCACCAAGAGACCCTGGCGCTTGTTCTCTCTTTTATAAATAGCTGAAAATATTTTTATTAATTATGGAACTTTAATGTATAAACAAATCACATGTTCGTCACATCCCCTCCTGTTGTCCTTTTATATCCCATCTCCCTCGTCTCCATTCTACTGAAGAGCCTTCCTCACTCGGGTTATGGGTTATGAATGCACCAGTCAGTCTCTGAAGAGGCAGGAAATGCTTCAGTATACTCCTTCCCACTCTGTGTCTCTTACAATCTTTCAGCCCCCTTTCTTCAATTTTCCCCGAGCCTTGGTGGGTGTGTTATAAATCTACTTTAAAAATTAGTATGAAGCCAGGCATAGTGATACATGCCTTTAATCCCTGCACTCAGAAGGCAGAAGTAGGAGGATCACCATTAGTTCAAGGCCAGTCTGAGACTACATAATGACTCTCAGGTCAGCGTGGACTAGAGTGAGAAACTACTTTGAAAAACCAAAATGAAAGTAAAGAAGTATGTGCGTATGTGATCCTAGAACACACATGGCAATATGGGAATCAGATGGGTGAATCCCCAGATGCTCACAGAGGTTAGCCTAATGAATAGAACTATAAATAAAAAAATTCACTCTGCTTTAAACAAGGTGGAAAGCGAGGACCAATCTCCAAGAATGTCCTCTGACCCCCACATGCACTCTGTGACACACATGTGCCTATACTCACCCACAAACACCCACACACAACTCTGAGATAAGAGTCCTAGAGAAAAACAGATATTTGAGTAATCTGGTCCTTGTTCTAACACTAACTATATAAATTGAGATTTATCACTTATCTTTTCTGTTCCTAGATGTTACACGCCTAGGATTTGAGGAGGAAGGTGAGAGGTGGGCCAGGACAAAGACATGAATAATACACTTGAATCTTTCCTCCGGTTAGAGCAAAAAGAACATACAGCAGCCAGGACAAAACAGCTGATCAACCAACCAGCAGAAGACAGATCGAATATCATCTAGAAATAATTGTCATTCATGGAATGAAATACTAGTAATAAAACGTGACCTACAAGCAAACGGATGTTGAAATATCCACATGGAGGACTGGAGAGATGGCTTGGTGGTTAAGTGTGCTTGCTGTGCAAGCATGAGGGCATGAGGGAGCCTGAGACTTCCTGAGCTGGAATCTCAGACGTAAGCAGCTGAGCACTGCATGCACATCTGTAATCCCAGTCCTGTGGGGCTCGGAGAGTGGAGAGTCTCTGGGGCTGCTGAGTGAATGGCAAGCTTTGGAAGCAGTAAGAAACTAGGAGACTTTGTAGGAGGAAGACTACAGAAGAACCCATGTGGTACTGTATCAACACATATATGTTTATACAACACACACACACACACACACACACCAACAGACCCAATTATTTTTTCCTAAAAGACGAAGAACATTTGAGGCCAAAATAACTTTAAAAGTCAAAGAAATTTTAAAAAAGACAGCTCTAAAGGCTAATACAAGGGAAAATACATGTGATACTATAGGGGAAGGTTGTGAAACCTTTAAAAGGTGGAGCCTCACAGGGGGAAGTAGGCCACTGAGGAGAGACAAAGATGTTATGGCCTATCCCTAATTTCTGCTCACTCTATTTCCTGTCTATGGATACAATGTGATCAGCTGGCCTCCTGCTCCTGTCACCATGTCATCCCCAATGTAACAGACTATGTCCCTTTAAAAAATTTTCAGCCAAAATAAATTCTTCCTGCCTTAAGTTAACTCTTGTCAAGTATTTGATCACAACAAGGAAAGAAACTAATGTAATAAATTGAAGAGCTAAAGGAAAAAAAACTGAGATAATTTATATCATTACAGAAAATTAAACCAAATTAGAGCAAGAATATGCTGCACATAATGCAAAAAATATACATGCAACTATTTAAAGAAAAACAGAAGATACAAAATAAAGATAATTACTGTTTTACTAAAAGATAATAGAATAAACTGGAGCAAAATAAACATAAAAGATGTATTATAGTTAAAATTTAAAATAAAAATACAAAAATTCAAAAGGTTAACAATTTCTATTACTAGGTAAAATCTTATACAAGTTATTAGTTTTCGTCCTTTCTGTGCTTCAGACTCTTTTCTACCATAAAAATTCTCTAAAGTTATCAAATGCAGTGGGACCTTTTCTGTTAGGCCTAGCATGTTCCTACAAGGTGTGTTGAGGTATCTCTCAAAAACCAAACACATTTTGGTGGATAAAAATGGATTCCAAGGAAGTTGTTTGTGCATTTCTGAGATTGTTTTCTTACTTCAGCCTCTTTTTTGGAATGAGATAGAATTCAAAAAGTTGGTGTCAAGGTCAGTTTTTCTCCAAAGCTGATGTATCTGAAGGCCCTTATTTATTAAATTATATTTATTATATTAATTATTATCACCTTATGCCAAGGAGATCTCACCAAAACTCTTACAAATCTTCAATTGCTTTGGCAATCAGCACATACATTTCTTACTTCTACCTAAAGCCAGAGTTCAGAGACAGCGTTATAAGTCTCTTACCCCGGATTCAAGGTGCCTAGAATAATTTGAGGGTGAGAGATGTATCTCCAAGCCTTTATGAAATAGATGCTGAGTCATTTTGTGAACGACATGCCAGTACCAAGTTCATGTCAGTTATACAAATGCCTCTGCTTCAAATATAGGTCTTACATAAGGCAAAATTATATTGTCTGATTTAAATGTGCAAGAAGCCATCAGCTATGTGTTCCTCTAATCTGAAAGAACAAGAAATATTCTATGGTCCTACTCTGTTCTTTTGTGAATTACAACAATCAGAGATCAGGGAGCCCAAGAGGGCCTTGCTCTGCAGGACATATGATATAATACACTGAAGCTGCTAGGTGCAGTATTGAGTTTCGTACTCCCAGAAGGCCTGGCTCTATCATCCTTCTCAGAAATTGGTCTGGGGTATCTGATGTCCTTTCTTTTTCAATTTTAGATAGGTGAGAGTTGGTGGGCTTAATTTGTCAGGGAAAGCATTATACTTCAGTCTAGAGAAGAAAGCAATTTATTGTTTCAAGAGATAGCCCCACATGAAATTTATCCAGCTGTCCAAGGTGGAGATGGGAGGTTCTTATCCATACCAAATAGCAAGAATGAACATGAAACAAGGACATATTCTCCCTCTCTCTCTCTCTCTCTCTCTCTCTCTCTCTCTCTCTCTCTCTCTCTGTAACAACAACAACAACAACAAAAAAGAACTTACAATTTGGCTACCAGTCTTAAGGACCTGAGACCCAAACAAGGGCTTGAAAGCCATAATAAAATCCTAACAATTAGAGGTAGGGGCTGTGGACACGGCTTAGCACTTAAGAGTACTTGCTGTGCAAGTATGAGGGCCATAGTGAGTGAGAATTCTTACACGTAATAGTCGAACATCTCTCTCTAAGGGATCTGAATTCCGAAATGACCAAATATCCATTAAACACAATCACCAATGTATGAGAGATTAAAAACTAAAATCACAGCCAGTCGTAATGGCGCACATCTTTAATCCCAGCAATTGGAAAGCAGAGGTAGGTGGTTTTCTGTGAGCTCAAGGCCAGCCTGAGACAACATAGTGAGTTCCATGTAAGCCTAGGCTAGAGCAAAACTCTACCTCAAAAAAAAAAAAAAAAAAGAATCACAGAAATGAAGAAATGTGAAACTATTGAAATAGCCAAATCTTTTGGTAATTTCTTCTAGAATTAAATTGTGTGTGTGTGTGTGTGTGTGTGTGTATGTGTGTGTGTGTGTTGTTTAGAAGAGAATCAAAGTTTAGCGTAAAAATAAAAGTTTAGACTGGGGATATGGCTCAGTGGGTAAAGAAACTGCCATGCAAATGTGAGGAATTGAGTTAATGTCCACTGACCCTATGAAAAGCTGGACATGGAAGTGGGCATCTTTAATCCAAGCACACCTATAGTAAGAAGAGAGAAAAAGACAGAAACAAGTGAATTATGGAGAAGCTAGCTGTTCTTACATGTGTACTATTTTGTTTCTTCTCCTAGTTTATTTACTTTCTTTTTTATTCATTAGTTATGGACATACTTAGTATGGATACATTATGTGTTGGTACCATCCTAGTTTATTTTCTAAGTGACCAAGTTACTGGGCTGGAAAACACATCGGTGAATAAGAGGCCCTCCTCAACCAAGGCAGAAGACCCACCCCAAAAGTTGTCATCGTCCTCTGACCTCTACATTCATGCTCACATGTGTGAGCACACACACACACCAAAAAAAAGCATCAATGCTTGGGTTAAAATCTATATTATACATAATGAAAAATAAAAATGTAAATAATATAATTTTAACCTAGAGCACAAAAAGGGAGGAAATAAGCTGTTGTAAACAGAATGAAAAGACCTGAAGGCCTCATAAACAACTAAGGGGATTCTCGGGAGGAAAGAATACAAAAAACTGAATAAGAAACAATATTTGAATTGGTAGTACTGGTTCTAAACCTCTAGCAATCCATTTCAGACTGGGGACATGTCTCCAAGAATAAAGTACTCACTTCAAAAGTGTGAGCACCTGAGTTCTTGTTCCAAGAACTCATATAAAGTGGGACTCTAGTGTGTGTCTGTAATCTTAGTGTTCCTACAGCAAGATGAGGAGTGGAAACAGAGAAGTCCCTGGGATCTCAGGGACCAACTAGTGTGGAATACACAGTGATGAACAACAAGGGACTCTGCTCCAAACATGACATGACGGATGGTGAGAACCAGCACCCAGGGTTGTCTTCTGACCTCCACATGCATACCATGGCATGCACACAGCTTCCATCACACACACAGTTTGAGGTTCTTCCATCAAGATAGTTAATAAAATATATGAGTGGGAAAATACAACATTATTTCTTTATACCATAGAACTTAAACTCAACAGGTAGTTATTGCTATGTTTCATAATTTACATATATGTTTACTTTTCTTCATTGAAAAGACTTTAAAACTGGGGCTGTCGAAAAAGCTCAGTTGGTAAAGTGTTTACTTCCCAAATGCCTCAAACAACAACTTCTCTAGAGAATCATTTCTGCTCTCACAAAGAATAAATAAAGCCCTTCATTGTTCATTCTCTTTTCTAGATTCTTCCAAACTCCTTCATTGTACCTGCCTACCTACAAATATGGATCAACCTCATGAATGACAGTTGGAGGGACTCCTTTCATTACACCATTGCTTTTCTTACTCGATAATGGCATCCTCTAGATTAGCAGGGATCAAGTGAGCTTTGTGCTTGCAAAATAGAATATTAACTTCACAGAGTGAATTAACAAGCCTCCACAGCTTCTAAGCAAGTTCAGTTTCACAGATATGGGAATTACAAATGGTGTTGTAGCACTGCATGGTGAAGGCAGGAGAGCATTCTTCTGCATATATTATATTACCTACCTGATGCTATGATGGATGTGATGCAGACTGTGATATGTGCAACACAATATTAGCATGTGAGTATTGGTGTGTCACAGTGCAATACAACAGCATATAGAGACGTGAATGCACATTTTGTATGCTATGTTATATGCAACACATGACTAAGGATATTAACACAGTGTTTAAATATGAGGACCCTGAGAAGATGTATATATCTGTGTGACTGTGACTAGGTTTGTCTGTTTATACACAGGAGCTGATAGAGTTTACACTGAGGATCTACTGTTATAAAGAAGTGTGCGTGCTATGAAGGGTGAGGTAGGGCAGCTTTATCTATATGGAAAAGTGTGAGAGTATGTGTATGTGTCTGGGCCTTTTTGTTTATGTATGTGTGATGTTCTGTTTCTTCTAATCTATTTTTTAAGGGATCAAATTGTTTTGAGTTAGGAATTTTGCTGAAGACAGACAAGTGTGAATAACTTCATCCCTCCAAGTACAAAAAATAATAAAGTTCCTTGCTGGACCAAGAAAAATACCATGTTATATTTACTGCAAATATTAATGAGTACATGGATTCACATAAAATTCTACATAACTGCCCTGCATCAGATAAGGAAATTCCATAAACAGCCAAATGCTTTTGTGTGTATTTTTCCCCAATATTCTGGTACGAAGAAATATCCAATGGTTATTAGTGAATTTTTCATGGCTGAATTTTACTTGTCTGTAATAAAAGGCCAAGTGTATCTTTTGTAAAATAGAGAATAAATAATATTTTATTTAAAATAACCTGATTGTAAAATTTTGCTGAAGTCTTCCCCAAGCCAGCAGATAAATTCAGGTCATCAAGGACCCATGAAAAGAACAACTGTCCCTACTAATCAAAGCTATCTTCCTTCTGGTGGCTTGTGATATAGCACAGCTGTGGAGCACTTGTCTGACAAGAGTAAGGCCCGGGACTCCAGCCCCAGCACTGCAGAAACACAGTAACCACCAAGGTACTTCCCTCATAAATGCCATTGTGTGGATTAACGTCTAAAATAGGGTGATAATGTACATCGCATTTGGTTGGTAATTGGGTACAAACCACACTGGTTCAACGCCCATCCCACCTGCTCCATCCCCTGCAGGAGTTGTTCTATCTGCCATGGCTGCAGTCCCCACAGTCCCATGGGCCTCTCCACCTCAGGCTGTGCTCATCTCACTCCTCAGGGATTTAGACCGCCCTGGTGACAACAGCCTTGCTTTTGTGCTCACCACAGCAGGCTCCAAAACTAAAGGAAGGCCAGGGTTCACATAGATCACACAAAAGCTGGTAATGCTGACGTGTGGCCAAGATACTCCGAAGCACAAACAAACAGAGGGACATCCTGGGTCTTGTGGGAAAATCCAAATCCATGGAGTGTAGTTCCATCTCTTCAGCAGGGAAGTGAGCCTGCACCGGGTGGCTCCACAGAAGCTGTTTAATAAGGCACATGTTTACTTCCTCCCTGCTACCTCTGAAAATATAATCCTTTCTAAGATTTCATTCTAAATGGAAAGGATAAGGTCTCCCAGGTGGGGATGACGAGCCTGTGATAGCTCTCGTAATCCACCAGGGATCCAGCATTTAATCTGCTGGATGGAATCACGGCATAAAATGTGCTGCTGGCAGAAAACAATCACTCCTGTTCTCGGGAATAGATTGTGGCCATCCGGAGAAAATCAAAGAGAAAGAAAAGGGGAAGTACAGAGCGAGGCAGTCAATCGTGCTCAGTTTTCCTTTCAAACAAATCTGAATGCTTGCTTTAATAAGTTAGACTGCAGTGAGCTTAAGATAACTTCAGGCTTCTTTCTTTTTATCTTTATAATTAACATGACCCTATGCCACACCAAGCTAGGGAAATTAAGTGTAATTATGTACATGGAGGACAAATACAAGGTTGAATATGAGTAAGGAAAATGTGTGGGAAGTCAGAGGATGAAGAAGAATGAACAAGAAGAAAGCATTTTCCCAAACAATTGCTCATCCTGTCCCTGTGTTTCTAACTTCCTTGGCCTCTCTCACAATAAGGGAAAAAAGAGATTTTAAAGTGCCAGGGAGCCTGATGCCCGTATTCAGGTACTGGCTTATTAGAATCTTGTGGGTGCAGGCTTCAATTCCCAAGACCAGAGTTTAGAAGAGTCCAAAGAAGGGAGAGGGGATCAGAAACCTACTAGTGTTTGATTAGCGTTACTTACCACATGCTCTGAGAGTGAGTAACGCAGTAGTCCACAAACCAAAGACCATTGCCTTCACATCGATGCAGGAGAGTCAGATGGACTGAAAACAAGAAATACATTAAAAGGGAATGATACAGTGTGTGATAAGGTGTTAGTGCCTATGAAGAAGGTCAGCAGATAATTTACCCTCTAAATTTGCATATTTCTGAGAGCAGAAGAGAGTGTTACTAATTATTCAGAACATTTAGGATGGGTCTTTCCTGCTCAGTTGAACCTTTCTGGAAATACCTTTATAGACACACCCAGGTATGTTTCCATGGTGACTCTAAGTCCACACTAGTTGATAAGATTAACTTTCACAGTGGTTGCGTATGTGTGTGTGTGGGGGGGGTGTTACAGAATATGGGGTAGGCAGGAAGTTTTTTTAATATATGTTTTTCTATTAAAATATTTTATTTGGACAGATATTGGTCATTTTCTCCCAGTGGCTCATGTAGCACCTTCTGACACTAGATGAGATAACTGTCTGGGGACTGACTCTCTTCCAGATTCCAGCCAGGTCACTCCATCTTCCATACCAACAGCATATGGTGCCTTCAGCAGTAGGGTCCTACCACTAACCTTTGGTGGGTCCTCAAGTACTCTGACAGAAATCTGTCTTCTTTTGGGAAACCTTGTAGGTCTCATCAACAGCTCATTGTGGATGTTAACCACGTGCTGGTACTGGGAGTTACAGGTCAGCATCAAAGAAAAGAAGGAAGAGCTGGACGTGGTGGCACACGCCTTTAATCCCAGCACTTGGGATGCAGAGGTAGGAGGATCGTCGTGAATTCAAGGCCACTCTGAGACTCCATAGTGAATTCCAGGTCAGCCTGGGCTAGAGTAAGACCCTACCTCAAAAAACAAACAAAAAAGAAAAGAAAAGAAAAGAAGGAAGAAAAAGATTGGTAATATAAAAGAGATAGAAAGAAGGGGGAGAGAGAAAGAGAAACAGAAGAATAAGGTTAGTCTTCATCATATCTTCTCCAGGGCCTGTGATTCGGGTGTGATTTATTTATTTTCAGGCAGACACACACACGGAGAACATGTGTGCTAGGGCTTCTAGCCTCTACAAACAAACCTCAGATGCATACATCACTTTGTGCATTTAGCTTTATGTGGGTACTAGGGAATGGAACCCAACTTTGCAGACAAGCACTTTAATGACTGAGTCATCTCTCCAGCTGCTATTGTATGTTTTAATAGAAGGGTCAGGGTGGACCTCATGGAGGAGGTAATGTCTCCTCCTGTCTAAACCCACATTTCCTCATCTGTAAAAGAAATTGCTTATTTTAAAGTAGCTTGTAAGGTGGAACTGAAGTCTGACATCCTTCAAGCAAAACAGGACCTGCTGTAAGACTAGGAAAAAGGGGTGCTTGCCAAAAGGATCATCCAAAGAACATGGTGTCTTGTCTCCAAATATCACATTGAATCTTCAACTCTCTTCTCAGCTATCAACTGTACATTTTGCAAGAGGCACCAGCAAACAGTGACCTGTCATTCCAGAAGCCTGAGATATGACTCAGACACTCCTGTCACCACCATTCTTAAGAGGCAAGTTGTGGCCCATGTCCACCATATTGTTCCTCAGGCTGACCCGCTTGTCATTGCCATGATGGTATATGAAGTCACTATTTAAAGAGTGTTATAAAAGTAGCAGAATAGTTGAAAACCACTTTAAGAAAAATGGAGGCATCCCAATTTTATGTGAAGAGGATATTGAGTTTTGAGCACACTGAGCACATATGACAGAAAAATATAGTGGTTAAAATTATCGTGACTGTGTAATAAATTGCCCTGAAAGCTTGTGCCTTAAGCCATCACAATATTTATTTTAAAAGCCCTCAGATCTGCAAGCTGAGCCAGGTTCATCAGGAATGCTCTGCCTTGACTCCAGCCTGTGACATCTGGAGTCGCTTGAAGCCCAGAGCTATCATCACACCCTGAAAGCCCACTTACTAAAATGTCTGGTCTTTTCTGAAAAGATTTGAATCACTAGAAGTTGAGAGCTAGGTCCTCATGAATTTGTACTTCTAAGTGCTTTCCCCAAGGGGGTGTCTCCAGTATGGTGGGAATTGTATATCCCTTGCCATCCTTGTTGCTTCTCCTGGTCCCACACAGAACAATGACCTTCTTCCTGTGGCTTCCCTTCACCGGCGGGGGAGGGGGGGGCTTCGCCAAACTTCCAGGTCTCATGAGAACGAGGTTGCAAATAAATACAAATAAGCATGCCAGCTCCAACAGCAGAATCTTCACAAGATAAACTACTTCCTCATGTACTAATGATAAACAGTCGACTTTCCTGGTGCCAGACATAGGAGGCAGAGGTGCCCTGTGTGCCTCGGTGTTAATTACTTCCTTGACTAACTCCAAGAGACACTTATTAAATTTTGAGACTCTCTGCCTCTAAGAGGGCACATACAAGTACAGCTAATGTCTCCTCCACTTTCTGAATTAAAGAACTACTAAGCCAGCCAAGGTTGCAAGAATGAGTCCTGCTGAGGCAGGGGAAAGCATATAGAAGGGTTCTGAGCTTATACCTATCATCCAAGAAGCACCAGAAGCTGTGAGGTGCATACCAGCACAAGCCAAGCGACCTGAACTCATGAATCCTCACGTTGACACTTGTGATCACCGTGGTCTTGCACTGCTTTTTTCCTTCGGCCTGGATTTCACCTGTCATAGCACTAGGTATGCCTCCCTTGCAGAGTTTTGTCAGCAATAGTAGATAATTTTCTAATATAGTTCCTGATGCCTATAGTGTGAACAATAAATGTCAGGTACCACTTTTGGTGACAGTACCACTAATATTGCCACTACCAGGCATAAAATTGTCAGCCTCCTTGGACAATACCTGCTCCCTGTTTCTTAGCACCCACACAAAGGTAAGTAACGGCATAGCAGACAGGAATGACTCTAAAGTTTATCTAGTGACCCTAGTGGTGATGTCAAGGACTTCCATTCCATGCGCGTAATCATCCAGATGTCGTTCATAAGCTTTGCCACTTAAAAATTTCTCCAAATCCTTGTCTCTCTTACACCATATTGCAGCTGCAGCTGTCTCCTAACCAACACCTATGCGCTCCCCAGGGACCATGCTTTTTGTTTCTGACTGAGACTATGTAGCCCAAGTTCATCTTGAACTCATGGTCTCATTGGCTGCCCTTTTGAGAATCTGTGGGCATGAAGAGAAGAAAGCAAAGCTTTTCGAGGTACAAATGATTTTCAGGCTGACCTGAGCTGCAGTCAGATCATGCTTGAAGGCGACTACAGGAAGTTCTTCTACCAGCTCAGTGAGAGGGAGCTCGTAACTCCAGGGCAAAGGTCCCTGGCAGAGTGGACCTCTTGCGACTACGTTTTGCACATCTATCACAGAGCCCGTAACTCCAGGGCAGAGGTCCCTGGCAGAGTGGACCTCTTGTGACTATGTTTTGCACATCCACAGAAACACCACCAAGCAACTGGCATGCCTACAGGAACATGAAACTTCCCAGGTGCACTCTGAAAGACCATTTCTCACAGCTTTCTAGATGAAAAAGCACAATTCAATAGGCCAAAAGGTGAAGCTGACATGGTATGCCATTGATAATTAAAAATACATGACCGGTGGGCAGGAGGGATGGCTTAGCAGTTAAGGCACATACTTACAAAGCCTATGGACCCAGGTCCTATTCCCAGTACACGCCTAAGTTTAGATGCACAGGGTGGCACACATGTCTGGAGTTAGTTTACAGTGGCTGGAGGCACTGGTGCACCCGTTTGCTCTCAATCTGCCCTTCCCCATTACTCTCTAATAAATAAAATAAATATACTACTAAATTATGAAGTCATCATGTTATGTGATAAATGGCTATGGAAATAGGTTTAAAAAATTTCTCCAGCCAGGCGCAGTGGTGCACACTTTTAATCCCAGCACTTGGGAGGCAGAGGTAGGAGGATTGCCATGCATTCAAGGCCACCCTGAGACTACAGAGTGAATTCCAGGTCATCTCTGAGGTAGAGCAAGACCCTATCTCAGAAAACCAAAATAAAAAATTCTCCAAATCAAAACACAAACTCCTCAGGTTTATGAGGCATTGCACGTGTGATCACCAAAAACTCCACTGAGGAGGGTCCTTAGTGGAATGGGGTGAGAAACAGGGAGCACAAAAGTGTAACCCGATAGAATATAACCAATATGTAATATGTTCATAGAATAAAATACAAAAAAAAAAGCCACATAAACTAGGGATGGAGAGATTGCTGAGTGGTAAAGGCACTTGCAGGAAAAGCCAAAGGACCCGGTTTCAATGTCCCAGTACCCATGTAAAGTCAGATGTATAAGGTGGCCCATATATCTGGAGTCTGTTTGGAGTGGCTAGAGGCCCTTGTGCATCCACTCTCATTCTCTCTCTCTCTCTCTCTCTCTCTCTCTCTCTCTCTCTGACTCATTCTCTTTCTTAAGTAAGTAAATAATTTTTAAAAAGCATAAACTGAACATGAATCCTTAGCTCCACCACCTTGATCTCTTATCTGTCTTATTATCAGAAAAAAAAATTCTGTTTTGACTTCTTGTTCTCTGAACTAGAGATGCCCAGTCCACATACTTGTGTAAAAATTACTTGTATGCCCTAGCATACCTGGTTTGTAATAGAAGAAATATTAAGGTATGAACCAGATGATATTCAAATAACTTTAAGCTATAACAGAAATTTGTCTTTTAATCTTCGCTGTTTGCATGCACACACATGCAAACATGCATTCACACACACATATGTGTGTGTATGTGTATGTATGTATGTATGTATATATATATATGTATGTAGATATATATATATATATGTATGTATATAAATATATGTATATATATTTAATGACCTGATCTTCCAGAATAAATCCTAATTCTACCACATTATCTCTTAGGCCATTCCATTAGTCAGGGTGCTCTAGAGAAAGAGAATCAGTAGAATGAATATATATTACAAGGTGGTTGTATTGGATTGGCTCACATGACTGGGGATGTGTAATCCAATAATGGCCATGTGAATGCTTGAGATGCTAAGAACCCAGTAGGTACTTAATTGATGAGGACTGATTCCTCAGATTTCCAATACTGGTGCTGAAGGCCTGATCCTCAGTGGAAGGTTAATGAGACTTGGTTCTCATGTTAGCAGAGGCAGCAATAAGGTAGATGCCCTTACCAGCAAGGAGCCAAGGAAAGCAAGCAGTACTTTTTTTCTTCAAACTTCTTTACCATGAGGCCCCCTGCTAAAAGGGATGCCCAATCTGGGGGAGGGTCCTCCCACCTCAGGGAACCTTAATGAAATGCCCTCACAAACCTTCCTAGAGGCATGCTTCATAGACACTTCCAGATTCAATCAAGATTAACGATCACAGTCCTCCTCTTGGACAAACTCAAAGAAGAACACAAAACAGACCTGGATGATTTTATGAATTCCCTGACAATTTCTTGGACTGATGGTAGACACACCAATCCAAGCTGATCATCACAATTATAGCACTGATGGGGGTCCTACAGAGTTTAGTGCCCCCCACCTTCCATCTGGCTACTTTATTTTACATGTCTCCCAACCCTTGGCTCCTTCTGATAATTAGGGAGAGAAAAGAGAATGTTCTGCTTTCTCAACACAGCGCTGTCATACTGCCATCTGCAATGACAGCCTTCTTTCCAGAACTCTAAGATGGCTCCTTGCACTCTTCAGTTGTCTGGCTGATCAAAAACCAGGGAAAGGAACTAGGTACTAACATTGGATCTCATGTGAGTTTACGAAAAGTAAATCTATGACTGCAATTTTTAATTAGATATGGACATATGTAGTATATAAACAACACATGTTGGTACCATCCTTTCCCTCCTCCCTGCTCATTTTCTGAAGAGGCCTTTCTCATTGCAGATGCAGGTGCACAATCCCATGAGGATTGTGGATCATGGATTATAGGGAGGGGTGACAATGTCTCTATGCAAAATGTCCCAACGTGTGGTTTTAACAATCTTTCTGACCCTTCTTCCACAAAATTGCCTGAGCCATGCTGGGAGCATTGTAAGTCTACTTCAGTGATGGGCACTTGGGTGCCTCTGGATTTCTGGCTTGGTAGGTGTTGAATGTCTATCACCATCACCCTTGTGCTGATGTCAGATTCACTAAGAAATCAACACTCTTGATGATTTCCCCAATTCCTCTATGGTTTCAGCTGGGAACAGGGTGGAGTGTGCTGGCTTGTTTATCTCCTCAGGTCCAGCTCTCATCTGAAAAAAAGAAGCATATTCTCCAGCAGAGAGTGAAGGCAGCGCCAGCTAAATGGGATAACCATTATTAATTTAGAGAGAATTTAAAGGGTGTAGACCTCTTATAGCCAAAATTAGTAAGAGCTTGGCAATGGAAAGCAGAATCACTATCTGGATAAGATTCTGACTTGTTTCCCAGTTCTGGAGATGGTTTCCTTTCCACTGAGAAAATCTGTTAGCCAATCCAAGAGCGGTTGGTTACCCACCATGGCTGTATGCCACTTTTGCACTTCTGTGAGCATCACTTCAGATTGTTTGCTGCTGAGTCACTTAAACTTTGAGTTGCTCAGACAGATGTTTACCATTTTCCCCCAGTTGCTCATGTTGTACCTTCAAGCTTGCACACTGTCTGACTACTTCTTGGTAAGAAAGCTAAGCACTAAATTCTCAGTAGCTCTGCAGCAGATGCATTGTTCTAAATAGTGTCATTTTGTATTGCTCTCATTTCTGGGTCTGTTTTATGTCCCTGACTTTACCTGACCTTTTCTTTTTTTTCTTATGTGTAATATATGTTATGTTTGCTGCATTTTAAACCTCTTAAATCCCTTCTGGAACAACAGATAATGATTCTGCTATCTTTCTCTCTCTCTTTCTCCATTACTCTCCTCTTTCAAATAAAATAAGAAAAAGACAACAAAATATAAGAGGGACTAGTTGTAAAGAAGAGAGGATTCAGTGGGGGCATAGGGAAAGAGGACAAAGGATGGTGGGGGAAAGATATGTAAACTTAAATTTTTATTTATTTGCTTGTTTCTTTATTCATTCATTTGCAAGGAAAGACAGTGAACACCAGGGCCTCCTGCCACTGCAAAAACAAACCCCAGATGCATGTTCCATTTCATGCATCTGGCATTATGTATGTACTGGGGAAATGAACCTGGGCCTGCAGGCTTTGCAAGTAACTTTAACGAATAAGCCATCTCTCCAGGCCCAACTATGTAAACTTTCAATAAAGCTATTTTAATAAAGATACTCGTGAGTTTACCTGGCAAGGATAGAGGTAGCCAGGCAAGTGATACTGGCTTGGAGAATGAAGGGAATGATATCCTCTGTAGCAGGGGTCCCATGCAGCAGGAACCTATTGTGTCATATAGAATAGGAGAGCCTAGATCATCAATGGGTAAGCTTAGAGAAGTAGGTCTTAGAAAAGTCATGGGCAGAAAGCAAACAGAAAAGATCACATTAGCCAATCCTCACACATAACAGCAACTTAGTCAAAGACTGTCATTACAGTGGCATGTCTCTGATGACAGTATGTATTGTGATCAGTCTGTTTTTCATAAACAAACATGAAGCCCATGACAGCTCATCACTATTCATAGTGCCCATCCTTTAGAAGAAGAAAAGGGATTAGAAGGAAGTTCCCTGTAACAGTCATAGAGCCTAGGAATGACAGGTCCACACCCAGGTCTATGTTTCTGTGCCCTGGGGTCTGGGTCTTTTCATGTGGCACTATTTCAGAAAGAAGTATTAGGGCTCAGAATGGGGTCTAAAGGAAAGGCCCAACCCCCATCCCTTCTTCAGCAAGATGATCCTGCCTATATGTGTCCTATACAAAAGAATCTTCAGTTAAGGGCTGGAGAGATGGCTTAGTGGTTAAGCACTTGCCTGTGAAGCCTAAGGACCCCGGTTCGAGGCTCGGTTCCCCAGGTCCCACGTTAGCCAGATGCACAAGGGGGCGCACACGTCTGGAGTTTGTTTGCAGAGGCTGGAAGCCCTGGCGCGCCCATTCTCTCTCTCCCTCTATCTGTCTTTCTCTCTGTGTCTGTCGCTCTCAAATAAATAAATAAATATTTTTTAAAAAAAAAAAGAATCTTCAGTTAAGATTGTGGGTAATAAAGATGCACTTACAGACCCCACTCTGCCTTATCTATATCTGTGCTTCTCATCTGTGTAAACTATATGTTCTACCTAAAGAAGGAAACAGGGCACAACCTGAAGCCAGAATCTGAGGATTCAATGCCTATTCCAGTAGTGGCGTCGAGCAGTGCTATGTCTCCTATACCTCACTTTCCTCATTTATGAAGCAGAAGAGAGAGGACTGGCAGATGGCTCATCAAGTAAAGTGTGTGCTATATAAGCATGAGGACCTGAGTTTAATCCTCAGAACCCATGTAAAAAGTCAGGTGTGGTGGTGCATGATGGTAATTTCAGTGTGAGGGAGGCAGAGACAGGAGGAGTCCTGGTGTTCACTAGCCAGCCAGTCCAATGGGATCAGTGAGCTCTAGCTTCCACAAGAGATCCTGTCTCAAAGAATAAAGTGGAGACAGATGGCGAAAACACCTGACATCAACCTCTGGCCTCCACATGCACCCACACACATATGAGCCCATGCATATATGAACACACATTCACACTGGCACACACAGCACACATATACACACACACAAAACAAAGTAAGTCAGAACAATCTTCATAGGCTTGTGTTGAAATTAATCCATGTGAAGTGCTTATAACATCCCATAAATTATATGCACTATGAGATGGTTAGGTATTAAAACTGTTATCTTTGAATTAATGCTAGCCAAGAGGTTACCTCTGAGTGATTCTATATCCACTCACCCAAAATATTAATCAGTGAAGATATACAAAAAATTATCATACAAGATTATTAAAGTCAAATGTCCACTTAGTTCTCTCATTCATTAAATCTAATATTCATCAAATTACTCAAGTTTTACTGATAAGCTCCATATGTGCTAAGCAAAAGTGTTTGGAATAGAGGAATGAATAAAAAAGGCAAAGTTCCTTATCTCATAGATGACCCAGCAGGAGGAGGAAAGCAGCAAACACATCACCACAGAGTATGGAACTGATTAGTATTGTGAAAAATTGAATGAAGTAGGTAGAGGGAATGAGGTTTTTCTGCATAGAGAAATTACACAATGTCACTCTGACCCTGAGATAGAGACTTGAATGTAGTTAGAGAGGGAACTAAGTAGGTACAGAGAAGCAGAGGTGTGAGAAAGGAAAGTATGGGTGTGAGAATGGAGAAGCAAAAGTGTGAGAATGGAAAGTATGGGTGTGAGGATGGAGAAGCAGAGGTGTGAGAAAGGAAAGTATGGCGGTGAGGATGGAGAAGCAGAGGTGTGAGAATGGAAAGTATGGCGGTGAGGATGGAGAAGCAGAGGTGTGAGAAAGGAAAGTATGGCAGTGAGGATGGAGAAGCAGAGGTGTGAGAATGGAAAGTATGGGTGTGAGGATGGAGAAGCAGAGGTGTGAGAAAGGAAAGTATGGCGGTGAGGATGGAGAAGCAGAGGTGTAAGAATGGAAAGTATGGGTGTGAGGATGGAGAAGCAGAGGTGTGAGAAAGGAAAGTATGATGTGAGGATGGAGAAGCAGAGGTGTGAGAATGGAAAGTATGATGTGAGGATGGAGAAGCAGAGGTGTGAGAATGGAAAGCATGGGGGTGAGGATGCAGAAGTAGGAGGTGAGAATGCAGATGCCCATGTAATGGACAGAGCCCTAGAGAAAGGGGAAAGAATATGCTTTAAGAAGGAAATTGTGAATTACTATTTCAAATGTTGCTGCAAATCTGGGTACATAAGAGAAGGAAAAAATATTGACCAAAGAAATATGTGACCATCAGTGACCTTGACAAAAGCACTTTAGTGGAATCTCAGGGACAAAAGCCTGCTGTGAGTTATTTAATAGCAAAGGAGGAGATGAGGGGGTGTTAAGCACACTTGACAAATCTTTGTTGTAAAGCAAAACAGGATGGAAGCTGGGAGAGGCTGAAAATAACAGCACAAGGCTCTGAGGAAGGCTCCATGGAGGAAGCATTTCCAAGGCAAGCACCAGCACGAGGACTACAGTTTAGACCTCCAGCACCTACCTAAATGGTGAGCAGGCATGGTGGTGCATGCCTGTAATTCCAGCTCTCGGAGAGTGGAGACAGGGGAACCCCTGGGACAAACTGGCTAGCCAAGCTAGCCAAATCAGAGAGCCCTGGGTTCAAGTGAGAGAGACTGTCTCTGTATATAAAGTGGAAAGTGATGAAGAAAGTCTTGATGCCAAGCACTGGACTCCACACATGCATGTGCACACACACACATCCACACATGGACTTAGGAATGGTAGAATTAAAATACAAGAACACCTGAGGGTCTTTCTGCAAGAGGGAGAGGCCCAGGAGAGCACACAGAAACAATGGACACTGCACAGGCACAATGGACAGCACACAGGTGCAATGGACAGCACTCAGCACAATGGACAGCAACCTTGAGGCTGGAGACCTTTCCCAGCAGATTATCTTTCCTTGTTAGGAAAGAGCCTCACATCAGGGAATTTGTAAATCCTTCAGCTAGTTAATGGTCACTCGATTACCCATGAATTTACACCACTGTATCTGCCCATCTAGAAAAATCCATTCATCTGCCTGTACCCTATCAGACTGCCTGACATAGATTCCTGCTTTTTGTGCCTTCTTTTATTTTTTTTAATGATCCTGTGTTTCTGTTGGGCTTTTTTTGGCCCTTTGCCAGGCACTAATGTAATGAGGAGTTTGGAATTCTTCCCTGTCTTTCCACTTACTGAGATTTTTAAATCCCCCACTGACCATTTGAGAGGAAGAAATACATGAATTTATAAAACAGACTCCATTGGGTCTATCTGACACTTCTTCATAATGGAACCAAAGACCCATGGACTTGAGCTGCAGAGCCCAGTACTGTGTCCTGCAGACTACGGTGTTTGCAGAAATCTATTGATTAAATTAGTGATATGTTTACATTGCAAGTTGTTAGGACTTCTGTAAGTGAGCCAAGTCTTGTTCCAGTCTAACGTTCATCCCAAGGTTTCTATGTAAAGTCAGCATACCTCTCACATTTGTTTGTAGACTGACCACTGAACAACAGTTTTCAGTCACCCATAAATGCACAGTAATTTCAAATTACTTAAGCCAAATGATTGGTACCCACCCTAGGAGCAGAGTTTAACTGCTATATTACCAGTAGAAAACAACTCATTTAACAATAGGACAGTTAAATTGCAGTATCATAAAGACCAGGAGTCAGAAGTCTATGGTGTGAAAATTCTATGTGTCACCTGGGGGAGTTCTGTTTGGCACCAAATACATCAGATGGATGGGAAAATTATCAGATGTCTTCCAAAATCTGTCCCACATACAGGTTTCTGAGCCATTCTTGACCTCTAGTAACTGCCTACAAACCTTTGCTATCATTTTAATTTGTTGTCAAGCTGTGAATTCTCTACCAGCCTTCCTGTGATATAGAAACCTTCATACCTGAAGACATCAGGAACACTTGTTACTTTCTTCCCTGTACGCAGTGGTATGGTGGTTCCCAGGGTAAGGAAGGTACATTTTCTGTCACCTTAAAATAGCTGAAAACTTATCCCAATATAGGAACGTGTATGTATGTGTGTGCGTGCATGTGCATGTGCATGCACGTATGCCTGTGTGTGTGGGGGGGGTTACTGGGTCCTCATGCTTCTAATCAAGCACTCAACCACCACCTACATCTCTACCCTTCACAACATTTCACTTAAATGTTAACCCCCAATGAAAGTATTGCAAGCAATACTTGTGGAAATAGGTCAGCGTGGTGGTTTGAATGAAATTTCCACCATAGGCTCATGTGTTTTGAATACTTGGTACCAGCAAGGGACAATGTGAGAAAGCTGTGAGATCTTTGGGATGTGGAGCCTGATTGGAAGAGGTGTGTCACTAGCAGACATGGAGGTTTATTAATCCAGCCCACTGGAAGTTCAAGCTAGCACACTCTTGCTTCCCCTGCCCTGCTGCTGGTATATGAAGATGTGAGCTATTTGCCTTCTCTGTCATGCTTTCTCCACCATAATGAAGTTTTCCCTTGAAACTGTAGCCATGACATGGACCCTTTCTTTCCATGAGCTACTTCTGGTCAGGTGTTTTATCCCAACAATGAGAAGGTAACTATTACACTAAGGAAATCACTTGCCTTGTAAGCATGACGACCTGAGTCTGATCCACAGAACCCACATAAAAATGCCATGCCTGATAATCCCAGCACTGTGGAGGTAGAGACAAGTGGATCGCTGGTGCTTTCTGACCATTCCATCTAGTCTATTTGATGAGCTCCAGGCCAATGACAAACTCTATGTCACAGAGAGAGAAAGAGAGAGAAAGAAAGAAATCATTCCTGAGGAGCTACAGCTGAGTTTGTCCTCTGGCCTATACATGCACTTACACACACACACACACACAGCACATCCATACACATACACACATATTACATCCATACACACACACAGCACATCCATGCACACAAACACACACACAGCACATCCATACACATACACACATATCACATCCATACACACACACAGCACATCCATGCACACATACACAGCACATACACACACATACAGCATATCCATACACATACACACACACACATGCATACACACATAGCACTTCCATACACACATGCATGCACACACATGCATCTGCAGAGACATGAACATACACATACAAAAACATAAAATAAAAAGTGAAGAAGAAAACAACACAGCTGTCCAGTATGTTACACAGACATTAAGGAAAAGCTGGAAGAGTCATCTAGAGTGCTTGCCTCTAAGAGAAAAGGTCATGTAATAGAAAAACCACTGAAAGAAACCAGTGGGATTTTGGAAGGGTTCTACAATATCTAACTCCAAACAGCATGTGTTGGGCACAGCTTTGGAGCCACACAAAAGTGTAATCATAGCTCCCACCTGTACTTACTATATGTGATCTTATGCCAATCATTTAATCCCTCTGAACCTCAGATTCGTTTACTGTAAAAGAGAACCTACCCTCCAACCAGGTATTCTGGGAAAACCACGTGGTAAAGTACGCAAGAGAACGAGTCCAGTGCTGCCCCTGCTGGAAACTGGATAACCAGCCCTGTGTTCCCTCTTCCATATCAGGACAGATGAACAAAAAGACATCATCCCACCGCTCATCAAGCACTGGGAGCTGGGAGGGAACACCAGGACCTTTTATCATCTACTGTCATACATCCATGGCCAGCATCCAGGCAGTGGCCTTACAGTAGATGGATTTTTTTTTCCTAGCATTTCTTTCTCAACCTGTTCCATTCTTGGTCTGACATTTCAGTCTAACAGAGAAAGCTAATAGAAGTAGCTGATTGCAATGTACAAAAATGTTGGTGAAAGTCACTCTTTATGTATAGCTGCTGCAGAGCAAACAAAAAAAGAGAGAAATATTTTAGGCACATCCTACTCCTCCCCTCCCTCCCCCCACTAAAGCATTGAGTGATGTCAGGACATCTGTTGCCCTGGGAATAAGGACTGACTTCAAATGGAAAGAAGCTGAACAGTACAAGTCATGTGCAACATTTGTATCTGGTAAAAATAAATAAATAAAATCTGACTGTTTGCATTGTCAACCCTTAGGGCAGGAATGGTGTCGTTTTGAATCTGGACAGCTCCCAGGCTGCTGCTGCTGTTCCACACACAGGAAACAGAGCAGCCAGATTTGTGTTTTTTATTCATTTTCTCAAAACTCTTGAGTCTGATCTATCCACTTGGGATTCCTCCTAACAACTGCTTAGAAAATAACTTCAAAGATGACAGAAATTTCTTCCATCTCTCCTTTTTCCTCTCCCCCCCTCCAGTGTGAATGAGTATGTGGTGGTGTGTGTGTGTGTGTGTGTGTGTGTGTGCATGTTCATGTGTATGGGCACACATGTATACAGATGCATATGTATATGTGTCCATGTGGAAGCCAGCGGTTGTGCAGGAGATCTCCCTCAGTCTCTGACCACCCTATTTTTTGAGACAGAGTCACTGAACCTGGAGCTCACTCATGAAGCTAGCATAGCTAGACAGCCCGAGGGATCCTCCTGCATCACCCTCCCCAACACTAGGATTACAGACACAGGAATCAAGCCCAGGTTTTACATGGGTTCTGAACTCAGGTCTTGAAGTCTGCACAGCAAGCACTTTACTCATGGAGCCATCATCTCCGGAGTCTCCCCCTACCCCCGGCTTTCTCCATCCTTCCCTGTCTTCCTTTATTAACTGAGACAAGCTTCTAGGACTCCCAGCCCTTCTTTCTCTGCCTAGGATTCTGTTGCCCTTTGCTGGTCTTCCAGAGATTACCCACACCCCTAAATTATGAATATCCTTCATCTGCCTTAAAATCACTGAGATTAATTTGTTATGAATATAATTAATTAATATAGAATAGTCAGTTTTTATATCACATGTAGCCTCGGCCAGACTACACAGTGTTCAAATCCAAGTTCCATCTTTTTTTAATAATTTTTTTTTTTTTTTGAGAGCAACAGACACAGAGAGAAAGACAGATAGAGGGAGAGAGAGAATGGGCGCACCAGGGCTTCCAACCTCTGCAAACGAAGTCCTGACGCGTGCGCCCCCTTGTGCATCTGGCTAACGTGGGACCTGGGGAACAGAGCCTCGAACCGGGGTCCTTAGGCTTCACAGGCAAGCGCTTAACCGCTAAGCCATCTCTCCAGCCCTCTTTTTTTAGCTACATAACCTTGGGCAAGACTTCTAATATATCATAGCTCATTTGTTTAGGAATAAAATTGAGATATTATTATCTACATGACAGGGAAAAAAGTGAGTGAATGTATGTATTTGGAGAAGTATGCAGGACAGAGTAAGCACTGTAAAGCTATTGGTTATTTTCCATAAGTTGAAAGAGGCTGGCTGATGTTCAATGTAAACGATGATGGCCCTTCTCTAACAGAAAGAGGTTAGTTGCTCAATCAGTCCAGAAAACTGAGACATATAATCCCTGTTTGACTTCCTTATCAGACAAGAACAATATCTCATCAAAACAATTACTGTCTAACAAAACCCCAGTGATAGTTGTCAATGCTAACATGGAAACTGTCTATTCAGAAGCCTGCCTTACTCTGGCTTAAAGAAACATCTATGTTTGTTAGGAGAAAAAGAGGAACAGGGATGTTTACGATGTCGTTTTTCTTCGGAAAAAATATGGTGAAGTTCTCAGAACATTGTGTGTGTTGTGTGTGTATGTGGGGGAGGGGGAGTAATGGAAACATTGCCTTCCTGACCCTATTTCATCGAGTCCTTAGCCAAATCACACTTAGCTGCCCACTGTCCCAAGGATACTTAGTGTTTCCTTCCTGCTCCTCTGTAAGTGAAACTCCACCTGCACAAAATGGGCCAATGGCTCCCCGAATCTTGTCCTTGCAGTCAATTCTATTCAACCTGAACAGACAAACTTCTCTCTGAAATGTTCCATGATCCCTGAGCAAATGTAGCTCTCTTCCATACTAACTTGTCACTGGACTTGCTGAATGCTCACTCACACCCCTCGTAAATCTATGCAGCACGGAGAGCTGAAGGCAAGGGCTGATCTTGATGTTCTTCTGTAGCCCTCACCTATGAATCATGTGTCATAAAAGAGCAGTAACTGAGTAATAACTGTGTGTGTGTGTGCGTGCGTGTGTGTGTGTGTGAGAGAGAGAGAGAGAGCCAGAGGACAACATATGGTGTCAATCTCAGGAACAATGTCCACTGTTTCTGTAGACATGAGCTTTCAGTGGTCTGGAACTCACCCATTAGGCTAGACTAACAGACCAGCGAGCCCAGGGATACGTCTACCTCCACCTCCCCATTACTGGGATTATAAAAGCACAAAACTACAATGGGTTTTGTTGTTTTGGGTTGTTTGTTTTATAATGTTTTATTTAATTAATTTATTTATTTGACAGAGAAAGAGGGGGAGAGAGATAGAATGGGTGCGCCAGTGCCTCCAGCCACTGCAAATGAACTCCAGACATGTGTGTCCCTTGTGCATAAGGCTAATGTGAGTTCTGGGGAATAGAATCTGGGTCCTTTGGATTTGCAGGCAAACGCCTTAACCGTGATTGAAGTGTTTGCATGGAAAATGTCTGACTGACAGCTCTCTCTCCTGCTCTAATAATTTAATTTAAATATTAGTAAAAGAAGCTTTAAAGAATATCCAAATATATAAAACAGACTACCCCTGTATTAATTAACTTCTCATTGATGGGACAAAACACCTGAAAGAAATAGTTTAAGGGAGAAAGGAATTATTTCAGTTTACAGTTCCGGGCTACAGTCCATCATAGCAGAGAAGGATGGCAGCAGGAGCTTGAGGCAGACATGCTCACAGTTGTTCCACAGTGAGGAGATAGAGCAGAGTGAAGGATGCTGGTGCTAAGCCAGCACATTCTGTTGTTGTTGTTTTTTCTGAGGTAGGGTCTCGCTCTGGCTCAGGCTGACCTAGAATTCACTATTGTTGTCCGGGTGGCCTCAAACTCTTGGCCATCCTCCCACCTCTGCCTGGGATTAAAGGCATGGGGAGATGGCTTAGCGGTTAAGCGCTTGCCTGTGAAGCCTAAGGACCCCTGTTCGAGGCTCAATTCCCCAGGCCCACATTAGCCAGATGCACAAGGGGCACACGCATCTGGAGTTCGTTTGCAGTGGCTGGAGGCCCTGCTGCGCCCATATCCCCCCCCCCCTTCTCTCTCTTTCTCTCTCTGTCTGTCACTCTCAAATAAAATAAATAAAAATGAATTAAAAAATATAAATAAATAAATAAAGTCATGCAACATTATGCCTGGCTCAGTTCTTTCCTTTTGATGGAGTCCAGAACGCCACCCCATGTAATGGAGCCACCCACGTAAAGGTGAATCTCCCCACCTTAACCTAATCAAGATAATCCTCCGCAGGTGATTCTAAGTCCTGTCAAGCTGACAATCAATATTATAAACCATCTCAACACCTTCATAATTTCCTGATGTTTAGCCTTATAAGCAGATGGCCCCAAATTATCCAATCACTATATAAACTAACTAAAAGAAAAAAAATGTCAAAGAAAAAATATTGTAGAGTCAGAGTCTAGTAACACCACTATGTTTACTTAGCCTATTTCTAACTTAGAAACGCTTTTCAGAAAACAGGATACAAGTTAGACAGTTTTTGTTTCCTCCATTATTTCCCTAATGACAGGATCTCCTCTCCTGGCTACAAATCCCTGCACACAGGAGAGGTCACATAGCCCCGGGGTTCTAGTGGGCTCGGCTTAGTCAATGGCTAAGAACTAAAAGGAGAATGTAAACCGCTTCTCTAAGTTTCCAATCTAGGAATATTGAGACAAATTTTAAGAAGCAAGTCCTAGGGATCTGGGGAGCTAAAGCTCAGTTGGAAGAGTACTTGTTATGCAAGTATTAGATCCTGAGTTGGATCCCCAGAATACATGCGGAATACTGGGCATGGTGGAACAGACCTATAATCTTAGATGTAGTGGTTCAAAAGTTTGTAATGCCAGTCCTGGGAAGACAGACACAGGAGACTCCATAGGGCTTTCGGGCCAGTCAGCCTAGCCTAATTGGTGAGCTCCAAGACAACGAGAATGCTCATATCAAAAGGGGGAGGGGGTGGATCATACACCCGAGGAGCAATACTTGACCTCTTGCCTCCACACACATGTTCATACACATGCATCATCATGCACATACACACATTTTAAAAGTTCTGTGTTACTTAAACCCATATCTATGTGTCACCATCCTTGTACAACCAGATTTCTTTGCCTCAAATAATAAAATAATGTATATTAGTTACTTTAATTATTAAAAGACATCAGACTAAATTACTATGCTGAAATTAGAAAAAAATTATATGTGTGCATGTGTGTGTGTGTGTGTCCAAGAATTACTCAAAATCCATCCTGGCAGCCCTTATCCAGACTCTGATCTGAGTAGGGTTCCTTTCAAGAGCATGTCTCAACAGTGCCACCTATGGATGAATTAGGAAATGAATTGCCATTTGAAAGTGAAGTAAACTGGCATTTTCAGTCTGTGAGCCAGCATTCCTTCTGTAGCTCCGTTATTTAGCATATTCATCATTCATTTGCCCTTATTTAATCTTTTATTTTTATTTCTGACCCTGATGTTTAAAATATCTAAGATATTCAAAGACACATATTTCATTTAAATTTGAGTCAAGCTTATTTCCATATTTAAAGCAAATAGAAAATTGATCGCTGTTTGTCCATTTAAAAACATGAAAAATGAAATGTCTGACCAAGATTAACCTTAAGATGTATACAGTAAATAAAACTGGGGATAAACTAATGAATAAAACTACTGACCACTGTGAGGTGCTGGTATAAACAGAAGATGCCTGACAGGTGCCCTGTTCTGAGGCCACACCTTCAGTAAGTATAAAACAAGGTGAATGGGTATGAGAATGGGATCTTGATCTCTCTGAGTGAATGTGACGATGGGATCTCATATCCCTGAATGAATGTGAGGATGAGACCTCACATCTCTGAACGAATGCCATGATGGGATCTCAGATCTCTAAATGAATGTGAGGATGAGATCAGATCTCTGAACAAATGTGAGGGTGAGATGTCAGATCTCTGAATGAATGTGATGATGAGATTTCAGTTTTTCTGAATGAATATCATGACGGGATCTCAGATTTCTGAATGGATACCAGGATGGGACCTCAGATCTCTGAACGAATGTTGTGATGAGATCTCAGATCTCTGAGTGAATGTGAAGATGAGATCTCAGATCTCTGAATGAATGTGAGGATGCCTACACAATAATACAACTAGGTGGAAATGGGAAAGATTCAAATAGCACCTTCAATGAAATAACACAAGGCAGGGTTTCTTATATCATTTTCCCTGCTAACTGATTGGAATAAGCTTTGATTTTAGAAATATGCACAAATACCCTGTATTCATTAAAAATGAGCAAATCAAAGCTAAGAAAATGGTGCCTATCAAGTACCAAACTCAACTGAAGAGCAACAAAGAGGAGTTTGTTTTCTGTGCTCATGTGTGAGCATGTAAAAGTTTCCTGAGATAAACACACTGAATTTTAGTCAATGAAATTTTTTCTAGACAAAGAAACGTTAACAATAATAACAACAACAGTGTCGTAAGGCAGTGGAGAGAAAAATTAATGAAAAGTGTGAAAGCTTGGGTCCTGGACCGTTTTCACTGGTTGCATGCTATATGGCCTTGGAGAACGTAAATACCTTTGGACACATCTCTCAATTTTTATTTCCCTTTTGACTATAAAGTATGATTGACAGCTGAAACTCTTTTTATTAATTTGAAAGCAGAGAGAAGAGAGACAGATGACAAAGAGAGAGAGGGAGACAGTGGGCACACCAGAGCCTATAGCCACTGCAAATGAACTCCAGAGGCATGTGTCACTTTGTGCATCTGACTTTACAGGAGTACTGGGGTATCAAACTGAGATTAGGCTTTGCAGACAAGTGCTTTAACTGCTGAGCCATCTCTCCATCCCAACACCCGTAACTATACAGGGGAAAACACTCTTTTTATATCAACTTCTACTCTCATTTTGGTCCTCTCCATGAACACCACCATGATTATAAATTCTGGTGTGAGCCTGTTCCCACAGTCCTTGTTTTCTACTCAACAGTGTGTGACTGTTAAAGATTTAAGATCTAATTTCCTCTGTGAGAGATAGACTAGGTAAAACTTATGATGCTAAACATTTTGGGTGACTTGAGCTGGAATTTGAACAGAAACAGACACAATGGCTTGTTCGGGTGACTGCCATAGCATACTCATGTAACTCATATTTATTTACCTCCCCTTTTTCTCATTACCAAAGAAGTAGATATATTCATGAGTAGAAAATTTGAAAAGTTTTGAAAACTTTGAAGAAAATTTATCCTTGCCCAACTGACAACACTGCCCTGGAGAGAATGAAGAAGAGTAGGAGGAAGAGGAGAAGGGGGAAGAATATCCACTGAAGTCTGAGGAGGAGAAAAGGAGGGACAGAGAAAGGGAGGGAGGGAGGGAGGAAAACAGGAAAGAAGAAGGAAGGAAGGAAGGCAGGGAGGGAGGGAAGAAAAGGAACTGTTAGCAAGTTGATGCCTTTACTAATAGGTTTTATTTAATTTTATTTTTACAATGTTTGAAGGACTTTTGAAAGTATTATAAATATTTTTAAAGAGCTGGTTTTTCATTAAGTGATTCTATTATTATTTTATATTGTATTTCAGTATAGTTACACTACACTTTTATGGTCATAGAAAATAAGTGGTTTGAAATGTTCAAATAAGACCTTTAATCATACAGACTACATTTGTTTCAAAATAAAAGAAGGTAAAGGATTCCAAATAACCAAGTTTGATTCTGCTTCTTCATCTCAGTAACACAAAGACAAGCTTCATTGCATTAAGCACAAAATACAGTGAATTCATTCTTTTATGTTAAAACTTCTTTTTTAAAAAAAAATATATTTTGTTCATTTTTTATTTATTTATTTGAGAGCAACAGACAGAGAGAAAGACAGATATAGGGAGAGAGAGAGAATGGACACACCAGGGCTTCCAGCCACTGCAAACGAACTCCAGACGCATGAGCCCCTTTGTGCATTTGGCTAACGTGGGACCTGGGGAACCGAACCTCGAACCGGGGTCCTTAGCTTCACAGGCAAGCACTTAACCGCTAAGCCATCTCTCCAGCCCATGTTAAAACTTCTAATGGAAGTGAGAATGCACCTGCTATCAAAGCCCCCATCAATGCTGTGAATATGGTGCTGGAACTTAATGAAGGTCATCAATGGTAAGGGCTAGCTCTTTTTATTTATCTTTCACTAAAGGTTATAACATCCACTCCACAAAGGAAGCCATGTCATCCTTGCACATCAATCCCCACAGGACACCGAGAGGAGCCGGACAGTGAGTGCACACCCAATCATAAGCCCAGGCCAGACTCAACCGGTGTAATCCTCAGTATGTGTCCGGACTCTTCTAGGCAGCCTTCCCACATTGTTCTCCAAAGACACTCCTACATTGTATCCTCTTTGGTCCCTGGGATTCTGCTACTGAAGCCCCTATTGAACTTTGTCCTTTATATGTCTGCAGAGTTTGGCTCTGGTCTCTACCCATTTGCTGTTGTTTAGATCTGAACTAGCCATTGAAGTCTGATGCACTAAAGGTTTTGTTCCCAGCACTAGCAGAAGGGAGGGGTGTGTGTGTGTGTGTGTGTGTGTGTGTGTGTGTGTGTGTGTGTGTCCTTGAAGGGTATGGCCCCAGCCCTGAACATTTCTTTATGCCCTTGCCTTCCTGGATACCATGAAATGAGCCTATTTGCTCCACGCATTAGTAATATGCTCATTGCTGTGGACAAAAACCTGACAAGAAGCAATTTAAAGAAAGGAAAGGGTTTATTTCAGCTTACATTTCAAGGGGATGTCGTCCATTAAGGCTGGGAAGGTACAGCAGGCAGGCTTGTCGCATTTCCACAGAGGCAGGAAGCAGAGAAAGAACATCTGTAATGTCATCACCTGCCTGACTATTCCAAAGCACAAGCTGGGGCCATATCCCTTCAAGGGCACACCATCAATGACCCAACTTCTTCTTACCACTAGTCTGCATACATTTTTTTTATTTTGCACATATTTTATGCGTGTTTTTATAAGTGTATTATGCATGTGTGTGTGTGTGTGTGCACATGGAGGCCAGAGGTCAACATCAGGTCTCTTTCTCTCACTCTCCACCTTATTTCTTTTCTTTTCTTCTCTTTCTTTCTTTCTTTCTTTTTTTTTTTTTTTTTTTTCTTGGTTTTTCAAGGTAAAGTTTCACTCGAGTTCAGGCTGACCTGGAATTCACTATGAAGTCTCAAGGTGGCCTCAAACTCATAGCAATCCTCCTACCTCTGCCTCCTGAGTGCTAGAATTAAAGGTATGCTCTGCCACGCCCAGCTAAAAAAAAGGGGGGTGAGGTTTCTTACTGAACCCAGCTCTCACCAATTCAACCAGATTAGCTAACCAGCTTGCCCAAGTGTCCTCCTGTCTCTTCCTCCTGGGCACTGGGATTACAGTCATGCACTACCACAGCTGGCATTTATTTGGATGCTGGGGATCCTAACTCAGGTCCTAATACTAAATTTATCAGCTGAGCCATTTCCGAAGCCCTTAGCCCTCATTTTTTTATATATTTTATTTTTATCTATTTATTTGAGAGAGAGAGGCAGATAGAGATAGAAACAGAATGGGCATGCCAGAGCCTCCAACTGCAGATTCATGTGCCACCTTATGCATATGGTTTACATGGGTCCTGGGGAATCAAACCGTGGTCCTTTGATTTTGCAGGCAAGCGCCTTAACTGCTAAGCCATTTCTACAGGCCCATCTCATGTTTTAAATATTTTATGACAAGCTCATTTCATGTTTGCTCCTTGTTGATCCTAAAGCTTCACTTTTGCCCTCTTACCATTCCAACCACTCTGTTAGCCTTGTTTCAGAGGTGCAGGAGTAGGTCTCTGCCCTTCCTGATGGAAAGCAATGTAACACTGCTCAATCCCAAGTCCAAAGTCATACTGATTCCATAGGTCAGAAAAACAAAAAGCCAGGCATGGTAGTCTCCTGACAGCAAAGAACCCCTCCTTCTCAGAACCAGGCTTGAGGGAAGGCTATAAATACTGAAACAATAATATTGTTATCCTTGTCACATGAGGAAATGAATTAATGATTTCCTGGATCCTCCCTGGGAATGACCCCAGTGCCTCCATCCTGTGCTCCTCTCATCTTATTACTATTTCCTCCCTGAAGTCTTTCCTCCTTAGAGTCAGGAACTGTCATCAGTAAGTAATGGGCCATGCACACAGATCCTGCTCCCACTATGAGTGGGTTTGGGGGAAATTCCCACCCCCTCTTCTCGGGTCTCCACGGGGTGCTCAGAGCCTGTATGTCATCCCTGAGCAATTTTCATCAACTCGCTCAGAACTTGCCTGAGGAGAAGGGGGGCTGGAGCAGAACTGTCTCTTTAATGGGATTTTAATGTGATCTTCAGCAAACTAATCTTATTTAGATATCATAGGAAGCGCTGTAATCTCATCTGGGCACTCTTATTTCCTACAGAAAAGGGAAAGCTTTGTAATTCATTTTCAGCAACAGGAACACTTTAATAAAATCTGCTTTCGAAGGTTAAATGATCAGACAAACAGCTGCAGCCCCAAGACCCTCTATCCATCTCATTGATTGGGGCAAGCATGACAACAAAATGACCACTCTAAGGGTTGTTTAAATAAAATCTGAGCTAAGATCTCACCCACTGCCAAGCACCTGTTCCCTGGCACTGTTTCCCTGCTGTTGTTCTGAGATATTGAGGGTGGACAAATAAACAGAGTGCTGAAAGGACTGGCTCCTTGGTGTAGTTCTTGAAATAACACGCAGGCAGAGAAGCAAATTCATATGTGGAATCTTAAAAAAAAAAAAAAAAAAAAAAAAAGCTGACCTCATAGAAGTATAGAGAAGAATTCGCAGATGCCAGGATGGTTAACAGAAAGAAAAGATTGAAGTAATATTGGTCACAGGGTGCCTAACGAAGAGCTTGGAAGATGGCTCAGTGGGTAAAGTGCTTGCTGCACAGTCCTGAGGACTTGAGTTCAGATCCTCAGCAGGAGCACCTACCTAGAACCCCAGCACTAAAGGAGACAGCAGGAAGATCATTAGGGATTGCTGCCTACCCAATCTAGCCAAATCAGTGGAGTTCTATGCTCAGTGAGAGACCCTGTCTCAAAAAAATAGGGTGGAGAACAACTCAGCAAGATATTCAACACATGCATGTGCACCCACATACATAAACATATGCATGCACACCTCACACACATGCTCATACAAAAAAGGTATGCATAATTACAGTATACATACTATGCAGAGTATACATTATGTAGTCTAGTATGCATAATTAAACAACAAGAGCAATTTCAAAGGCTCTGTGGCACAACATGATGATGAGAATTGATGATACACATACTATATTCCTAAAAAATTGCTAAGAAATTGAATGTTAAGCATTCTCACCATAAACGTGAAAACTATGTGAAGGGGTGTATGTGTTAAGTAGATTTAACCTTTCCACATTATACATGATACATATAGTATATTATATAGTGAATATTTATATACCAATTTAAAATTAATATTATATAACTTAGATTCATTCTAAGCTTGGGTTTCTGTACCAGTAAATGATGCAGGAAATTAGATTAAGATATATGGGTACCAATAGTGGGCTCCTAACTAGATCTTCCTTTGAAACTGCATTTTCTGGAGCTGGGGAGATAGTTCGGTTGGTGGCTCACTCTTGCTGCTTTCTCCCTGCTGATATGTCCGCATGTGAACCAGTTCCTGCCCCTGCCATGTCTTCCTCAGCATGATAAAACTTCCCCCTTGAAACTGTAAGACAAAATAATCCCTTCCTCCTGGCCACGTGTTTTGTTCCAGGAATGAGAAGGTAATAGCTACAGCTCCATTCCTGCCCTTATATCATGCATTTTATTTCACAGCCATTGACAGACAGGAGCTGATATTCTCTGCCCAAGACATTTTTGCCTTGGTTATTTATTATCTCTCCCATGGTAGATACTAAGTGGTAGACAGTAACATGGCTATGTTAGTTACTTTCTTATTGTGATGACCAAAAATATGACCAGAAGGAAGAAAAGTTTATTTCAGCTTACAGTTTGAGGGTTCTGTCCATCATGGTGAGGAAGATATGTGAGCAGGAGCAGGAAACAGCTGATCATGTTGTCTCTGCAGTCAGAAAGAAGAGAGTAATGAATGCTGGTGGTTAACTCACTTTCTCATTTTCATTTGGTCCAGGACCCTAACCTGCCCTAGATAAGCTCTCACAGGCATGCCCAGAGGCTCATTTCCAAACTCATTCAAGTTGATAATCAATACAAATTATCAGAGTGGCTCACAAAAACCACACTTTGTTCCACTCTCATAGATTCACCCACATACCTTCATGTTGTTCAGTCATTATTCAGTCTTTCATATTCCAAACACCTGACCAAAAAGCCAAGACATTCACTACTACCTAGGATCATCTTGTGTAGGGAGGGGCAGTGTTCTGAACTTGGTAGAGTCTGTTTCTAAACAAAATAGGCAGTCATATACAGCATCCAAATCTCTGAGGTGTTCCATTGTTATCCTCCTTTATAACCACCCTGAAACAGAGCTGATATGCAACTTTGCTTTACTTTCAGCTTGGATCTACACACTAAGACAACTCCTCTGTGAAATGCACCTGACCGTTGTCTCCTCTGTCTACTGAACATACCGTCCCCTTTCATGGCCTTACAAAATGGTGTTAACAACCAGCATTCATTACTTTCTTCTTCCTGACTGCAGAGACAATGCGATCAGGTCTGAGGGACAGGCAGTTGGAGTGAATAATCAAACAGGTCTATTCATGCAAACTACACCAAAACTGAAATGAACAATTTTATCTTTCAATAGATTGCTGCTCAACCTTCCAAATTTATGATGATGGATTTGGTAAGATTCAGCTCATAATGAGGATTTCTATTTAAACAGTCACTTGATGTCCCTTGTCAGACATCCCTTCTCACCAGGACCCAGCAGCACATTATGCTGGTCTTCAGTGGCACATGCGACTCTCTTACAAACACCCTGGAGTTGGTCCCCAGTCCTAAAGAGGTGATTGAGATGATATAGATACATATATAGATATATGGATACAGACAGACACAGATATGGATAATATAGGGGGTATCTAGACAGAGACATATAGAAATAGAGATGTTATTTTACATATGTATGTTTGTACTGTGCATGCATGTGCATATATGTGTTTGTTCATGTGTTTTTATGCACATGTGTATAGAGGCCAATTAGACATCAGGTATTTTCCTTAACTACTCTTCACCTTTTTTTTTTTTTTTTTTTTTCCCAAGTTAGGGTTTCTCTCTAACCTAGGCCTACCTGGAATTCCCTAGTTAGTTGCCCTGGCCCGTGGGGAGTCAAACAAAGAAGCGAGGTGAAAATCAACATGAATGAAACAAGGCAAACAGACACAAAAAGGAGACCATGCTAGATGTTTGTCACAGCCTCGAGAGTTTATTCTTACATGAAGGTTTATATAGGGTAGTAGGGGGAAGGGGACGTGGTCAGGGCAAGGAGTTTAAGGGAGAAGGGGATGTAGCCAGGGCAAGGACTTGTCAGGAAACCTAGAGGGGATGTAATTAGGTGTTCCTCTAATCTTGCCTAACTGGCTTAACATCCTGACTGCACCAGGCTTCATATCCTGACCATAAACTTGCCTTTTGCAAAAGATAAGATTCTGTAAGCAGTCTGCTGACTGGTTCCAGAAGTACCTAACAGAAAGCTGGATGGATCAGCTTTCTGAGCAATGAGTCAGTTTATGAGCAGGACCAGGCAAAATTGAGAGGCTTTTGCTCTATGGCTCCCGACATCTCCTCCCTTCTTTTATACAAAAGAGGGTGAGGCCTGCTATTCAGCGGTGGGCTGCAATGCCTTTATTTCTTCATCAGCTACCAGCAGGATGAGGGAGTATTCAGCCAAGCGTTCGATACCCTGGTAGTTGAATATTAGGTAAGGAAGTAGAAACTTAACTTGCTATATGGCGGTTTCTGTTAACATGGCGAGGTTTTATTCATACCTCCCAACATCTCCTCGGAGGAGGCCCGCTTTGCAGCGGTGGGCATTAACCAACTGGGGGAGTAGGGACCTGACTCCTCCCATGGCACATCTCTTTCCCACAATCTTTGGCCCTTGGTACCTTTTGGGGAGGGGAGGCAGGGCCTATGTGGCCGGAGAGCGAGGCACGGCCTTAGTGATAACAGTTATGGTACCAACCTCCATGCAAGCCAGGTATAGCTCTCAGGGAATCCAGAAGCAGTTAGAAAGGGACCTTCCCTTGAGGTGCTTTGCCTTGCACCCATGTTGGTGCCTATATCATACTCAATTTATTGCGAGCTGATATGTGTAGGTCTGAATCCTATGCAGCTCCTAAAGGAGGGGTATCTATTTGGCCAAGACAGGTAGACCGCAGTGATAGCAGAGGTGTAGAGGACAGCAGTATAGCAAATGAGTACAGATGTAAGATCAAGGGAGAGTGACAGCTGCAGGTGGCAGGTCTTCAGTGGCAATGCCTTGATCTACCAGCTCCAGTCTGTGATAATGGACCTGTAAAGGCTACACCTTAATGGCTTTAATCTGTTGACATATAAAATACATGATTTTAATTATAATAATGGGTCTGATTGTGAGTGAGAGGATTAAGATAAGTAGAGGTCCTTCCAGCTTTGTCCTGTTAGGGAAAAAGGGGAGATTCTCCCAGGAAAGTGTTTCTTCCCTGGATATGTGAGATGTCACTGGAGGATCATCAGCTTGTTTTACAAGTCTCTCTGGTAGCCATCTCACAGCATTTTCTTTGGTGTCAAACAAGCATACTGATCTTCAGCCCCAAGTGAGTACTGGGTCTGGGCCATTCCATTTTAAAGTTAAAGGATCTTTCCACATGGCTTTGGCAAAGGTATTTTTTGTATTTGTGTGCCAAAAGTGATCAGCAGCTGAATTTCCCTGATCATCAAGGGTTTAAAAGTTTAGGACAAACAAGGCATGATGAAGGATGTTTTGGGGGGAGCCTTTTGTGGGGCTTAAATCCCCCATTTTTAACTTTTGGAGGGTATATGGACCCAGAAGAGGGGTCCCTCCTGCCAGAACACCCCAGTGGGTGTAAAGTCAGTAGCACAAATGACCAGGAGAAGAGGCTTTTTATAAGAGATAAAAGTGACTCTTTGGCTCAGAATTGTAGCCTCCACTATCTTCAGAGCCTCTAAAATTTACCACAGGTAAACTAAATGTAAAATGCTGATGAGGAGTGTAAGGGAATTGCAAAAAAAAAAAAAAAAAAGCAATCCTTTAGGTCAATAATGATTTCACAATGTCCTGCAGGAATTGCTACTGGAGTGGGGAGGCCTGGTTGTAGGGCCCCCATAGGTACCATGGCCTTATTAATTTCTCTAAGGTCCTGGAGCAATACAAAGATAGGAGTATTCCAAGGAGAGGTGGTAAGTCCAATATGGCCTGCAGCAAATTGTTCCTGTACTAACATCGTGGCTGTAGCTAATTTCAGAAGTTAAGGGCCATTTATACATTTAAGGTATTTTTTTTTAATCTTTGGTTACAGATTTCTCTCTGAGTGTTTAAGACCATGCAGATAGCCAGAAGTTAATTAAGGATTAATTTTAGAGGTCATTGATGGCTCTCCAAAGAGACTTTAGGGACACAGGAGTAGCCCCATAGTTTACTGGTGTCTTGCCTGTTAGGATGAGTGAAGGCCATGCTGGCCAAGTAAGTTTCCCTTCTTTGGGAAGTCAGGAGGGCTGATTGCTCCTCAGTTGTGACTCTCCTGTTTTAGAATGTATGCCAGTTTTGTTTGGGACTCCATATCCTCCCTGCTTAGGAAGACAGGTGACTTATCAGGGGGCCAGTGTAGAAGTGTCCCATCATCTCCAGTGGCCTCATGACATGGGAGTACAGGCCAAAATATTGACACTTTTTACTCTAATGATTCCAGTTGGCTTTGGCTTATACATAGGTGATTAACACAATCAGAAAGGAAGTTACATCAGCTTGGATGTATGTACATATAGAGCACATTTGATTACTGAACTAGACTTAGTTAAAGAATGGCACAAGGGCTTCTAAAATCATTTTGTCCTATCTTTAAAATTTTTGTTGTACTGTGGCAGCATAAGCCATATATCTGAGGCATAGGAAGTAGGCACATCTCACATTTTAAATATCTGACATTTATAAATATAGGCAGAACCTGTTACCAGTCTTTAAAACAGTACCAACTGATTTATAAACTTAACTAATTTAACCTAGAAATTATCAGAAAAGAATAAGAAAGACAGTATAAGGTCTTAGCACCTGTGTGAAAACATCTTGGATTAGTTCAGATACCTGTGTGGGTACAAATTACCCAGAAAACATTGGAAACAGAACCATGGAGCTTGAATTTTATATATACGTATATTTTAGATGAGAACCATTGTTTGAGCATGAGGCTGTACCCTAAAGTAGGGAATATGTCTTAAGAGTTAATTTTGTTATAAGCACTGAATTTAAGATGCAAAAATTGAGACAGTTACTTTACATACAATAGAGTAGAATTTGGTCTTTCCTGAGCCAAAATAGCTAGCTAAATATTAATATAACCCTTGATACATTTTTTTGAAAGAAAAAAACATTATTTGACAACCAATGATTTTGGCTTAAACTTGATAGCTATTGATTTTATGTACCACAGAAATTTTTATTAACATAAAACAATTTTATGTTTTACCCATGACTTAAATTTGATAAAGTTTAAGTAAGCTATCCCAACAAATCCCAGGAAGATGAAAGTTATTATTATTGAAATTAAATCACTTAAACCTAAGTGATTAAACCTAGTTATGACCATTCAATAAAATTAGCATAAATAAGACAGAAGCTATCTGTAAAGTCACAATGTCTTTAAGTATGAGTACTTCACCTTTGGAAATTAACCATTTCTATGTGAGCCTTTATCTTTAGAATAGTTAAAACCTTGATGAAAAGAGGAACCTTATTTACTTTACTGAGTCTTAAAGCCAGTTTTATAACACTTAAATCATAACAAATTAGCATCAGTGACCTGTTAATGAGTGAGGCCTTATCATAAGACTCAGTTTATCTATTTAACATTTTGTCTAGTGAGAGAATTTATCTAACAGATGTGACTTTAGGTGTTCATAAGAGATGAACTAAAGAGAACCACAGTTATATGCTATATTCCTTTTTCCTTGTCAGAGACAATTGGCCATTTTTGTCTCTAGTCAGAATCTGGGGGACACATGGCTTAAACTTGCATGGGTTTTGAGATAAAGGGGGTTCCACCTGTTGTTTTTCAAGAGTCCAGCTTTCCATGAATTTAAGTAGCATATGTTGGAAAGCAAGAGCAAAATGAAATTACAGAGCAGAGAGATAAGCATCCTGACATTTTTTTTTTCCTATTTCAAAGTTGTTTGTTTTTACATAGCAAATTTACCCATTTGTAAAACACAAGGTGATAGACTCTTGTCTATGTTTAACCTGGTTAAACCTTCAATTACATCTATACTTCTGACTTTGTGACCCACCTAACATAGGCATCACCTGTGTCTAATGTAAAATGAATTTAGATTAAGATTGTGTCCCTGTATAAAACTTTTAGAGTATCCTTAAGAATCTGTAAACAGTTGAAGAATCTCTAACTTTGGGCATGGCGTTTAGGTTTAGCCTGAAAAATTCTTTCCTACATACGCACATCTGTATCCACATACTTTAACATTCTCAGTACCACTCAAAAAGCATTTTTAACGAGCATTCTATGTCCCAACATTGAAAAATTCTTTTCCAGTTCCTTCAAAAAATTCATCTCACCCCATCATTAATTCTCTTTTTTTTTATTCATTTTTTTATTCCCTCGAGGGGGTGCACCATTCCTGGAAGTACAGCAATACCAGGTCGATGCATGGAGTGGATGGAGTAAGCTCCTATTCCAACTCCAAGCTCCAAAAATCCATTTAATATAATGTCCTCAGATAGAAGACATATCAGATATTTAACTGATAAGAACAGATATTACACTTGATATTAGCCAAAAGGCTGAGAAGTGATTATCTTTCTTATAAGGCTATTAAAAAATTACAATAAATTGATTAATCCTATTACTAAAAAGAAAGCAGTCTTACTACAATTTTATATCATTAATACCAATAACACACTTGGGAATGATTTTATTAGGAGTAGCTGAGGCAAATTGTGTTGTTATATTGAGGCAGGCTGGCTCAGAAGTCAGATCAGTTACCTCCTCCTTTTAAGTAACAGGACATTACACACACACACACACACACACACACACACACATATATATGTGAAAAATTATAAGTTACCTCTTTAGAGGAAGTTTTGTTGTTTTTAGTAATCCTCTATGTAAGGTGAACTTGACCTACAACAAATATCTGGCAAATTCACTCCTGTAAAAGACACTTAACTTTTCCTTTTTAATTTCTATGCTTAGGTCTTTGATTTCCTTGAAATTGTTCTCTAGAAGAGAATGTCACCTGCGTCCGTCTCATCTCTTTAGTTACAGTCACAAACATGACACAACTAGCAAGCACAATGAGCACACATATACACACACACACATATAAAAAGAACATATCCTCCTGATAAAATCAAAAAGAACTTGAAGTAATCTCAATTCCTTGTGTTTTTAAAATATCTTTTACTATGGCAATTAGCTCCTTTTTACTCTTTGTTAAATCTTTTTTTTTTTAACCTGTGTTCCTTATGCCTTCCTTGAGAGAAGTTTTAAGCCTTTTAACAATTTATGCTTACTTAGGGTCTGTCCCATGATAGAAATGGAAAGAGGAGAAACAGCAAGACCAGAGGGCAACATTCCCAGTCGGAGAACAAGCATGAGGGGGTTCCCCGGTGGGCCTGACGTGAGCCTGACCGCAAGTCTAAGAACTGGCAGCCGCTCTAAGAGCATTTACTGGCTGTTGCGTACCCAGTTTTGTTGATAGGAAGAGAGGCTAGATAGGAGGTCTTTGCCAACACCTGAGTGGGCTGTCGGGATTCGCACAGGGAGCTAGGGGCCTTCAGCCAATGCCAGAGGGGAGCCCTGGCCAAGAGGCTTCAGTTGCCCTGTCGCTATGTTGCAATTCCACGCGATGGCGCCAACCGAAAGTAAAAGGAGGAAAAGAAGTGCAAAAAGGAAGTCCTGCAGTTCTTGTGCCTTGAAAAGAATGACTCAATAGTCTTTACTTTAATTGCCTAAAATTCATCGCTTACCTCAAATGGATCAGTTTCACAGGCAGGCTTTTCTGTGTCGATCGCGGTGCGGGTCTGTTTTACAGGTGTATTGCCTGTAGTGACCTCTATGCAGACCTTCACTCACCCCTCCAGTGGGGTGGCGGTCTAATGGCTGGGACGGCCATCCACTTTGAGCGACATTCAGGTCTTTCTTCATACCTTGGGCCTCATGTTTGGGCACCAGTTGTCCCAGCCAGCGGGGAGTCGAACAAAGAAGCAAGGTGAAAATCAACCTGAATGAAACAAGGCAAACAGACACAAGAAGGAGACCATGCTAGATGTTTGTCACGGCCTCGAGAGTTTATTCTTACATGTAGGTTTATATAGGGTTGTAGGGGGAAGGGGACGTGGTCAGAGCAAGGTGCTGTCAGGAAACCTAGAGGGGATGTAATTAGGTGTTCATCTAATCTTGCCTTACTGGCTTAACATCCTGACTACACCAGGTTTCACATCCTGACCACAAACTGGCCTTTTGCAAAAGATAAGATCCTGTAAGCAGTCTGCTGACCAGTTCCCAAAGTACCTAACAGAAAGCTGGATGGACCAGCTTTCTGAGTAATGAGTCAGTTTATGAGCAGGCCCAGGCAAAATGGAGAGGCTTTTGCTCTATGGCTCCCGACAGTTAGTCTCAGGTTGGCCTTGAATTTACAGTGATCCTCCCACTTTGGCCTATTTTTGTTTTAGTTTGAATCAGGGTGATTCACTGACCTCTAAGAGCTAAATAAAAGAAAAAAACAAAAGTTGGATAGCAAGCCCAAGGGATCTGCCCGTCTCTGCCTCCCCAGCACTAGGATTACAGGTGAGCACCACTGTGCCCAGTTTCTGCATGGGTGCTAGGATCACTAACCCAGACCCTCATGCTTGTGTGGCAAAGGTCTTACCCACAGAGCCATTTCCCCAACTTGATACTTATATTTATTTCTGAGGCTTATTAGAAACTATTTGGCATTTTTGATATCATTAATACAGTAACTCTCCTCCCCTTATCCTAAGGAAATGCATTCTAGTAGACTCCTGGAACTGTGAAGATAGTACTAAGCCCTATCACAGAACACGTTTTCCATCTTAAAAAGCCCATGTACTATGGGTATCATTTTTCTAGTCTGAGATGCAATAGAAAAGCCAGCATGAATTTGCTTTTCCTACAATATTTTGCTGATAGAAGATTCATTCTTAGCATAGATCTTAGCAACCTCAGCATACAATCTTTTTCCTTTCCTTATTAAGTAAAGAATGTTCATCTTTTTACTTAATAGACAAATATGCCAGATCCCCATTGGCATTTATGAATTGACAGCACAACCATATTTGCCCTTTGAAGCTACTTTATGAAATGAAGGATTCTTGAACACAAGCCTTGTGACACCATGACAATCTACTGGATACTTATGACAAATGAAAAATTTCAACTGATAACTCAAATGCTAGACAACTGGAGGCTTATGAATGGCTTACTTCAGGAATTTTCCATTCACCATTTTGAGACTGCAGCTTAATGCTGGCAACTAAAAGAGCATAAAGTCAAACCACCTATAAGTGGGAAATTCTTTACTATAAGCAGTGTAGTTCAAGCAGGAAGGTGGCTGGCAGTACAGGCTAGACCATCCTCCTTTCCTCTTGTGAACCACACACAGAGCTTGTAACTTTCCATGTGGCCTAGTTAGTAAGTTCAACGAGCAGTTTCCAGTGTGAAAAGTACTGTCTCCAGAACCCAGAATGTTCTAGCAAGTGTTCAACATGGGATGCATGAGATGCAATCATTTCTTTTAATTGACAAATAATAGTTGTGTGTAGTGTACTTTCAAGGACATGTTCCAGAAGATTCCAGTCCACTGGATCCTAAAAATTTTCTGATGTGTCATCTTTCCAAATCACCAGTGTTTTATTTTCTACTCTCTAAAACCTCTGAGTCATGTAAAAGCTTATAGCACACTTATTACTTGTGCATATAAGGCCCAATTAACACATTTTCATCAATATAGTAAATGAACACTATGTTTAGAAAAATGGTTTGGGTGCTAGAAAGATGGCTAAGCAGTTAAGGTCTTCCCCCTGCAAAGCCTAAAGACACGGGTTTGATTCCTCAGTGCCCATGTAAAGCTAGATGCACAAAGTAGAACATGCATTTGGAGTCCATTTGCAGTGGCTGGAGGCCCTGGCACACCCATTCTTTCTGTCTGCCTCTCTTCTCTCTCTGCTTGCAAATATACAAATGATTTTTTTTCCAAGGTAGGGTCTTGCTCTAGCCCCGGCTGACCTGACATTAGTCTCAGGCTGACCTTGAAATTATAGCAATCCTCCTACCTCATCTTCCTGAGGGCAGGGATTAAAGGCATGCACCGCCATGCCTGGCAACAAAAAGAAATATTTTCTAAACAAGGAAAATGTTTCGATGGTCTAGGTCTCATCGTATGCCAGAAGGCAGAGAAGTTAACATGCTTATAGATGTATACTGTCATCTTCAATACAACCAGCATGACCAAAAGCTGTTTCACTGTCACCTTGAGAGATGTGTAAAAGAATAGGTGCCAGAGGGTGGATCAACATGTAGCACTCAACAAAGCCGCAATACTCAAAATGACAAGAACACTGAGTTTCCAGCATGTATTGTTTGTTGCTGCAATCAAAACATCTAACAAAGGCAATTTAAGGGAGGGGGGGGTTGTTCTGGCTTACTGTTTGAGGCAACAGCCCATCACTGCAGGAACATCATGGCAGCAAGAGATTGAGGCAGCTGGTCACGTTCAGTCCATAGTGAGGAAGCAGAGAGGGATGAAGGCAAATGCTCAGCTAGATTTCTCTTTTCATTCAATATAGGACTCAGCCCGTGGAATGGTGCCCCCCACAGCCAAGGACGGGCTTCCCACCTCAATTTACCTAATTGAGATAATGCCTGACAGGCAAACCCAGAGGGTCTTAGCTGAGTCTAGGTCTTATCAAGTTGATAATAGCCATAGCATGGATCCATAGAACCAATGTGAGTGCTGGCTCAGAATCTCCTTTATTACCTGGCTCACATATGTGCCTATTCTGACAGAAATCATAATGATGTCAATGCTCCAAACATGAATGTGAAATTGGACCCAGTATCCAATAATCCATACCATAACCATGCAGCTTCCTTTTCCTCGTATCCAGTAACCCAGAGAAATGGCTATTGGTTTTTTTTCATGTAAAAATAGGGGTGTCCTTACCATTTACACTTGTACCAGTATCCTTCCTCCTGAGGACTAACTTCTCCTTCATTCAATGAGTTCTCAGTCTCAGAAATGGCACAAGACCAAAAACTGGACAAGCAGTCATGACATTGTGTTTTTAGGCTACATTTGGCCTTCTGGTCATATCTTTGATTGATTTTGATTACAAAAATTGAAGCAATAGCCTTACAAGCCTCCTACCTCTTCCCCCTGGGGGTGCCACGCTCTAGCGATCATCTCAATAACACTCTATAGGTTGTGCCTCCTCAGTGCCATTCCAACCTAATTTCACTCACTTAGATTCTGGTTAAGTATTGCTTCCAGGTCTCTGTTATTTCAAGATTTGATCATATCATCACCATTACAATCAGGGAGCCTAGTTAGGTAACAGTATCTCCTGCCATCAGCCCTTACTGCAAAGGACAGCCACCACAGTTCCCAGGCAGCTCTCCACCTTGTAACCATGCTTTGTGTCCTCCAGGTCCTCCCCAAACACAAAGTCAGTTTTCCCACCCCTCTAACAGACCCTCTTTTCCTCAGCCTCTTGGTCTTTCCTTCTGCTACCTGCCACATCATGTCCACCTCCCACTGCTTTTTCTAAGCTTCCAAGTACCATCCCACATCTCACTAGCACAGTACCCTGGGCTCCTTCCCTGCATCACAGGATAGTTAAATCTAGTATCAAGAAAGTGTTCTCATTTTGATCTATTCTCCTTATCTAACGTGGTGTTTTATCTCCCTTGATTCAGCACACTCAGGATCCAATCCCGTGTCAGTACCATCTTGCAGGTTATAATGGCTGGCTAGCTCCTGCAGCTCCTTTGTCCAAGAGTTCCTTCTTCCCCTAGTCAACATGACCCATCCTGGCCAAGGTATGTTTTATTTCAAAACATTTATTGTCTGGTGACAAGAGAGGAGGCAGAGCTTGGTATTTTGCATGAAGCCCCTTCTTCCTTGTCTTCTAGGTAGGAAAGGAACATGGCTCTTCACAGGAAGGTGGGGCCAGATGATATGGAAAGCTGGGCATCAAAGTTTTAGTATGTAAGGACCTGGAAGTCAATGTGTTATGTCTCACTCATGCAGCCTAGGTCTCCCTCCCTCACTCACTCACTCTGCAGACCCCCATTCAGTCCAATCCAAGGGCTTGACTTTAATGTAGTATGTTGGTTGTGGATTAAAATTTTATTGTTCTCTTAGGACTGTGGAGGTAGCCTCAATTAATAAACTCTGTGCTTCCCAAGCATGAGGACTTAGCTTGATCCCCAGAACTCATGTAAATATATATATATATACATACATACACACACACATACACACACACACACACACACACACACACACACACATATACACACAGTGGCAAGCATTTGTAATCATAGTTATGAGAAGGCAGATAGGTGGAATTCTGTGTCTTGCTGGCCAGCCAGGATCACATACTTGGTGATCTCCAGGCTAGTAAAAGACATTGTCTCAAAAAGATGAACAGGAGCTGAAGATATTTCTCAGTGGTTAAGTGTGCTTTCTGTGCAAGCATGAGGGGCTGGGACTTCTGGAGTTCAAATCTCCAGATCCCACATAAAATACACTAGGCATGACCATACATGATGTCTTGCATGGCAATAGAGAACCAAAATTATTCAGAGCTCCACAAGCTCCAGAATTAGTTAAATGAAGATATGTCTCAATACAAAGCCAGGTGGAAGAAAGATGGAGTGGTTCACCAAACCTTGCATTTCTGCCTCTGCAGTGAAGTGATCCTTTCCACAGGTGAACATACGGGCTATGCTGTAAGAGCACATATATGCACATACATTACACACACACAAACAAGCAAAAACAAAGAAAGAAAGAAAGAAAGAAAGAAAGAAAGAGAGAGAGAGAGAGAGAGAGAGAGAGAGGAGGGAGGGAGGGAGGGAGGGAGGGAGGGAGGGAGGGAGGGAGGAAGGAAGGAAAGAAGGAAGGAAGGAAGGAAGGAAGGAAGGAAGGAAGGAAGGAAGGAAGGAAGGAAGAAAGAAAGAAAGAAAGAAAGAAAGAAAGAAAGAAAGAAAGAAAGAAAGAAAGAAAGGAAGAAAGAAAGAAAGAAAGGATATACCAGAAATAGATGGTAAGACCCTATTGCTGAAGACTCCATGTACTTGGTCTGCAAGGCTACTGAGACATCTTGCTGGAACTGAGCTGATAACCTCCTCCATGTAGACCAGCTGACATAAAGCTGGAAGAAGCCATTCTTCATGCAGTTCAATGGAAGAAAGAGAAATCACCAGTGAAGATACTCATCAATGGACACTGAAAGCCTTATAATTGGCCAGCCAGGCCAAATGAGCCAACAGGTGCAATAGTGGCATGTATGTTATAAGGGAAACAAACTACCCTCTAATTGGACTGGAGACCCACTCCATGGGAAGGGAATACATCCCTGATACAGAAAATTTAAAACAAGGGTAGTCATAAGCCCTAGGGGTGTAACATCTGTTGTTTTCTGGCCAAATGTATATACTATGCTTATCAAATTGCCCAGTAAGCACTTCTGTTAATGTTCACACCCTTATATTAATGCTACTCTCACTTTTGGTTGAGAATCTTCTCTTTTCAGATGGCAGTGACCTTAGGACGACTCAGAAGGTATCATGGTGATGGAAAGAAATAACCGCAGGGTTCAGTACTGCAATATTGGTATCACACCTTCCAAGGCTCAGGGTCTAATACAGAAGAGGTGGCGGAAAGAATGTAAGAACCAAAGGAAGGGCAGGAATCCATACAACATGCTTCCTCCAGACACAAAGTGGCCTGGATATCCATGGTCTCACAGTGCCTGATACTACCTGCATAAGACCATCATAAGAGGAGGAAAAGATCAAGACATCAAAAGTAAATGAGAGACTGACCGAGATGGGGAGGGGTTATGATGGAGAGTGGAGTTTCAAAGGGGTTAGTAGGGGGAGGGAGGGTATCACCATGGGGTATTTTTTATAATCATGGAAGTTGTTAATAAATTTTTTTAAAAAAAAAATATATAACACCTGAGAAACCACAGCCGAGGTTGTCCTCTACCATCACATGCACATGTACACTCACATATATGTGCCAATACACAACTCTTGGCATTCTCTAAAGTTCTACTGCCCTAGGCCTAACCCCAACCTTATCTATTCTGAGGATATAGAAGATTTTCTGTACCCACAAGGAGACCTTCCCCCATCACACTTCCCCTACTATGGTGATTAATCACCTTCCACTTTCATTGTCTTTCTCCAGTGCATTATGAATAGCTCTCGGCAACAACCATCAATCTATAATTTAAGACTTATAGATGCTTAGATTCTGCTCTGATATCTGTTTTCATCTAAGGCAGAAATTTGCTATGATTTCTATGCTGACCACAAACTCCTGGACTCATGGGGTCCTCCTTCCTCAGCCTCCTGAGATCTGCTATGATCTGAGTGTATATGCTCCAAAACTCAGTTGTTGCTCGTGTGAATAAAAGATGGAGGCTTTAAGAGCTGATTAGGCCCTAATGACTCCTTCTCTTTTGAATTATACTAGTTACTGGTTTAGTTAGTTTTCTTTTGCTGTAACAAAATGCACTGGGCATGACCACACATGCTTGCAACTGGTCTTACAGGGGAACAGAGAACCAAAATTATTCAGAGTGCTACAAGCTCCAAAATTACTAAAATGAAACTCTGGCTCAATTTTAAAAAAGAAAAAGAAAAGAAAAGAAAGACTGTGCCTTAGAATCACTTTTGTTAACATCTCAGGTCAGAAATGTGAAAATACCCTAAAACCTTTAAACCTCAGGCCAGAGAGATTTGCTCAACCATGTTTAAAGTGGCTCAATTTGTAATAAATAAGAGCTGGAATCAACCCAGATGCCTATCACTAGAAGAATGGATGACTAGATGAGGTATATCTACACAATGGAATTCTACACAGCAGCAAGAAAAAAATGACATAATGAAATTTGAGGGAAAGAGGCTGAACCTAGAACAGATCATTCTCATTGAACTTACCCAACCACAGAAAGATAATTGCTGCATAATCTCACTCATCTATAGCACCTAACCTGATTATACCCAAGATGCCTATATATCCAGCAAGCATCTCGAGAACTAGACAATAGGGTGGGTGGGGAGGGAGGGAGTGGAGGGCAAGGGAGGAAGTGGGAGACACAAATCAAGACCCAAACGGCAATAGTACCATAAAATTCTACATCCTAAAAGGCAGACAAAATGGTTGAAACTTCGCCAGGCCCCTAGAGGGAACACCTGAGCCACAAGGCACTGGAGTGGGTATGACGAAGACTGACCTTAATTTTTTTTACAGCTCCTCTCTCTCTCTTTCTCTCTCTCTCTCTCTCTCTCTCTCTCTCTCTCTCTCTCTCTCTCTCTCTCTCTCTCTCTCTCTCTCTCTCTCCCTCTCTCTCTCTTCTCTCTAACTCTTTTATATTAGTTATCTTTTTCTTCCTTCTCTTATTGGGCACTGACTTGTAACTCCCAGTACCAGCTTTTGATCAGAGAGACCTACAAGGTTTCCTAAAAGAAAGACAGATTTCTGTCAAATTACTTAAAGACCCACCAAAGTTTAGTGGTAAGACCCTATTTCTGAAGACACCATATGCAGTTGACACATAAAATGGAATGAAATGGCTGGAAGCTGGAAGAGAGTCAGTCCCTAGACAGTCAGCATGTCTAGTACCAGAAGGTGCTACATGGGCTACTGGGGGAAAATGACCAATATCTGTCCAAGCAACTCATGGTCTAACCTACTTAGCAGAAAATAACCTGTCATGATGCTCACACAAGTGCAATAGTGGCGCACAGCCATGGTGGGAAACCAACTGCTCTTGATTTGGCTAAATGATCCCCTCATTGGAATGGGACACATAGCTAGAGCTGGGAAACAAGTCAGAACCATATCCAAACATGAGCCCGCTCTCCATTATCAAGCTACCACCAATTGTGGGTTACAAGAGGGCCTACACTTATTAAATTCTCTATTAAAAAATAAGGGTTATCCCATTTGTCTGGTACTAACTTTACTCTTTGTTGGAGAGTCTACTTCTCTTTTTCAGATAGGTGCAGATCCTAAGGAGAAAACCACCCCATCATACCTCAAAAGGGCCCCAGCTGAATCTAAGAATAATTGGCAAAACAAGCAAGGGTGCTGTTTTCTTGGTGAATTTGGTACCAACACAAGGGTGAAGGAGATTGACACACAGAAACAATCAACTCCTACCAAATCAGAGAGCCAGAGCCTCAGAGGCCCCCAACACCTCATCACTGAAGCAAACCAAAAATGAACCCAACATGGCTCAGGGAAATTTTGCGGAAGAAGGGTGGAAAGAATGTCAGAGCCACATGTTGGGTCATGATACAGAGTTATTTCTCCTACCCCTAACTGTGGGCTAACTCCACAATGCATATACCTCAACAAGGAGGGGCCAAGGGGAGGGTGTAGGACATGGACAAGCCTAACAATGGTACCAACTTGACTGTATTCACTGAGTACAAAACTAATTAATAAAAAATAATAATAATTTTTTTTAAAAAAAGAAATGTGCATGGAGGAGTCTAGAAGGGAAAGAGTGGGGATACGCAGCAACAAAACCTCTGGAGAAAAGATAGGGGTTTGCTTAGACAGAGAGAGAAACTGATCTTCCAAGGAACAGAGGCATTAACTTCAGCCAAGCCTGAAAGAATCTCTTCAGCTCCAGAGGATGGCCTTTCATAGTTGCTACCAAATGTGGCAAGGAGGACTGACCTTTGTAATGTATTTCACTAGTCACTGATTCGCCCTCTCCCTCTCTCTCTCCCCTTCTTTCTCTCTCAAATAAATTAATTAATTAAATATTGGCCAGGTATGGTGGACCACACCTTTAATCTCAGCACTCAGGAGGTAAAGGTAGGAGGATCAAGGTGAGGTTGAGGCCAGCCTAAGACTACCCAGTGAATTTCAGGTTAGTCTGGGCTAGTGCAAGACCCTACATCAAAAAAATTAAAATAAATGTCTGATTTTTCTATATACTTTTTACAATGAAAATAATTTTGATTTGATTCAACGTAAATTCTAGATACCTGTGTTAGAAAAGAGAGAGACAGAGACACAGTGACAATAGAACTGTGAAATGAAAATTAACACAAGGAAAATGGATAGCAGTATTTGATTAAACTTTTAATTAAACTTGACCCACAAAGCTGCACTACTGAACTTTTTAGATCAACTGGTGTTAAAATATACACTAGGGAACTATCAGAGACAGATTCAAATTCTATACACTTTTTTTTAGTAAAATCTAGAATAAGGTGGGCGTGGTGGTGCACGCCTTTAATCCCAGCACTCGGGAGGCAGAGGTAGGAGGATCGCCGTGAGTTCAAGGCCACCCTGAGACTACATAGTGAATTCCAGGTCAGCCTGGACCAGAGTGAGACCCTACCTCGAAAAACCAAAAAAAAAAAAAAAAAAAAAATCTAGAATAAAACTAGGGAAATGCTCCATGAAAAAATATAAACACATGTTATTCAAAGAATACAACTTTGTATTAATAAGGACACTGATCCGAATACTAGAACATACCTTAATATGTTGCAGAAACTGGACCACAATGGTTTTAGCAATAAGTGGTTTCTTTTTTTCGTAGTGCATAGGTGCAAGTTATAAGCTGCCACCCCAACCATCACATCTGTCTCCCCACCAGAAGAAAAGCACCAAACCTGGCTGATCTATTCCTTTATTAGGGATAAATATAGTTTCTGAGGAATTCCCACACCAGAATTCTCTTTAAGTTATTGGACCAGAAGTTAACCCCATGACTATGCATAAACTGCAAAGGTGGCTAAGGTAATACTTGGATACCTGATCACTTTTTTTTTTTTTTTTTTTTTTTTTGAGGTAGGGTCTCACACTAGCCCAGGCTGACCTGGAATTCACTATGGAGTCTCCAGGTGGCCTCGAACTCACTATGATCCTCCTACCTCTGCCTCCCGAGTGCTGGGATTAAAGGCGTGCCCCACCACGCCTGGCTCTGATCACTATTTTTGAAGGGACTAATTACTTTCCTTGTTGTTGTGACAAAATACCTGTCACAGAAAAACTTAAGGAAGGAAGGAATGGAGGGAGGGAGGAAGGAAGAGTTGTTTAGGCTTACAGTTCAAGGAGATAGCCTGGAAGGTATGGTGGCAGGAACACAAAGCTACTGGTCACATTTAATCCACTGTCATCAAAGAGACAGAGAGAGAGAGAAATGCTGTGCTCAGCAGATTTCTCCCTTTTTATTCAGTCTAGGACCCCATGGGATGATGCCACTTACACTTGGGGTGGGTCTTCCCACCTCAGCCTAATCTAGAAAATCCCCCACAGAAATTTCTAGACATTTGCCTCCTAGGCGACTCTAGATACTGTTAAAATGATGACTGAAATTAACCATCACATTGTTCAAGGGAGAACAAGATGGACAATGTATTGGGGAGAACTTTTATTTAAGAGTATTCGCTACACTTTTCAATCATGGTTACAAGGAAAGTTTTAGAATTTTTTTTTTTTAATCTCTGACATTGAAGTTATAGAATATCTCTGGAAACATAATACAATCATAGAGTATAAAATTGAAGGATGGATCATGTCTATATGTCTCATGCATTATAAAGTCCCAATGTCTTAAAGTCCTTTTAGCTGGGAGAGACTGCTCATCTCAGAACCATTCTCAATGACAGAAAAGGGCCCAAGGAGGAGCTTGTCTTTGAGGAATATACTGGTCAATGCTAAACCATACTTCTTCTAGCTGTCCCAAGCACCACAGGAGAAACTACTCCTTAAAAAATTCCAGAGGAATCAAGGGTTACTCTTTTACCTTACAACTTACCAACATTATTCAGACTAGTTAACCCTACAGTGCTCACTTTGCCCTGCCTTGCCCTCTGTTGGAAGCCCCAGGAAAGCCCAAGCCTAATTTTGCCCTTCCACTCACTCCAGTCTTCTGTCTTTTGACCACTCTGGTAGCCCTGTGTAGCCCTGTGTGATACACTGCTTCTCTTACCTCTGGGAACGTTTGACTCCTGAGCCGTGGCTTTATTTCCTTGTTTGGCCACATTTGATGCACTATCTCATGAAGAATAAAAAACAATAAGGAAAAAAATCACCAAATCTGTGGATATGTTACCTTAAAATACAGAACTAACTTTCATAGGCTTGCTACAAATTCTGCCAACCCAGATTCAGTTCCCCAGGACCCATGTTAAGCCAGATACACAAAGTGACATATGCATCTGGAATTCATTTGCAGCAGCAAAAGGTCCTGGTGCACTAAAACTCATTCACTCATTCTTTCTTTTCTTTCTTACTTTCATACCAGGCATGGTTAACAGGAGGAAGGAATTTACTGAAGCAGGGGATGTTCCAAAATGGCAAAAGAAGCTGGCCCACATTCATAGGTCCAGGCAGAGAGAGAGAGTCATAAGTCACAACACACTTAGGAATGCCAGGCAAACCTCAGATACTTTGTATATCTCTGGGCTGAAATTCCAAATCCACCCCCACACCTAAGGGTTATACCGTAGGATCCACCCATAGTGACACCCCCTCCAGCCATGTGGCTGCAGATCTAAATTATAAAGTTTAATAAAATCCTGACTATATTGGATGCCATCCATTAAACCTTCCACAGTAGGCTTGCTGCAAACTCTGCTAACCCAGGTTCAATTCGCCAGAGCCCCTGTAAAGCCACATGCACAAAGTGGCACCATATATCTGGAGGTAATTATTTGCAGTGGGAAAGGCCTGGAGCATTCAAACTCATTCACTCCTTTCTTTTCTCTCTCTCTCTCTCTCTCTCTCTCTCTCTCTCTCTCACACACACACACACACACACACACACACACACAAATGAATAAATTTTTAAAAAGACCTAGCTTTGAAATGAAAGTTCCAAAGATATAGGTCTTAAAATGTTTCTAGGGAAACAGGAAGAAAAATTTAATCATACACTCGTCTCTATATCCAGATAATGCCAACTCATTTCATCTACCATGGGGCTTTGCCTTCCACTGACTGGATTTATGAGACCTCAAACTCTTTTTCTCTTTTGCACCAGGGGCCTACCTTCTCCTCTTCCTCATCTCTAAAGAAGTGGAAGTCAACATTAAAATGCTTTGCTTCGTGTGTATATGGTGTACATATTTCTATGTGTGCAAGTACATAGATATGTAGGTGTACATGTGTGTGGATGTGTGTACCTGTGTGTGCATGAATGTGGAAGTCAGAGGCTGACATTGTGTGACTTCATCAGTTGGCCTCCATCTTATTCATTGAGTTAGGATCTCTCACTGAACCTACAGTTCACCAATTCAGCTGGACTAGCTAGCCAACAAACCCCAGGGATTCCTGTTTCTAGTTCTCCAACCCCATAAATACAGGCACACACTGCCACTCCCAGCATTTTTACATGGATGCTAGAAAAAATACCTCATGTCCTCATTCTTGCAAGGTAAGTACTTTTCCTACTGAGCCATCTCCTTAGCACCAAAGCATGTTTTTTATTTGTTTGTGTTTTTGGTCGTTAATTCACTCATGTTCCCATTTGTTTGAAATAATTTCTATGGATAAAGACCTTGATTGTTAGACTTTCTTTGTTGGCTTACTTATTGTGAAAAACACCAGATGAATTCTACAGAATCCCTGGTAAAAGTCCTATTCAATATGACAAGGCCATTGGTCAGGTGCTTGGAAGTACGTCAAATGCATTCACAAAGTATGGGACCACACTTGCTGTAAATTACAGCTGCACTCATCTCATATGCTCACAGAGTTCTCTGTGGATCATAGACACACTTTGAGAAACACTGGTTTAGAGAAGACCAGACTGCTCTTAGTTCTGCTTTGGAATTTAGTCTTCAAGCAGATAATAATAACAAGATCATTGACGTGCTTAATTTTTATCACCTGGAACCATTATTTTTCATTTCATGAACACTAAGATATTTCTGACCAACAAACCTCTTAAAATCAATCTTCTAATTTTGTTACTTAGGTAAAATTTCCTGTGGCTCCTGAAAGAACTCTCCAGTGATACCTACAAAAGAATATTCCACAATGATTATGATTCATGATTATTGAAGCAGACTACTGGGCCTTCAAATCAGCTATCCACTTCCAAGGGGTAAAGTTGATGATACAACCAAGGGCAGATTAAGTATTAAGGGAGTATAAAACCATTCCTACTGCTGGAAAAGTGGCAGGTTTTATAGATAATTTGTAATTGGAGACCCATTATCAGTATAAATGAAAGTGACTCATGCTAAAACAGACTTACTAAGTTGTGCCCAAAGAAGAATGTCAACTGTATTCACAAAGTAAGGGAGCAGCATACTTGCGGTAAAGCAATCCATTTTTTTCTCCACACTAAAAGAAATTGCAGATGGTTTTCATTGTTCTGAGACAAATCTGTTGAGAAGGCTACTAACCATATGAATGAAAGTAGAGAAAAGTATTCGGCATAATCGCAGGAGCTTAAGAAGGGGGTGGGGGGAATGTGCGAATTGCAAGTAAACAGCCAATACACTTCAGAGGCGATTTCAGCCACAGCTCAGGATAAACAGAAACAAAGTGAAATGCTGATGCTGCACAAACTAGCTAAGCCAAAGGGATGGGCAAGAATAACAGTGTCACATTACTCAGATTAAAATTCATTCAGAAAGATGTTGAGTGAGAATTCATTTTCCTTCCAAAGTGCCTTATATAATTAGAATGAGAGCACGTTTGCTGCATCTATAAGCGTGATTCTCTAGTGATCCAATCTAGGAAACAAACAACAATGCTTAGAGCTATAACACTGTACACTGAGGAAGTGACATTCGTACTGCTGTCATCATTTCCATGCATCCTGTGGAACTTCACTGTCCTGGAGACCTGGCTTTCACATCAGAATATGAATATTCAAGATGCTACTTTACATATCACATATGGTTTTGATTTGAATGATTTCTTCCCAGGCTAGAGGGATTTCTCTCATTCAAATCTGTGTTCCTTCAGATATTTCACCTGGAAAAAGAAAATGGAAACATTTTAAAATAATCTAAAAAAAGTCTCAATTACTTATAAACATTTTTTTCACTCTCAATTCTTTTAATTAGCCAATATAATTTTCTCCCAAACATTACAGGCTAAATTCACTTAAGCCCTGAAGTCACTGGAATAAAAATAAAACCTGGGTATTGGAAGATGAAAACATCACAGCAAAGTAAAACAATAACAAAAATAGTATTAAGCCTATGTACAATATATAATGTGCTTTTAAGACAATGCTAAATATTCAGTTAATTAACTAGGATGATCAGAGCATGAGAGATTAGAGCTAAGTTAATTTTTCAGAAAGAGAGAAAACTGGCACTCTGGGGCCTCAGCCACTGCAAGAGAGCTCCAGGCATTTGCACCACCTGGTGCTCATGTGCAACCTTGCGCTGGCATCACCCTTGTGCACCTGGCCTAAGAGGGAACCTGGCAGGGGATCAAACCTGGGTTCTTCAGCTTCACAGGCAAGTGCCTTAACTGCTAAGCCATCTCCCCAGTCCTTAATTTTTTTTAATGGCAATGATTCTTTTATTTCCCTATTTTATGATCAACCTTGTAGAACCAGATATCTTATTAGGGAAGAGCTGAGTATGTTACCTGTCACTTTACCCATGACTACCGTGGACAGCCTCATGCAATAGTCTCACATTAAACAGCTAACCACGTGAAGGGTTGTTTTGCAACTTGCTGATCTCAGTGCTGAATACACACCAACCTTATCCTCTCCTGGGTCTCTGGTCACCTTATCATAACACAAAATGCCTCTGGTTCTCCAATCTATATATAATAGTGGTATTCCTTTTTATTAAATTTATTTATTTATTTATTTATTTTATTAGACATATTTATTGGACATATTTTGTATGTAAACATCACATGTTGAAACCATCCTTTCCCTCCTCCCTGCCCCTTTTCTGAAGAGGCTTTCCTCAGAGGGGATGCAGGTCAGTCCTTAAATTTTTAAATAATTGAATTTTTTTCCTAAAAAGCTCCTTTTGTCCTACACATCTCTTGAAGAACTTTGAAATCATAATGGGATTCTAACTCAAATTATACATAAATAAAGACTTGTTGGGCTGGAAAGATGCCTTAGCAGTTAAGGTGCTTGCCTGTGAAGCCAAAGGACCCAGGTTCAATTCCCCAGGACCCACGTAAGCCAGACACACAAAGTGGCCCACATGTCTGGAGTTGGTTTACAGTGAATGGAGGCCCTGGCACGCTCCCTCTCTCTCTCTCTCTCTCTTTCTCTCTCTCTCTCTCTCTCTATCTATCTATCTCTCTTTTGCTCATTCTCAAATAAATAAGTTAAAATAAAATACTTTAAAAAAAAAAAAGACTTGTAAGGAATTTGGGGCTGGCAATGGTGTGTTTTCCAGCATATATTTAAATATTTGCTCACAATTTAGTATGAAACCATAAGTGGGAGATCAAGGTAGCAGGGAACCTTACTCAGGAATGGATGCCTGGAAAGTTGCTTCCACACAGAAACTTATTTCTCATCACAGAATACCTTCAAGGAAGGATTCAAGAGAGAAATGCTCCCCTATCTCACATATAGCACTCAAAAAAAAAAAAAAAAAGCCAAAAGATTTCCCCAAAAAGTTACATAACCATTAATGGACAGAATATAATTTCTTGGTATTTTTTTATCTTTGATTTTATGGGTTTATTGTTATTTTTGTCTTAGTTGGTTTTGGTTTTTAGAGACAATGTCTCATGTAGCGCATGTTGGCAATAAGGAAGTGAGCCTGAATAAGGAGTAAGCTTGTGTCTTATATCAGCTTGGGTTTTGTCTCTCTCTCTAACATCTGATCCCATCCCAACCCATGTTGCTATCTCTCAAACCTACATCTTATCATTAAGAAATTGTCAGAGAAATTTTGTTATGAACAGGAAATGCAGCATGTGTGATAATTAGAGAAATGAATAAAGAAGGGAAGGTTGCTTTTGTTGGGAGTGGAGAAACCACTTGGTTCTTCACCCAAAAGCAGCCAACGGAATTAGCCTTGATGGACTGCTTTTCTTTAATCAAAATTTTACTCTGACAGCCTGGTATGGTGGCACATGAGTTTAATCCCAGCACTTCGGAGGCAGAGGTGGGGATATTGTTGTGAGTTCAAAGCCAGCCTGGAACTACAAAAATAAGTGTCAGGTCAGCCTGGGCTAAAGTGAGACCCTGCCAGCGAAGAAATACTCTAATAATTTAATAATTTCCTGCAAAGTAATAAGATTGGTTTTTTACAAAGGTAGAAATTAACACCATAAAGAATAGCTTAAAATGGGAGAAAGATCTTTGCTTGAGCAGGAGATATGGCTTGGTGATTAAGGCACTTGCCTACAAATCTGAAGGACTCAAGTTTGATTCCCCAAGACCCATGTCAGCCAGATGTACAAAGGGGTACATGTGTCTGGAGTTCACTTTCAGTGGCTAGAGATTCTAGTGTTCTCTCTCTATCTCTCTCATAAATAAATAAAAATAATATTTTTTAATCTTTGCTCTTGCTAGATATAGAAAGAATTAAGGGGCTGGAGAAATGGCTTAGTGGTTAAGCACTTGCCTGTGAAGCCTAAGGACCCCGGTTCGAGGCTCGGTTCCCCAGGTCCCATGTTAGCCAGATGCACAAGGGGGTGCACGTGTCTGGAGTTCGTTTGCAGAGGCTGGAAGCTCTGGCGCGCCCATTCTCTCTCTCCCTCTACCTGTCTTTCTGTGTCTGTCACTCTCAAATAAATAAATAAATAAATAAATAAAAATTCTCAAATTGTTAAAAAAAAGAATTAAAACCTAAATACTCCAAAGCCCCAAATAATCCATTCAATAAATGTGCAAATGAGTAGACAGTTCTCAAAAGAAGACATATAGATGCCCTATAAATGTACTTTCAAAGTTCATCATTTTTAGCCATCGGTCAGAATGGTCTTCACCAAGAAAACAAATGACAACAAATGCTGACCAGATTGGGGAAGAAGAAAAAAATCCTTCTACATTGTTGGTGAGAATGCAAATTAGTCCAGCCACTACAGATATCAGTACGGAGGTTCCTCAGAAAAATGAAACATGCAACTACCATTTGACCCAGCTAAACCCCTCTTGGGTAAACACTCGAAGGACTCTAAGTGAGCATATCACAGAGATACTTGTACATCCACGTATATGACTAGGTTGTAGAATCAGCCAATGAATGGATAAAGAATATGTAGTATAACTACATTATGGAGTTTTATTCAATCATAAACAAGAACAAAATGATGCAGGAAAATAGATGCAACTGGGGAATATTGTATTAAATAAACTAAGCCAGTCTCACAAATACAAATATTGCATATTTTCTCTAATATGTGGAATCTCTCTCTCTCTCTCTCTCTCTCTCTCTCTCTCTCTCCCCCCCCCGTGTGTGTGTGTGTGTGTGTGTGTGTGTGTGTGTGTGTGTGTGATGAAAATAGAAAGGGGACAAAGTCAGATAAGAGTTGGGAACAAAATAAGGGTAAATGAGAGAATCATGGGGAGTGAAGGACAAATATCACATATTTTCTCCATATGGAATTTAGATTTTAAAAAAAACATAAAAGGAGTATGGGGGTTTTGGGGAACATGGAGACCAGCAGAAAACTGGAGAGAGCAACAGAAGAGGGTAATGGGGGTGAATGTGATTTAAATACATGGGCAAAATGTCATAATGAAATTCATGAGTAACTAACTGGAAAGAAGCAAAGGTTCATTGGAGAGCAAAAAGAGAAGGGAGTTGGTTGGGGAGATCATGGTCAGGGTACATTGTATACATGATATATGGTGCTGTCAGTAAAAGTTTAAAAAGAAACATTCATTACCTTATAAAATGAGTGTATGTTAATAGATAAACCTAAATAAAGAAGGACTTTATAGGCTTGGGACATTTCTCAGAGGTGGAGTGCTTACTTCGCATGTGAAATACCCTAAAGTTTTATCTCTAGCACCAAAAAATAAAATAAGAGTTGGGTGTGCTGGCACATGCCTTTAATCCCAGCACTCAGGAGGCAAACTTAGGAGGATTGGTGTGAATTCAAGGGTAGCCTGGGACAACAAAGTGAGTTCTAGTTCAGCCTCGACTAGAGTGAGACCCTGCCTCAAAATAAAATCCCAATGATAATAATAACTTACTAGAGCTTTTTTCAAAATACTTAGTTATTTAATCACTCATTCTGTTTTTGATTTTTGGAATTAAAAGCACATGCCACCACACACATCCAACTGAAACATAGTTATACATCATTTATTACAAGGCTCTGAGAAGGAAAACATCTTATATAACATTGGATGATGCAATCCATTAGAGCCAGAACCAGAATGAGAATTGAAAATTTCAACTGCAGCTAATATTTTATTCCAAATGCTGTATGTCTAAGTACAAAACAAGTTCTTGTTCTAGCTATTCCATACATATAAATTTAAAACACACACTTACAAGTATACTTCAAGAAGATGATGTGTTCCACACTCAAATCTCCACGTCTTGCATAGGGCTATCATTGGAAAGTAAGCCAATTTGACCACAACAGAAAGCAAAGAAAACAAGGATAGGACTTGGTAGGAGAGTGTGGTCAGATAAAAAATGTGGTAACTGGCTGGAGAGATGGCTTAGCAGTTAAGCGCTTGCCTGTGAAGCCTAAGGACCCCAGTTTGAGGATTGATTCTCCAGGACCCATGTTAGCCAGATACACAAGGGGGCCCATGTTAGCCAGATACACAAGGGGGCGTACACGTCTGGAGTTCATTTGCAGTGGCTGGAGGCCCTGGAGAGCACATTCTCTCTATATATATCTGCCTCTTTCTCTCTCTCTCTCTCTCTCTCTCACTGTCCATCGCTTTCAAATAAATAAATAAAAATAAACAATTTTTTTTAAATGTGTTAACTGATCTGAGCCAAGTGATAATTGAGGACAGTTCTATGATTGCATCTGAGTTCATGAAAACAGAGGGGATGGAATTAAAAATCATGGCAAGGAGAAGTGTCTTCCCTCTGTTGACAGAAGCAACTCTGGGAAGGTATCAGTCTCCCAAAAAGTCTAACCTGGACCAAGCCATCAATCAAGGTAAATGCAGAGAAGAAATGCAACAGCTCTTCTGAAGCAAACTGGCTCTGATAATCTGTGGCCTGAGAGCTATAGTTACAACCTAGACTTGAGGAAGTAATCTATGGTATTAGTCCCTTGACTCATTGCTGTGCCCATGCACTTGATATAGGAAGCAATTTAAGGAAGGAACGGGTTTGTTCTGGCTCACAATGTCAAGAGGATACATTCCATGATAATAGGGAAGGCATGGCAGCAGGAGTGGGTGGCTGGCTGGTCACATTGCATCTGCAGTCAGGAAGCCAAGAGCACACAGAAAATGGGGTCAGACTATAAACCTCAGAGCTTCCCCCCCCCCCCCAGTGACCCTCATCCTCCAGCAGGGCTGTACCTCCTGAAATTTTCACATCCTTCCTAAACAGCTGGGGAACCAAGTGCTCAAACACATGAGCCTATGGGGGCCATTTTGCATTCAAACTGCAGCACCTGTGTTAAAGGTAGAACAGAGTGACAACCATCTTACCTATAGGGAGTACTGAATTCTCATGCTTCTATAACTCCATTGCCAAGGTAGTCAGTCATTCATCCATTCAACAAGAATTTACTCGGTGTATATCCTGTACCTAGAGAAGATAATGTAGACAGAGAAGTTTGAAATCTGAGGTCCAGAGGTCATTATAATAATGAGGAAGTCATAGGCTTCCAGAATTTTCCAATGCACCTAATTAAAGAATCTTGATGTTATTGAAAATCATCAGTTACACCCAACATTCACAAATCTATCAGATGAAGTAATCCCCCCACCCCCACAAAAAAAAGTATTTGGAGACTAAAGGCAGAGACCTGGGTTTGAACTCTGTATTTGACAGGGTTCTCCAGAGGAACAAAGTCAATAGAATGAATATCTATTGCAAAGAGGATTTACTAAATTGGCTTAAACAATACAAGCTGGGAAGTCCAAACTATGGCTGTCTGCAAGTCAGAGAGGTTGAAGTCCCAGAAGCTGCTCAGTTTCACCATACTGTATGCCTGGGCAGGCCTGATCTGGGTATTAAAGGCTTGGAGGATTCCTAGTGAGTCACTGGTTTTGGAAGTCTGAAGAAGCTGGATTCTGCTGTCAGGGAAGGATGTCAGCAGCAGGATGATACACTCACCAGCAAGGAGCAAAGGTAGGCAGGTAAAAACAGCATTGCTTTTCCCTCAGACTTCATATCTGGATTACGGTAGGAAAGTGCAGCTCATTCTGGGGAAGGGTCTTCCCTCTCAGCTAAGACTTCTAGGAAATACCCTCACAGACCCTCACCGAGGGTCTTGATCCAATCCAGTTAACAACTGAAATTAACCACAGTAAGTTATATACCTATGGTGTGTGTGTGTGTGTGTAAGCATGTACATGCCATGCACACATATGGAGATCAGAGGACAAGTTCCGGTGTCATTGCTCCTTTTCCACTCTGTGTGAGGCATGGTCACTTTGTTGTTTAGCCCTGCATTCACCAGGCTTGCTGACCCATGAGCTTCTGGGGATTCTCCTGCCTCTACCTCCCATTTCACTACCGGCGTAGTGGGATTACAGAAATGCCCGATTTCAGGTGACTTTTACTGGGGACCAAACTTCAGTCCATGTGCTTGCTTAGCAAGGGGTTTATCTACTGAGCTCCCTCCCTAGCCCCATTAATTGTTGTTCCTTCTCCTGTGTATTTTTAATGAGGAGTCTTGGAGATGTTCTGTGAAATGAGGCTGGAACAGGAGTAGAGGAAAGTATTCTTGTCCGGACCAACACATTAAATTTCCATATGCCAAAGAGATAAATGTTTGTTTACACTTTCATGGTAGTTTTTAGCTCATATGGTCAGATAAAGATAACTGTGGTCATTTCTCTATTCATCTTTACAGGAAATGAGGACAGAGAGGTTGCCCTTTTCAATGTTTCATTAAGCAAGAAGTGTGCCTGCCCCATGCAACCTCTATAATAAGTGCTGCTACACCTGGGGTAAGGAAGATCTCTTCCTACCTGAGCACTTGAATCTATATTCTTTCCCCAGGCAAAGACCTGCCTCATACATTCATCACTGGAGTCAGTGACAAGTGATTTTCTCTGTCTTTATCATGTCACCTTCCAGCCCTGCACCAGTGTATGGTTTACTATGTGAAAATGATTAAACAGATATTTCTGCCATGGGTAAATACACACACACACACACACACACACACACACACACACAACTTCCCACTGGATTATAGCAAGGGCTATGTAACTTTTTCCCAGAAGAGTGAGCTTAGAATTCTAAGTGAGTCCATGGAACTGGCATAAGAGAAAACTTATGCTGGTGGGTCCATAACTCATAGCTTCTATTGACCAAAAGGATATATAACTACTGTAGGATTTCTCTTCAGAAAAAAAAATGGGGCTGGAGAGATGGCTTAGTGGTTAAGCACTTGCCTGTGAAGCCTAAGGACCCTGGTTTGAGGCTCAATTCCCCAGGACCCATGTTAGCCAGATGCACAAGGGGGCACATGCGTCTGGAGTTCGTTTGCAGTGGCTGAAGGCCCTGGCGTTCCCATTCTCTCTCTCTCTCTCTCCTTCTCCCTCTCCCTCTCTCTCTCTCTCTCTCTCTCTCTCTCTCTCCCCCTCCTTCCCTCCCCCCTTCCTCTCTCTCTCTCTGCCTCTTTCTCTGTCTATCACTTTCAAATAAATAAATAAACAAAATTTTTTTAAAAAATGGAGGTCAAGTTACTGCATGCAAGAACTAATATCTTTGTCACTTGAGGACATGTAGCTTTCCTTGGGATGCACCCTCCTACCTGCTCACTGAGGCACCTTCCATTCTTGTTGCAATAGGGCATGTGCTCCAGATAATGAGGTTTTCTACTTTGTTCTCTCCTTTAGCTGAGTGTCTTCTGAGGCCTCCAAAACTCCCAAGGATCATGATTATCAAAGCAATTATCACACTGCATTGTAATTTTTCCTTTGTCTATTTCACATACTTGCCAGTACAGACACATATAAGCACTATATGTCAACTGAATGAGATTAATGGAAATTTCAGTGTTTAACACCATAAATGTTAAATAAGCAGCTGAAGAATTGATCTTAAATTCACTGAAGTTTTCTTTTAAGCTGATTAGCTGATTGATAGAACATGAGTGATACTGCCAACATTCATGAGCTTTTCAGGTATAAAATATATTTAAAATGCACAAACTTAATGTATGACACATGAATATTTGCAACTCCAAACTACAGGAAAATATGCTAAAATGGTATCCTATTTCTAGTTAGTGAAGTGATTTTCTTTTCTTTGATTATGTTGAATTTATCAAACATTCAGCCATAAGCCTGCTATTTTTATTTTTTTAATTACTGTGTTTTGTGTATATAAGGTTGCATGTGAGTCAATATATGTGTGCATGCACATATAGTGTGTGTGTGCGTGTGTGTGTGTGTGTGTGTGTGTGTGTGTGTGTGTGTGCATGCATACGTACATATGAAGGCCAGATGTCAATGTCCAGGATTCTTCCTCAGTCACTGTATACATTAGTTTTTAAGATGAGGTCTCTCACTTAGCCTAGATCTCACTGATTTGGCTAAACTTACTATCCAGTGAGCCCCAGGAATTCTCTATCTCCATCTCTCTAGTGCCAGTAATATAGGCACGTGCCACCATGTCCAGCGTTTTACATGGCTGCTGGAAATGCAAATGCAGATCCTTATTCTTACACACAGGTGCTTTACCCACTGACCCATCTCCCTAACCCAATGTTTGAATCTAATAAATATCACAAACAGACTTAATGGTGATGACCAGCTATTAGCTGACCGGCAGTGAAATATCTGCTTGATGACATCTTACCTAGTAACTGCATGGCTCACAGCAATGTTCTCAGCCTCTCCGAGACTGCTAATAAGGTGTACGTGGATTAAATGGGTTATTATCTGGATTAAATACAATGAAACATGCCGGCCGCTGGTGGGGCCAGGTAGCGCCAGGGAGGACCAAGCCTGCTGGATCCTCCCTAGGGGTTGAGCGGATGATGAGCGTTGGATGACCCAGAAACCTCTCCTGGCCACCGGAGAAAAACCACACTGAATCAGGAGTCTTTCCGAAGCAAGAACTCACTTTATTGTTATAGGCGGCTGTTTAATAATGCTGAGAATGAAAGCGGAAACTTTAGGGTGGGGTGAGATGTAAGGGCCAATAGCATACTGCGACCTCTGAGATGATTGGTTCTAAGAGACCACAAATGGGGGACTCTAACTTCCTGTGCGGAAGTAGCAGGCTAGAGGCCATTTGGCTCCCTGCTGATTCATAGCTGCTCGCAGGCAGTTCGCCAAACTTTCAGGAAGTTCCACTAGGCCTCAGTCCGGGCCTCTCAAGGCCCAACAGAAACATATAAAATATCCATTGTGGCAGTTGCTATATAGCGTATGCTTTATGTCTCAAACAAAATGATTAGGTTACTGCTTGTAGAAACACAGTACATGGCAAAGAAAAAAAAAGCACCCACTGCAAGCATGGAAGATAACTTTCATTTCCCAACTGATCACAGAGGTTCCATGTGAACTCATGAAGGAAATCATGACACTTTGGGAACATAGATTATGGGTGACACCTGCTAAAATGCAACTAAGTCAGATCCCTCAGCCTCTGAAGCATTCTCTATGGTTCCATTGAAGAGGTCGAAGTTAGTTCTTGATGGAAAGAGAATAACAGGGTCAAAAGCAAGGTGAATCTGATGCTCAGGTCCAGTCCTAGGTCACCCTGTGGGGCCATGGCCAAATATTTCCTTTTTAAATTTAAGTCTCTTTAGAACTATGAAATGAAAAGTACTATAACCAACCATATAAGTCTCATGAAAATTAGACAAAAAGCACAAGGTGCATTGTAAGTTCATGACATTCCAGTCACAGTGGAAGCAGCTGAAAAGCCAAACAGGTGAATTAACAGAGGGTAACAGAAAAGTTGGAAGCTGTAGCACATGGGTGATGATGCCCCTCAAATGCAGCAAGCAGCGCGCAGCCCCAGAGAAGTGGCCCTCCTCAAAGCAAGGCAGAAAGGCAATTCTTTTGATTGAAAGGAAAGAGAGAGAGATGCATTTTATATTCATTGTGTCAGTTTTAATTCAGTTTTTAAAGTCAACAAACATGATGGAGTGCAAACAAATCCTGCGTGTATGAGAACTGGCTGGAGCACTTCAGTTTGCACACTCTGATTTCTTTACCTGAAAAGATTTAAAGCAAACCATAGTGTAAGATGAAAGAGAACCCTCCCTGGAACACTTCAGTCTTGAGTGGCTTCACTGCCATACTCCCTCAACTGTAATTTCACTTCTTCCCAGCAGACTCCCTCGGATCTCACATGGAGATGCAGGAATACAACAGCCATTTACTCCACCTAAGGACAAGACTCATGTGTGCCCTACAGTAAGTCTCTTGGGCAGCCACAGAGGACTGGAATCCTTCCACATGCCATCCTTCATATCTAGACAGACATTGCCAACAACAGTGTTATTTTAGAATTGACTAGAAAGCTTTTGTACAACTGTTCATTGCTCTAGGCTCTTCTAGGAACAATTTAATTAGACTATCTGGGCATGAGGAATCCAGCCTCCACTTCTAGAAATCCTGCTGTTGAAAGGTACACATCCTGAGGTCTGGGAAGATAGCTAAATGAATATAGCATTTGCCACACAAGTGTGAGTTCTGAGTTTAGACCTCCACACCATGTAAAGCTGGAAACTGTGGAATGAGCATCTGTAATCTGGAATGGGAAATATGGTAACTGAGTTGATAGGAATGTTAATCAGCTTGATTTCAGTAATCATTTCACACAATGTGCACATACATCAAAGTATCAAGTTATCCTCTTCAAATATATATATATACAATTTTTACATGACAATACTATTTAATAAGCTGGGTGCAGTGTGGGGGAGAGATCTCACCCGGTAGGAGAGTGAGGCCTCTTCTCTGTGTATCAACCTGCTTGTTTGTTTGTGGGTTTATTTTTTTTTTTAAGTAAGGTCTCACTCTAGCTCAGGCTAACATGGAACTCACTCTGCAGCCCTAGGCTGGTCTCAAACTCACATCAAACCTCCTACCTCAGCCTCTCAAATGCTGAGGTTAAAGATGTGTACTACAACACCCAGAAAGACCTCTTAACTAAGACAATGCCAACAGACTGAAGTAAGGCCTGAATCTGCTGCAAAATGAAGAAAATGTTGTTTTATAGCCAATGACACCTCCAAATCAAATCAGCTCCCTAGAAAGTCAAAGGTACTGAGATGATAACATACACATAAATCAAAACATTGTACCACATAAAACACACAACTGTGAAAAGAAGAGATAAGGAAAGGGAAGGGGAGGATAGAAGAAAAAGAAGGAGGGAGAAATGAAACATTCCTACAATGTCCCACTATTTCTTTTTTAAATATTTTAATTTATTTGCAAGCAGAGGGACACAGGAGACAGACAGGGAAAATGGTATGCCAGAGCCTCCAGACACTGAAAATGGACTCTGAATGCATGTGCCACTTTGTTCATCTGGTATTAGGCTTTTCAAGCAAGCACCTTAACCACTGAGCAATCTCTACAGCCCCATTATTTCTTTTTATCAGATGATGTCAGGGGTTTTGTTTCAAGCGTCCAGAATTATTGTGAAATCATCACGTTTTAAAATATTTAGTTTTTTGTTTGTTTAAGAGAGAGAATGGGCATGCCAGGGACACTAGCCACTAAAAATGAACTGCAAACACATGTGCCACCTTGTGCATCTGGCTTACATGTGTATTGGGGGATTGAACCTGGGTCCTTAGGCTTAGCAGGCAAGCTACTTAACTGCTAAGCCATCTCTCCAGGCACATGCACCACGTTGTGCAGCTTGTGTGACAGTCAAGGTTAAAACCTGTTGGCATAGATGTTCTGAGCTAGGAGCTCTCTGGCTTTTATACAAATAAATGAATGAATATTTTATACAAATAAATATCTTGAGGCTGAGGAGGTAACTCAATCAGTATAGTGCTTACTGCATAAGCATGGAGACCTGAGCTCTTTTCCACAGACACCACCCAAAATCCAGGCATAGTGGCATACAGCTGTAACCCCAGCATTACATTAAGAGAAAAGAGGATTTTTAGAGCTTCGTGGCTAGGTAATCTGGCCAAATCTGTGAGCTGCAGGTTCAGTGAAAGATGTTGTGTCCTAAAACTAAGGTACAGAGTGATTGAGAAAGACCCCTGATGTCAACCTCTGGTCTTCATATGCAAACACATGCACATGTGCCCCCACACACATACGAACACACATACACACCACACATACATGCACAAATAATTAAAACAATGCATCTCTGAGTTTCAAACTATTCCATTCTGCTTTGCCCCTCCCTGCATTCCAATTATCTGAAGGCTCACTCTGGGGGCAGCCAATGGGGATGCTGGCCATGTAGACCTGATAACATGGACAGATGGGGGAGAACTCTGTGCTACAGCTGTGCAGGGACCAAAAGACAGCAAGGTTATTTCAGGAGACAATGTAAGGGTCATAGACAGGCCAATACTCCAAGCGGTCAAGCGAACTGTCTAGGGCAGACTCTATGAGAAAATAGATGCCATGAATGGTACCAAGGGATTAGGGATGCAAGGGAAGGGGCACATGACCTGGGGTCCACCAGAGAAGTCTGAAGTGTCAGGCTTAACTTGCAAAGGGGACAGGTCTCACCCAATTAAGAGTTCTCGAAGAAAGAGATACAGATGACCAATAGTACTCCATAAAAGCAAGGAAAACTTTTCTTTTTAAAAATCTTTATTAAATCAAATGAAGCTGGGGTTCCTTGGCTGTGATTTATTGCACTGGGAAAATGCCAGAACAACCAAATGACACATTTTTCTTTCACTCCTGGCTAGTAATTAGCTTCTGTGTTGCTAAAGGGCCTGTCAGCAGCCCTGTCAAAGAGAAAGAAAACCCAGCTACTTAGAAGCGTTGGGCTTCTTGTATTACTCACAGTCTCCCTTGTGCTTAAAGGCACAATCTTTTTCTTCTCATCTACTGACTCTTCCTAAGGAAGGCAGGAATGGAGGAGCAGCAACAGGGCAGTCACCATCCACAAAAGTGGATCTGATCTGCTACAGCAAAATAAAAGGGCATATCCCACCCACGGGCAAACTGTATTCACTAACAATATGTGCCATAAATCACCCTGTTAATCCTTGCAGCCACACTGAAGTGGTAGCTGGAGTTTTCAGGGTGAGAACTATTAATTTGAAGATATTAAGTAAATTATCTAAGGCCAGGCAGATCCCAGGACGAGTACTGACTCTGCTAACACCCCCATTTACATTTACATTTGAGTGTAATCACAAGAAACCTTCAGGTAGGGGAGGGTTAGGAGATATGTGACATTATGCCTGGGGTAGAGCTGATGTTTCATAAATAGGTCCTTCTGTCCTCCTTGGTGATCACAGTAATTACTCAAATCATTACATACATGTGTTTCTTTGTGTGTGTGTGTGTGTGCATGCATGAGCATATACATACCACATTTGTTTGATAAAAATGGTTATGTAGAAAAAAATTAAACCTCTGGTAATCAGACCCTCTTCCCATCAACAGAAGAATGGATCAAGAAAATGTTAGTGAATACAGTTTGCCCATGGGTGGTGTGGATACTAGCTTTTTCATCATACCATATAAATGACATGGAAAAATTGTGGGGAAAAAGGAGACTAATGGGAGGAAAAGGAGCAGGGAAGATAAAAGAGAGGACGGGGGGGGTTTAATATGATAAAAACATGGGATATGCATAAAAGATAGTGTCTATGAAAACTAACACTAGGTAAATATGCACTAATAAAAATATAAGCATGGGTTGGAGTGAGGGCTTTTCAGTTAAAGGTACTTGCTTGCAAAGCTGGATGGCCTGAGTTCAATTCCCCAGTAACCACATTAAGCCAGATGCACAACACGGTACACGTATCTGGAGCTCCTTTGCAGTGACAGGAGGCTCTGGCATGCCCATACTCATTCTTTCTATCTCTGTCTTCCTCTTTCTCTATGCTTCTCTCACAAACAAATAAATAAACAAACAAACAAATTAATAAAATAATAAAAAGTAAGTAGTCACTGGGAAGTTGTACATGATCCAATAATGTCTCACCCATGCTCATATAAATAACCCCAATTAGCCACCCCATCACACCTCAAAAGGGCTCCGGCTGAAACTAAGAACAATTGGCAAAACAAGCAAGAGTGCTGCTTTCTTGGTGAACCAGGTACCCCAATTAGACTAGTTAGGTCACAAAAAAATATTTGAAAGTAGGAGGGGATCTAGCTATGAAGAAGGGGTCTGATGGGAGTGAGAATGGAGGAGAGAAGGCAATGGAGGAAGAATATGACATATATATATATATACACACACACATACATATATATATATGAAGTTATAAAATATACATGACGGGCTGGAGAGATGGCTTAGCGGTTAAGCGCTCGCCTGTGAAGCCTAAGGACCCCGGTTCAAGGCTCGGCTCCCCAGGTCCCACGTTAGCCAGATGCACAAGGGGGCGCACGCGTCTGGAGTTCGTTTGCAGAGGCTGGAAGCCCTGACACGCCCATTCTCTCTCTCTCCCTCTATCTGTCTTTCTCTCTGTGTCTGTCGCTCTCAAATAAATAAATAAAAAAAATTAAAAAAAATAAAAAAATAAAATAAAATATACATGAATAAGCATGTTAAAAAGATGTTATTAATATTTGTGGTGACAGGTCTGCTAATTAGCCTGACTTGATCATTCATAATGTAAATATTTACCAATATACTACATTGAACCCTAGAACTAAACATTTAAAAAGTAATAATTAAAGATTTTTAAACTAGAATTGGGGACTGGAAAGGTGGACCAGTGGTTAAAGGCATTTGTTTGCAAAGTCTGATAGTCTGGGCTCAATTCTCCAGAACCCACATAAAGCCAGATGCACAAAGTGGAGTATATGTCAAGAGTAATTCATTTGCAGTGGCTGGAGGTCCTGGCATAGCTATTCTCTCTTCTTTCTCTCTCTCTCATGCTCACTCTCTCTTGCTCTTGGTCTCAATATCTCTCTCTCTCTCTCATAAATAATAAATAAATAAATAAATAAATATTTTAAAAGAAATAAACTAGAATTATACTATGGAATATACCTTTTTAAAAGTTAAGAATGTAGTAAGTATATTTTGATACATAATTACACTTCCTTTGAAACTGTATAATAAGTAAACCATAATTTATGGTTAGGCATTTTGATTACTTAAAAGCCTTAATTATGATTGATCAATATGGTTGTGCTGGACTCTCTTTGGGCAGGGCCTAAGCTACTCCAGGCAAGGGAGAGGCATTCATGGAAAACAGCACTGCTCTTCTCATTCTGCGTATGAGCCCCCACTTCTTCTTCCCACCTGTTGGTGGTGTGTAAAAGGCAGGACAGCAATATCTTGTCTGACCTTGCTTAACCTCCTGCCATTACCCTGTGACTGTTCATCCTCAGATGCATGATGAAGGTCCCTGATCTTGCTTGCCATTTAGTAAAATATACTTTTAAAAGCCTTAAAATGGGCTTATGTATTTAAAAAAGACTATATGTAGATTGAATACCTTAGTGCTCCTCAATCACTTAAATTATCTTCCAAGTTTTCTTCAGCAATGTTGTTTTTCACAAGCTTTGGTGAAAGGTGTGCTTGTAATCCAGTGGGCAGAGTCCAGGCATGTCATTCAGTATCCCATGACCACAGGACAAGTTCATTCTCCATTATTATACAGCATATGTCAACATAGGGTAGGGAACCTTGCAAAACAAGTACAGACAATGTATGCCAACATAAAAGCCATGATAAGTATTCCTACACTGGTTATTTCTCAAGCATATTTAGTTAAATTAATATTCTACTTCTCTTATTTCCTGATGCAGAAGTTCTTCTTGCTGTCTAATTGAAAGCCAGTGCCCAAAGAAAGCCCATGGCTAGGCTCTGATCAGAAAATCTGAAGAGAAATAGAGGTTACAGAGCTTGTATATGCTAATCACAACTCCCTATGCCTTTTCCCTTCTCCAGAAACTAAGCTGAAATTCTTCCAACTCCTGTTCTTTCAGCCCTACCTCGACAGGTTAAAAATGATCACTGGAGCTGGGCATGGTGGCACACGCCTTTAATCCCAGCACTAGGGAGGCAGAGGTAGGACGATCACCATGAGTTCGAGGCCACCCTGAGACTACATAGTGAATTCCAGGTCAGCCTGGACTAGAGTGAAACCCTATCTTGAAAAACAAAAAAACAAAACAAAACAAAAAAGATCACTGGTTTCCTTAGTGCTAGGATTCTATGTGATATTTGGAAGAAAGGGAGAGATAGAGATTTTCTATTGGTCATAGAGTCATGAGATGTGGGTTTAGAGAGGATGCTGTGTGGTGGCAGTACTCAAGGACACACAGATGGTATGCTCTAACATTAGTATTGTTAGTGGTGGCTCTCTTCCTCCTTCTTTGCTTTTTTTTTTGCATGTATACATTAATGTAATGTGATGTGTATGTGCACATGCATGTAGAGTTCAGAGGTCAACTTTGAATGTCTTCCCCAATCACTATCCAACATGTGTGTGTGTGTGTGTGTGTGTGCAGATGCATACACCCATGTATGTGCGTGTAGGAGGCCAGAGAATTTCAAGTGCCTTTCTCAACAGTTCAACTGCATATTTCCTTAACAGAGTCTCTTCAGCAACCAAGAGCTGGTATTGGTCAGAAAGCCCCATGGATTCTATGTTCTCTGTCCCCTGCAGAATGGGGTTACAGATATGTATGATATGAATCAACTTATTATTCTTGGAAGTTAAACTGGATGGTCTCATCTTTAATGTTTAAGCTGCTCTTAACTTCTGAGCCATTTCCCCAGTGCACCACCCCCACCTTATTTTTGAGATAGGTATCGTCGTGACTACCTCCAGCAATAGGATTACAGGCTCATGCTGCCACACTAGGCTTTTACATGAGTACTAGAGGTCAGAACTCTGGTCCCCATGTTTGAATGGCAAGCATATTATCCACTGAGCCAGCTCTCCAGTTCCCACTGGCAGTGTCCTTTTGATCCTCCAGTCACCTTGCTGGAGCAGTAGCTAATGCCGTCATGGGACCACTGCTGTCATCTTGTCCCAGGAGCCATTTCTGAAAGTCAAACCTAGACTCACTTCTCCAACCCTCCTAACAATAGCATTAGTGCCCAATACCCTGTATTAAATTCCCTTTAATAGCAGGAGCAGGTCTTGGGTCAGATCCTACAATGAGCACCTGTATTCACTGAGAATAGGACTAGAATGGTTGCTGTTAGTGTGGTCCCAGCAACAGCCTCACCTGTGGACCTGTTAAAATTGCAAATTTTCAGGCCCTGTGACAGTTAATATTGATTTGTCAACTTGACAGTATCTGGTATCACCTAGGGGAAAAACCCCTAAGCATATCTGTGAGGGAGTTTCTAGAAAAGGAGTTGAGAAGACCCACCCTAACTATGGGTAGCAGCATTCCATGGAATGGGGTCCTATACTGAAGGGATAAAGGGATATCATAAAGGGATAGCACAAGCAAGCTGAATATCACATTACTCTCTCTGTGCTTCCTGATTGATGGGAGGGGGGAGCAGAAAATCAAAGGAGAAGAAAAACTGAGGAAAGCTAACACAGGCTTTATTGAGTGTGTGGTGGGGGGGAGCCTAAGAAGGGCTCTGGCCAGGCAGGTCAAGAGCAACTTTGCTTACAGACTAATGTCTTCTTATCAGGGCAATGAGGTCACTGGAATTCTTGTTTGCAAATTGTTCAGACTTGCCTAAGGATCTGGGCCACATCAGTGAAATGATAATTAACAGGTTAGGCTTAAGGTTAGGGAAATGACAATTCATTTGCAATTGTGATGGGTGGCCTGGGTCACTTCTGGGAAACAGAGACTTACACATTGTAAAATGGCAGAGCTTAAAGAAGGAGGACATTCTGGTTCGAACACTGAACTGGATGCACTGTGACTCCCCCACAAGTCCCTGCAGCCATGCCCTCTGCACCATGATTGACTATGTTAAACTTACCTTCTCAGGAATGTCACAATGAACCCTACCAAAAGCAGCTGGTGGGAGGAAAGTTGTGAGTCTCAAGGGGAAGCTCAATGATAGCAAGCAAAAGCACTGCATGAGCAGAGGCTGGACGTCACATCTGTCACAACAGGTGGAAAAGAGTAGCAGGAGAGTGAGAGGGGTACAGTTAGGGTGACTGGACCCCTGAAGGTAAAGAGGGCAGGAAAATTTGCACTTACTAGAAACCAAAGATGATCTGATTTCTCTTCTCCTTTTCCTAGCTCCCTAGAGAACTGTTTTCCACCAACAATCAGGACACCTCCTAGGAGGGAGGTCTTTCATAGGATTTAAACATTGTGGTTGGTCAAGTTCAGCCCCGGGAAGTTGGTGCCAGGGCTAGCTTCTTCCTGAAACAGCCCTAACCAACCAGCTGTCCCTATGGTTCACCTGAACTGGAAGAACAGCCCACCCCCATAAGGTCATGAATACCTTTGCAGGAGGAAGGCAGGCTTTTTCTCTGATCACCTGGGAACTTCCAGTTGTGGGTGAGTTTTT